>NC_090932.1:591142246-591767246 GCF_040938575.1 Ambystoma mexicanum
TCAAGTAGGCAGGGCACTCTTTCTCTGAATGTCCCTCTTCAAAAGGGGAAGCCTCTTGTCTGTCTGCCACAATAACAAAATAGGTTTGCCTTTATTACCCACTTCTCTCTTCCTTTCACAGTCGTTGGCAATATAAGTTGCGTCAACTCCAAATAATCTTCACAAGCAGCAAATACCCCTTCCCCAACTTGGCCTTCAACTCTCTGCTAACTGTAAGCCCAAGTAATTACCCAGAAGTCTTGGTGCCACCCACTTGGCTTCAGGTAGTACTTGCACACTTGTATCTTAGGCAAGGTTGAACTATTATTAGGTTCACAGTAATAGTTAAATTGCTTTTTGACTCTGAGAAAGGCTGATTTCAATCTTAGTATGGGGAGACTGTTGGCTTGGGCAATGCGTGCTCTTCTCTTCAATTGGAGATACAATGTTTAACTGTTTAACTTTTTTTATAAGAAATGAATTTCCGCGTGAAATAAAGGATAGAGTTCAGTCTTCCTTTGAAAACCACAATTAGGCACACGCGACCACTTCTTCATGTAGCTTTGAAAGGTTAAAATGGTCTTAGCGACATTAAATGTTCAGCAATGGTCTTTGCAACATTTACTCTTTAAAATAAGAGACATGGGACCACTTCGTCATAGGGTTTAGAGTCTTAAGGGTTTTACAATGATCTTTCACAGAGTTTGCTCTTCATACAAGTAAATAAGTATTATCTGATACACGCGAGTGCTATTTTTCCATTGTTCCCTTATTAAAGCTTCAACTGAAAACTTCAGCTCGCTTCTGACTATACGCGAGTGAATAGGAAACTGGACACTTTTGCCGGCTCCGCTCGCACAAGGAATCAGAAGCCCAGGTTTCACTCAACAGCTTCTGTGAACCTTGTTCTGTCGCTTGCACAACTTCCATGACTTCTGCCACAACTTCTACTGCTTCTGGCTTCACAGGGACCCACACTCTTCCTCGCTCAAGGTGTCTCCAGTCCAGCCACTCAATCAAGAAGCCCCTCTCGCTCCCGAGACCCTCAACTTGACAATGGCTCCTCGCCTCAGTCTCCGCCACGTTCCCTGCACGGCAACCACAGCAATCAGGCTCACATGGGGAGAAGAAAGCCTTCCTGCATGTCTTCTGCTGCACAGCCTCTGCACTTCAGAGTTTGGGGGAACAGATCCCTCTCAGAACAAGCAAGTGAAATCTGCTGCATCCATGTTCCGGCGTCTCTCTGGTTCTCCCACTTCTGCTTGGTTTGCCAGCTCTGTGCTTTCTTCTTTCAAATTCCGTTACTACAGCACGCACTATTCTTACCCAAGCTATCCCATCTGAATATAATATTCTCCAAGTGTACAGAGAATCTGTCTACCCGGGAGGTGGCTTAGCGGTTATTATTCTAACTACGCTGAGCTGTTTTTTAGTAACACTGCAGCATGAGGTTCAAATGGAGGCACTGTTGCTATGTATTACTTTGTCCCCCGCCCAGACTGTGTATGTATTATTCATCTATAATCCCCCTTTTCAGGATGGTACATTTTCTGGAAGTTTCTAGACCTGGTTGCTGATCTTAAACAGCAGCATTTAGACTTGTTGATTTTAGGTGATTTTAGTTTGCCATCTTTACAACTTGCACCAGTGAGTACTGAGAGTTTTCTTCAGGCCATGAATGATTTAGATCTCTTACAGCACATTCTGGGCCCTACCCATGTGCAAGATAACTGGCTGGATCTTGTGATGTTTCCTCTTCTTTAATTACATCTCTATCGCCATATGAGGTTCTATGGACTGACCACCTGGTTCTACAATTTGATATTAATAGCTCAGTCCATGCTGCCCCCAGGATTCAACCTCTATTACTGCGGTGGAGATGGACCACAGTCTGCCCCTCTGTCATTTTAGCTAAAGTGACCTCACTTTGCGATACAGAAAACACTAATCTATCTCAGTGAACGTCAGCTTTTCAGACCACTGCCGACTTGAAGCTTTCTAAATCTCTCACACGTCCCTCAGAGCCATGGATTGCCTTCCCTTTGGTCGATTTAAATCAGCTTAAAAAGCAAGCGAAAAGAAAGTAGGGAATTGATTATTTCCCTCTTGCTAGGACTAATTTTTGTAAGTCTATAATCATCTACAAGCAGGCCATTATAAAAGTTAAACAATCTTATTTCTCTGACCAAATCAGTCGGGCCCTAAATCAACCTAGAGAATTTTTTTGAGTTGTTAGAGAGCTATGTTTTACCACAATCTTCCAGTAGTTCCCCCTCTACCCAGTCCCTTTGTGAAGCATTATCTGATTCTTTCACTGACAAGATAACCCTTATTCGCCAAAACATTGCTACATCTGAGCATCTTCTTCATAGTGTTCCTTTTCCTTGGCTGATCCAGATGATATAATATTAGCTACTCAGAACCTTAAGTCAACTTCTCATATGGATTCTATCCCTCTGAATGTCCTAAAACAAGTGATATCTGATACTGTGCCTCTAGTCACCAAGGTGGTTAATCACTTCTTTCTTTCAGGTTCTATTCCCGATTCATTAAAGCATGAAATGTTGATTGCTTTCCTTAAGAAGATTTTGCTGGACCCTTCACACCCATCCAACTATCGCCCCATCCCCCTGCTTCTTTATTTAATGAAGCTGTTGGAATCATTAGTCATGCCTATGCTCAGCTCCTATTTGGAAAGCTCTTTGTTTTCCAATCCATTCCATTCAGGTTTTAGACCTCCCCGGAGCACCGGATCAGTCCTGGTTTCGTTTATGGATGATTTGGCCAGACTAGCTGACGAGGGTGGAGGAGGCGTTCTGATAGTATTGGATTTGTCAGCAACCTTCGATACTATTGATTATGGCACCCTTCTTTATAGGTTGTTATTGGCAGGCATTTCTGGTGGAGTGCTGGACTGGTTTATCTCTTTTTTGGCTGACCATTCACAGACGCTTTCTTTGCAGCCTTTTATGGCATCTCCTCACGCACTATCTTGTGGTGTACCCCAGGGGTCTGCACTCTTGCCTATTCTCTTTAATATATATGTTCAGCCTCTCACCTGTCTCATCCAGTCTTTTGGTCTGTGTTGCTGTATGTATGCTGATGATACACAGATCATTGTTCCACTTAGACTGGCCGATCCAGCAGGAACGGTGAATCTCAATACCTGTCTAAAAGCAGTCAGGGACTGATTGAGTCAAAATTGTCTGAAACTGAATGGCGAGAAAACCAAGGTTTTAATTGTGGGGCCCCCATCAGCTGCCTCTACTGGACACCTGATTATTGGCCTGAATCTTTAGGCCCCTTTCCTCAACCTGTGTCAAAAGTGAAAAATGTGGGTGTTCAGATATTGAATACCCTTTCGATGGGGGCACAGGTTAGCACAGTTTGTCAATAAGGCCACTTGTTAGGGAGAATTCTCCAGAATGGCTAATTTCCCTTACCTACTGAGTCCCTCAGCAGCTTTGCTGGATTTCTAGGATTTATTTTTTTCACCTGGTAAGAGTGTGGCCTTTTTTCCCACTCTTACATGTGTTTTGCTGTGTGTGTTTAACTTTTGCTCGTGTTCATAGACTGTGGAGCCTCACCTACTCCATAGGCATAATCTTTTTACTGTGTATTACACAGCACCTTCAGCGCAGTGACACAGGGTTGTCTTTTAGACTTCCCAACTCAGACTCCATTTTCTGGGACTGACTACTGTCTCCCAGAGCATGTAAAGTTGCCATTGACTTAATTAGTCTTTTAAAACTCACAGTCCCAGTACAAACTATCTTACATAGAGTTCTGGAAAGGGTTAATACTTATCCCTTTTTGTCTGTGTCTCTTGGAACATTGTTTCGTTCACTTTTCATTAAGACTTGGCTGGTGGCAGTGGTAATTACCCTATTTTTCCTACCTCGGTTATCTTAAATAGCCCTAGTATTGTTTTAGGCTTTCTTGTTAGCCTCAAACTTAAACCCGCTGGACCATATATATTTTTATACAGTTCCGGCTGGGTTTATTCGCCATTTCTTTTTGTAAAAGTCTTTCTTGTGTTTTACTCAGCGCACCAAACCAGGTTTGGTTCCTTTGTTTGCCGTCCTTTCGCGGGCTTCTGCACAGAAGCCCTCCTTAGGCGCCTGTATTTCTGAGGGGGACAGGATGTGAGGGAGGGGTTTAGGACTCCCTGCACAGGGTCTCCTTGGAGACCCATGTTGCACTCTGATATAATTGGCTGAGGTGACTGTCCTGGCGGGACAGCCACCCTGCTTTGTGATTGACAGCCAAGCTGTGTGAATGAGAGAAAACTGCATAAAAACCAGGTCTCTGGGTCTGGAAAGGCAGAGTCGCCACTGGATTGAGAGAGCCGACGAGAAGCTGACAGAAGAGGACCTCTACCACGACTGAAACTCCCGGTGAAGCCCTGCTGCGGGTCCAAATCTTCAAACTACGACGACAGGGAAGATCTGCAAGGAATCTTCTCCCCTTGAGCAGGTGGGAACAACCAGTTCACCATACTGCTCGCCAGGCCTCCCTTCTCTGGTCGAATACGCTGTACAGAGCTACAGTGAACCGGATAGCCAGCAGGAACAGACCCTGCTTGTGTTCTAAGGAGCGCACCTTTTATTCGTCGCTTTGCTCTGCTGCTGGTTTCTTCCCTGGGCAGTGCAGGACCCTCCAGTCTTTCCGCTTCTTGTCAGTCTGACAGTCGCTTCAGGAACTGTGAGCCTGCAGGACCTGCCAGGAACGTTTGCCTCAGCTACAGCATTCTTCTGCTTTAAAGGTACTGTGCTAACTCTGTTGTTCATTTCATCCAGTCGTGGTGAAAGTGTGTGAAATCCGAGGGCTTGTCCTTCTCCATTCTTTAAAGCAACTTTTCGTCCGACCAAGTTTGTTCTGAACTCTTGGCAAAGACTTAACCGCGAGCTACTCTGAACTGTGTGATCCTCTGCAAAGACTTTGGTCCATTGACTTTGGGACAGGCCCCTTTAATTTGATTTCCTCACTGTAGTTCCTTTTCTAGATTGCCCTGCTTACTTACTTGTTGGTGCTGCTCAATTTCTGTCTAACTTTGTCTTTCCCTCTCTTTTAAATTGCTGGAGTGCCATTTTGCTCACACTTCATTTTGAGCCTAACTTGCCCAGAATCTATTGGGTGCGGTGTAGTGTATTAGAATCGTGATTTTTCAACTGCTTGATAATAGTGAAATGTTCAATAACTGATGTGTAAATAAATGTATATTCTTTTACTTAGAAACCTTGAGTCAGTGTTTGTTTGAGTCATAGTAATTGCTGTCCTTTGTGTAACTATTGATACTGCTCACTTTACTCTTGAGATAAGTCTGGCTGCTCAGTCATCGCTATCACTTTACTGTGTAGTACGGGTTTGTACCATAGGTGAACTTGTACTGTCACTTGGAGTCCTAATTGTGTGTGTGTTCCCAAAGGGTACCTCATATAATTCTGCCTAGCACCACTATAAACTGAAAGTCTTGCGGAAACTACTCCCATTTCTTGTCGCGTCTTTGCGAGCCCCTGTGGTGGCCGTTTTGGTTTTGAATGCTCTTGACTATTGTAACGCCTTATATCTGGCTCAGCCGGCTTTTCTGTTGGATTGACTACAAGTGCTGCCGAATACAGCTGCACGGCTAGCTCTTGGCCTTGCCTCTCGTGATCATATTACGATGGGAAGGCATAGCCTAAACTCTCTTCCAGTGGCTGAGAAAATTGGGTTCAAGACTTTGTGCCTAGTTCGTCATGCCAAAAATGGCCATGGTGCCTGCATGTCCTCTTCTCCAGGAATTTGCATATATCTGTCCCTAGGTTCCACCAAGCTAGGCTAGGAGACAGAGCTTTTTCTGTTGCAGATGCACTTCTATGGAATAGGCTCCCGCAGAAACTTTGTAGTATCACTGATTATTTGGTTTTCAGATGTCAACTCTAAACCATTTTATTTCAGTAACAGCAATCGTTTATGCTTCAGTCATGTCTTACTGGTTCTTCACAGCACCATGTTGCCTTCGGGTGTAAGTCACGCTCTATGACTTTTCCTAACATAACATAAAATAACAACAACATAGCTTGTCCTTTTAAGAAATTCATTTTGTGCAATTGCTGCACCTCCTCACCGCCCAGGGGTTGGATTTCCTACAGTTTCATGTCAGCGTGCGCAATGCACCCTGACATGAATGCATGGCATAATGCACGCTGGTGGGGCAGGGGGCACTAGACCACCAGGGATGTAACGCAGCCCAGCCAGAGCTCCAAGATGGTCAGGGGTGATGTCCCTGGCCTTGGGCACATTTCTCCAATGTGAGTCAACCGTCCCAGTCCAGCGATGGTCCAAAGGAACTCTGGCAGGGTCCCATCCCTCCCCTGAAGGAAAAGCGGTAAAGCAACATGGCCAGAGCTCCAGGACCATCAGGGGTGATGTCCCCGGACTTGTATGCCTGTCTCTCATGTGAGTCCACTGTCCCCAAGTCCAGCGGCAGTCCCAGGGAGTCCCAGGGAGCTCTGGCAGGGTACCAATACCTCCCCGGAGGGAAAAGCTGTAACAAGCCCAACCAGAGCTTCAGGATGTCTCCCATGTCAACCGTCCCAAGTGCAGCGGTGGTCCCAGGAAGCCCTGGTGGGGTTCCAGTCCCTTTCTTGGAGGGAAAAGCTGTAACACGGCCCGGCTAGCACTCCAGGATGATCTGGGGTGAAGTACCTGGCCTTGGGTACCTGTTTCCCATTTGGGTTGAATGCCCCCAACCTCAGCAGTGGTCCTGGGAGCCCCAGTGGGGTCCCCATCCCACCCCATAGGGAAAAGCTGTACCACAGCCCAGCAAGAGCTCCAGGATGGTAGGGGGTGCTGCCCACGGCCTGGAGAACCTGTCTCCCAAGTAGGTCGACCGTCCCCAAGCCCAGCAGCGGTCCCACGGAGCCCTGGCAGGGTCTCAATCACTCCCTGGAGGGACAAGCTATAATGCAGACCAGCCAGAGCTCCAGGACAGTCTGGGGCACCTGTTTTCCAAGTGGGTCCACCGTCCTGAAGCCCAGCAGCTGTCCAAGGGAGCCCCAGCAGGATAGGCATCCCTCCCTAGAGGGGAAAGCTGTAATGCAGCCCAGCAAGAGCTCAAGAACAGCTGGCGGTGCTGCCCCCAGCCTTGGGTGTCTGTCTTGTATGTGGGTCAACTGTCCCAAACCCAGCAGTGGTGCTGGGAGTCCCGGCAGGGTCCCTATCCCTCCCCAGTGGGAAAAGCTGTAACACAGCCCAGCCATAGCTCCAGGATCGCCTGGGGTGCTGCCCTCGGCCTTGTGCGCCTGTCTCCCATGTTGACCGTCCCAAGCACAGCAGTGGTCCCAGGAAGCCCTGGTGGGGTCCCCGTCCCTTTCCCAGAGGGAAACGCTGTAACACGGCACGGTCAGAGCTCCAGGACGATTGGGGGGGGCCCGGCCTTGGGCAACTGTCTCCCATATGGGTCAACCATCTCAAGCCAAGCTGCAGTTCCAGGTAACCCCGGCAGGGTCCCCATTCCTCCCCGGAGGGAAAAACAGCAGTACTGCCTGGCTAGAGCTCAATGGTGCCTGTGGGTTGTCAAGAACGCTGGAAATCAGTATACATTTCATCTTCCCAGGGAGTTAGGTGTACCAGCGGTTTAGCTTTTCCCTTCGTACCCAGGTCAGTCTACCCACACATGTGAGTTAACGTTTTCATCGGGACACCTGTAGAAACGTGGGAAGCTAGGATATGTGTTGATGCCCGCGTGGTTCGGTGGGTTCTTGGCCACAAATGTCTCAAAATTGTGTTTTATTCCCTACATTTTGGGCTTTTCTGGGCATTCTGGGTAATACATTGATGCGCAATACACACACATGAGCCCTCTTTGCATTACCACAGCTATCTTCTTTTCAGAAATACATGGGGTTTCCCTGTTTTCCTTGGTGGCTGGGACACCCCAGGACCAAAATGTGTGGGTTACCCAGAAGGCCAAATCCACACTTCACCATGGTATTGGTGTACCAGTGGTTTAGCACTTTTCTCGTTGCTTACAGGTTAGTGCACCTACACATGTGAGGTACCATTTTTATTGTAAAAACTGTGGGAATGTGGGAAGGTTGGACATGTGTTTTCTCTTGATTTTGATAATGTTTTCATACATTTCCTACTGCAGTTTGTTACACAACCCTTTCATTTCCAAAATGTGCCCTTAGTCGCTGCTTTAGGCACTGTACTCTTTTGTGACCTGCGTAGGTTACCTATCCTTCAAAAGGTCAGCCTGTGCTATTTCCAAAAATGTATACTTGGCATTCTTCACCACATTGGTTTTTGTTATTTTGAAATGGGAAGTATGTCAGTTTAGGCCGTCAGCATAAAATACTGTGTAATATGGCTTGGTGTTTGGCGCATTATATTGCTTATTTTGTGAAACATTATGAAAAATGTGTGATTTCCTAGCTAGAAGAGTCAGGGAAATGTAGCGGTGCATTGCTTTTTTGAATATTCGTGGAAGCCATTATCTAACAAGTGCAAACATGTCCAGCACATACTTTCTTTTCTGTCACTTTTCCAATTTTTTGCCAAACTATTAGAATTATGGGTACATAGGGGGTGCTGCTGAGCACCCAACATGGTGGCTGCATAAAGAAAAAGCTCTGTGTGCACCTCGCTGAGATCCTTGTGAAGAGGTGGTGAAGCTGCACATTTTGCCTAATAACTTGTCTGGCAGAGACCCACTGGATCGGGGAATACTTACCCCCAGTCTCGATCGGAATTGGACCAGAGGGGTCCTGCTATGCCATTTTTGGATCCTGTGGAGACGAGCGGGGTGGAGCTGGCGGCACTGCGGGAGCGTGGGTGCTGCGGTCACCACTGGGCCCTCGTGGCCGGATGGAACTCCTCCCTCCAGTGCTGTGCTCCAGATAATCAGCAGGAACCCCGGGCTGCATGAGCGGCTGGTGGGTAGACTACACCCGGACGCCCCCGCCCCTCGAGCTGGAAGCTGTGCGCTCCCTGTGGGGCCCATATATGAAACATGGGGGCAAGTGGATACTCCCCGCCCACCACGGAAAACAACACCAGCGGATCCTCCACCTGTGGGCGCCAGTTCCCGACTCCTCTGACCTCTCCGGGCTGCGACTCTACAAAGGGTGGTGTCCCTGCCACGGCGGGTACTTGGACCCTTGCACCAAATGCTCCGGCTCCATTTGCTGAGAACACAACACACACCACCCCACATGCGCAATGGCTCTGACACGCTGCACTGGACCCTGACTGCTCCGGACGCCTATCACAACAGACCCAGGCCATACTGGTGGTGAGTACCCCTCCTGAGGCCGCTAACCCGTTGGCCCCAATCTGGCTCACTGGGGGGGGCTCCCAACCCTCCTTAATACTGCCTCCTCCCCCAGCCGTGGGGCTTGCTGAGCAGCCCATCCAGGCCCTGGACTGATTGACAGCCCGCTGCTCGCCGACTCCAGGCGTGCAACCACTACAGGTCCTGAGGTACGTGGGAAACCGCAATCCAGCACTTTTCATCTTGGCCTCTTTCCGGACCCCCAGCTGTTGGTTCCCAGGGAATTGATCTCTGAGGAGGGCCCTCGAAGCAGGCCCTAAACTTCACCTAATACTGCTGCAATAACTGGAGCCACTGCCCAGGTTTCCACGCCCTACGCTCTGGTGGCGCCCTTGACCCCGTGTGACACTACTACTCCACTACTCATCTGTGTCACAGGGAAATTCTCTTCAGCTGGCTGTGGGAGGGAAGCGGCCTGTGGCACCTACTGTCAAGCCATAGGGGTACTTCACTTAACTGCATCAGTGTCCACGGATGGGCTTGCCTCCTACTGAGTAACTTTGGCACTATTCATTGGGGGGTTATTGCCCCACACACCCTCCATGACCAGAGGCACTTGCAGTGGGGAGAAGAAAATGGAAAACATGGACAAATTTACAAAGGTTGCCTCACGACAAACTCCTGGACCGTCTAGCAACCAGATTCCAGACCAGCTCCACCAAGTCATGGCAAAACCCTGGGATCTAACAAACATGATGGAGGGCATGGCCAAGGGGTTTGCGGCGGTCCACGAAAAGCTTGATGACCTCACTGCCAATGTGGCATCCATGCAGTCACAGCTCGCCAAAGAATCCGGACAAATCACTGAAGTCGAGACGAGGATCAGAGTGACTGAGGATGCTTTGCAGGGGCTCCAAAATACAATCACATCTCTGGCTAATGAGGTGAGCTAATTAAAAAACAAATGAGATTACCTCGAGTCACGTTCCAGGAGGAATAATATTCACATTGTGGGGGTCCACGGAGGATGCTTTGTCGGGGGGCATGGAACAAGCAGTGGAAAGTCTTCTCAAGGAACTCCTGAATGGACCTGTCCTCTCCCCCTTCTTAGCAGTGGTGCGTGCCCATAGTGCTCTTGCTCCTAAGCCCAAACCCGGAGACTTCCCTCGCCCCATAATTGCAAATATCCTCAGCTTTTGTGACAGAGACCAGAGACTTGCCAGAGAAAATAAGGAACTGCCAATGGGCTCTCAGACAATCTGTATCTTTCCATATTTTTCGCTCCCAGTTCAAAACGAGGGATGGCAATTTGTGGGTGTCAAAAAATAACTGCACGCCCGATCACACTACCAGACGAGGCTACGAAGTTCATCGAGGCCCAAATACCAGTCCCAGACCACAAGGGAGCGCCAGAGAACGACCAACTGCCAGGCTGAATGGTCACATCGAAACTGTTCATACATGCCTCCATTTTTCTTTTTTTCACAATGAGTACGTAGCACATGTGAGTTAGCCTACCACCACCGCTGGCATAGTTCAATATACGATCTTCAAATCTAGTTGTGGTGTGCACCGGAGCAGCAGCAGTTACCCCCGTAGCAACTGCTTGAACTATGTTGGGTTATGTTGTGTTTTTGCGGCCCAGTTGGGGGGGGCTCTGTGTGGGGGGCAGGAAGGGAGGGGGGTTTTACACTGCAGATTTGGGATGGGCAGGTGGGGGTTGAGATCTGCGCTGGTGACAGATCTCTCCAAAAGTTTGAGTTCCTGTTGCACTCTAAGAGTGATTCTGGGGGATAACCTTGAAAACGAATTGGCAGCAGAATACAGAATTGCAAAGTTCTACTACTGTACAGATGAATTGTATATTTAGAAGTCTGAGGGGCAGTCTGGAAACTTGATTATTCTTAATAATGGGTCTTAAAGTGATGAGCTGGAACGTGAGGGTGGTAAGGAACTTCACAAAATCACGTAAGATAATGGCCTATTATACCAGGCACGAGATTAATGTCCTATTACTGCAAGAGACACATGCAAAAGAGGGGATATCCAGAGGCATTGTACTAGCGTGTGGGGCAAACAGATTCTTTGCCTCATATTCCACTCAATCTACGGGGGTCATGACACTAATCCATAAATCAGTGAAATGTATCCTTAAAAAGAATTATGTAGATTCTGGGGGGCGGTATGTGGTCCTACGGTGCTCCATCGAAGGAACTGAACTCCTACTGGTCAACACATATGCCCCCAATATGGATTCGCCTGAATTCTTTGATACAATAGCATCCATCCTCGGTGGCTTCCTGGGCGTCCCACTTGTCTGGCGGTTGGGGGGACATGTGTCTAATCCTTGACCAAACTATAGATAGATCTGGGGTGGCCGCCAGGGCCAGATCCTGGGCTGCTCAGCAGCTCTTAGTCCATATGGAAAACCTGGAATTGGGAGATTCCTGGCGCACCTTAAATCCTCACGAGAGGCAATGTACTTTTTACTCATCCATGCAAGACAGCTCCTCACGTATTGACACTTTTCTGATATCTAACACCTTGATGGGTAGAGTTGAGGACACAAGGATATTTCCCTGTACCCTTTCTGACCACTCCCCAGTAGTACTTACCCTGAACACAGATAAATCTCCCGGACGGGTTAATACGTGGCGGTCCAAATCTGAGGCACTTGGGGACACTGTGTTTAAAGCAGGGCGCTTTTTTCAGGCTGGCTTCACTCACATTCAGGTCCTCAGGCAATTACTGACACAGGGAGCCATGGAGATATCAACCATCTTTATTCTCTTAAAACTCATAACTAACTTGTAATGCCCCTCTCCCCGTTCCTCCCCTTCCGCCCCCCTTCCCGTCCTGGCGCGCGCTCCTCCCTTAAAGGAGCCGTGTTGTTTAATTCACTCACTACACCTCCCCCATACTTAACATGAAAGTTGGGGCTTATATTTGTTCAATGAGTCTTGTGGGTCTCCGCACGGTCCTTTGCGGTCTGCCCGGGGACTCTCTGGTTTCTCCCGTCGTTCCAGCTGGGGGATCAGTCCTCTCCTCAAGGGCCTGGCAAGCATCTGTGACATTGTCATGATCTCTGCTTCCAAAAGGTCAGGGTTTTCCCAACTCCCTTGGAAGCAGATCCATAACCCAGGTTCCGAGTGCCAACCAGTCCCAATTGGGACCTTTTGGACCTAGTCCTGGCGCCAGTGGCACCAGGCTCATAAATATGCCCAGTCCCAGCGCTGGAAGCGCCGGGCTCATAATGCTTGGGTGGACTTACCTGCAGCAGACCATGCTGCTTACTTGCCTGCCAGTTGAGCCTCTGATCCTCTTCTATTTGGAACTACTTTTCCTGTTGGGTGGGGCAGGAGCCACTCCCTAGGTTCAGAACACTGGAACTCTTCTGGAAAGCAGGAACTCTTTTCTTACCTAGGCGTGGCTGTGGAAGGAGACACCTAAGCACTACAGGAGGCTATTTAAACCACACCCGATGGATGAATCTTGCTTTGCGTTATTCTGCATCCTCTGCAGCAGAACGCTCATCGTGTCTTCTGCATCTGATCCTGGGCCTAAGGAAAAAGACTTACCATCCTGAATCCAGTCTTCAGCAACACCTATAAAGACAAGAAAGAACAGGTTAGCATTACGGTCTTCAGTGACAGCTCTTCACTTACCTGGTCCATCGGCTGTCACCAATGCCTCGCGCTGCATTCCGACATCTGAAAGACAAAGGCTTACCTACTCTTCGTGCGCTCCGGAGGTCTTCACACTGCATTCCGGCATCTGAAAGACAAAAGCTTACCAACTCTTTGCACGCTCCGGAGGCCTTCGGCGCTGCATCCCGCATCTGAAAGACAAAACAAGGTGCGTTTAAAGACATTAGGGAACTTTAATACTCACGTGCCATTACTCCTTTCCACATCTAACCCAGTGGGTATTCCGGCACCCTGCAGCCTCTCCGAACTTGTACCTGCAAAATAAAAAGACAGTTAGAGCGCATCGTGAAGCAGGCAACAAGCGCTTACTTACGTGCTTCCAGGCGCTTCTATTCATCACACGGGCTCCATCTTCAACTCACTTCAGCCCGTCATCCACCATTGCCGGAACCCTGCAAAACAAGAGACATCATTACTAAAGACTTTAAAGACATTAGAATTACTCGAAACTTACCGTTCGTGCAGTAAACGACGGACAGCAGTCCTCTGAAGTCAAGAGGCCTGCTCCCCTTATCCAGTGAAGAAACTGGTTACAGCACCCTGCCCCGAGGCAGATGGAGAGCACGGCGTTCACTTACATAAGGTGAGAGCGTTAACCTTCGGGGTTCTACAGGAGAAGAGAAAGGGAAGAAGAGAGAGACATTCAATAACCCAGTTCATTAATCCCATATTTTCTATCTGCAGACATCTTACCCTCCGAGTCAGACATACAGTGCACAGAGGTCCAGCCCAAAGAGCCAGCCGTGTGTTACACATCACCTTTGAAGATACGGTATACGCCCAGTCAAGACCGGCGCCTCTACGGGAATCAGGTGAGCGTTACAGAACGCAAAGCCTACCACAAAACTCCCGTCCAGGCGCTATGGAAACCTCGGATACCGACCAACTAGCCCAGCTACTTGGGGAACTAAGGGCAGAAGTGCATGCAGCCCATCAGGAAACGAACGCTCTAAGAAGGGAACTGATTATTTCCAAGGAGCGAACAGATGATCTCGCTAGACAATTGCTACAGTCACAAGCCGGACAGACCCCGTTACCCGCATCTGGGGGAAATCTTCCTTCTACATCCTCTATGAATCCAGTGCAGATCAACCTACCTGGGAATGTACCTCTGGCTCCGCCCGAACGATTTTCTGGTGACCCAAAGAGGTTTGCAGTATTTATCAATCAGTGCCGTTTGCATTTCTTATGCCGGCCAGCAGCCTTTCCAACTGATCAAGCTAAAGTAGCTTTCGTGCTTTCGTACCTTAGTGGCAATGCGGCAGACTGGTCAATCCCTCTAGTAAATCAAGATGATCCGGTCCTCCATGATTTTCAAGCTTTTCAGCTCAGTATGGAAAAACTGTTCGCAAGACATTCACAGGGGCAGGCCTTGGACAATGAGCTTCTTTCGTTGCGACAAGGTAATCAAGACCTTTTGGCTTATATTGCGTCTTTCAACAGACTGATAGTGGAAACTCAATGGCCTGAGGACAAAAGGATTACGCTGTTTTATAGAGGTCTACGTGGAGAGCTCAAAGATGTGTTAGCCCAAGTAGTGAATCCCCCACAAGATTGTTCGGACTATATAGACTTAGTCGTTCAAATAGATCACAGACTGCAGAACAGGAAGGCCGATCGTTCCAAGTTTGATGCTCGAGTATTTTCCAAACCGCCAACTCCTTCCAAAGGAGTAGACTCCGGGGAACCCATGCAAATAGGGGGTCTGAAAGGTCCTCTAACACAAAAGGAGCGGGAAAGGAGAAAACAGTTGCAATTATGCCTCTATTGCGGAAACTCAGGGCACTTTCTTCGAGACTGTCCGGTGAAACCTGCCAAGAAGGCAGTAGGAGCTGCAGTTACCAAAGTTACAAACTCTGAGCAGGGAAACGACCTCGCCCGACAAGAATAGAGGTCCTCTTGCCGAGCGTGAAAACCAGTTCCGTGACCTCGCATTTCGTGATACCTATGGTCCTCATTAGCCCTGATAATCCGGATCGATTACATGCAATTGAAGCTTACGTTGACAGCGGTGCCATCGGCAATTATGTGGATCATGAAATGGTTTTGAGGATGAATCTAACTCTTTGTCCCAAGGCTGTAAAGGACGTCATTACTACGGTGGATGGTACGGAGATAGCCTCCGGGCCAGTAACGCATACCACTCAAGAAGTGACGCTAGTAAGTCAAGATGGACACCATGAGAAGATTGTGTTCGATGTGATCAAGGCCCCTCAGTTTCAGATTATTCTAGGAATACCTTGGTTAGAGAAACACAATCCTCTGATCGATTGGCAAGCAAGAACGGTCCAGTTTCCAGAATGTGCATCTACTTGTCACCCTCCACCTGGTGTTGCACTGGCAGCAATTTCTTCAGAGACTCCCCAGTTACCTCCCGAATACCTAGAATACCAAGATGTTTTCCGGAAGGATCAGGCTAACTCTCTACCTCCTCATAGGTCTTATGACTGCCAGATAGACCTGATACCTGGATATACTCCTCCTTGTAGTAGAATTTATGCCCTCACCGAGCCTGAGAACCTTCACCTTCGACAATACCTGGATCAATACCTGGCAAATGGGTTTATTCGTCCTTCCAAGTCCCCTGCTTCTTCAGCTTTGTTCTTCGTTCCAAAAAAGGAAGGAGACCTTAGAACTTGTATAGATTATCGCTCCCTGAACCAGATCACCGTTAAGAATAGATATCCGTTACCTTTGATCCCTGAACTCCTGGACCAAGTCAGAAAAGCATGCATATATACAAAGCTGGATCTTAGAGGAGCTTACCACTTGGTACGAGTAAAAGAGGGCAATGAATGGAAGACGGCCTTCCGCACCAAGTATGGGCTATTTGAATATCAGGTCATGCCCTTCGGACTTTGCAATGCCCCGGCCGCCTTTCAATATTTTATGAACGATGTCCTCAGAGAGCTCATAGATGTGTGTGTTGTTGTTTACATTGACGACATCCTCGTTTATTCTTCATCGGAATCTGAACATCGGAAACACGTGAAAATGGTCCTCGAAAGATTGCGTCAACACAAACTTTTCGCTAAGTTGGAAAAATGTGTTTTCAACGTGACTGAAGTTGAATTCTTGGGATTCATATTATCACCTTGCGGAGTGCGTATGGATTCAAAGAAGGTCGATGCAGTTCTCAAATGGCCATCACCATCCTCTGTAAAAGGTGTGCAAAGCATGTTAGGCTTCGCTAACTTTTACCGCAGGTTTATCCCCGAATTCTCTCGAATAGTCCAGCCCATCACTGCCTTGTTAAAGAAAAACAAACGTTTTGAATGGTCTACCGAGGCGGAACAAGCTTTCCAGGATTTGAAGACTAAGTTTATCTCTGCACCAATCTTAAAACACTCTCGCCCCGAACTCCCCTACATCGTGGAAACTGATGCTTCAAGCCTTGCCATGGGGGCAGTTCTATCACAAAAGGACCCGGTAACCAATCAGTTGCATCCCGTGGCATTTTGGTCCCGCAAATTCTCGCCTCCTGAAATCAATTACACGATTACTGACAAGGAACTTCTGGCTATCAAGTCTGCCTTTAAGGCTTGGCGGCATTATCTGCTGGGGGCCCGACACACCGTTACTGTGATTACGGATCACCGAAACCTGCAATATTTGAAAACCGCAAAAGCCCAATCCTCTAGACAACTCCGTTGGGCATTATTCTTTGCCGAGTTTGACTTCATAATTACCTATCGACCTGGTACAAAAAACGGTAAAGCTGATGCCCTTTCTCGGATGGGAGTGGAAGAACACTTGATCAACCCTAAACCTGTACCAATCATTCCCGAACAAAGAATTCTGGGTGTAATCGCCACACAATCCATAGAGGAAGTTAAGGATAAAGCCAGGCAACTTGTAACTCCAGCAGACATACAGAATTGGCATCTGCAGGGAAAGGACTTTGCAGTAAAGGACAACTTATTGTATTTCCAAGAACGATTATACCTACCCAGCACAGATTTACAGAAAAAAGTAATCTCTTGTTATCACGATTCTTTAATGGAAGGACATCCCGGTATAGCCAAGACCTCAGAAAAGATCAAGCGCTACTTCTGGTGGCCGTCTTGGAAAAAAGATATCAGAGACTTTATAATGTCCTGTGGAGTATGCGCCCAAAACAAGAGTCAAAAGGAAAGACCAGCAGGCCTCTTACGCCCTATTGACATCCCACCTCGCCCTTGGCATACGCTTTCTATGGACTTCATCACCGATCTACCTCCATGCTCCGGATACAATACGATTCTAGTAATCGTGGACTTATTCTCCAAGATGGCGCATTTCATTCCGCTCAAAGGCTTGCCAACAGCAGCAACTCTGGCCCGAGAATTTCTCGAAAACATCGTCCGACTGCACGGTTTTCCTTCGGTTCTAATTTCGGATCGAGGTAGTCAATTTATTTCTCATTTTTGGCGAAGTTGCTGTCGGTCGGCTCAAATTGATGTGAGACTATCGACCAGTCACCACCCTCAAACCGACGGACAAACCGAGAGGACCAATCAAACTCTGGAACAGTATTTACGCTGCATGCTGCAACAAACTGAAAAAACTTGGAAAGACATCCTTTGGATAGCCGAATATGCCTACAATAACTCTGTCCATTCGGGAATTGGGAAAACCCCGTTTTTTCTTTTGTCCGATAGTCACCCTCGAACCTCGGAGTTGGATCCCCTCCAAGATCTTGAAACACCAGCAGTAGACTACCTGCATTCTACAATCACCCAAGCCTTTAAGGAAGCTGTTTCTCACCTTCAAAGGGCTAAAGAACAATACAAGAAAGGAGCAGATCAACATCGGAAGGAAGCCCCTCAATATCAAGTAGGGGATCAAGTCTGGTTATCCACCAAATATCTACCTCTAAAAGGGCCACGCACATTCAACCCAAGATACCTTGGTCCCTATTCCATCACTACCATAGTAAACCCAGTAGCGGTCAAGTCTGACTTGCCCCCGCACATGAAGATACATCCGGTCTTCCACGTCTCTCTATTAAAACCCGTGCAACCTCAAACCCGACTAACTAAATCTCCAAAACCTATCCTAGTTGATGGAGAACTCGAGTTTGAAGTCAAAAGCATTCTGGACTCCAAGATCTCCAAATCTAAACTATTTTACCTAATTGACTGGAAAGGCTACGGCCCCCAAGAGAGATCCTGGGAACCTGCTGAATATGTCCACGCTCCTCGCCTAATCAAAAGATTTCACCGAACATTTCCTGACAAGCCAAAACCCCCGGAGAAGCCCGGTTTGGGAGGGGCCTTGAGGGGGGGTACTGTCATGATCTCTGCTTCCAAAAGGTCAGGGTTTTCCCAACTCCCTTGGAAGCAGATCCATAACCCAGGTTCCGAGTGCCAACCAGTCCCAATTGGGACCTTTTGGACCCAGTCCTGGCGCCAGTGGCACCAGGCTCATAAATATGCCCAGTCCCAGCGCTGGAAGCGCCGGGCTCATAATGCTTGGGTGGACTTACCTGCAGCAGACCATGCTGCTTACTTGCCTGCCAGTTGAGCCTCTGATCCTCTTCTGTTTGGAACTACTTTTCCTGTTGGGTGGGGCAGGAGCCACTCCCTAGGTTCAGAACACTGGAACTCTTCTGGAAAGCATGAACTCTTTTCTTACCTAGGCGTGGCTGTGGAAGGAGACACCTAAGCACTACAGGAGGCTATTTAAACCACACCCGATGGATGAATCTTGCTTTGCGTTATACTGCATCCTCTGCAGCAGAACGCTCATCGTGTCTTCTGCATCTGATCCTGGGCCTAAGGAAAAAGGCTTACCATCCTGAATCCAGTCTTCAGCAACACCTATAAAGACAAGAAAGAACAGGTTAGCCTTACGGTCTTCAGTGACAGCTCTTCACTTACCTTGTCCATCGGCTGTAACCAACGCCTCGCGCTGCATTCCGACATCTGAAAGACAAAGGCTTACCTACTCTTCGTGCGCTCCGGAGGTCTTCACACTGCATTCCGGCATCTGAAAGACAAAAGCTTACCAACTCTTCGCACGCTCCGGAGGCCTTCGGCGCTGCATCCCACATCTGAAAGACAAAACAAGGTGCGTTTAAAGACATTGGGGAACTTTAATGCTCACGTGCCATTACTCCTTTCCACATCTAACCCAGTGGGTATTCCGGCACCCTGCAGCTGCTCCGAACTTGTACCTGCAAAATAAAAAGACAGTTAGAGCGCATCGTGAAGCAGGCAACAAGCGCTTACTTACGTGCTTCCAGGCGCTTCTATTCATCACACGGGCTCCATCTTCAACTCACTTCAGCCCATCATCCACCATCGCCGGAACCCTGCAAAACAAGAGACATCATTACTAAAGACTTTAAAGACATTAGAATTACTCGAAACTTACCGTTCGTGCAGTAAACGACGGACAGCAGTCCTCTGAAGTCAAGAGGCCTGCTCCCCTTATCCAGTGAAGAAACTGGTTACAGCACCCTGCCCCGAGGCAGATGGAGAGCACGGCGTTCACTTACCTAAGGTGAGAGCGTTAACCTTCGGGGTTCTACAGGAGAAGAGAAAGGGAAGAAGAGAGAGACATTCAATAACCCAGTTCATTAATCCCATATTTTCTATCTGCAGACATCTTACCCTCCGAGTCAGACATACAGTGCACAGAGGTCCAGCCCAAAGAGCCAGCCGTGTGTTACACATCACCTTTGAAGATACGGTATACGCCCAGTCAAGACCGGCGCCTCTACGGGAATCAGGTGAGCGTTACAGACATCTGGTGGTTCTATCTCTTCGAGATATAGACTCTTGAAGAACAATGCGTTCCTGGTGATCTCGCCTCGTTCCCCTATCGCAGTTACCATGGGTACTTTTATGTCCGTGATTATTCAGGGTTCTGGACTGTATCGCGTGTCTGTCTTTTTGAGTTGTCTTTGGCGGACTAGGACCATCTGTCCCACTTCCACCTGTGATTCTTTAGCCCTTCTTTTCTTGGCGGCCCACTCTTTGGCTCGAGCTTTCCTTTCTGCGTCTCGCTCCCTTATGGCAGCGTCTTGTTCTGGGGTGTAGTCGTCCCACTGGGGGATGCAAGTTCTGGGCTTGTACTTTATCATCAACTCGGCAGGTGTTTGCCCTGTCGCATTGTGCAGTGTGTTTCGATAGCTCCGGAGCATGCGGCATATGGCCTGAGTGTGTGGTATTTGGTCTATTAGGGCTTTTTGCCATGTCAGTTTGATGGTTGCCATGAAGCGTTCTACCATCCCATTTGCCTGGGTCCAGAGTGGCGTGATCTTCTGATGGTGGAAGCCTATATGGTCAGCCAATTTCGCAAAGTCACGTCCTTGGAAGGGGGGTCCATTGTCGTTTTTGACGACGGACGGGATTCCCCATTCACTGAACAGTTCATCGATGATTGGCGCTGCCTCCTGAAAGGATGTAGAACTTGTCTGCTTGACAAACGTGAATCGTGAGTACTCGTCAATCGCTACGAGTAAATATCCTCCTTCCTCTAGTGGACTGTAGAAGTCAATTGCAATTCTTTGCCACGGCTTTTCTGGTAGTGGCACTAGCTGCATCGGGTTTGGGTCTGCCTTTCTCACTGCTTGTTGGCAGGGTCCGCAGTGGGCTAGAATGTCTTCAACTATTATGTCCATGTAGGGAAACCACACGTAGCTTCTCAGGATTTTCTTAGTGTTCTCAATTCCCCTGTGCCCTTCATGGGCGATGGCTGCTATTGTTTTCCGCAGATCTTTCGGGGCTACCAGTTGGTGTCCGCGTAGTAGTATCCCTTGGTCGGTAGCTACTAGTTCGGGGTGTATTTTTGCTATTCGACCTAGGTCTCTCTTGTCTGTTCCTTCTTCACTCCCGTTGATTGTGTGCACGTTTCTCCAGTTGTTCGTGCGGGTGAGGTGTAGGGCCATTCTGATGGTGGGGTCAGCTTTGCTTCTGGTTGCGAATGTTTCTATTGAGATGGTGGGAGGCATGGCGTTGGTAGACAGATACGCGATGTAGTCTTCTGCTTCGTGGACCAGTGAGCTGTCTTTCCCTCCTATCGGGTGCCTTGACAAGTAGTCGGCCGGATTTGCATACCCCCCTGGTTTTTGAATGATGGCGAAGTTGTACTCTTGGAGCCTGATGCCCCATCGTTCTATTCAGGGGGGTATTTTGGTTTTGGGGCTCCCGAATAGCGATAGTAAGGCTTGATGGTCTGTTACGAGGGTGATTCTTTGGCCTATTACAAAATGGTGGAATTTCTCAGAGGCCCAGACTGCTGCTAGGCTTTCCCGCTCTTCTTGTGAGTATGCCTTTTCGGTGGGGGACAGGGCTCTGCTGGCGTAGGCTACCACTACGTGTTGCGCATTGTCACTGGGGTTGTTTGCGCTAGGATGGCTCCGAGGCCCACCGGGCTGGCGTCGACTGTAATAATGGTGTTCCATTCCGGGTGAAAGTAGGCCAGCCGTCGGTGGTTTGTTAGGTTGTCCTTGATGGTCTGGAAGGCCGTCTGGCATTGTGGGTCCCAGTCGAAGGGGGTATCTTTCTTGAGGAGTGCCCTGAGGGGGTCGGTGATGGTGGCGTAGTTTTGGAGGTATCGGGCGCAGTATCCTGCGATGACTAGGAAGGACCTCAGTTCGGCCGTTGTTGTGGGAGCTTGGAGATCTGTGATGGCCTTTATTTTGTCTGGGTCGGCTATGATGCCTTTGCTGGAGAATATGTGTCCGAAGAATTTAAGGCTTGTTTTATTGATATCGCATTTGGAGCCGTTCAGGGTCAGGCCTGCATCAAGCAGGATTTTGCATATTGAGAGAAGTGCTTTGTCGTGTGCTTCTTGAGTTGTCCCGAAGATGAGGATGTCGTCACTGTAGTTTAGTGAATTGACTTCCGATGAGATGAGTTGTCGAATTGTTTCTTGGAAAATTTCCGCTGCTGATGATATGCCGAAGTTAAGGCATTTATACCTGAACAGGCCCTCGTGCGTGGCAAAGGTGGTTATTGGGCGAGAGGCTGGATTAATGACCAGTTGATGGTAGCCCTGGTTAAGGTCCAGTTTGGAGAAGCGTGTTGCCTGGTTCAATCTGACAAGCATGTCCTCCAGGCTTGGGCCTGGGTGCCTCTCTCATTGTATGGCAGTGTTGGGTATGCGCATGTCAATGCATATGCGTAGTCGGCCGTTGTCCTTGGGTACTACCACTATGGGTGATACCCATGGTGTTGGTCCAGTGGCTTTTTCAATGATGTCATTTTGTAGTAGGAGTTGCAGTTCCTTGGATACTTGTGCCTGGAGATGGAATCCTACTTTCCATGGGTGTTGCGGAACTGGTGTTACTGTAGTGTCGATGTGTAGCTGAATAACAGAGTCCTTTAGCTTTCCTACTCCTTCGAATAGCTTGGGGAACTGGAGTTTCAGGGTATCCTTGTCGATGGGTTGGCAGGTTATCGGCAGGATCTCGTGTCTGTCTGACGGATGTCCTTGGATTATTTCTGTTGGTTCATACCGCAGGTCTATGAGCGCTAGCGCTCTGGCTGTCCTGTAGCTGAGGAGACATCGTCCCACTGAGGGACTCTTGATGACGTGTATTATCGTCAGCACGGTGGTGTTCCTGTGGGTTAAATTGCAGAGGAATTGTCCTTTGGACGTCAGGGGTAGTGTCGCTCCCCACTGAAAGATGTGAGTCCTCGATTGATGCAGGGGGTAGTCGTCCGCTAGTAGGTTGTATAGTTCCTCGTTCATTACATTGACAGTGGCCCCCGCCACAACAAACTGGTTTTTGGTGTTGCCAGCTGTACCGTTACACGTGGGGCCGGTGTGTCATCTGTATCAATGTTGAGGAGTCGGACATATTATCTGTCGTATCCATCTTGCAGGTATGCGGGTTGTTGGTCTTCTACCATTTGTGACCTGGGCGGTGAACTGTTGTATGGGTCATAGTCCGTTGCCATGGGGTTGGTGGTTCTCCCTTGGTCTGTGTTTGTTGCAAGTTATGTTTGGTAGGACTCCCCTGGGGTGGACATCCTCGGTTGGTCATATAGCTTTCCTGTCTGGCTCAATCTGTAGGCTTTCAAGGGCTCTTACAGTGTCCGGCCGTTGGTATGTCGTTGTGGTGTATGATGTTCCTCTCTCAGGCATTCTTCGGGCTGGTTGTTCTCTCAGTTGTTCTGGACATAAGCTGGTGGCCTGTATGTTCTGTTGGCGGGTAGACCCTGCATCTGGAAGTTGTTCTTTGCACATGACCTGGAAGTGGTTTTCTAGGCCACACCTCAGGCATCTCTGTCCGATTGCGGGACATGGCCCTCTGTGGGGGTATTCAAATCCACATCGGTAGCACTGTCGGTCTCCTTATATTCTTACGGGAGGGTTCCTGGAGTGTGGTCTGTTCTGTGGGCTCTTGTATCTTGTGTACGGTGTTATGGTGGCAATGATGTCCCCTTTTTTGGGATTTGATGGTGGCGGCCTGTACATCTATTCTCTCGTATACCGGTGCAAGGTCAATAATTTCTTTGAGGGATAAGGGTTTCTTTAGGAGATGCTGTCTGAACATTGATGACAGGCATCCTTCTATTATCCGTAATCTGATTGCTTTGTTGTCATTGAAATTGGTGAAGTCACATTTGAGGATTCTCCGCTGGAGGCGTATGACGATTTCACCAATGGACTCATGGGCGAGCTGAGCGCATTGGTTAAAGGTATAACGTTCATAGACCCTGTTGGGTGTGACTACTAGTTTCTCATTGATGGCTTCTAGGAGTCGTTGGTAAGGTGTCCGGTTCTGTGGTGGAATCGTGCGTATCATGCTTTTGATTTCCCCCCCGCGACATTGGTAAAGATGCTGATTTTGTTTGGCGGGTCTTGTGAGCCAATGGCTCCTACAAAGTCTTCAAACTCTTCGACCCATTCCTCCCAGCGTTGACCTTGGTTGTGGTGTGGATTGAGTGTGAAAGATCTTGGTCTTCTCATGAGACTGGCATGCGAGGTGAGGCTGGAATTGGCAACTGGGGCTGTCCCGGCATCTGCAGCTGCCTGGGCCTGGTCGGTCATGGTTGCACTTTGGTGACGCAGTGGGGCATGGTCCCTCTGGTGTTATTCAGGTCGTGCTGCTGGAGTTTGTATGGGTAAGGTTCTGGTAGACGCCTTATGTTGATGGTGGCGATCGTGGCTGTGTGGCCCTTGTCCTTTTCGCTCTGGAGGTATGAGCGACGGTGGTGGGCTACCGCGTGACAGAGGTGCAGTGGTTGTGCTGGCTCGGTTGGCACGTGCACCATTTTTTGTGTCAGCGCGTGCGCCACTGACCTTTCCCGTTCTCCCTTGTCTTTTAAGGTATTGTACTCTTGATGTGACTTGGAGGTGCGGTCTAGGGTAGTCACCTGGAGTTCTCCCTTGTAATCTCCTTTTGCATGGGCCATTCATTATTCTATTTTCTTCTTTTTTTCTTTTTTTTGGATTTGGTATGTGTCCGTTGGGACAGCTGGGGTGCCGTTGGGCTGCTGGGTGGTGTTACCCCTTTGTCCTTTGCTTTTGCTGCAGGCTGGCGTGCGTGGGGCTGCTTACCCACTCTCTTCCTCCATTTTGTGAAAGGAATCGGCACTGGCCCAACATTTGCTTCGGGCGCTCGGGCTCGCCGCTGCTGCTGGGCTCACGGCCCACCGTCTTTGCTGGGCTCACGGGCCCGCTGCAGGGCGCACAGGCCCACCGTTACTGCCGGGCTCACAGTCCCTCCGTTGCTGCTGGGCTCACGGGCCCGTCGTTGCTGCCGGGCTCACAAGCCCTCAGTTGCTGCTCGGCTCACGGGCCCGCCGTCGCTATTGTTTTACGCGTTCCTCGTGTTGCAGAGCATGGGCTCTCGTCCGTTCTTCGTCGCCATTTGTTATCAGGCTGGCTTCACTCACATTCAGGTCCTCAGGCAATCACCGACATTGGGAGCCATGGAGATATCAACCATCTTTATTCTCTTACAACTCGTAACTAACTTGTAACGCCCCTCTCCCTGTTCCTCCCCTTCCGCCCCCCTTCCTGCCCTGGCGCGCGCTCCTCCCTTAAAGCCCTCGCCAACAGGCTTCTCCCACTGATGCCTCACTTGATCCATAAAGGTCAGTGGGGCTTCGTCCTGGGTAGATCAACTTCCTTGAACATCAGGCGCTTATTCAATGTCATGTCTAGAGTGGAACCGGCTAGCTGAGGCGGTAGCAGTGACACTCGACACCCACAAGGCGTTTGTCATGGTTTCTTGGGAATACCTGTGGGTGGTACTTGCAGAGATGGGTATCGGCCTGGAAATGTGATGCTATATAAAGCTACTATACACAAATACCTCTGCTAGAACCTTGGTTAGCTCCTCCAAATGTGAACACTTCAAAATTGACAGAGGAACCCGTCAGAGATCCCCACTCTCCCAATTCTTTTCGCCATGGTCATTTAACCAATGGCAGATATGATTTGCGCTCATCACGGACAGGGGATCCGCCTCATCGGTCTGCCTGAAATAGTCTCACACTATGCAGATGATGTCCTCTTATATATAAGAGATCCTCAGATGAATCTTGACACTGTCCTCCAGGGCTTCGTCCGGCTGGGTCAGTTCTCACAATAAACCACTCCAAGTCAGAAATGCTCCCACTAACTAGCAGCACTAAGCAACTATCTGGGGTTTCCCTCTTCGCTGGTCCCCCAATGGGATCAAATACTTAGGAGTATGGATCTCCATTGCGAGAGCCTCCCGCTTGAAGAATAACTATGGAGCCATAGAGGACTATGTGGCTAGCAGGCTGGGCAGATGGCGGGCCCTCCCTCTCATGAAGGCGGGGAAATTGTCCCTTGTCAAGAGGGTGCTGGAACTTGTGTATATATTTGCCAATGTCTCGGTGTTGCCTGGTAGTCCTTCTTTTCAAGGCTTCACAGACTCTGTACTCAGTTTTTGTGGCATGCCGGTGCGGTCCGGAAAAAGTGGGTTGGCATGACCGCCCCATACGACAAGGGGAGCTTTATGGTTCCTGATCTTGAGATATACTGGCTG
This sequence comes from Ambystoma mexicanum, assembly GCF_040938575.1. Taxonomy (NCBI): domain Eukaryota; kingdom Metazoa; phylum Chordata; class Amphibia; order Caudata; family Ambystomatidae; genus Ambystoma; species Ambystoma mexicanum. The sequence continues at coordinate 591,168,153 of NC_090932.1, forward strand.
TCTGCTTAGGCACAATATGCTTCCTACTGGTACAGTGAAGAATCCCAGCAACCACATGTCAAGCTCAAACCCCAGCGGCGGGAGAGTCAGACCTCAGGACACTCGTGTTGGAAGGTCGATATAAGGACGATTGCCCGTTTCACCAGGTGTCTTAGATTGTGCTCGCCTAGTGATGTATCATCTTATGCAGCATCACAGCGCGCCCCTACTATCAATGGCTACTGCTCTGGAGGTTCCCTGGACTGGGATCTACCTGGGATGCCACATTGGTTGCCCAATGGAGACGCCTCGGCTACAGAGCGGTGGATGATCTATTTGTGGAAGGCAAATGTATCACTCAACTGACATGGCGCCGAGAACATACTGGCTCTGGAATTGAGCTTATACAATATTATAGATTATGGGCAGCCATGCGATCGCAGTGGCCATCGTATCCTGCAGTGCCCCCTGAGACCGCCGTGTTGGCACTCATTGCCAACTCCAGCGGGAGTCACTGCATCCTGTCAATGCTCTACAAAATGCTTGTGAGTAACCATTCCACTTCATCTCCCCAAATACGCTGTGGCTGGTCTGAAGACTTGGGGATGGAACTGATACCCAATGGGAGTGCATGTGTGCACACACTAAACAGGTTTCCTCGAACTTCAGATTCAGATGCATAAAATATAAACTGTTAAACAAACTATATTATACCCCAGAAAAACTCAACAAGATCTCCTGGGACTTGGACCACTCCTGCCCAATGTGCCGTCTTAGTCCTGCTGACCACATACATATGTTCTGGTCCTGCACCCAACTGGGTACATTCTGGGACACAGTACTACAAACCCTCTCTGATGTGGTAGATGTCTCCCTCGGGCACTCCCCAGTGGGGGCCCTATTTGGCCTGTGGGACAACCTCCCCGACAAAGGTCTCCGCTCATTTTGTAAATACAGGATGTGTGATAGCCAAGAGATGCATACTACTGAAATGGAAGCAGGTTTCCCCACCCTGTCCCAAAACCTGGTTGCTGGCACTGACTTGAGCCCAGAGCTGTGACAAACTTTACATGAGCTATCAACCTCCTACCTCCCACCCCAGAAATGCCTGGGCCGAGTTTTGATCCTACCTGGAGGCCCTTCCTTCTGACCAGTGACTTTACGTAAGTTGTAAAAGCAATCCCATTAACTGTCTCATCCCAATGATCAATGCTATTGTAACGCCTCACTTAACACAAGCAATGAAGTTGTTTAAATGTAATGTATCTCTGTCTCTTTGGTTTGATGTCAATTGACTACTGTAACCAATGTACTTTGATAACTCTGCCATTAAAAAGAAGTTTAAAAAAGAATTATGGGTACATAGTTGTTGCCGGACCTGCGTAAATGACCCCTTCCCGAACTTGGAATTTTATCTACTTTTGAGAAGTGTATGATTGGGGGTGTGGCCTGGAGCCGACTCGACTGGTATGCCTGCCTGAGAGCTCCCGCCTGGCCCAATGCGCCTTTCCATATAAATGCTGTTTTCCACTGCCGTTTGGGCCCAGAATCGCCTCCACCTGTGAGGGAGACCCCTCTGCACCTCTCGGCCAAGTGGGTGCCGGTTTCATCCATGGACTGCTCGATGCGACCTTTCAACAGCTCCGGGGCCCACTCGGCGGAGAAATGGCCACCGCAGCTCCACGGCCCGGAGGCCGCCCAGGAGGGGGCGGAGCAGGTATAGCCTCTCTGCGGAACTGCTGCCTTATGGATTGAACCTGCCAGAGCCTGCTCGCCGATCGCTACTGTGCCCCACAGCCTCCGGACCCAATAGCCAGCTCCCAACACCAGCGCCAACCGAAGCTGCACCAAGCCAGGAGGACCGCCGACTCCCCCGCCATCCCTCACCTTCCAGGATGCTGTCGCCCAGCTCCACTCTCCCGGGCTCTGGGGTCAGGCGGCACTGCAGTGTGCACATTCGAGCAGCCGACTCACACGCAGCCTATCGTAGGAGTCCGCCAGCCTCCCTCTCGCTCCACCCGAGCCCGGGCGCCTCAGCATCAGCCCAACTCGCCAAGAGTGAGCGCTCTCCTTCTCCATGAAGCAGAGCAGCGCAAGCGCTAGCTCCGCCGGGGCTCCGGTCCAGGAGATTCACCCCCTCTGCTTTGGGCACCGGACAATTTGAAAAGCTTTCCTCACACAACCTCTCAGCCCGCCCGAGCTATCCTGTCACTCTCGCATCCAGGGGCGCTCACTATTTAATCTGGTCCTGTAAATCTTCCAGGCCCGACGGCCATCTTGCTTCCCCCCGCCGGGACCTGGATCCCCCAACGCTGCAGCAGGGCCTCCTGCCCACTTCACAACAGCACCAGAGGAAGGTCTTTGCCCCTGCTGAAGATTTTTCCCCCTTTACTGTTACTGTTGCTCTGTACTTGTGGTAAACTAGGGCTTTTTCTCCCCTCGCAGGACTCTCAAACTTAGGTGGCCTCTACACTGGGTACCTAACTCGTATTTAATGTTACTGTTGCTCTGTACTTGTGGTAAACTCTGGCTTTTTCTCCCCCCGCAGGACTCTCAAACTTAGGTGGCCTCTACACTGGGTACCTAACTCGTATTTACTGTTACTGTTGCTCGATAATTGTGGTAAACTAGGGCTTGCCGCTTCATCCCTGTCTGCTTGCTCCCGTCTGTCTCCCCCCCTCCCTCCTTATTCCATGGTGCTCTCTATCTCTCCAATCTTCTCTAACTGCTTCTCCATTGACTATCCTGCTCTCCTCACTAAATCTGGTAGGAAAAAGTTTAAAAAAGATATCCTGGTCTCCAACCCAGGGCTCTCTATCACTGACACCTACACCAGTGCATCTTCCAAGGAAACTCTTACTGACATCCTCTTTTTCGTGCCTTCCCCTGACCAATGGACCCTTCATATGGGCTCTGTGCTCTCTCCCTTCTCCTCTTCTCCCATTAATGGTGGCACCCGTTGGGATGTCCTCTTGGCCCCCTTCCTCTCCTCTAAGGCCATCATTAATGTCTACGCTAAGGGGACTGTCTTGGTCCAAGGCCCTCAGGCCAACCTCCACCTCTTTGATAGACGCTTTCCGCGCCTCTTCAACTTCCTTTCCTCGCCTGCTGTCCCCTCTTCCCTGTCCTCGGCTACCTTGCCTCCACCCTCTCACCCTGCCCTCTCTCTGGCTCTGGCTCCTTCTTCTTCACCTCCACAGGGCGTACCTCTGATCTGTACCCCTCCCCGGAAGTCCTTCAAAGATGGCAACCTTCTCCACATTGCCACTCTCAACTCTCGCTCTGCCGTCAAACATTCCTCTGATATCTGTCACCTTCTTGAGGAACTGGACCTTGACATCCTCAGTCTCACTGAGACATGGTTCACGGCCAGCTCTGTCACCAGCTTTGACACACTCCTACCTGACGGTTACAAGATCCTCTCCTTGTCCAGGCCCAACCGTGCTGGGGGGGGGGGGTGTGGCCCTTATCTTCCCTGAGTGGATTCCTGCCACTGTCACTCCTACGCAGACCTACTCCTCCTTTGAATGCCTGTCTGCCGACTCTCTCTCTCTCCTAGCCATTCCCTTACCGTGGCTACTATCTATCGGCCACCTGGTCAAATTTCCGCCTCCCTCTCCGAGTGGGCTGACCTCTCCTCCTCACTTCTGTCCTCAACCACTCAACTCCTCTTTCTTGGAGACTTCAATATCCATCTCGATGCCTCCTGTCCTCCCTCCGGACTCTTTTGCGACCTCTGCGACTCTCTCTCACTCTCTATTCTCCCCTCTCTGTCCCTCTCTCCACTCCTCTCTCCTGGAGTGATCACTTTCTCCTATACTCCCACCTCACCTTCCCTACCCCACAGGCAAAGCCACCCTCATCACTGCCACCCACCTTCACGGTTATCCGACCCATAAAGCGCGTGTCAGTTGAGGCTTTCGCTACCACCTTCTAGCCCCATCCTCCCCCTTCGGCTGACTCCCACCCTGACACAGCCCTCTCTACTCTCCACTCTGCTATATCTGATACCCTCGATATCCTTGCCCCTGTCATGAGGATCCGCCTGAAGCCCAAAGCCAAATGGAACTCCTGGTATGACTCGGATCTCGTCACCCTTAAACGCAAGTGCAGGGTGGCAGAAAGGAAATGGCGTGCTTCATGTTCATCCTCTGACAAACTGGCCTGCCGCCTGCTCCAAAGGCAATACCGGCTCTCCGTTCTCACTAAGAAGAGAGCCCTTATCCAAGCTTGCATCTCTGCGGCATCCAACAATTCGGCCGAACTCTTTAAAATCTGCAAGGAGCTGGCCAACCCTGCTGCAGTCTCCACCTCTCCTGTCCCCTCCCAGGCCCTCTGCACAGCACTGGCCTCCCACTACATTTCAAAAACTCAGGACATCCTGTCCTCACTCTCCTCCTATCACCTCCCCCCTCTATTCCCTGCTCTCCCTCTGGTCCTTCTGCAGCCACCCCTCTTCCCTCCTTCTCTGCCTTTCCCCTTTTTTCTGCTGACGAGGTTTCAAGACAAGTCCGATCTATGAAAGTCTCGTAAAAACAGGTCCACACCTGTTCCTCCAAAACTATCAAGGACCACATTGACTCCCTGGCCCCTGCCCTGGCTGACTTCTGCAATCACTCCTTCGCCTCTGGAGTCTTCCCTTCCCCACTCAAGCACTCCCTTGTGCACCCCCTTCTTAAGAAACCCTCTTCCGACCCCTCCTGCCCAGCTAACTATCGCCCAATCTCTATCACCCCCTTCCTGGGCAAGATCCTGGAGAAACTGGCCATCTCCCAGCTTAATCTCCATGCTGAATCTGTTGGTAGTGACCAACAGTCTGGCTTCAGAGCTGCCAGAAGCACGGAAACTGCTCTCCTGAACATCCGTGAGGACCTGCTCTCTAACCTTGACTCTAACACCCCTTGTGTTCTCATTCTGCTCGACCTCTCTTCTGCCTTTGACACTGTCAACCACACCATCCTGATTAACCGTCTCCGTGATAACCTGGGTATCACTGGTCAGCCTCTGGTGTGGCTGACCTCCTTCCTCTCCAATCGACCCTCCCAGGTCCAACTGGGTTCCTTCCTCTCTGACATCTTTTTCTCTACCTGTGGTGTCCCCCAGGGATCTAACCTCTCCCCCTGGCTGTTCAACCAGTATCTGGCACTTCTTGCTCACCGCATCGCCGCTCTCTGTCCCAACTTTCAGTGCTACGCGGATGATACCCAGCTCTTTTTCAGGCTACCCTCAGCCTCTTCTTCCCCTTCCCTCATCTCTGACTGTCTCTCTGCTATCCAGGAATGGTGTGCCGCCAATGACCTCTGCCTTAATGCCAGTAAGACTGAGATTTTACTTATCGGCACACCCACTCCCTCCTTCCCTGCAGCTCTCTGGCTGTCCTCCCTTGGCCCTCTTCCTGCACCTACCTGCAAAGCAAAAAACCTTGGAGTCACCTTAGACTCCACACACTCTCTTTCTCTCCTCACATATCTGACGTCTCTAAGAAGTCACACTACCAGCTACACCTCCTCAGAGGTATCCTTCCCTTCCTCTCCTTCCCCCAGAAGCTCACTGTCTCCAGAGCCCTGGTTCTCTCGAGGATGGACTACTGTAACAGCCTCTATCTAAATCTTCCTGCCTCTACTCTCCGCCCTTTGCAACTTATCCAGAACAGGACTGCGAGACTTGTCCTTGGCCTCAAGCCCAAGGACCGTATCTCTCCAGGACTGAAATCACTACACCGGCTCCCAGTGGCTGCGAGGATTAAGTTCAAAACCCTCTGCATTGTCCACAAGGCCTTCTGGGGCCTTGGGCCAAAATACCTTCAACTCTCTCTTCCGAAATATCTTCCTTCTCGAGCTCTTCGCTCATCTACCTCCAACTACGACAGGGTATTGCCGCTTCTCCAAGCAACGAGCTGGGGGTAGATCTCTCTCCGCAGCAGGGGCCTCCCTCTGGAACAGCCTTCCTGCCTCCCTGAAACTTGAGGAGAACCATCTCCGGTTCAGGAAGCACCTCAAAACCTTCCTCTTTGCCTCCGCTTTCTCTCCCTCTCTCCCCTGCTAAAAACTCTGAACCTGGACTGAATCTGCTACCGGGCCACTCTCCGATCTCTGTCCTTGGCCCACCCACTCTCTCCTCAACTGCCTACCTGCACTACGGGACTGTCTCTGTATCCTACAGCCCCTTCTCTCAGCACTTACCTTGCCACCAGCTGGCCCTATTATTTACCTTGTATTCTAATAACCATGTCCTGCACTTTTCCTTGCACTTGCCACCAGCTGGCCCCATTATTTATCTTGTATTCTACTAACCTTGTACAGCACTTTCCCCCTCTCCCTTTCCCTTGCACTTTTTCCCAGTCCCCTCCACCCTTGCACTTGCGCGATCTGAATGACACCTGGCCTAGTAGGATCGTTGTCTGTCTCCCCTTGTTCCCCCCCCTGCCTCGTCGCTCCTTGAAACACTTGTGTATAGGCGCGTTACAAATGCCATATCATATCATATCTGCCGCCCTTGCCGCTGTTTCCACCACGGCCCCAGCTGAGGGCTCGGACTCGCACCTCAATCCCGGGGGCAGCCCCCTGGTTTCGATCTCCCCTCACCACTCAGCCTTCTACACCCCACTGCGCAGCATCTCTGGCCCTTGATCCCCTTGGACCCACGATCCACAGACCTACAGGGGTTGCAACCCCCACCATCTATACAGACTGCCCTTGGGTTGCGGACCCCCCCTCCTCTGACTTGGACCCCAGCACTGAGCAGGCGCCCGCACCCATGGAGGGGTCCCCGAGGGGTGCCCCGTGGATCCCAGGAGGAGAGAGTTACGCTCCGGGGTGTCCCCCCTTCTCTTCCCCACCAGGGGACGTGGGAGAACCCCAGAGCCATAACACAGCAGCGCAGCAGCACACCAGTGCCAGCATCAAGAGGTGACATCCTGCCTAATCTGGGCGAGCCCCTGGAGTGGGCTCCCGCCGATGCATCAGGCCCCTTGGGATCTAATCCGCATGCCAACATACCCCCTCCCCTGATCCTCGAGCATTCCGGCACCACCTGATTTCCCTCAAGTCCCAGCTATATATCCTGCAGTGCAGGCGGCTGTCGCCTCGGGACTCGGAGCCCTACCATTAAAGCCTCATCCAGCCTCACAAAGTCCTCATTGTCTCACCCATACCGTAGTGCTTCCAGTCACACCCTCCCACCCACAAAAATGTCTAGAAGTGGGAAGGCAGCTAAACAATCTGACATCGTCGCCCTCATGGCTACCACGGCAGCTGAAAGGGCCAAGAAAGCCGACCCACCGGAGGACACTAGCACGAATAGCACTCCTCCATCTGCAGGATCAGACCCCATTCCACAACAAGTTGCAACCAAAGCTGATCTGCAAGACCTACTAGCGGCCCTAACCGGGGAAATCCAAAAAAGCACAGAGGAAGTCACCAAGAAAATAAACTCATTGGACAAAAGAGTGGGGAAGTGGAGCAGCGGACTATCGAAATAGAATCTGAGGTCTGTGACCAAAGATTTGAAATTGAACATGACAAGGACAGAATAGCCGCCCTTGAGTCGAGATGTAACACCCTCGAAGCAAAACAGGAGGATTTGGAAAATCGATCGCGGAGAAACAACATCAGAGTCCGAGGCATCCCAGCCTCTATCCCAGAGTCAGAACTGAAAGCATACGTATCGGATCTATTCAGATTCATCATCACCCTTCCGGACAATTCCTCTCTAGAATTAGACCGGTTACATAGAACAATTCCAAGGAAGACTTCCTCATTCCCCCAGATATGCTGGCCAGGATACACTTCTTTCAAATAAAAGAGGACATTATGTGGGAAGCAAGGCAAATGCGGCAGATCACCTTCCGAGGCTCCTCGATCTCCCTTTACCAAGACCTAGCGAACTCAACACTCCCACCTCAGTGAAATTCAAATGGGAGGGATCAGAGCGACAAATACAGTCGATGAAAGAGGCAGAGAAACTCATGGCCTAAACAATGCAGATGCTGACTCATAACCAGAAGAAACAGCCCGCCCTCATCGGGACAGCTCCCCGGGGGGAGCGTGGTCCAAATCCAACAGACGGCGCAGACTTAGGGGCCCTCCGAAGAAAGACAGCGACATGGGATGAGCGTACAGCAACGTCCTACTAGTCCAGGAGATCGCAGACCCTTCATATAAGGTCCATCTAAGGCCACCCAAGGCTTCTCCGGAGCTAAAACAAGCAGCCCACAGGCATCCGCACAGTGGCACTGCCACCGGCAGACTTCTCCATGATTCAGCTCGGCGACCCAGTTGGCCCACATCGAGCGCATTGGTGCCACTAGTTCCCCACTGGCAGTAGGAAGATGTTTCTCCTACCAGTTCAACGTTGGGGGGGGGCAGCATTGGACTTACACGGACAATTCCACCACTACGGACATCATGCGTCCCTAGCTTTACCCGAAGACACTGCAATACAACATGCAACAACAACCGAAAACAGATCTCCAATTCAATACAACCGCTATATCCACTCCAAGACTCACAGTCTAGGCTGAGGGAAAGATCCATGAGACACACTCAATACTATATCGCAAGAGATGGCTAATACGAACGAATTAAGAATCCTCTCCTGGAACATTCAGGGGATGAACTCACCAAGAAAACGCAGATCAGTTGTACACCGCCTGGGTCATCTATACGGAGACATTGTCCTATTGCAAGAAACGCATCTACTATCGGAAGACGAACACCGCATAAAATTCAAGAGATTCAAGCAATCTTTCTTCGCCTCATCTGGATCGAAGAAAAGGGGAGTAGAAATTCTACGCAGTGACAAAATCCCACTGTCCAACATCACAATAAGGAGAGATCCAGAGGGCCGGTACCTTCTACCCAAAGGCCTCTTGGAGGAACTTCCCGTCACGATTGTTTCAATTTACAGCCCCAACACCTCCCAAAGTAGCTTCCTCAGGGAAATCCTCCCAACCATCTAAGCCTTTTGTGATGGTCACTTATTCATCAGTGGAGATTTCAATGCTATTCCGAACCCGCAGCTAGATAAAACGCTTCCCCCCACGAGTGCAGACCACACGCAGGCCCTGGTCTTAGCCAATCTATTCAGAGAAACAGAGACCGTAGATGTCTGGAGACTACACAATGATACCTTAAGAGACTACATGCACTACTCCAACGTCCACAAGGGATATTCAAGAATTGACTTTATTCTAATCCCTGGCATCCTTTATCCATGTGTCAACAACGCAGAAATCCACACATGCATGATCTCTGACCATGCTCCAGTCTCCGTGAACCTAGCCATTTCAGGCCAAAAAAAAACCATCCAGAGGTATTGGAAGCTAAATGACTCGCTCCTACTAGACATCGGCATAAGGGCTGAAGTGGAGGACTCAATATCCAACTACTTCAAGGAAAACACCATGCAAACATCCCCCATCAGCATAATCTGGGACGCAATGAAGGCGGTGGTCAGAGGCGTACTGATAGGGGCAGGAGCGGAACAATGAAAGGGTCTCAAACATAGCTACAGCCCAGCTTGAAAAAGAAGTACTCTGTCATGAATCACAACTAAAAGTCCAATACTCTAGAAAAACCGAACGAGCCCTGAGGAAGGCGAAGACCGCCCTGGAAATGCATTGTGCCGACCGGACAGCCAAATCCCTAGCATATACAAAACAGTTCTATTACAATAAAGGGAACAAAGCAAACATGATACTAGTGCAGAAGCTAAGGGCGATCCGTAGTCGAAACAACATCCTGAAGCTACAAGGGGAAAATGGAAAGCTATTCTTCTCTGAGACGGACAAAATCAATGAATTGATGAGATACCATAAATCCATAATGACCAGCGAGCCTACGAACCTAGAGGACCTACCAGAATATCTGAGGGCGCTACCACCCCGCAACCCATCTCAATTAGAACACCTGGAAGCTCCCATTACAGACAAAGAAGTCATCGAATCCATCAAAACCCTCAAATCCTCCGCTCCGGGCCCGATGGCCTGACCGCAAACTTCTACAGGAAATTCGCCAGAGTGCTGGCACCCCAGCTATCCGCCTTATTGAACTCCTTCTTATCCATGAGAACAGTCACGAAATCCATGGCTGAATCAATCACTGTCCTACTACACAAACCTGGGAAGGACCCCAAACTGCCTGATTCCTATCGTCAGATATCACTCTTGAACAATGACATAATTTTTTTTGCCAAAGTGTTAGCCAGAAGGCTAGGCCCGATCCTCCCAGGCTTAATCGACCAAGACCAGACAGGGTTCATTCCTGGTAGAGGGACTCACAACAACATTCGGCGAACGATAAACTTAGTTGAGTGCGCCCACAAAACAAAAATAGGGATGGCGGTAATCTTACTAGATGCCCACAAAGCCTTCGACCGAGTGGACTGGGGCTATATCCAGACGGTCCTTCAACGCTTTGGCTTCGGCCCCAACTTCACCTCATGGGTCATGGCCAACTATCAAATCCCCACAACACAACTCCGAATTAACGGCACCAGGTCAGATCACATACATATCTCAAGAGGCACCAGACAGGGCTGCCCATTATCGCCCCTAGTTTTCGCTCTGTCCATGGAACCCTTCGCTGCCAGAATCAGACAAAACAAGGGCGTAAAGGGAATTCAGGTGGGTGACCATGAGTACAAGATTGCGCTATATGCCGATGATGTGCTACTGACCGCGACAAACCTTTCAACTTCCCTGGGGGCACTATGGAAAGAGATCAAGGAGTTTGGGGCCCTATCGGGATTCAGAGGTAACCTGTCCAAATCCTCAGCACTACCCATAAACCTCTCTCATCAGGATAGGGTTCTTCTCACCCCACTCTCACCAATCCCCTGGGCCAATGATGCAATTGAATATCTCGGGGTCCAGCTCACTAAAAACCCAACGCGTATGTACTCAAAAAACATCCCACAATTAATCAGTGCCCTGCAGAATGACCTCAAAAGGTGGAAGCAGCAAGAAATCTCCTGGTTTGGGTGAATTACCGCCGTTAAAATGAACTTCATCCCCAGATGGCTATACCAATGTGCAGCACTACCATTACAGATCCCGACCCCTGCCATACGGGCTCTACAAAAGAAAATACTAGAATTTGTCTGGGGGGGGAGCCCCGGATCAACAAACGAATTATGCTGAAGGGTAAATCACAGGGGGGTTGGGAGTCCCTGACTTAGCCAGATACTCACTCGCCGCTCAATTATCCCACGCATTCTCCTGGGTGCAAGAAGTAGACCCCCCAAAATGGCGACAAATCAAAGAGACCTGGTGCCCGGTCCCACTACATGATCTCCCACACCTCCCACCTATAAAACCACAAGCAAACGCCGGGCCCCTATCTGCCACGACTGTCACGACCCAATGCTGGAAAGCCGCAGCACGGAAATGGGGGGTACAGGGTGCCCTTGGTCCCATGTCCCCCATCTGGAACAACCCTGAATTCACACCAGGAAACCCTCCACGGGATTTCCATTCCTGGATAGCAGGGGGCCTGGCTAAAACTGGCGACTTTCTGGAAGAAGGTTCGCCCATCACATTCGATCGGTGCAAAATAAAATTTGGAGTGGGTGAGCGGGAAAGATTCCGTTACACTCAAATCAGGCACTGGATGTCACACAGGAGAACTCGAGATAAATGTTCCAGAGAACCAACAGCACTGGAACTCACATTATCATCACCAACTAGCAGAGGCAGAATATCCACTATATACCGGCTCCTAGACAGGTTTGACCCTGCAAAGAAAGACAGATATATGACAAAATGGGAAAAAGAAATCGGACAGGAAATAGCAGTGGAAGACTGGGGGAAAATATGGGCTAGATTGCACAAAAGCTTGCAATGCATCACGAACAAGGAAGGGGGTTATAAACTGTGCTATAGATACTATATCACCCCTACGCAACTTCACAAGGCCAACCCTGAAATTCCCGACACATGCTGGCGCGACTGCCCGGTCCCCGGATCTCTATTCCACCTAGTGTGGGCCTGCCCCAAGGCAGAGGTATATGGAAAGAAGTTCTGAAACACATCAAAGAAATATCCGGTCTCTCCATCCCCTGGGATGCAGGAATCGTCCTTCTTGGCGAAACCAGAGACGGCGCATTCCCGATCTCAGGCCAAATTCCTCGTCTATGCAACCACCTACTACTAGCCGCGAAAATTGCAATGGCCCTACCATGGAAAGACGAAAATGGCCCCTCGATCGCCCTATGGTGGGCCAAATGTTGGGACATAGCAGTAGCGGAAAAAATACGTTCAGACTCCCTGAATAGAACTCTGAATATATGGGACCCATTCTTGGATTACGTGGCCAAATTCCCAGCCCTCACCAGGAGACCCCCTCTCACAAGGTGGCTTCAATGTAGCCCCCTTTACTGAGCCCCGAGTGGCCACCAAACACGCCGGAATCAAGTCGGACAACCATCCGGGACCAAGATGACCCATCTGCAACAGCCAGGGAATCAGCATTTCTCCCGCCCCCAACCTACAAACGCTTCAAGAGACTCCTATCTATGTTCTATCTGATAATTATTGCATTGTTGTATCGAATATACGATTTTGTAAAAATCAATAAAATGTTGTTATGAAGAGAAGTGTATGATTTTCTGTGTTCCTTTTGAGCTTTCCTACTCTCCTCTTCCATTCTGTGCAAGCATGTCCTATTAAGAAAAGGAAAAAATCGCATACCTCCCACAAAACTGAAGGTACTGTGAGGGGTCAGTAATGCGAGGCGGACAACTGCTTGTAGTTTTCTCAGTATTTGATATTTTATTTTAAACAGAAAATGAAAAAAAAAACGAACGAAGCCTACTCTACCAGGGGATTGCCTACTCTAAAGACTGGAGGGGGTATCTGTAATAATGCCCTCTATATGGCAGAGCAGAAGCACAGAGCACCCCAGCCAAGGTTCTCTATATAGTAGCTATGGATGAGCAGCCAAGGCTTAAACTCTGAAGAGGTGATGCAGGCTGGGAATGTCCACACACTATGTTATGTGCTAACACAGTTCTTTATATAAAAAATAAGGTTCAGCGATATATACACAATTCAATAACACTTAATACTCTGGTAATTCTATAATGGCAAATACAAACAGTGTATAATGCCAGTATATAATGGCAAATACAAACAGTGGACTGTTCGATTGTTTTGTTTTCTCGTATTATGTGGCTCTTTTAAGATGATGAGCAACAGTTTTGTAAAAATTGCAAAAGCAATTATACACAAAGAAAGTAAATAAATAATACAAACAGTTATATGTGGTGCCACATTTAGAATTTAGATGCCTTTAAAATGCATCAAATTTTGGCAGTCATAATGGAGCGTACAAATCTTTCAGCAAGGTGTATCAACATAAACAATAAGGAAGGAAGGCAGGTTAAGATTAAACAATGGCAGAATGCTTTCTTTGGATATAGATACACAATGCTGTGTGAGGATCCCCCACCTGGGAAACCTGTAATAAAGAGTTAACCAGCCCAGTCCATAATTGTTCAATAAGGCTTGCTTCTTGGTTAAAAAGTTCAACAACACCAATGTACCTGAAGTGGAAGAGTTTATTCGACTAGTTGTCAACGGGACCCTTCGGGGGGGGGGGGTACTCCCTTTCAAGCAGGAGCCCCTGGGTGTTGAGAACCTTGAGGAAAAATGAAAGACTTGCAGTGATGCTGCAGCTTCGACCTTCACAATGCTTTTCAGCGATTGATTGTGGAAGTCCTGAGAAGATGAAGCATGCGGTACACCTCGATGCAAAGTGTTCAATGCCGCAAAGGGCGTTGGGTGTGGGGGGTCGCTACGGCGGTCCTCTGGCGTGTCGATGCTGCAGCCGCAGCAGGCACCTTGGGATGGCTTCGGCGATCGGGACTCGACCACGGCTGGACCGTAAATCTTCACTCCGTCCGTGTCCTTGCAACGTCTTTGTCGGCTTCTGGTGGTGAGAAACCCAGAGGTGGACTTTCCTCGATAGCCGGCGACCTCAACATTCTCCAGCAGGACAAGGTGGTTGACGGTGATGGCAAGAGAGCCCTCTGTCAAATGTACTTAGGCAAGTGGAACTTTCTCGGCTCCAGACGTCAGGCAGCATGGCGTCAAGGTGTCCCCGCTTCTGGTCGACACGATTCTACTGAACTTGCAGCAGTAACAGAAATCTCCCAACCCCTGGTCGACCTCAATGCACTTCGATGGCATCGATGTCCAGGCGCTCTCTTCAGGATTCTCGGCAGATGCCTTACCCGGTTGACAGCCTTTCGGGACGGGCTTCCAGGGAGCTTCAATGAAGGACAGCAGTTTTGAATGATGGTCCCTCGCAGCTTGGAGCGAGGTCTCCTAGCCAGGTCCTCTCTCGGATTAGTCCTCGATAGACTCAACAGCTTTTAGATTTCTTTGAAGGAAATGCAGCAGCAACCTTCTTCCTCCAGCTGGGCTTTAAGGATGAGCTTCAAGTTTCAACTTCAGCCTCTGAACAAATTGGGAAGTGAGAGGTCCAGATATACACATCCGTCCCTCATTCACTCTGGCTGAGCCAGGCTCAGTCAGCCAATCACACAGAAGGGCATTCATGCAGGCCGTCAGCTGATCAGGCTCACAGGCATTCAGGCCATTCACTTGCACCCAGACACCCATAACAAAGAATGTGGATTGGGCCAAGCACCCGGCCTTTTAGCACACTACACTGCATTCATGTCAGTTTCAGGCAGGGGTGTCTCATTCATTGTGTCACACACACAGAAACCAGACACCCATAACATAGAATGCATATTGGTCACACACTCTATTCACACAGGTCCCACCGCAAGGGGAAAGAACCGAGTTAGGGCTTCCCAAGACTTTGGGAAAACAAGCTAATAGGCAATAGAAACCAACTCCACTGACATCCTCATGTATGACTGCTAGAAGTACTGGGATGAGTAAGAGGCAACTAGGACTAGGTGCTTTTACCACTTTGGTACTGGAACGGGGAATAGGCCTGCTGAGAATAGTAGAGGTCAGGCAGGGCTTATTTTACCACTGCACCTACAGCCTGTTAAAAGCATGCAGGTGTATAAAAGACCCAATCTCAGTGTAGGAAGTAGCTGAAAAGGAGAGGGTCAACCAGGAGAGGCTGTGACTTTAAGGGAGCAGCAGCAGAGAGGCCAGAGAAAGCAAAGGTTCACAGTAGTGCAGCCTGGGTGCTGGGGCTCTGTGAAACCGAGTGGACATCAAAAGGGGAGCCGTGCCTGGAGTCTGCCCCTTGTCGTGACGTTCACAGTGCTCATTCTCCTGTGGTCAGTAGCCAACCCAGGAGTGCCTGAGTGGCAGAAGAAGGAGTCCTGAAGCAGAGGACCGAAGGCAGACAGATCTGCGCAGTGGAAACACCAAAAGAAGCAACCTGTGAGTTTCTATGCGAAAGGAAGCCCAGTGTGCAAGTGTTTGAAGTTACGCAGAGGATTACTATGTATCGGAGTGGTTGCATGGATGAGAAGTCACATTTTGGAAGGTCTCCAAAGGGAATCCTCATTAACACCTGAATAACTGAGAATACTTTGTAGCAAAGTGATCGCGTGTACGTGAAGACAATTTTCGAAAGTCTCTGACTCCTGCACACGATACAAAGGCAATTTTCATAGACTGCTAACAAGGAAATTAAGTGAATTAAACCTCTTCTAAATGTTACAAAGGTTTTCGAGTGCAGGCAGGGTCAGACTGGGGCATAACATTGTCTCGGGCATCAATGAAAAAGTGGCCCACAGTTGTAAATAGCAATTCATTCCTTTTGTGCCTGACTGTTTGAATAGTACTCAAGGAGGAGTTTTGGAGTTTTTTGATAACATGTGATGCAAATTGTGCAATTTAAAGAATATTTATTAAGCAACAAAGGTCAAAACTACTAACTGCATAGTGAAGTAACTAATCAAACTGGTCCACACTTGCCAAAATAGTGGCCCACTTTGACCAAAAAAACTAGCCCACACTGCCATTTTAAGTTTTCGATTCAGGCATTGCCCTGTTGTCCTATGGGGCAGTGTGAGCCTGCTGTCGGGCACATTATAAAAGCAATTTATAGAGACTTATATTACCAAAATTAAATGAATTAAATCTTTATGATTGCTACAAACTTCTCTGAGTGCTGGGCATGTTATTCGTGGCATTCTACAGTGATTTATAACAAAGCAAATTGAATGAAGATCTTTAACACCTATAAAATTCAGAACTAAATGAAAACCGTACTAAACACACTTTTAATGAATGCAACTTCAGGTTGTAGGAAAATCTATTGGAGCCAAGTAACACATTCCACAGGCCCCCTAGTAGCCATCGCTGGAAGGCTGCTACTTCTCGGATGATTACCAGTGCGTTCTTCCTCTTAATAGAAGACACACGGCCACTCTGGTAAGGGTTTTAATACAACAATGGAAAATGAAAAAATTTTCCCTCTTCACAAGTACTTTAACTTGTGCTAAACATGCGTGGGATACATTTTCTTTGTTGTGCAGCTTTCCCACGGCAATTAACAACTTGTACTTGCTCTTACTTCTATGTGAGTGTTAATTTAGCTGGTTACAGTTACCGGCAAGGAGTTTATTGTAAATTGGATTACAGAGCTTTATTCACTGGCTCCAATATCACAACCATTGCGGGTGGCTTCCACTTCCCGACTTTTCTTCTGCTACTACAGATTCAGGCACTCTTGAGACCCACATTGCCTCTACAGTATGGGTATCTCTGATCCAGCCCCGACCACAGAGAATTTCCTTCTCTCTGACTTCCCTCAGCTTGCTTCTGCACATGGGCCTTGATAGCTGCACAACCTCAGCTCTGAATTCACAGCAATTAGGTACACCTGGAAAGGTTGCTAACTTTTAAAGTCTCTTCCAATGCAGCCACAGTTAAACAGGGTTTGTGATCACTGGGCCAACTCAGACCCTGAAGGTTGAAATCTGCTCCTCTCTCATTCTGGTGTCCCTTAAGTGGTCACACTTCATTGTGAATTGCCAGGCGCATGCTCTGCTTCTTCTTCTGCTACTACTGCCAACCTTCCAGCTCCTGCTCCATCTTCTTTTCACTGCTCCTTCCTGCTGTAGCCTTTTATGCCTCAGGTGGTGCACTTGGCTTCAGGCGCAGGCTCTTGGTATTAAGGCAACAGGCAAAAGCTACTAGGTCTGCTTACCTGTCCTTTACTTGTGCATGGCTCCTAGCCCTCTTCTTCATCACAGTCCCTGAGGGATTCTGGGACAAGTAGCCTATTTTAAGGACATTTTTTTTCCACTCCTTTTGATTAGCAAAAAGCCATCAGAAGGACAGGGTTATGCGGAACGTTAAAAAAGTGTTCCTCCAAGTCTACCTGCCCTGATTCCCCCACCATGTGATCCTCCCACAGTGCACCACACCCAGGGTTGGGATCAGAGAGCGCCTGCCTTCCCCATGCCACATGAGAAGGGTCCCAGACCAGGTTCCCGGGGGAAATCCCATCAGATTTTCCACAGTACACTTATTAAAAATCTTTTTTCTTTCCTATCAACCTGTTCTTGAAAGACGGGAAAATGGTGAATTTAGAACTCCAAACCTTTTATTCCTAGCTCTTACGAGAAAAACAAAACACAGGCTTCTTTGTACATCATTGTTGTTAGGCAGAAACCTGTGCAGTTCCCTTAGGGACCACTGCAAAAGGCTTAAGACTACAGGTGTTGGCAGTAAACCCAATTGGTAGCAGTCTGTACCACCCAGATTTACCTGGTAGCTGTGGCTGAGCAGCCAGACTTCTCTCAAGAAGAGTTAGACAGTATATAGAGTATACAAGATAGGTACCAAAATACAGTAGCACAAGCAAACACTGACCAGAGCTTTGGTATCAAGTATATAATTATTTATTTAAAGACACACTTAGAAACACTCTAGCACTATTATTATAAGCAAGTCCAAATACACAGTCACTATTAGTATATGTACATCCCTTATTCCTTATTAGACAAGTCTTAGTTAACACCACTTATTTCCAGACAGAGGTGAGCGCTTAACTAAAGATGGCACTCCAATAAGTTTAAGAAAAAGGGAGGGAAAAGGCAGAAATTAGGAACAGCACACAACACAATACTTTAGAAGCACTCAGCAAGGCAGGAAAGTCAAAGTCTACTTGTGAGCAAAATGTTCAGAGGCCAGGCTCCCTCTTGGAGAGAGTAGAACACCAACGTGCCCAAGATCACACAGTTTAAAAGGCTTGGAAAGTCTTGCAGAGAGTTTAAAAAGGAATCAGTTCAGCTCAGAAAAGTTCAGTTAGCCAGCCTAGGGCCGACCCAAGTGGTAAATTGAGGATTTACGAGACACCCCACACAGACCGTTGCGAGGGAGGCCAGGCAGACACAGTACCTTAAAAGTGGAGAGAATCCTCCAGCGGGAGGCAGTTGTTCCTGGCAGTGGATGCAAGTCGCGGCGTCGTCCAGAGGAAGAGATGATCTCGACGTGGAGGAAAGCTGAAGGTTGTTGCACTGCCAGGGAAGAAACCAGCTGCAGAGTTCTCCGGTAAAAAGGTACTACCCTTTTATTTGCGGTAGTGGAAAAACGTGGTATCCCGGTTGCCGGGGTACTTGGCACAGGCAAGGCGGCCACGAGATGATCTGGGAAGGCGAAAAGGTGGGCAAACTGGTTATCCCCACCAGTCAAAGGAAGAAGACTCTTCAGGATGAAGATCTCCTCTGTCGTTGGAAGAAGTGGTGAGTTAGTTCAGCAGGGCTCCACCGGTGGTGTCGTCGTTGCAGGTCGGCTCAGCTTCTCCCTCTTCGGATTCTTTGGTCCTGTGGAGACGTCTGAAGTCCCAGTCCCCAAAGCCCTGCTTTTATGCAGAAAACCCCCATTCATCAGTCCTAGCTGTCACTCAAACATGCTAAGTGGTGAGCCAGGCAGCTCACCACTGGGCCAATCACACAAGAGTGCGACTTGAGTTGCCGAGGCAACTCAGTCCAGGGTGCCTAAAACCCCTCCAACACCCTCTGTGGTACCCAGACAGAGTGGCACCACTTTTGGAGGCTTCTGTGGAGAAGCCCGCCAAAAAGTGGAACAAAGGGCTCGACTTGGGTTGGAGTCACAGAAGAGAACACAAACGCCATTTTGGAACCGAGTTCTGGCAAAAAATACCAACCGGTGAATTAATATTAAATAAATAAACCGGCGGTATGTTTGAGGCTATGTTAAAAAGTACTAGCCTCGAACAATGGGAAAATCCCATAGGAATATATTTGCAGTTGAATATAAAAAGTAGTATCCACTGCCACCAGCCAAAACTCGCTCAGGGGGGACTAGACAGTGCCCCCTCGAACAACAGACCCAGGGGCAATCGAATTGCCCCTACCAGTACGCCCACAATATGATGGTTTGCACTGGTTCTGTTCACAATTTAGGACTAGTAAAGCCAATGGTGACTTTACATGCCCTGGGAGACAGTAGTCAGTGCCAGGGTACGGAGTCTATGTTTGGGGGTCACTATGACATCCCTGTGTTATGGCACGGAGGGTGCTGTGTAACACACATACCAAAAACACATGAAGCCCTATGGAGTAAAAGACCCCATAGCCCACAAAACACATTCCAAAGTCAAAGGATATCTCAAATCATGTCTAATAGTGGGAGAAAAAGAGTCTCACTTTTAGCAGGAGAAAAAAATAAACCCCAAAAATCCAGCAAAGCTGCTGGGAGACTCACTGGGTTTGGGAAATTAGCCTTAACAGAGAATTCTCCCTAACAATTGTATTGGAATTTTCTGAAAAAATACAATATTTGGTCACGTTTTTGTTATTTTCTCACACACCATCACAGCAAACCACAAGTCCTTATGACCACCTACGTGTAGGATGAAAAGAGTGCAAATTTGACCAGGATATCACTTATAACAAAAATGCTGACATACCGATATATCCAAGAAACAGCTCAGCACTGGGATGGAAAACCCTCAGCAATTAAGGGGTTAAATGAAGTTTTCTAGAATGCTGTTTGAAATCCTGACATGTTTATTGATTAAGGAGGAGGTGTTTATTTTCAATAAATTAAAAGTAGAGTGATTTAGATAGGAAGGGATGTCCTGATTTAATTTGGTTTTATAAAATGAAGGTGATTTTCAGAGTCACCATTCAGTTTTCACTGCATGGTGAATGTGTGCTCTGGGTAAACCAATGGTGATGCAAGTGCTTTAAAAAGTCTACATTCAATTTAAATGCTGTGTTGGCAACTCAGTTAGCCAGTATTTCATTATTCATCATTGTAGTAACCATTGACATTGGGATTGCACAGAGAATGGAAAATATGTAAACAAAATTATATTTTAAATTGGTTTGATTATTTTGGCTGTTTGATAAATAAACTTTCAGTGCAACCCAACGTGTTTCTGGCCCTGAAAGGGAAAATGGGGTGTAGGGAAATGATACTGTTAAAGTCCATATCGCAGGTTTGTAAAAAGAAAGATTTTTAATAAATACAAATTGTGCGCGTTTGATTTGGGGGGGTGTAAAATTTCCCCAAAATAAATGTCACTCAGTAAAAACATCCTTTAGCTCTGATTTCTGGGATTACTAGTGTCTTTGCTACAGATACCATTTGAACTCAAATTGTTCAGAGTTCAAACATTTGTATGGAAGTTTTGTGTTGCATTTGAATTACAAGGTGTCGATTCAGCAGACTCATAAGGAGATACTAAGGTATGCACCAAAGTAATTTTTGAATTTGGAGTTGTAAATTATTGCGTAACAGTGGTAAAATAAGAGGCGGGAAACGTTTGTATTTTTCTTTTTAATTAGACTTTTGGAAGTAGAAATGGTAGCTACATTTTAAACAGTCACAGAAATGACGGTGGTTAAAGCCCAAGCTCTTTCAGAATTATATTTGAAAGGGGATTGGGTGCTCACAGATATTGAATCACGGTAGACAGAAAAGAGGGAAAGAGGGTGGGTTCAGATATATGTAATGAAAAATGCCCATTAAACCAGTCCCTACAGCAAATATATATGGCTTCAACAGTCAAAGAAGAACATTTCAAACTGATATGGCTATCTGCAGACTTGATTTTCCACCTCCAATTGGTGGAAGGCAGACTATTTCCACCTCCAATTGGCGGAAGGCAGGCTAGCAGACAGAGATGTTCCAAGTAAATAGTGCCAAGAAGCAGCCCAGAAACTATCCACAGGTGCTGCTGAGTGCCAAGCAATTGTGTAATGACAAACTAGAAGACATTTATTTTTGTAGTTGCAAGAAACACTGAAAGAAAGTCAGGTTTCTATATTATAATAGCAAAATGTCATAGAGCAAATAAAAGATGAAATCAAGGCATATTGTAATGAACTGCCGAACGAAGTGACATTGTTTTTGAGTGTCCAGGACACTTACAATCAGTGTATGGAGGTCCAAAATAAGCTTCAGGGAAAATATAATGGACAATCTGCGTGTAATAATGCCCTGTTAGACAACATTGTGACACTGAAACAAAACATTGTGGAATTAAAACAAGAAAATCACAAACTAGTTCTCAAAGAAGTTGAGTCCCAAATTGGATTTGATCAAATTAATCATAATTATAATGTCCTAAAACAACAGAGAGATCAGCCTGCATAAAAACATGATGCTCTAAACCAAAAGAAACAGCAAATGATTCAAAAAAGGAAATCGGGCATGTGTAAATGAGGGTTTCAGACTCGTCTCTTCGTAGGAATTAGCCAAAGTGAAAGATGCAAAATACGAGACCAATTTGAACTAATAGAGTCTGACCTGCAACAGGCAGTCCAACATAAAGTCCTTTAAAAAAGAAAGTCTGCACAGACAAGAGAAAACTCATGAAAGGTCTAGCGTAATTCAAACTTTCTAGTGCAGGAACAATTTTTACAAAAGGTACTGTAAACTAAAAAGGACTTGTTAACTTCACATAGAAAAATGCTGTCAGCTAATTAGGGCAGCATGTGTGATTTCAGAGAACAATTAGTCCACTTTGAACAGAAAATGATTATTGAGATAGGGACTATAAAGAGACGATGCAGTGGCCTTACAGCCACCCGATGGACAACCACAAGTGACAGGTGCTTTGGATGGATGAGTATTTATTTCTGCCCCAATGCTTCTTAACCCCTACCTATAACTTCTCATATGTATGCTGAGGGAAGTAATCTGCCTGACCCCTCGACAGAACAAGGAGCTGTGAGGTATCGAACATCTCTTCTCACAAATATTTTTGATGATAAGGGAGAACATTTTAAAAGTCTCTTTACAACAGGGAGAATGGGGGGCTTCTTTTAGGTCATCTAGGAGAAAAGGCAGTGTTTATTTTCAACACTCAGAGAAAGAAACCCACTGTTATTCAACCACTAAAGAGGGATTCTGGGAAAATAACCATGAGAAATCCCAGAGAAAACAACTAAAAGAGGAGCCTGTGTCCCATCCACCTAGAAGATATTCTCAAAATCAGTGTATCAAGGAGGGCCCAGATGACAAAAAGGAATGGGTATTCCAGCAGTAGTTCTGACTGAGGAAGAATGGTCTCAGGTACAAAGATGTACAAAGGGTAGATTCCGAAAGAGGTTTCATCAAAGACCCCATAAAACAAATAAAACCCATCAAAAATGTTATCACCCCTTATAAAAAAAAATTCAAAATATTCTGTGTGGGAACATCTAGAATTGTATGACAAAATGATGTCCAAACTTGGAATAAAGAATGTCAATAACATGGAGTATTCGAAATGAATGTTCTCTCCTGAGTTTTCCAGCTTCTTTTCAGGGCAGGATGACCAAAACCACCAATAATGAATGACTTGTAAGTTGGCTATTTTAAAACACTTGGGACCCCAAGAGAGCACTAAAGCTGCATACAACATGCATGCTACCCTCTTAGTAGCCCCAGTATCCACCTCCAGAGACAGGTAGGGTTTTCTTCACAGGGAATAATGATAATGATGTGTTATTTATATAGTGCTTACGCCTAAGCGCTTCACATTGAAAATATAGACATACAATATCATCCAACCAGAGTTGGTACTCATGTATTGACCTCAGAAAGATGAAAGGCTGAGTTGGCCATGCCGGGATTCGAATACGTGACCTGCAGATCACACACAGATTGCAGCAGCAACCCGCTGTGCTATCTTACCAGTTTTAATAGCCAAGACCTTAAAAGTAATCCAACAGCGCTAGAACTAAGAGGGATTTTAGTAACCTGTTGAGAGCCCCATGTTCAAATGTAATGCAAGGTTGTGGGAAGTGTAAGGTTGCAAGATTTTAGTAGTGGGGAGTTAGTTGAGGTATGAGAGTGGACGGTGGAGAGTGGCAGGGGAATTAGGGTTAGGGTGTTGTCACTTCCTGGCTCTTGGTTGTAGATTTCACTCAGAATTCCAACACATGGTAGTGCAAAGAGAATCACAATTTCTTGTCATGAAGTAGCCCGAGTTTCTGGTGAACAGCTTTTAGCAAGTTGCTATTTTCTTTCATTTCTTTCAAAGTGGTTAGTTGAAAACACAAGTCTGGAGCTGTTGTCTAAAAATCAGGTGATTCACTTCCAGGTGTAGTTGTTTGGGTAGAGTGTTCTTAGTTTTTTGTCCAATACTAATAAAAAAGGTTCCTCCTTGTTTTTTTTTATAGAAGTTAGGGACTAGTACTAGTGCAGGATTGCTGGACCTAAGTGCTCTGGAGGGAGTGAAGCATTAAAACTTAATTGGGAAGGAGGAAGAGCCGCTTCTATGGTATGAATGATGGGCGGTGCACAGGATTTTGTAATTATTCCTTTCTTTGATGGGCAGCCAGTGTAGATTAGATAATGTTGGTGTTATATGTTTGAATAACTTAATTGTAAGAAGTAGTCTTGCCGCTTCATTTTGAACTCTTTGAAATTTCCTCATTAGGTAATCTGGGACTCTGAGATAGAGAATGTGCACGTAGTCTAGTTTGAATAGTATTAGATAAATTATGATCATGGCCATGTGTAGAAATGTTAATTCAGGAGAGGGATAGATCCTTGAAACTGGGACCAAGTAGAGCCTATTGTGGGTTTGCATTGCCAAGAAGAGCCAAACAACTATTGAGTACTGTCGTGAAACAGCAGAAGGACTAGGACTACATGCGGTCATGATTCACAAGTTTTATTTACATAAAAATCAAAACACCTAACTAACCCTGTTGCTATGAGTAAAGTTCCCTACCTAACAAAAGGATGCTCCACAAGTCCAAATAAATCTCCTGTCTCAATCCTAAATAGATAACTGGCTAACCACTTTAGAAAAAATCCATAATTCCAAAGAAAAGGGAGGCTCGTTCACCAGCCTCGGTATGGACTTCTGCCTGACTCAATTGTAGTTTACTTTTTCTCAGTCATGAAGTTCTTGCAGATTGTCTTCACGATTTGTGTACCAAAATCCTTATTGAAAACAACAACTATCTTCTGTAAAGGATTCCCTCTCCCTATGTTGAGAAAAACATTTCTTCTTTTATTTATTTGTATTATGTTTATAGCTCAAAGAGCTTTATCATAATGTACAAACAACATACATTACATAGATGACTAAGAGTGCACATACTATTCCTAATGCTGTGATTGATGCCCCCATGATCAATATTGAATCTGCATTGCCTTCTATGCTTAGTGACGCACCCATGCCAAATGCTGTGATTGATGCCCCATGACCAATGTTGAATTTGCATTGCCTTCTATGCCTGTGCCCCGAGACGCCCATAACTGCACCATCCAACTGTAATAATATCTCCATGCCTGAGCCATCCACCACGCCCACCAGGCCACCCACCATTACACTTCCAGTGGTTCACACGCTCAGCTGCGCCCTGCTCAACGCTCGCTCCGTACCTGCCCACGCCCTTGACATCAACAAACTTATCATTAAGGACAACCTTGACCTCTTAATTCTTACAGAAACCTGGCTCAACGAAAGCTCAGGCCCGGCACTATCTCTTGCCATTCCATCTGGGTACTCTATCTTTAGAAAAGACTGCACCTCCCAAAGAGGTGGGGGTGTGGTCCTCATTGCCAGGGAAACCTTTGCCATCAGAGAAGTGGCAGGGCAACTTGACCACAATAATGACTACCACCTATTAAAAATTAATGTTTCCCATAACTGCACCATAACCATGCACATTGTCTACAGACCTCCTGGACCCTGCACTGACTTCCATGACACCCTCATCCTCTCACTGTCCGACAACATCAAAAAGACGTCCCAGGTCATACTCTTGGGCAATCTTAACCTAGGGCTCAATGATCCTAAGGACTACCATGTCAAATCCCTCAAGAAAGCCCTATCCACACTGGGATTCTCGCAATCTATCTCTGACCCTACCCACCTAAAAGGGCGCACACTCGACTGGATCAGCCACAATAACTGTTCCATACAAATCACTGGCAACACTCCCATCCCATGGTCTGACCACCATTACATTCAATTCAACCTCAACACTAAAAGAGGGCCCCTTATACCTCCTTCCCCGTGCCCAGCAACCCTCGCGAGGAGTTCATGCCAACTGACAGTTGAGAATATAGCACCTTACTTTCTCAACCCGGCCCTGCAGGCCCCATTTTCCAACAACCCAGAAACCTTAGCTAACACTTTCAAAGATATCGTTACCCAAGCAGTTGACGCCATTGCGCCACTGACCCTCAAAAAAGCCAGAAAGCCAAACATTCCAACTCATGTTTCTCCAAAGAACTCCTTGATCAACGCTCTAAGAAGAGTTTGCCCTTTCCGCATGGAAAGCCAACCCATCTGAAGCTACCAAAAATGCGTTCAAAGCCATTTCCAAATCTTACAAAACCAACATCACCCTAGCCAAAGCTGCTTCCTTCAACGCCAGGATCTATGACGCCAAATCTGGGTCTAAAGAAATCTTCACCATCTTTAGGGAATTGGAAAAACCATCCTCTCCTCCTCCTTCTCTCATCAAAGATGATAATTGGTGCAATAGTATTCAATCTGCCATGCTAGACAAGCTAAACTCTCTTCAAGCCAAAATTTGCGACCATCAAAAAGTCCTCTCCCGCCTCATAGCTAACTTGCACAATAAACCCACTACGCCCACCAAGACCAACTCCTCCCCACCATTTGACTTCAAAGATGTTACTGAGTTGGATATCATCGCCCTGCTCAGATCCATCAAACCCTCTAACTGTAAGGGAGATGCCTGTCCAGCAAAACCTATCAAAGACTCGGCACATATCCTAGCTCCCTTCCTAACAGCATTTATCAACTCATCCTTCCAGTCGGGCCACGTTCCAACTGGACTTAAGGAGGCATGGGTATGCCCACTCCTCAAAAAACTGTCCATGGACCCAACGGTCCCTGGGAACTATAGGCCCATTACCACTATACCTTTCTTACTTAAAGTTTTGGACAAAGCAGCCTACCTGCAAGTCCAAAAGTTCCTGGAAGAAAACCGTCTCCTTGGCCTGCAGCAATCTGGCTTCCGCCCACGGCATGGTACCGAAACAGCTCTCCTGGACTTAAAGAACCAAATGGATGATCTAAGAGACACAGGTAAACCTGCTCTCCTTCTGTTCCTGGATCTATCCGCTGCCTTTGACCTGGTGGACCACAACACCCTGTGCCACCATCTAGCCACCCAAGCTAACTTCTCCCCCAAAGCATGTGATTGGATTACCTCATTTCTCCAAGAGAGGGCCATGAAAGTCTTTTCTGACTCAGCATGTGCCACCCCAGCCACATCACATGCAGTGTTCCACAGAGCTTGTGTATTGCGCCCACGCTCTACAACCTCTTCACAAGGCCTCTGTTCAGCATCCTTGACTCCCTGCGCATCTCGTATACCAACTATGTGGATGACACACAGGTACTCATCCCCCTCACGGGGGACTACCTAGCGGATACTAAAACACTCACCACCATTTACTCCACTATCCAATCCTGGATGGGATATAACTGGCTCTGCCTCAACAGTGAAAAAACCAAACTCCTACTCATAGGGTCACCCTCTACCCTGGGTAACCTCGGTGAACAGTACGCTTCTTTCACTATTGACAATATTCCCATCAAGGTCTCCAACAACGTGAAGACACTCGGAGTCTACTTGGACTCCGATCTGTCCATGGATAGACAGGTCAATGCCATCGCCTCCTCCTCAGCCTACTACTCTAAAGTCCTCAACGCGGCCAGACCCTTCCTGTCATGCCAGATCTGCCTCACCATTGCCAGGGCAATAATTGGATCAAGGCTGGACTACTGTAATGCCCTAATCGCTGGGACCTCCAACAAAAATCCTGCCAAACTCCAGCTAGTCCAAAATAACGCACTAAGGGTGGCCACAGGTACATCGAGAAAAGACCACATCTCCGAAGTTAGAAGACAGGCCCACTGGCTCCCGGTCAAAGAGAGAATTGTCTTCAAAACACTCGCCCTCACCCACAAATGTCTCCATGAACTTGCTCCCCCCTACCTGACCCAAAGAATCACCAAGCATACTGCCACAAGACCCTTAAGGAAGTGCTACTCCAACATGATTGTCATGCCTAAAACGCGCAAGGTGCGCGCAGGTGGCTCCAGTTTTCCCACCCAGGCCGCCACCCACTGGAACGCACTGCCACCTCACGTAAGGATGATTGAGACCCAACAAGCATTCTGCAAAGCCATTAAAAAAAAGCTTTTTGTTTGAAATGGACATGCTATCAGTCTGCAACTGTAAAACACATAACATGCATCTGTATGTAACTATATTTGTATCTGTGTAATCAAGAGACCTCTGGTCACCTGTCTAACCTCTGAATAAAAATTCCAACAAATTCTTGTAACAGCGCCTCGATGCCCCCAGGCTGCAAGTGCGGTATACAAATGCAAATAAATAAAATAAATAAAATACTGTTAGAGCTATACACAGGTAAAGTTAAGGCGTTAAATTCCTAAAATCTTTAAAATGTTCTTGTTAATATCTACCTTTACAAATTTAAACAACCATACAAACACTTGTGTTTAGGCGTGTTATAAATGACATATCATAACATAACATATCATAACAGACAGACAAGCAACATAAAACAGTAATGTAAATCAATATGCTACTGATACGAGTGTCCCGATTCATCTAATTCAACTTTCGTATTTGCATTGCTGGCTAAACCTGGGTCGTATTCAATTTATACGATATGTAAGCAAATTAATAAGGTAACAACCTTCTAATCCAGACTAATGAGAGTATGTACCTTTACCTATTTGTTTTCTTCTCCCTCCCAACCTTTCCCTGCTTGAGAACTTTGTTCTAAACATTGTATAGGGCTATGTGCATGGCTTTATGTCCATTACTCAAGCAATCTCGCCAGAAGGACTCACTCTTGATGCTGTTTACTTAGTTGACATATAGGCCAAGTACCTTTATGTAAAGTGAGCCATGTTCCTTGCACTGTGTTAGAATTTGCTGGGCAGTCTCCAGTTTACCTGGTATGCCACATGGGCGGCAGCTCCTCTCATCTTTTGGAATTCCCTGTTCTGGTCCTGTGCTAGCTAGCACTGGTAATCTGCCAATTCTAAGTAGTAGAGAGAAGCTACGCAGTTCTGGTGAGGCACAAAGTTGCATATAGCTTTGCGGTTTTTGTAGCTATGTACAAGTACTATGGTGCAGTAACTTACAAGACTAGTGAGATAGTCATAATCCCATTATTCGAGTTTACGGGTGGATTTTTTTGTCAGCTCTTGCAGGCTGTCTTCCCATATTGGCTTCCAGCCAATAGTTTCAAAGCTTGACAGTGTAAGAGATGTCACTGTATTAGGGGTATTCGAGTGAGGCTGTTTTCCCAATAGGCTTAGAAGTGGACAGGCTGGGGATTTACGGGATTTTATATATTACTGAATTCTCCTTTTCTTTGCCATTGCGGGCAGTGATGTAAGACCAGTTATAAGGGGATAATTTCAACTGGCACACTTGGTCCAAGCCCCAACAGTTTCTGCCAATATCTGCCCTCTAGCACGCCTATCCAAGCTAGATCCCTCATACCGATTGTTTCTAATCCGTATAATATGGAAGTACAAAAATATTGTTTGTACAGTGTAAGTATACCTTGGAAACTGAAGCCAGAAGCTGCTCTCATGCAACAATACATCATACATCATACTCCACTTCACTGCGGCCTTACGTTTTATTGTTTCAATTAATTCAGCTTAATCAGTCTTGGTGGTAAACTCTATTTGTAGCTATGGACCCACTCTACTATCTTTCCATCTATAACCAAGTTAGGGATGGGCACTTGTTTGTTAGAGCAGTGCATAACCTTGGTTTTCTCAAAGTTCCGGATAAGGTAATGTTCCAGAGCGTTTTTTTGTAGAGTTTCCATAGCTCTTTTGAAAACAGAAAAATTGCGGTTGAATATGATCAGATCGTCTGCGTAGGAGAGACAAGAGACCATTGTTTCCATAAACTTAGGCTGGCAGGTGTGTGCAGATTCTAATGCTTTGGGTAGTTCTGATAGGTATATATTACATAACAATGGGGCAAGAGAGCACCCTTGTTTTACCCCTCTGTTTGTTCTCACCGGCGCAGACACCAAGCCCTTGTTGTCCAGCCAAACTTGCACTGTGGTATTCTTGTGTAGGCCCATAGTACCCAAAAGCAGGTCCTTCGGACATCCCAGCCAATTCATTTTGGCCCAGAGCGTTCCCCCTATTAACTGTATCAAAAGCGACTTGGAAGTCTATCATGACCATATATAGGCCTTATGTTTCTTATCTGTAAATGTTCCAATCCCCCAGGACGACTTGAATATATACTTCTTTCTTACCCCACCTTCATAGTGTTAGGACTTCCCAAAATCTGTTAGCGCTGTGGTAAAAAGTATTTTTTCTCAATATACAATTTGACTATAAGGTTCTTGCCTAGTCGAATAACACTGTTCTCTGTGATTTGTGCACTGTGCTGTCTCTGTTGTAGACTATTCTGATTCCTTGTGCTCGATCTCAACATCAGACCTCTGTCCCCTTGACACTCGTGGCTGTGACTTTAACATTAGTATACAGTTTCTGTATCTTTTCCCACTTTTCTTTAGTGAGGGGCAGGGCCCCATCTCATTCTCTTCACTTGGCATACTTTGTCAGTTATTCTAGCCTTGTATTACATTGTTCGTATCCCTTTTCTCTACATATCAGAGGGGCATGGTGCTCATGACTTTCTCTTTCATATCATTGGTGGCAATTCCAGCCTTTCAGTACAATGTTCAAATTATTTGCTCTCTGGTTCAAAGGGGTCACAAGCCTGTTACATTTGTTCTGGGTTTCGTACCTGTGTTGATCTCTGGGCTCCTGGACATCCATAGTCTTTTCTCTGCAAGTCCGTAGCATAACTCCACCTGCCAGTGCCTCTTATGGCAGGAAAGATGCTGGTCGACAGGAGCTCAAGAACTCTGGCTCCTCTTTCTCCTGAGTTCTCTGCATTGATTGCTGGGTGCCAGGCCCACCACTGTTCTTCATTGGTCATGACACCCATGTACACAGGTCTCTTTCCGTACTCTGTCTCGCCTCTTGCTGCATCAAGGCACCGCGCTTTAAGCCTCTAGCCTGCGGTTTTCTCCCACAGCTCATCATTGCTGGCTCCATGGCTCGATGTAGCTCGGACCCTCCAGAATGCAGGTGTTCCAGGGGCTGGCCTCTGCATAACACTCACTCTCCTCCCACCGTGGGAGTTCCCTCCCCAGTCAAAAAAGGTTTGCATCTTATAAACGTCATTAGAATTAATAGAAGGATGTCCATCTTCCATGATTAGGGCACTCAGGCGAGGTTCACCATTACCTGAAGCCACTAGGGTCACAGAAGAATCTTTGTGATTTAAAGTTGTAGCAGGGAATGTAATCGTTTTTCCGACATCCATATATGCATAAAGGGTAGTATTGACTGGGAGTTCCATGTTGGAATGGGAGTGCTTGTCCCCAAAAGGGGGGTCAGTCACAGTGAGGTCCCACTTGCCCAGGGCCCTATGCTGGTTTTTGCATAGTGGGCTCACCTCCTTAGCCTCAAAGGGGGTGGCTCCTCTCTGGGGAGAAGGGACGAATCGTCCAGATTTGTCACCTACCAATGGGCAATGAGGGGTACAAGGTCTGAACCTGGCACAAATATGTTGAGAAAGAGTCCCACAGGGCAGGGGGGATGTCTTGCTTTGACACAGGAGTTGAAGACCACAGTTGCAAACTTGAAAGGGCCATCCATCTTTGGAACAACTGACAAGGCCATGTATGAAGCATGCTGAGGCACTCAAAGCACCCTGAGATTGTGAGAGAACTAAAGAATGGTGCCAGGATAGGGCACTTTTGGAGTCTTGCTGTTAAAATAGAAACTGAACAGTGGACTATGACCTTAGATCTTCTTAGAATATACCCTCACATAAAGGTTGATTCACTCAGCGTGCGCTCACTTTAAATCATACTGATCCCTTCTTAAATTATAGAGATTCTACCTTAGATGCGTTAGTTGTTTTCCAGCCCTTTACTCTGATCAAAAATAAAGGTGTTGAAGTTGGCATTCGTCTATTGAATCTTCTGTTTTATCCTCCACTGCAAAACAAGACTTTCATTCAGCAGAGTTTCATTTTTTATTGATTAGTATTTTTATGCATTGCGTCATTGTCTAATTGTCCTATGCACTATCTGCCTTTAATTTGTGTATGTCTTTTGAGAAGATTGTTTAGTAGATGCTGTAAATGTAAAACTAATAATATCTAAACAACTGAAAAAATACACACCCCAGAAGTGGTGATGGGGAACTTGAGAGGGCGAAAGACTTGTTTATCTGGTCAAGCCTCTTGAGGGTGATGTTCTTGCTTTTACAGTCATCAGACTTACCTGAGATGGCTTGGACTGCAACACGAAGAAACCCTTTCACTTCTCCTTTTTCGCTAACAATGGCAACTCGATGGACCAGTGGTACAGGGTACATTAAATTGCTGAGATACACAAATGCCCTGAGAAGGGGAAGGGTGGAAAGATGGAAAAGAAAAAGGTGAGCTACGGCCACATCACTTCATTGTCATGAGAGACATTACTGTTGCCTATAAACGTTATCGTTAGAATAAAACTACAACACTTACCTGCAGAGCAAACAGTAAAGGAATAAGCTGCTGCTAAGAAGCAGAGGATATAATTGATTCAATGTCAGCAATGAAGTACAGGTAACATTTTATAGTGCAGTTTCTCATAGCCCACACAAGTACAATTGTATGTTGCTGGAAATCAAAGGAGTGTGGGTAGTACATCACCCACCTATGCACAAAGTAGCTGGAATGGGGCAACTTCTTTCTCAATTGGACCTAAAAAAGCTAGCAATACAACACTGCTGTAAAATTGATATAGTACTTGGTGATATCTCTGAAGGAGGGTTGTGAAAATGGGAGAAGCAGGAAAGAAGGAAAGGGAGTAACGATGAAGATGGAATGGGGTGCATACAGAAGACTACTGGGCAGTACCAATTAAAAAAGGTGATGTGATGTGTGGTTGAGTTTTGAGCAGTTGTATAGTGGGATCTCCGATACTAGGTTTTATTAAGAAAGGGTGAATAGCGGTATATCAAACTTCAGTTGTATGTGGTAAACAGAAAGAAGTGAATGCATCAAAGTTAGGTCCCGTTCATCTAATCGAGGTCCTGCGCTCTCCCCACCATCAACATTTATCACAGAGTGAATGAATCCAGTTACTGCCCAATACTAGTAAATTCATTATCAGAGGTAGAATAGACAACCAACCTCTCAGGGCTATGAGAAACCTGAAAGTGTCTCACCCGCTAGTCCCCAGGGATCTGTCATCCAGGTGGTCAGGACACGGACATTGCTTTTGGATCCAGTTCCTGGGGGTGGACCAGAGCAGGAGGATCTCCTGGGTGAAGGGTCTTCGAGGAGTTGGAGTGAGACAACGGATGGCGAGATGCAGTATCCCCTTCCCTGTAACACCTTTACCCCATCCTACCAGATGCGATACTTAGGAACTCAAACCTCCCCCCGTCACAACACAAACACTTTCTCACGGACAGCTTGCTATGAGAGAAAACGAACTAAAATATGAGCCGTATACCTGATATGTCCCAATACCACAGTCAGGCAGGGTCAGGCAATTACTGACCATCACACACACACCTGACTTCAATTACACATTCTGAGCTAGGCAAAGCACACGAGGAAGCAGCAGTTCCAAGAGGGCAGATTAACATGAGGCAAAAGACGGTGAAACAGAAGGGGATCGTAAGGAGGGAAGTGCTCTTGACCTTTTCGACAAGGAACCGTTACTTTCATGAAACCTCAAAAATAGAAAGCGTAAGACCATGAAACCAGACTGAAGAATCATGCATTGTGTGTCGGAGGTACCCGGGGCCCTCCCGCATCGATAATCAAGGTGGGGAGAACCGCCTGCTGCCGTGGTATTGTCATTGGTGCCTACAACTAAGCAGTACCAGTGAAATCAACACAGCCGGTGAGTTGGGGAGACCGATACCAGACCAGTCTGTGTTGAAACCAAGGTTGCAAGCAGCAACACTGTATGGCGAGTGATGAAACAAACAGTGTATGAAACGCATGTGATAACCAACACAAGTAAAATTGAACAACAGATGAGTGATTGAACTTTGAAACCAAGATACAAAACCTTTGACAGAGTGGTCCGGCACTGTGTGCATGCTCATTCAAAGGTCTTTGTAAGGTATCCAACAGAGAGTTGACAAAGGTGAAAGAGTGGCAAAGAACTGTGCTTCAAAGTGGTCCTGCGACAGGTCTTACTGTTGATATCATGCCTTCCTTACAGGGCATATATACAATCCAGCAACCTATTATTTGGGTTTCCAGTATATCATCATAGGAGTAATCAAACCCAAGTTCCACTCTGAATGAGAATGAGTTACTTACCTTTGGTCATTTTTTTGGATGCATCTTTCTTCCCCCTGAAGATATATGATCTTAAGACATAGGCATCCAAATTGACCATTGTCTAGCTACTATATTAGACAGTCTACTGATAAAGACTGAAATTGTCCTTTTCTCCTGGAGAAAGCAAACACCAACAGAAAAATGCATTTAATGGTAAATATGGAAGTAAATATCTGAAATAATGATAAGCAATTGCTACAAGAATGCAAAGGCTCCAACGGTAATCCTATTAAGAAATAAATATTATGAATCTGTCACGGTATGAGAGGTTTATGTAGAGAAGCAGCTATATCCCTTTGCAGAAAACCCTGCCCTCTTCCTCCCAGATGTTGGAAGAATGAGGCCGTGTTTGAAACCTGCCGTTCTGTCAATTCCGGAGCGTGTGTTCGAAAGAAGATACTCGTTGAGACAAGCATATCAAATGTATCCCTTGAAGTGATGACAGGAGCTCCCTGAAGGAACATCAAAAAGAGCAAAGAAACAAAGCTAGTGACATCACAAGAAAATAGAACTTGACGTCCTCAGATAATGGCTGAACAAGATGTATAGATCTTACAGAAACTAATGACGAAGTAAGGAATCAAGTGAACTTTTAAATACGAAAAGGAAGATTACATGTGCACGAAGTGCTGCAGAAAATGTACTGTTCAACAATTGTACAGATGCTGAAACGCAATTAGAATAAGTCATAGAAGCTGGCTATAAGTAGTAAATAGAATGCAGGCGAAGCCGCCATTTTATAGAAGCTGAATATCGGTATCATGAATTTAGTAAGCTACGACCCATGAAGAGAGAAGGGAAAACCGTGTCGCAGCAAGAATAACCAGGATCGGGGAGCTGCATGGCGAGGTTGTCTGGTTTAAGACTGAAGCAGCAAAGGTCAGCTATCTATTCTTGAAAGGAGCGAACGTGCGAAGGATGAATCATCCCTTGTTAAGGTGCAAAGAAAGAACACCAAGAGTGCAAAGTTTTATTCATTTAGAGCATTTCACACTTGCAAAATGGAACAAATCTTGGTCTCCTCTCACGTGGAACAAGGATGTACATAGAGTTTGAACTAAGAGTCCCAGTGACATTTAAGAAAGCGCAAGTGCATGGGAAAGGAAAATGGGAGAAAAGTGCAAGGAAAGGGGTTTGAAGAGGAAAGTGCGAAGCAGAGGAGAGAAAACATAAATAAATATTAGCAATATACCTCCTTGCAGCCCTTTGGATTTTGCTATCGCTGATCCCCTCACCACCACCTTAAATGCCTCCCATAGGTTGCTGGCTGATTTTACGCTTCCGGTATTGTTTTCGAAATATTCTACAATAGTCTTCCTCAGGTCCCCTGTAAACACTGTATCTTTCAATGCTTTGGCTCTCAGCCGCCACGTTGGAATCCTGGCTCTTGGGGCCTGATACTGCCATGTTAAGATCAGTGGTGGGTGGTCTGAAAGGACCCTCGCTTTATATTCAGTCCGAAAAATCTCTCCTGTCACCTCCGGAGAGGCACACTTATAATCTAACTGTGTGTACAAGTAATGTGGGGCCGAATAATGCAAGTAATGTCTACCATTTGAGTGATATAGCCTCCATATGTCTTCTAGCTTAAGGTCCCTCAACATGGTCTTTAGAGTTTTGGCTGCAGGGGTAGGTTTGTCCAGCTTCCCATCTGACCTGTCAACCCTGGGATCCAGCGTGCAGTTAAAGTCGTCTCCCCATATGACTGCACCCCCCAGGTATGGGTTTATTTTACTATATAAGGTCTTGAAGTAGGCTACAGTATCTTGGTTCAAGGCATATGTGTTAATAATATACACTTCCTTGTTTTCTATCAGTCCCCGTACCGCTACCATCCTTCCACCCGGCTCTCCCGTAGATTGTAACAACTGAAAGGGCACATGAGGTGCTACCCAGGTGATTACCCCTCTGGCATATGCCGAATACGTTGCCCCCACAGTAGTACCCTTCCATTTCTTCCTAATCACCTCTTATTTTTCCTTAGTTAAGTGGGTTTCTTGTAGCAGGGCGATATCTATTTTCTGCCTCCTTAGGTACATCATGATCTTATTTCTCTTCAGGTAGCTGTTGAGCCCCCCGACATTCCAGGTAACTATCTTAAGGTCCCCCATCATTCATCTATACCCAGTCCCGCCACTATTCCCCCTTGTCCCCTGTGTGTTGCACTGCAGGGCATGGATGTAAGCATGTTCCCTAATTAAAATCACAGCACACCCTCCAGTTCCCTTCCCACCCTCCTCCCTTCCCATTCCCAACTGTAACCCCAACTGTTGCCCCCCCCTTTCAACTTCCCCAAACGGTTGCCCAGCTCCATCCCTGGATCTCAGGCTACCCTGCATTTAGCCCTTCTCTCGGTATAACCGATACTCAGTACTCTGCGGGGGGATACTACTCTAGAGTATCCCAACTAAACTACCTCTAGGGGGTTGGTAGTGCGCCTCCTGGTATTACCGCCTGCTTTGCGCTGACAGCTTATCGTAGTGTATGCTCCATACTCTGAGCCATAAATCCCACGTGCAATCCGCTATAATCTAGTCCCAATGTCGATATGTGTGAAGTGCTTGTCACTCCCTGCGTCCGTCTGATGTCTCCATGCACCGTTTTAAAGGCTCCAGTCACATTTCTGTTTCTCTGTAACGCTCACCTGGTTCCCACGGGGGCGCTGGTCTAGTCTGGATTGCTGTGGCCTCTTCTAGCGTGATGCGCAGGACCCGGAACACTGATTGGACAGGACCTCCAAATCGTGCTTGCCTGGCCCGTAGGAATATCCTTCTGCAGATGAGAAAGGGGATTAACAGTCTGCAGAATAGTGTGCTAGCTCCCCCCTCTCCCCCTTCGTTCCTCTCTAATTTCCTCCAAACCCCGGTTTAAGCTCACCTTATGGTTTGGAAGGATGAACTCTCCATCCTGCTTCTGGTGCAGGGGCGCGCGTTCGTCCAGTTACTTCACTGGTTTTCAGAATAGCGCTGGCAAAATCCACTTGACTTTCCTGAGCGATGCGCCGTAAGTATGAAAGTTCAAAGTTCAAGTGAGGCCCCCTTTATGTTGTCTTTCTAACCTGTGATCTGTCCTTTATTTCAGGTGCAGAATGAAGGCGATGCGTCGAGGGGTTAAACTGCCGAGGTGAGTAGTGATGAGGGCGATCCCTCTAAATGTCCTTATCATTCCCCAGAAATGTCTCTTGTCCTTTCCCCATAGAGACCGGGGTACAGTACCTGCCAACGGGGCGGCGCCGACCCGAAATGTGGAAGAAAAGCCGGTAAGTATTATGGCTGTTAATCAGGCTTTCCTTCTGTGTTCCTTCTGCTCACCTTTTGTTTCTTCCTCTCTCCCCTAGGTGCAGAGATGTGGCGTCCGATGCTGACAGCCGCGATGGAGCCGGGAGATGTCTCGAGGACAGGTGAGTGAAGCGTGGCGCTGCAGCGAGCAACGCAATGCTTTTAAATGGAAGTCTTTCTTCAGGGATGCTGGCGAGAAGATTCCGGATGCAGGTAAGAAGTTTGAAATAGTCCTTGGTTTTCACCTTTCTCTTCTCTTCCTTCCTTGCAGGTCTTCCAGGTTCGAGGCGGGCGTGGCTGGAGTCCAGGAGCAGGAGCAGACACGGTGAGCGTTAAGCTGCAGGAAGCAGAACAACGCGAAGCATGAGCTGCTGTCTGGGCGTGGCTTAAATAGCCTCCAAAGAAGTCCCAGGTATGTATCCTTCCCCAACTAGGTGTGTATCCTTCACTGGCCACGCCCGAGTGAAAAAATAGTCCCTATGAAAAAATAGTCCCTTTCAGGTCTCAGGGAGGCCTGAAGCATGCAGCATGGTCTGCATCAGGTAAGTGCACAAAACACCTCCCTTTATGAGCCTGGCGCCTATGGCGCCAGGACTGATGTCCAACATGAGCCTGGCGCCAAAGGCGTCAGGACTGAGTCCAAAGAGCCCCTATAAGGGGCCGCTGGGCTTTACCCGAGGGCATGATGCCTGCTTCTGGGGGTGCTGGGCCTGGCCTGGTGCTCCGGGGGTAGGCATCATGACAGCACTCCCCCCCAAGGTCCCTCCCAAGGTCGTTCCTTCTGGAGGTTTCGGTTTGTTTGGGAAATTCCGATGGAACCTTTTTACCAGCCGAGGTGCATGTACGTGATCACTGGGTTCCCAAGACCTTTCCTGAGGCCCGTACCCTTTCCAATCATTTAGATAGAAAAGTTTTGATTTTGAGATCTTAGAATCCAAAATGTTCTTCACCTCGAATTCAGGCTCCCCATCTATCTGAATCGGTTCTGGTGGCTTTGTTAATCTGGTTCCTGGGTGCACTGGTTTCAAAAGTGACACATAAAAAACGGGGTGAATCCGCATGTTAGCTGGTAGATCGAGCTTGACTGCCACTGGGTTGATTATAGCTTTGATCGAGTAAGGGCCTAAATACCTTGGATTAAAAGTTCGAGGCCCCTTGAGTGATAGGTGTTTGGTAGCCAACCATACTTGATCCCCTATTTGGTATGGAGGCGCCTCTCTTCGATGCAGATCCGCATTCTTTTTGTATTTCCCTTTCGCATGTTGCAAATGTGCAGTTGCATCCTTGAAGGCTTGAGTAATCGTAGAATGCAAATGATCCACTGCGGGCATTTCAAGGCTCAGAGGTGAGTCCAAGTCTGAAGTACGAGGGTGATGTCCATATAGGGTATAAAAGGGGCTCTGACCAGTTCCAGAGTGTATCAAGTTATTGTATGCATATTCAGCCACCCATAAAATGTCCTTCCAATTACCCTCCGATTGGTGCAACATACATCGTAGATATTGTTCAAGGGTCTGGTTCGTTCTCTCTATCTGACCATCGGTCTGTGGGTGGTGGCTGGTCGAGAGTCTTACGTCGATTTGTGCCAGTTGACAACAGTTTTTCCAAAAATGAGAAATAAACTGGCTTCCCCGATCGGAGACTAGTATGGACGGGAATCCATGCAAACGGATGATATTTTCGAGGAATTCCTTGGCAAGAACAAAGGCTGAAGGTAATCCTTTCAACGGAATAAAGTGGGCCATTTTGGAAAATAAATCCACCACAACCAGAATAGTATTGTAACCATTACAAGAGGGCAGGTCCGTGATAAAATCTAGTGACAGGGTGTGCCAAGGTGCTGGTGGAATGTCTAAGGGCTGAAGAAGACCGGCGGGTCTTGTCTTTTGACCTTTGTTTTGGGCACAAACTCCACAGGACATCACGAAAGATTTAATATCCTTTCGCCAGGAAGGCCACCAGAATTGTCGTTTAACCTTTTCCTCTGTTTTGGCAATGCCAGGATGTCCTTCCATCAGGGTATCATGATGACGGGAAATAACCAGTTCTTGCAATTCCTTTTCTGGCAAAAATAAGCGTCCTTGGAAGTAAGGTAAGCCATCCTTGACTGAAAAGTTAGACCCCCTTTTGATCCAATCCTGCAAGGCTGAAGAGTCCAGGAATTGTTTCACTTGTGCTTGAATGTCTTCAAGGGTTTGTAAAGTGGTTATCCCCAAAATTCTTTGTTCGGGAATTATCGGCACAGGTTCTGAGTTTGTGTCTATTTCTTCCATTCCAATTCGGGATAGAGCGTCCGCCTTACCATTCTTATAGCCGGGGCGGTAGGTGATTACAAAATCGAACTCAGCAAAGAACAAAGCCCATCGGAGCTGTCGAGACGATTGAGCCTTGCAGTTTTTAAATATTGTAAATTTCGGTGATCAGTGATCACGGTGATGGTATGCCGGGCGCCGAGGAGATAATGCCGCCAAGCCTTAAAGGCGGACTTAATGGCTAATAGTTCCTTATCGGTGATCGCATAATTTATCTCCAGCGGCGAGAACTTTCTGGACCAAAATGCTACGGGGTGCAGTTGGTTGGTTTCAGGGTCTCTCTGAGACAGGACAGCTCCCATGGCTAAGCTGGACGCGTCGGTTTCGACTATATATGGGAGATCGGGACGCGGGTGCTTCAAAATAGGTGCGGACGTGAACTTAGCTTTCGACTCCTGAAAGGCCTGTTCGGCTTCCTCGGTCCATTCAAAACGTTTATTTTTTCGCAAGAGTGCAATGATGGGTTGCACCACACGTGAAAACTCCAGGATAAACCTGCGATAAAAGTTGGCAAAACCAAGCATGCTTTGGACACCTTTCACCGAACTAGGTGATGGGCATTTGAGGATGGCATCCACTTTCTGTGAATCCATTCGGACCCCTTTAGATGTCAGGATGAATCCAAGAAACTCAACCTCGGTGGTATGGAAAACACATTTTTCCAGCTTGGCAAACAGTTTGTGCTGGCGCTGTTTCTCTAGGACGGCCCTGACATGCTTTCTGTGATCAGATTCCGAAGAGGAGTACACAAGAATGTCATCGATATACACGACAACACATACATCGATGAGTTCCCGAAGGACATCGTTCATGAAGAATTGGAAGGCTGCAGGCGCGTTGCACAACCCGAAAGGCATCACCTGGTATTCGAATAGTCCATATTTTGTATGGAAGGCCGTTTTCCATTCGTCGCCTTCTTTTACTCGTACCAGATGATAATCCCCCCGGAGATCTAACTTGGTGTATACGCAAGCGTCCTTCACCTGGTCAAGGAGTTCAGGGATCAGAGGCAGAGGGTAACGATTTTTAACAGTTATCTGGTTCAATGCGCGGTAATCAATACAAGTTCTAAGGTCGCCTCCTTTTTTAGGCACGAAGAACAAAGCTGAGGATGCCGGGGACTTTGACGGGCGAATGAAACCATTGGCGAGGTATTGATCTAAATATTGTC
Source organism: Ambystoma mexicanum (assembly GCF_040938575.1). Lineage (NCBI taxonomy): Eukaryota > Metazoa > Chordata > Amphibia > Caudata > Ambystomatidae > Ambystoma > Ambystoma mexicanum. The sequence goes on from NC_090932.1 coordinate 591,208,733, forward strand.
TCAAATGCAGATTCTCTGGTTCAGTAAGGGCTTAAATCCTGCTACAAGGGGGTTGTGCACCGGGCACCAGATCGATTTGGCAATCGTACGATCTGTGGGGAGGTAACGTGTTGGCCTGTTCCTTTTGGAAGACGTCCTGAAAGTCTTGGTACTCTGGAGGTAGTTGCACGGGGATAGAGGTTACTGATGCTAGATTAATCTTTGGATTTTCTGGGTAGCAGGTTTGTGCACAATCCGGGAAGGTTATTCTCTTCGCTCGCCAATCAATTCGAGGATTATGTGTCTCTAACCAAGGGATTCCGAGAATAAGCTGAAACTGTTGAGCCTTGATTACATCAAACACAACTGCCTCCCGATGGTCATCCGGAGCTACAAGTGTCACCTCAGCTGTGGAATGTGTTACCGGTCCAGAGGCAATTTCGGTTCCATCTACTGTGGTGATGACATCTTTGTTGGTTTTAGGACGCAGAGGGAGGTTTATCCTAGAGACCAATTCTCGATCCACATAGTTTCCTATAGCCCCGCTATCGATGTATGCCTTTATAGCATGCAACCGTTTAGGCTGTTCCGGATCTACGAGGACCATTGGCACAATGAAATGCGAGGTCTGAGAGTTAGTTTTCAAGCTCGGCAAGCGGACCCCTACGCTTGCCGGGCGTGGTCGTTTCCCGATACAGAGTTTCCATGGATTTTATCAGCGGCTCCTTCCACCTTCTTGGGCGGCTTAACCGGGCAATCTTGTAGAAAGTGTCCAGAGGACCCACAATAAAGGCATAATTGCATCTGTCGTCTTCTTTCCCGTTCTTTTTGAGTTAGGGGTCCTTTACCCCCTCCAATTTGCATAGACTCCGAGCCATCAGCCCCCTTGGGGTTAGCGTGGGTCTTGGCCAACACCCGGGTTTCAAACTTGGACCGATCTGCTTTTCTGTTTTGCAGCCTGTGATCCAATTGGACCACTAAGTCTATATATTCAGTGCATTCTTGGGGCGGATTTACAACTTGTGCCAGGACATCTTTAAGTTCTCCGCATAGACCTCGATAGAATAACGTGATTCTTTTATCCTCTGGCCAACCAGTTTCCACAATTAGTCTATTGAAGGTTGCAATGTAGGATAGAAGGCCTTGATTGCCCTGTCGCAGAGATAGAAGTTCGTCATCCAGAGCCTGTCCCTGGGAGTGTCGAGCAAATAACCTTTCCATGCTTGTTTGGAATCCTTGAAAAGCACGAAGAATCGGGTCATCTTGAGTTACCAGTGGGACTGACCAATCGGCAGCACAGCCGCTGAGATATGACAACACAAAGGCTACCTTGGTCTGATCATTAGGGAAGGCCCCAGGTCTGCATAGGAAGTGCAAACGACACTGATTCATGAATACGGCGAATCGTTTGGGGTCCCCAGCAAAGCGTTCAGGTGGGGCCAGCGGCATGTTTCCAAGTAGATTAATCTGCACCGGGTTACTGGAAACCACAGGAGCGGGGTTCCCCTCGGAACCGGGTAAAGGAGTTTGTCCAGTTTGACCTTGCAAAAGCTGTCTAGCCAGGTCATCAGCTCTATCCTTTATTACAATCACTTCCCTCCTGAGGGCACTACTCTCTTGACGAGCGGCGTGTACTTCGGCACGTAATTCCCCCAGTAATTGGGCCAACTGGTCAGTTTCGGAAGTTTCCATAGCGCCTGGGTGGGAATTTGTAGGAAGGCTTCGCGTTCTGTAACGCTCACCTGGTTCCCACGGGGGCGCTGGTCTAGTCTGGATTGCTGTGGCCTCTTCTAGCGTGATGCGCAGGACCCGGAACACTGATTGGACAGGACCTCCAAATCGTGCTTGCCTGGCCCGTAGGAATATCCTTCTGCAGATGAGAAAGGGGATTAACAGTCTGCAGATTAGTGTGCTAGCTCCCCCCTTTCCCCCTTTGTTCCTCTCTAACTTCCTCCAAACCCCGGTTTAAGCTCACCTTATGGTTTGGAAGGATGAACTCTCCATCCTGCTTCTGGTGCAGGGGCGCGCGTTCGTCCAGTTACTTCACTGGTTTTCAGAATGGCGCTGGCAAAATCCACTTGACTTTCCTGAGCGATGAAAGTTCAAAGTTCAAGTGAGGCCCCCTTTATGTTGTCTTTCTAACCTGTGATCTGTCCTTTATTTCAGGTGCAGAATGAAGGCGTTGCGTCGAGGGGTTAAACTGCCGAGGTGAGTAGTGATGAGGGCGATCCCTCTAAATGTCCTTATCATTCCCCAGAAATGTCTCTTGTCCTTTCCCTATAGGGGCCGGGGTACGGTACCTGCCAACGGGGCGGCGCCGACCCGAAATGTGGAAGAAAAGCCGGTAAGTATTATGGCTGTTAATCAGGCTTTCCTTCTGTGTGTCCTTCTGCTCACCTTTTGTTTCTTCCTCTCTCCCCTAGGTGCAGAGATGTGGCGTCCGATGCTGACAGCCGCGATGGAGCCGGGAGATGTCTCGAGGACAGGTGAGTGAAGCGTGGTGCTGCAGCGAGCAACGCGATGCTTTTAAATGGAAGTCTTTCTGCCTCTCAATACATAGGATATGATGTTGATGTCTCAGATAGATATTTGGGATACATGGGTCAGGTGTGGGTTACAACAAACACCTCCAGTGCAGCTTGGAATGTTTAGAGGGGCCAGTCTCCTCAGTGACCATTTGGCTCATCTATAAAAGGCAACTGGTGCCCAACACAGATGTAAACATTGGCAAACTAAGATCAATATTTGCCCCCAGCATGATGAGAGAACTTCTGACAAACCCCATCTAGAATGTAACCTCAGCTGTAGAAGCACTAGAGTGGGAATTTTCCTGTGCAGAAGTTCAAGATTTACCGAGTGAACAGCTACTCAGAATTAACGAGGAAGCATAACATCATACCTGGGCATGAGAGCTCAATGAAGAATCTGAAGTTCCTGTAGAGCTGTCAGAGTGCAGAAGGCTATGGAAATATAGCCACTGGAAATGTCAAAGGATGCTGTGCTAATTTCAAGATCGGGAGCCCAATGAAGAGTTCTGAGCAGCACAAGTCAGATTCTCCCAGGTCCGTTGGCAGGATTCAGCAGGGATTGGGGAATGCACTAAAACACATGGCAACCAGCATGATTCTTGTAAAGTTCCCTGGGGATATCTCTGGATGTGTGGATAGGGTTAGGATTAGACTGGTTGATATGGCACCTCAAACCATACCAGGTGCGATATATGAGAAAAATAGAGCCAGGTCTGGTAATGCTGATAGGGGTTAGGATATGCTTAGAGTGTGGGCCAATGGGACCTCTATACAAGGAGTTGTTTGGGAGAAATAATACCTGTGTGTAGGTTAGTGGCACCCCCTTCTGTGTATTGTGAGGGTGCAGAAGTAAGGCCTGGACACAATAGTGGCATGTTTTCGGCTGAAACATTTATTACATGAAAAAAGGGTTGAAAAAATGCCTCTCTGTCCCTAAAACTAAAAGGGGTATCCCTGCCTCTAAGAAAACTAAGGAAATTATCAGAATGTCCAAAACTATAAAGTCTGTCACTGTCATGAACTTCTCATTTGGGTGTAAGTCCAAGAGTTGCAATATTCAAACTGGCTTGGTATACTCTCTTCTGCCAAGCCTTCGTCCTCTTGTGGACTGTCTCTCTTTGGGTGCAAGTCTCACACTCGTAATATCACGACTGGCTTTGTTTCTGTTTCTCATATGGGTGCGGTTCCCAGACTTACAATATTCTGATTGGCTATTCTTTCTGTTTCTCATGTTGGCACAGGTTCCAGAATCCAGGGTCCCAGACCCTCTTGTTCCAGCTTCTGCCTTCACTCCCTTGGGTGACGTGCATACCTGTTTGCTTCTTCCTGGCAAGTACCAGCATTTCCTGAGCAGCTGCTGCATTTCTTGAGGCTCCTATAGCATTCAGTGCTCCGTCGTAGTCTGCAGCGACTCTGCAGACTTCTATTTCTCTCTGGCACTGCGTCCTCCTCCCTCATGGACGCTTCACAGGAGCTACGGATACATGAAATTTCGTCTCAGCAGCAGACTAAGCAGTCCTTGCTTTCTAAATGCCTTTGGGCTCTCCTCCTCCACTTGTGGCTTCCCTCCTGCTGGCTCTCGCCTGCTTGTCTGCTGCATGGCTCACCGGCTTCCACCTTGGAGGACAGGTCTCCCTTTGCATCTCAGCTGTGGTATCTTTAAACTCCTGTGTTGGAAAATGGAATTGCTTTGGGCCAATCACATTCTTTGAGAAGCTAGAGCGCTCACTATGCTTCTCCAAAGTGATCCCTGGATATCTGGTCATCATCTTCTCAGTACATAAAATAAAGTTAGATGTAGCATACTGAACATTCTCTAATGTTTCAGTCTCGTGAAGTGGATTAGGTTTCCCAATACTTGAAGTAGAGCCATATGCTGTATACTTTGCATTTTCTGATGTTTTAATCATGCCAAGTACATTAGGTTTCCCAATACTGTAAATATAGCCATATGCAGCACGCTTTATATGTTCCAATGTTTTAATGTTGTCAAGTAAATTAGATTGGCTAACTTGACAATAGCAGACATTGGCCCTATCGAAAGAAGGAGAAGGAGGATTTAGTATTGTGGAGTGTTTAGGTGTACAAACACAGGGGAATCCTGCGTTCTCTGAACATGGTCGTCCATAATCCCATAATGGGGATCCTCTCCCATGTGTTCCTCCCTTGGTGCACCAACCCCAGGGGGACTATTGTACTGTGGACGCACTGCTCTAGCCCCATGGGAAAGGTCTGACCCTGGGGGAGAAGGGACGACATCCTCAGATTCGTCACAGTATACACTTCTTGCGTATAACTAGCAGAAGAACACATGAAATCTTCTGGTCGATGAAGAGATCTAGCAAAGTAAATTTGAACTATGAATTGCCAGTTAGTTGGGCAACACTGTTGATGCACAGGTTTGAGAATCTTTTCGAGGTTTTACTGCAGATGCAAAGGATTACTGATTTAAAGAAACAGTTGCATATTCTAAAAAATAGTGTTTGTTGAGGAGAAAGATGCATTCCAGGTTGCTCACTGGCATGCCACTACGTGCACTACTTCTTATGTAATGTGTTTGATAACTGAGGGTATCAAAGATAAACCTTCCATCCCAACAGCCATAATTTAACCATCACTTTCAATTTTATTATAAGGAGTAATTGTTTGCTGTTGAAGATGTTGTACTAATACAGGAAGTCCGAGTATCTCCAACAACAGATATACTGAAACAGCAGAAAGTAAAATGTTCTACCTAGAAAACCATGAAGATTGAGATGTGTATAATTTTACTTTACTTTACTTTATCTTTATTTACGCATTGGACCCAGAGGCATTAGGGAGCAGACAAGTTAACAGACTGACATAAAACATTGAGATGCGGCTGTAAGGGCAAGAAGCAGCGGCAGAGTGTAGAGGGAGTCAATGCTTGACTTTAAGAAAACAACAGGGTTTTAAAGTCTTTCTTAAAAGCCAAGAAGGAATTTTGGCTTCTTAAAGTTGCGGGAAGCTGATTCCAGAGCTTGGGTGTCATTAGGAAGAACGCACCATTTTCGGCTTTCTTTGTTCTACTGCGAGGGAGGAACAAATAGTTCTGGCCGCAGGACTTTCCACTGACTTTCTCAATGATGTGGGTCTGCAGATAGGCAGGCATAAGGCCCAGTCTGCGTTTAAAGGTTATAACTAATAACCTAAACTTGGCACGTGCTGCCACCGGGAGCCAATGTGGAGAGGTCTTAGCTTCTGAGACATGATCACAGCGGGACAGGCCAACCACAACTCTGACAGCGCCGTTTTGTACAGTTTGGAGACGATTAACATCCTGTTTACAAAGAACGACCAAGAGACCACTGCAGTAATCTATCGTAGACCCTATTATGGCTCTGGCGATAGTTTCTGAGTTAGCCTGCGTAATAAGGGGTCTAAGACGCGATAACAATTTGACATGCAGAAACCACACTGGCCACATGGGATCTCATGGAAAGTGTCTGGTCAAGGACCACTCCCAGAATTTTTATTTTAGCTAGTGGGGTGATGTTATCCTCCCCTAGCCTAAAGGACCTGTAAGCCGGATTGAGTTTGGCTATTGAGGCTGAGCTACCCACAATCATCAATTCCGTCTTCCCTTAATTCAAAGCAAGGTTGTTAACAAGCATCCATTTCTCTATACGATTGAAGACTCTACCTCTACCCAAAACACCTGGTTAAAAGGAATATGAAGAGAGCAGCCAATACTAATAGGGCACTTACCCTACAAAAACAGGACAAAAAAAAAACATCGAGAGATTGGTCTGTGTTACAACCTATAACCCAATCAGCAATGCAATCAAAAAAATCATTAATCGGAACTGGGATTTAATTAAAAACCCAGGCACACTATCTAAAAAACCAATGTTCGCATTCAAACGAAATTGTAACCTGCGACAAAAACTGGTACACACTTATTACGAGAAACCTAAAGAAAGTTCAATTTTGAATCAATGGGGACTTCCACCCATTACTGGACACCACAAATGTGGGAATTGCAGTGTGTGTCCCTTTACTGAGACTAAACCTAGTTTCCAATATGGGGCCAAAACATGGATGATGAAGAACCACACCAACTGCGGTACAAAAAATGCAATTTATGTCATATCATGTCCGTGTCAGCTACTATACGTAGGGAAAACCACCAGAGAGGTTAAGATACGAATTGGAGAACATCGCTCATGCATCAGGAATCACACGCCTGATAAACCCCTGGTTGAAAATTTTGATAGATACCATCACAAAGACACAGATATAAAATGGTTTGTACTTCAAACCCTGTGTACCAAGACAAGAGTTGGAGATATGGCTAGTGCCCAACACCGCCTCAAACAGAAATGGATCTATTCTTTAGACACGGTTCTGCATGGATTGAACATTTCGGTAGAATGGAATGTCCTCAATAGCACATAAACTTTAGTATCCCCGGGACACACTAGCCACTAGGCTCTGCTCGGTTGGAAGATATTATACTAATCTGTACCAACAGGTAAGTAATTCGTTTTACCCACCTGTTTTCTAAGAAGAGCAGGTGCTATATGCATAGAGAGATCGCCTGATAGAGATCAGTTAAGTATACACTTTATGAAATTCCACATTTCGTGGACTTCATATCCCACAATGCCTAGCGGCCATGTGCCTTTTTTCGCTGCCACACCCGGACTTCGTATTCCAGAATGCCGAGCGGCCGTGTGTCAGCTTTACCAGAATGCCGAGCGGCCGTGTGTTACTCCTAGCACACGTTTAGACGCCGCGGGTATTGCTGAGAATTCTACGGAGGAGCCAGTAAAGACTCACCCGCGTATGAGAGAGCTTACGAAAGCACAAGGTGAGTAAATGAGGGATGGGGATGCTCCTGTGAGCCCACGTTCACCCAGCTTAATTGTAATTCCGCGTATTACGCTTATTTCCACAGCCTCGCAGCACCGTTACCTACAGCCAAATATGACCATTGGCATTCCACCTTAAACGGACCAAACCAGGGAACCCATTAAGTAAACAACCTTCTTTCTCTATTGAGTACCCAGCTTAATAATAGCGAGTTGAACGGTGATATAAACGGGATTACATATACTTATGGGTCCCATGTTATTTGTTTCCCCTCTGCAGGCGTCCAAATTACGCTTCTGCTCGAACTTACAGCTCTTTTGGCATTCTACTGAGCTGTTGACCAATTCAAATTGAGTGAGTACCGACCCAACTAACGTTTATCACAATAGTCTGTCATACTCTCATTTTTCCTATCTCATGAGTATACATGTCCTCTCATTCTGCAGGACATACGACGTGAAGCTTATTAATTGAGAACCTTCACGACGGGATTTATTCCATTTTACTGGTCCGCCAGCCACTGAAAGATTCAGAGGATGTGAGCCGGTGCAACACAGTCTCATTAGTCAGCTGTTTACTCAGTAAAAGGGTTTTTATGAAACAGAGATGATATCTTCATTTATTTTTCTCACTATTTTATAGACCCAAGGCTTCCTTGCCTCACACCCCCACTTTCCTTTGAGATCACGCGTAATTGGCGATTGTTTCCCTTGTCCTAAAGAAGGTTGAACATAATATACGAGTGAATCAGTTACCTACCTGAGAACCCAACCGAAACATGTCGACAAACAGTTTTCCTACCCCCTGAATGTTGACAGAGGGGCACATTGCAAATTAATCAAGTGTTGAATTAACAAGTGCTCAAACTGCTATTGTGATATGAACAAGATATCATTTTATATCGTTTGTGAATATGATGAATGCATGAAGAAGTTGTGAATGAAGTTTGTATGGAGGGATGTGTTGTTTTGGTTTATGGAGCCATATTTTATATGAATAGAATTGTTATTATGCAATTTGGTGTGCGTTTTTTGTGAAATAAACAGTTAGTGATTACAATTGAAACAGTAATCAGATGTTATTTCTGGTCTGGCTGGTCTAATCTCTTCTATTACATTATAAATTGCCTGAAGGACCACAGACAATAATCAGGCGTCCCTTATATTTTTTCTATACAGTTTCAGTTTCAGCCAGGAAGTCAGCAGAGGAGAGAAGGAGAAAAAGCAGAAGCAAATGTCTTTAGGTGCTTCCGGAACCAGAGATGATTCTCCTCAAGTTTCAGGGAGGCAAGGAGGATGTTCCAGAGGGAGGCCTCAGCCGAAGAATAAGATCTACCATCAACTCGTTGCTTGGAATAGCTGCTGACCCTGAGGGAGTTGGAGGCGGATGAGTGAAGAGCTCGAGAAGGAATATATTTAGGAAGAGAGAGTTGAAGGTATTGAGGCCCCAGGCCCCAGAATGCCTTGTGGAAAATGCAGAGGGTTTTGAACTTAATCCTTGCAGCCACTGGGAGCCAGTGCAGAGATTTCCGTACTGGAGAGATCCGATCCCTGGGCTTGAGGGCAAGGATTAAGTCTTGCAGTCCTGTTCTGGATGAATTGCAGAGGGTGGAGAGTAGAAGCAGGCAGATTTAGAAGGAGGCTGTTGCAATAGTCCAGCCTAGAGAGAACCAGAGCTCTGGAGACAGTAAGCTTCTGGGGGAAGGAGAGGAAAGGAAGAATACCTCTGAGGAGGTGCAGCTGATAGTGTGACTTCTTAGAGACGTCAGAGATGTGAGGAGAGAAGGAGAGTGTGGAGTCGAAGATGACCCTGAGGTTTTTAGCCTCACAGGTGGGAGCAGGGAGAGGGCCAAGAAAGGCCGGAAAGAGAGTGACAGGAAAGGAGGGAGCGGGTTTGCCGATGAGGAGAATCTCTGTCACTTAGAAGGAGGCTGTTGTTGTTTACTTTTATTTCCCTCTTCATGTTTCTTTTTTTGCTTCAGCTGTGCTAGAGTGTTAGAAATATTGGACATATTGGACGCTAAGCAAGAAGACATGACATGGAGAGGGGTAGAGTTAAAAAAACTGAGAGTACCATCTAGTAAGGGTTACATTTTATTCGTAGTAAGACATTTTAGGCTACGTGACTGAATAGAACCAGATGGCTTATTCTTTATTTTCAATGGGACAGGTACTGAGAGGGAAAAATGCACAAATATATGATCTGACCACGGGCAAGGCGAAGTAAGGACGTTATGGCAAGATACATTAAGGACTAAGAGTCAATCCAACGTGTGACCAAGAGAGTGGGTCGGTACAACGGCATTTTGTTCAAAGCCTAAGTCAAGTAGGGACTGTTGTAACTCCTTGGCATAATGATCATTGGTATCACCTAGCCAATAGTTAAAATCTCAGAGAATGATAAAGCGCGAAGAAGGTTTCAAGAGAGGTAACAAGTAGTTATTAAGAGCCTCTACCAGGACTGCGTTCTGGGATTGCGGGCGGTAAAGTAGGAGAATGTTAATTGTTGACTCTGCATTCATACCAACTTTAATGTGTAAGGATTCAGTTCCCTCTATACATTGTCCTGACAATTCCCATATGGAAAGAGCTTCTTTAAAGATGAAGGCAACACCCCTACCTCTACCCTCCAGTCTGTCCCTTCGAATCATGACATAACCTTTGGGGATAGATAAATTGAGGCTAAGGCCCGCAGCACTAGAGCCCCAAGTCTCTGTCAAAGCACATAAATCCAAATCATTATGTTCAATGTAATCGGAAATCTCATGGGCATGCTTAAGTAGCATGCATCGTAACTTGGAGACATGGGTAACCACGTGCGTCTGCGATGTTTGCAGCACAGGAGTTCCCTGTTCCAAACATATATGTGAGTAGGTAAGGTCAGAAATGGGGTCTGATGACTGAGTAGTGACTACTTCGGGTTCCTCAGGACTAAGAGGAGGGACGGATGTCGCACCGTGGGATACAATGGCATGGGATACAATGGGTAAGACTACGATAGCAATGTAGAAGAAGAAATTGACGCCCTGATGAATATTGAACTTTAGATTGTATTGAAGGGGTTTAACAAAGATCTCTCTATGTAGAACTGGTTCCTGGGAAACCCTTAACATTGTGACACGGTGAAGAAGGACTTCGATATGAGTTTCACATGAAGTACAAAAGGTGGGAATGTGGATGTTGATTTGTTATTTTTTTAAATTTGCTTATTGCTATTTGGTCACATGATCTCATAATGCCACATGTGCTTTTTCTCTGACATAAATGTTTAGAATCAACTCTCTAACATCTCCTTGCTTTCGAGCTATTAACAGAGGAATTTTAATATCTGACAATCAACCAAGTTTATTTTGGATCGTTACATCCATTACACCATCAAATGTATCACAATTCATAAAATCACACATTTAAACTACAGCCATTAAAGACCCTTAATAAAAACATACTGCAGTAATAACATTACATCTGAATCATTTAGCAGCAGCCATAGTTTTGCCTTCTTGCAGTAAGTTTTATTTTCAACCTGTTAGATAGACTCCTTCCCACCATTTGAGGAATATACCGTATCTGCCAGCTGGCACAGGTGAATACAACCACATGCTTCGTCAATGCCAGATGATGAGACGTTATCCCACTCTCTCAGAATATTCAGTAAAAATTCAACCAGAATGTCATAAAATAATTTACTGAAAAAAATGAAGTGAGACAGGATCTCTAAACCACCAAACATACAATAAGAATACAAGCCCTCCACACTACCTTTGAGGCATGTCTGTATAACTGCCCCAATAGGTAGTAGGTTCAGTTTGGTTTTTGTAAGGGGGGCTCTATGCAGTGGCAGTCACTAGTCACAGATATTCTGCAGGTTCATTTAAAGAAACTAACAGCAAGTAATCCCTCACCTGTACTGTGTGCATCACTTCATCTTTCCTTATTGATGCCAGGTATTGCTTAGCCCTTGTTTTTTTACCAGCCACTTGGGGTAATCTCTGTTTTTTCTGGGTCATCAAAATATGTTGCCCAGAAAAGCTTGTGTAGCAGAGACTTTATGTGGCCTAACCAACCTACTTTACTGCAGTCGTTCAAAGTGATTAGGTTCATAATTAGATTGTTTTTTTTAAATGGCTATGAGTATCAGACCATAGAGAGGCCAAGTTGGAATAGATCTCGCATATGCAATATCAACAACTTACGTTTCCAGGTGCATAAAGTACACAGGTCTTGATATGATTGATTTAATATTAGGATGTTTTGTGAAACATGAGCGCTACAGAGGCAACAGTTCTGTGCGAGGAACCAGAGGTGACACGTGGTATAGTTTATTGGGACTGAGGGTTTTGAGCAGGTTACATTTGGGCAGTCAGAACCTCCTCTCAGAAACGGAACAATGAACCTTTGTTCTCAAAGGGTCTTCTTTAGGTTTCAATTTTGATCACAGTGTAATAACCTGCAACGGTTGTGGCAAGAATTTTCTGGTATAGTAAACACGTACCTCTGTAAATTGTATTACAAGAAAATAAAGTTGTGTCTGTCTTTGATACTACTTGAGAATGATTGTGTGATCTCTCTTTCTCTGACACTAACCTATAATTAAATTCTCTTGTACTGCATTTCATAGGCTTATATACCAATATGCTACATACAAAGGTGAAGACTGTTCTCTCTTCTCCACCCAAGGCTGATCTGGTATGGCTCAAAGTGGGAGAAATCCTCTGACAAACGCTTCTTTTGAGTTCCGTAGCATTCATGTTGCAAACAACCAATTCCTGGCTCTGACAACTCAGTCAGCAGGTTCTGCCTTATCAGAATCACAGGAAGGAGTCCAATATGATTACGTGGTTAATAGCCCCCACAACTCCCAGGCCATCACACATTCACAACATAAATTAATGCAATATCACAATCATACTAGTAACTGCCTCCATGAAACTTCGGGTGGGCAATAAGAGAAGCTCTTGTCCAGTGCTTAATTTGTAAAAAAATAAGTGCCAGTGCCAAAAAAATATTGGCCCCAAAATGCGGGGTGTGGTGCCGCCTGCAGTGTGGGCGTGGCGCCGCCTTCAGCGCTGGTGTGGCGCCACCCTCAGCGCGGGCGTGCCGGCCGTGCCAGTTCAGTGCTAGACCTACCTAGATCGGCCCACCACCAGCCCATCACACTGCTGGTGCTCCATGTCACATGTTTGGCGCTGCAGCAACTGCTGACACAGGCTAGTAGTAAATACACAACTAAGACATGCTCATCCTGTAACTGCGCCTCAATGCCCCCGGCTGTGTGAGCGCTTTAAAAATGCAAATAAATAAAAAAGCATTCTGTTTCAGTCACTGTTGCACTGTATTTGTCTCTACCCCTTCTACCCCATCTGGCAGTCTGTTAAAGTACAAGTATTGTTAATCGGTTACCTCCAGGAAGAGCACCCTCCCCTCAGCCCGTTCTTCAGTCACCTCATCCAGGTGTTTTGTGTAATCAATTTACTCTCAAGCCCTTATCAGTTATCACATCTCATAAATGCATCCCCCTTCACCCTTCCTTCAAGCATGATCATGGTGTTGTATAACTTGGAAAAAGTAATTTCTGCAAGACATTATTGTGAAATCAACGGCCTGTGCTACTTCTGCTTTAGGGCCTCTTTCTACCTTAACACATATTAAAAAACTAAATATGTTTTGTCACTCAATATTGAGGAGCCAGAGGAGAATGCATATTCGGATATCTCCTTCCCACTGGCATGTTCTTCACATACTTCACTAAACTGCAGGGTGTAACAGACACCCACCTCCCTATATGAGGATTCCTTTCTGAGGATTGCATGTGCTTTCATTCGGAGCACATGCTCGGAGCATATTTTACCCAGGTTTAGGGGCCACATCTGGTGTATAAACCACACATCAGGATAGAAAACATGCGCTGCAATTATGTAAAAAAATGACAGCAAAAGACGGTTGAAACTTGTACACGAATACTCAACTAGTGCTTTTATTTATGATGACAGATTAGTGGGCACCTGCACCATGTTTATCCCAGTCTAGTTTCTATATGTGTATCTTTAAGCCTGAAATAGCATTTCAGAAGTTCGTCTTTGCATGGGCTCTTCTCGCGAAGTGCTCGTTTGTGAACTAATAAGGCCGATAACAGTAAAAGGAAGAACGGAAACACCCAGGCAAAAATTCACAGTTCATGTTTTGCTTCGATGAATGCTATTCAGGGTCGGACTGGGGCATACAATTGTCTCGAGTCAGGCTCGGCACCAATGAAAAAGTGGCCAAAGTTGCAAACGACAATTCATTCCTTTTGTGATCGACACTAGTGGGACCACCCGGCCGCCCGTGCCCTGCCCGGTCCCTGGCTTTGCCCTGCCTTGCCTCATTCACTTAGGATACCTTCCGTGGGGCCACCACCACCACAGCCATGCTGAGCCTGATGATGACAAAAATAGGTGCGTGCCGCAGAGGCCCCACGGAAGGTAAGATTTTAAAAGAAAAAACAGATATTTGGGCGGCTGGGGCCCATCATTTTCAAAGTGATGGGCCACAGCCGCCACTCCAAATAAGTTATTTCTTTTAAAACCTACCTTCCGTGGGGCGGGCCCCGGCCACCGGCCCCACGGAAGGTCAGCTTTTCAAAGAAAAAAGTAAAAAACATACTTTGGAGCACAATCCACGGGCCCGGCCGCCCGTGGCAGAGTCATCCGACTCAGTCTGCGGCAGCGGGCAGCCCCTGGTCACAGAAATTGGCCTGGGCCTGGCACTGACTGCAGTCAGCAGCACACAAGTCACACTGTGAAAGCAAAAAGAAGATATCGAGGCTGAGTACCCCAAAAGGAAATGCACCAACACAGGTTATAAAGATACACAGATCTTTATTCAAAGTAACTGACCAGTTCTCAAAGGACAAAACAACAGATAGCTATCAGGCCCTCAGTACAAAACAGCGAAAACCAGCCCTGTTCGGTGTGTTCAGCGAGTGGGATTGTACATCCAAATAGTTGCACCTTTTATACAGTCCAAAACATGATGTCCAACCCACTTGCAGGTTAATGAATCTCGGATCTAGGGTTTGTGCCAAGTTCGTTCCTAATTTATGCATTTATACATTTACGGATTATCCTTAATACATTCGCCAACAAGTTACAATAGCAACAGTGTGTCTTTGGATTTCTCTCTGAGCTTTTGCACATCTCTTTATACAATATAGTAAAAGTGTTCACATCAGATGCTTGAACAGTATTGTGCACAATATATGTTCTTGGATTAGTTTCGTTGGTACGGGTAATCCTCTTTACACAGGTCAGCGAAGGACAAAGTCTCAGTACATGACCCTAACATTTGAATTGCGGGCGGTTTACACATTAACTTGTACACAGAGGTCAAGGCGACCATGTTACGTGCAAAACAAAAACTGTCCACTATCTTAGAACACAGGGTGACTTTAGAGTGAGAATCTAAAATGGCGGATGAACCTAAAATGGCAGCTAACACTGATCTAAGGTCAGGACCTTGCTACGCGGATTTCTTCGCAGAGCGACTTGGCTTAGGCCAATATACATATATTCATACAGTATAGGAGGCACGATATGATTTCCCGTTCGACAAACCCTCCTTTTGGCCTATGCCAAGCGCTAAACTACTTCTAATCGCTTTATGAATAATTCCACGTCTCAATGTCCATATACCCTCAATCACCATCGGAGATATCTATTGCCATTAGGTCGGTCACCAAAATTTCTTTCAGCACAGTTCTTATCTGGGGCAGATACCTTACGTCCTAATGTACCCATCGCCTGTGCACAACATCCTCCTAACATCGAACATATACCAGGAAGACACTGTATATAGCAACAAAGTAACATAAAACCCCCTAAAATGATCAGTAAGACCGAAAGTATCTTCCAACCCCAAGATCGTAGACAGTCCCAAAACCAAGTGCTAAGATTCCAGTTTCCCTCGGGGACATGCCCTTCTGAACTTAAGACATACAGATTCTGTATTGCTTTGAAGATAGTTGGGGAGGAATCTGGCACGAAAACACAACAAGCGGACCCCACTAATTTACATATCCTACCACGTTCAGCTAGGATGACATCTAATGCCATCCGGTTCTGAAGTGCTACTAACCTTATTGCTTTCTGTTCTAGAGTCATATTATAGAGTATGTCAGTGGTCCGGTTGATGGTTCTCTCCAATACTCTCGCCTCAGAGTTCATTATTTGTCCCCAAAATGGCACAAAGGATTTAGCTACGTCACCCAGAATTTGCACTGAATTATCGCCATTCTCGTCCCGCCACGGACGAGCCTTTGAAACCTCTACAGTACTGGCTATGAATACCCCGGGTAACAGGATCCCTAAATAACAAGTTCCCTGCCAATCCCTGGGTAACCATGGAAATGCTACATTATCGCAAACAAAGTAGACAGGTTCGCCTACATACAAAGGTATGTTCTCGCTAGTCAAATTCGCTACATTGGCGCAACCTTTAAAATCACCCATTGACTGAGTATTATTCCTCTGTATGCAGAAAGAAACTGAATCGGGGCTATGATTAACAATGTAGGAAGGAGGCGTGCCATCCTTATTGCCCATAGGAGCCATCTTGAAAGAGATCAAAGATTGAAAAGGACGAGACAGTCTATCAGATGGTCTAATAGAAGCAACGTTAAGCTTACTCCTATTCGCAAAGAGCGAGCATCCCAAGGGAGTCAGAACACATTTCTCAAACTGATTCAAATTAGTCCCATCAAAGTTCCCTGCAATGCTATCATTCTAGCGACCAAAGAATAGTGCTCTAAGAGAAGCGTAGCATGCAGTTGTCAAAGGTAAAGGATGAATATACCAACCTAGGCCCTTATCCCCATGTTGCAGTAAATGTGAACAGAACCAACAATTAGATTTGTTAAACATAGCATGTGTAGCATTCATGATAAGTAATAGCGTGTTGTTGTAATATCTCTGTCTATGCTGAGAGTATCTAGGAGATAGAGTGTGCAAGTGCACGAAAGGATTAGAAACAGTAGGTACATTTTCAGTCGGTAACAAATTCTCAAGTGGATGCACTTCTTCTAGATACCAGAAGCCTATAACAATGACTATTATAAAACCAATTAACATTATCAAAAAACAGCAGTACGTATTCGGGGCCCAGACGGTTAAGTGTTCATTCCCGCCGCTGGTCACACAGTCTTTCCCTTTGTCCATACGAGCGGTATCGGTTATAGGCATTGGAGTCTTCAAACGAAAATTAACACCAGTATTTTTAGCTGGCGATCT
Source organism: Ambystoma mexicanum (assembly GCF_040938575.1). NCBI lineage: Eukaryota > Metazoa > Chordata > Amphibia > Caudata > Ambystomatidae > Ambystoma > Ambystoma mexicanum. Next base: position 591,225,338 of record NC_090932.1, read on the forward strand.
TCAGGCCGAGCGTCTTCTTAGTCCTTCCACAAACCCTAGCCAACAGAATCCCCTAACAAACGATTTGATCGTGCCAAAAAGGCAAGCCCTTGATGATTTTCCTTGATCACACAGCCGAACCGTGCAGTAGGTCTATTTCCTCAGACGCAGATCGTACCTTGTGCTTCCTGGTACTGAGTGATCTGAGAACAACACGTCGTCACTTCCTGTTGGAAGTGACGTATCAAGGACAAGAGAGCATGCAAGATCCGGAACAACAGTTTCCGGAAACAAAATTGTTGGTGAGTGTGGAGGCAAAATGGCTGTTTCCCCAGGCCCCACGGACTCAGGGAGAGTATCCAACACACTCTCGATGCTGTTTACTGCTCCAGGATCGTTGGTTGCAGTACTGATGAGGGGTTCTGTTTCTTCTCTATCGTATGGCACTGGGTGTGGAATTTTTTTGGTATGTGTCACGTGGATCCAGTTTTTCCGGCCTGCCACTCGCACTGCCGTCTGTGTGAGCAGTAGGACCTGGGAAGGGCCCCGCCAACGAGGTGCAAGGCAAGACGATCGTTGAAAGGCTTTTACTAGGACCCATTCCCCAGGTCGTATGCTGTGACCGGGGCCCTCATATCGTACAGGTAAAGCCTCTTGCACCTGGTGATAAGTCAACTGGCTACAGTAATCTGAAAGAAGTACATTTTCAACATTTCTCAAGGAACGACTTTTTGGAATGTTCCAAATATTAGCAGACCTCCCCATCACCACCTCAAAGGCAGAGAGCCCAGTCTTAGTTTGAGGGATTGTACGCATTGACAACACGATCGGTAAGGCGTCCGGCCATTTTATTTTGGTGCCGGCACACGTCTTAGCGAGCTTGTTTTTTATGATGCCGTTGTGTCTTTCCACTAATCCAGCACTCTGAGCGTGTCTGGCCGAATGGAACCGTTTATCGATCTGTAATTCCACGCGTATCTGCAGAATTACAGCAGCAATAAAATGTGGACCATTATCCGACCAGATGACTCTTGGTAGCCCGAACCTTGGGAAATACTCTTTTAACATAGTTTTTGCAGTAGTCATGGCTGTAGCGTCTTTAACAGGAAAAGCCTCAACCCATTTGCTGAAAGCACAGATGATAACTAACACATACTTCAAGTTATTACATCGTTCCATTTCAATAAAATCAAAGTGTATAACCTCGAAGGGGACAGAAGGTGGACCAAAACTTCCCCTAGGAGTTGATGTTCCCTTTCCCACATTATGCTGTAAACAGATCATGCAGTCCTGAACAAAGCGTTCAGCTATCTTAGAGATTTTATCATTCACCCACACTTTTTCCAACATCTTTGTGATCTTGCGAGCACATATATGTGTGGGACCATGAGCCATAACAACCATCATCGTAATGTACGCGTCGGGAAGTAGCCATTTCCCTTCAACTCTGTCCACCCAACAGCCATCATCATAAAGTTTCCTCAAGCCCTCAGCCCATTTCCTAGACTCTTTTAATGTGGCATCAGTTTGGATATCCCTTGCGGAATCAATACCCTCATCCATAGTACAGGCATTTGTGGCTTCCCTCGAAGTATACATGTCTGAAGAGAGATCGGTAGCAGTCTGTTTGGCTATCTGATCGGCAAAAGCGTTCCCTTTTCCTACATCATCTACAATTTTCTGATGTGCTGCGCATTTTACAATAGCTAACTGAATAGGGAGTGCAAGTGCTGAGAGTAGCCGTACTATCAGGGAGCCAGCTGGATCTTTGTACCATGTGAAGTCAAGAACCCTCTTTCTGACCAAAGTCTCCCAAAGTTGTGAACCACCCCAAAGTCATACTGACTGTCAGTGTATATATTCACGGTAAGCCCTTTGGAAAGTTCACAAGCTCGGGTTAATGCTATCATCTCTGCGGCCTGCGCAGAGTTATGCGTGATTCTCCTGGTTTCCACGACCGTGCTCAATGTAGTGATTGCATAAGCAGCTGTGGATGTACCATCCGAAAGTTTGAAGCAGGAGCCACCACAAAACAGCTCCCCTTGTGGACTGTTCAAGGTAATATCTCTTAGATCAATTCTACCCTTTGTCTCTTGTTCGGTAGTATAGAGACAATCGTGTGACTCTTCGTCATTAGGGAAAGGTAAAAGTTCAGCCGGATTAAGAACACAACCCCTCTTAATTTGTATGTGTGGTGCAAACAAGATCAATTCATATCTTGTTAACCGTGCAGAAGTGAGGTGTTGCGCTTGAGTTCTGTTCGGTAGAACATCTACAGAGTGAGGTACCATTACGGTTAAAGCATGGCCTAGGGCCCTTCCCCCGCTCTGTTTTACAGACGCAGCAGCAGCAGCGTTAGCTCGCAAACATCTTGGCAAAGCGCATACTACAGGATCAAGGGCGGAAGAAAAGTAGCCGCACGGCCTATTCTTCCCTCCAGGTTCCTGCGTTAATACAGCCAGAGCACATCCATCACATTCATGCACATACAACACAAAGGCCTTTTCATAATTTGGTGTGCCCAAAACCGGTGCCGAGCACAATGCAGTCTTGAGCAAATCAAATGCACGCTGGTGCTCCATGTTCCATGGCAATGGCGAAGAAATGCCCTTCTTCGTCAAAGCCAACACCGGCTTAATGGTTAACGAGAAGTTTGGGATCCACTGCCTACAGTTAGAAGCTATTCCTATCAAGGCTCTAACTTCTTTCTGTGTATTTGGGACAGACATGCTAGAAATGAGTTTTATCCATTCAGTTGTCAACCTTCTTCCCTCCTTTGACAGGAGATAGACTAAATAGGCGACCTCCTGGCAACAATATTGAAATTTCTTAAGTGAAGCTTTATGTCCATGTTTAGCCAAGTGAATAAGCAACAACACAGTGCCCTCCTTACAAGCGCTCTTTGAGTCAGCAGCTAAAAGCAAGTCATCAACATATTGAAGCAGTGTACAAGTAGAGGACAACTCAAGGGTATCAAGTTGTTCTTTCAGGGCCCTACTGTAGATGCTTGGACTTTCCGTGTAGCCTTGCAGTGCATGGGTGAAGGTGAACCAGCGTCCCCCTAAGGTGAACGCGAACAGGTATCTACTGTCCTTATGTATAGGAATGCTAAAGAAAGTGTTGTTTAGATCCACAACACTAAAGTAAGTAGCTGAAGCCGGGATCATAGTTAATATTGTAGTCACATCAGGCACAATTGGAAATTGTGGCGCAACAATCTTGTTGATGGCACGTAGATCAATTATGAAATGAAAAGGAATTGCATTATCGCCTTTTTTGTACACAGGCAAAATCAAAATCGGACTATTGCACAAACTACCTGCAATTTCCTCAATTAGCCCTCGATGCACAAAATCAGAGATGATGCATTTCAAAGCTTGCTCACCGTCGACCGAAATCTTATACTGTGGAATACGTGGCAGCATTGCTCCATGTTTCAAGAAAATCTTAATAGGTTCAATTTGTAAAACACCGACATCATTATCATCAATAGCCCATAAACACTCCGGAACCTCAGTAAATTCCGGTGGCAAAGGTCTAGTCAAGAATTGAGAGACAGAAAGTTGTTGTGGTGAAATCGTCAAACGCACTCCATCGGAAGAACAGTGAATTACCACATTTAATTCCTTCAACAGATTCAACCCCTGCAAATTCTCTCCACAATTCGAAGTCAAAAGAAATGGACAATGGTCTGAAATAGGTACCGGCGAAGAAAACGGACAAACAACTTGTGTGCCAGAAAACCCTACAGAAACATTGGTCTGCCCTGCCAGTGGAATGTTTGGAACCCGAGAATGATCAATGGAACACTTTTGTGCCCCTGTGTCTACGAAGAATAGATGTTTCCTATTTCCCACTAAAATTTCAACGTAGGGATCTTTCTGATTAACGGGAATAGGCGTTGGTTCCAAACTCTGCTTCGGGCGATCCTAGCGAAACAGAATATCATCGAAAGGAAGTTCTTCAGAGAGGTAAGCGGCAGAGGGATGGTCAAAAATGTTTCTATTATCTACACTTGGTGCCTGATTGTCCTGTGAAAAAGGTTGCTGTGAATCTTTTGAAAACTGACCTCTACCATGGCCCCCTGCACCCAGGCGACCTCTGGGTCATCTACCCATATTCCCAAATGTGTTATTTGACCTCTGTCGAAGGATCGGGCATTGTGCACACCAAAGACCCTCTTGTCTACAATAAGCACACTGGTTAATGTTTGCAGGACCCAAGGGCGCATTCCCCTGTGGGACAAACTGACCTCTGAACTGCAAATTGCCCCCTCTAGGTCCTCTAACAATTTGTTGTAATAATACTTTTGTCTTCAAATCACCATTCCTCTTTTCGACTCTTTCTTTTTCATTATTGACACAATTCTCATAGTATTGAGCCATATGCAGTACTTCTGATTGAGACTTTGCTTGGCAAGCGCTCTCAGAGGACGTAATTTGCGACTGGATGTCAGGCAGCAATCCCCGCACAAATTTGTCTACAAATAGTCTCTTCCCAGACTCCGTGCCTATGTCTTGTCCACTGAAATCCGAGAATACCTGTTCGAACCGATTAAAGAACTCGGTAGCACCCTCAGATTTTCCTACGACACAGGCAGTAAGCTTGTTCCAAATAATTCTCTTTTCGGGAAGTATAGTTTTCTATTTCACAACTATTCTGTCAAGTAAAGTTAATATCACCTGGGGCGGTCTCTCGCCAGCTGGCCTTTCTCCATTGAGTCTAATTATGTTAGCCCATGTATCTCCTAGCCCTGGTACATCGTTTATAGTCCTAACCTGTTTCCATAAATCTACAGGCAGGAGTACAGGAAATAACAGATCAATATCACTTAGAGTGAATACCGATGATTGTAACACAGATTCGATTTCTTTGTAGAACCCCGTCGGATTCTTCCTAATATCGGGAACGGATTGTTTAATGGTGTTCACTTCCTATCTTGGGAACGGGACGTGAACAAACTGTGACACATTGTGTGCAGGAATATCATGAGCAGATGCACCCGTTGCAGGGTTAGCAGGAATCTCAACTTTTGGGACAAATGTCGGAGGAACCTCTCTCATAGTCATCTGAGAAGTTGGCAACTCCGAACGCTTACTGAGCAACAGAGCCAAATCGAGCGCTAAGGCAGCCGAAGAAGTGTCAATCGAAAAAGCTCTCTTGTAAATACTCAATAACTCTGCGGGACAACTAATCTTTCTTTTTACACACTCATCCTGTAGGTATTCTATCATTACCTGTATCACTGTCCTCTGCATTTCTGGTGTATACTGACTATACGTGTCATATACTTCTGTGGGCGATATCGACATATCTGAAATCCTACTAATTGCATCTTCCGTACAAACTTGCGTTTTCTCAGTTATCGATTTTCGACAAGGAAGAAACCCTTTTCGTGTGAACATAGTACCCAAACTATCTCCATCTTCATTCTGTAACCTTTCCAACTCCCTTCTATACACAAAAAACCTCTCAACATGCTCTTGTACTTTCTCTGCAGTGTCTCTAGAAAGCGCTAAAGTATTCAAATCCCTCAACCCTTGCGGGAGATCTGTATCATTTAACCTATCCCACATTACACATAAATGAATCCCTAACCTCTCAACAAAAACATTTTTCTCAGGAAAATTATCCATATTGGAAAGTGTGGCAAAAACATGAGCTTGATCACCATTTTCCATACAATGCTTAGCCCACGCGTTTAACTCACGTTTCCTCTCTGGAGGTACAGTATTACGAGTGACAATCCTCGACCCCACTTCCCGATCTACTTCAAGCAGTGTAGAACCACTTGGAAGAGGGAGAATAGGCAAGTCTAATGGAGGTACTATCACTGGAACAACAGGTAAAGGTGGAGGAGCAGGTGGAGGAGCGGCGACAAAAGGAGGACCGACAACTGGAGGAAGATGGACAACAGGAGGTGCAGGGGGAGCAAGAGGAGGAGCAGGAGGAGGAAGAACAGCAGGAAGAGGAACATACGGAGGTGGCGCAGTGGCACCAGGCCTTCGTTCATTTAACAATTTATCAATAAGTTCGTCAGAAACATGAAAGTCTTTAGAGGGATAGATTTTCTGAATACCGAGTGAGAAAGCCCTATCCATATTCCTAGCTGACTCAGACTGTTTATCTTGGTCATACAACAACACTTTTTCAGCGTTCGTCTTATGACGGCGCGCATGTTTTTCTCTACTCTTGAGCTGCTGTAAAGCTTCTTTCTTTCAATTTTGTAATAGATTGCATGCTGCAGGTCTAGCCTTTTTCTTTAATAATATAGATTCTAAGTATTCAATATGAGGAATTTCAAAACTACCATTGATTGGCCACTGAAGTTCGGAAGCATGTCTAGTTTGTCTGTGCCAAATATCATTAAACACTATACTACCAATGCCATGCACACAGTACATAATACAAGCCGGCGACCCCTCCTGTGGTGCCGGATGGCTAAATTCCAAAGATTGTCTGTCCTTGCGGAATAATGCCCTGAAGAAGGCAGACAATTTCCCAGGCATATCAGAATACTGGTGTTACCTGGTCAATAATTGTACTCGCAAGTGCAATACCCCAAAACAAATTATCAGGATACTTAAGAATTGGGTCACGACTCACCTGATCAAGCCTAAGGAGGTCCGATCGGATTTCAAAGTTTTTCTAACAAATTTTACCTCGTGTTTGGTGATTTCAGCAAATCTGCCCGCCTGGATATGTGGACCCTCGTCAAGATGCCGACTCGGACCGCATGCTCACCGACCAGGGATCGGGCCGTGCTGCGCTGCTGAGGTGTCGCTTCTCATTCAGAAAGGGGCCCCTTTTACACCATCCGATCCCGGTTCGATAGCCGCGTCAACCTTCAACGAGCTGGCATCAATCTTGAGGGTCCCTATTCGGGCGCCATCTGTGAAAGCAAAAAGAAGATATCGAGGCTGAGTACCCCAAAAGGAAATGCACCAACATGGGTTATAAAGAAACACAGATCTTTATTCAAAGTAACTGAACAGTTCTCAAAGGACAAAACAACAGATAGCTATCAGGCCCTCAGTACAACACAGCGAAAACCAGCCCTGTTCGGTTTGTTCAGTGAGTGGGATTGTACATCAGAATAGTCGCACCTTTTATATAGTCTAAAACATGATGTCCAACCCACTTGCAGGTTAATGAATCTCAGATCTAAGGTTCGTGCCGAGTTTGTTCCTAATTTATGCATCTATACATTTACGGATTATCCTTAACACATTCGCCAACAAGTTACAATAGCAACAGTGTGTCTTTGGATTTCTCTCTGAGCCTTTGCACATCTCTTTATACAATATAGTAAAACAAGTGTTTACATCAGATGCTTGAACAGTATTGTGCAGAGTATATGTTCTTGGATTAGTTTCATTGGTACGGGTAATCCTCTTTACACAGGTCAGTGAAGGACAAGATCTCAGTACATGACCCTAACATTTAGCCTGCGGGCGGTTTACACATTAACTTGTACACAGAGGTCAAGATGACCATGTTACATGCAAAACAACACTGTCCATCATCTCAGCACACAGGGTGACTTCAGAGTGAGAATCTAAAATGGCGGATGAACCTAGAATGGCGGCTACCACTGATCTAAGGTCAGGACCTTGCTACCCGGATTTCTTCGAGAGCGACTTGGCTTAGGCCAATATACATATATTCATACAGTATAGGAGGCACGATATGATTTCCTGTTCGACAACACAGACAGAGCCCGGGCGCGGACGGGCCCCTGGTGGGGTCCTGACTCCTGGGCAGTCAGGACACCACCAGGGGACCGTGCTGCTACCCGAGCCCCGACCTGGGCCTAGGCTCAGGCTGCACCGCACGCACCAACAAGTGATTTACCTGCTTTGCTGGCTGGGACTTGGTCTCTAGTCGGGGCCTCAGGGTGTGGGGCAGTGGGTGCGCACACTGGCACCCGCACAAATGAAAGAGCAGGCAGAGGGGGCCCCAGGAAGCAACTAGGCCGCACCACGCAGTGCAGCAGGGCAGGCTCTTTCTCTCACAAGTCAGGACCGACGACGCCACGCCTCGACACTTTCACTTCACAGTAACTCGGGAAATGAAGGTGGCACCGCGCTGCCTCCTGTGGCAACAACAACACGTCACCATGTAATTTCACTGGTTCAGAAGAACAGCAAATGAAACCTGCACATTCTGTGTTACTATACAGAATGTATCAAATACTGCATAGTAACAACAGAATGGTAGTTTTCATTGGCTGTTGTTTGTAACAGTTTGTCGTTCATTGCTATTGCTGGCCCTTCCCAGGCCCAGCCAGCCATGGCCTGCAACCTGCAAGCACGAGAGAGAGTGAGATCAGAATGACAAATCCCAATAATTTATAATCGAAGCAGAGAAGTGGAAGAACAAACAAAGCAATTGCACGTGCGCTGGCCCCGCATGAGTTCCGGTGCCCAAAAAAGAGTGCTGGTGTTAGGCACCGGCAACCACCCCCACAAATTAAGCACTGCTCTTGTCCCTTCTTTTGATTCAGTGTTCTTCTGATCAAAGCACAAAAAAATGCATTCTTACGAACCATCACCATCACTCACCCATATGTTTTAAGTTCCCCACATGTTGTGAGTAAAGTCCATACAATTTTTCTCCCTGAATGTCCCCATTCTTCCCCTTTCAAGCTCTCCTTGACGTAGTTTCCTTTTCACCCTACAAACCACAGTCTGGCCAACACCCTGGGCAGGGTCACAATTTGCCTCAACATGACAAGGTTCCGCATTTTAAAATAACTACAGCGGTGATGAGCGCAGCATAAAAGAAAATATAACATAAGACTCTGAATGATTGCCATACTGACAATAGATATGTATGGTTGGTATGGCAAGGTAAGGAAAAGGGAAAAATGGTGTGGGAGAAATGGAGTGAAAAAGGGTAGAATCAAATGGCAAAGGAGGGGTGGAACCCCCCTCATTAAATAAAACACACAAATAATGTTGCCAAAATAAACATTCAACATTTTGGTCATATATATCTGACATACAAGCAATTGTGCCTGTTATTAAATGGATTTCATGGGACAGAAGACTGTTCAATGCTGTACAAAAAGTAGGTTGTCCACTAAACAGCTGTTTTCTGGGCCACCCTTCTGTCATCTGTTAACCTAACAGGAAACTGCAGCTCAGAGAAATAGTTGGAAAGGGATGGTTTATATGCAGACTAGGGCCAGCAACTGCCTAAGAGGGTTTAGTCTCCACAACACCCCAGGAATCATCATAGGTCTGATGGCGGGGACCATGAGTGCTCAGCAGCAGCTTAAGGGATGCACCCTCAGTAGTACCCTTTATAATGGAAGCCACCCTAACCTGGAAATGTATTTAGGGTCAGCCACTTTTCCCTACTTTAGAAGGGGCTGTCCAGGGTTGATGCCCCTTCAGCATTGCTTGTTAGGTCTGCTGGCACTTACCTTGTTGGCCTGAAAGAGTCCCTACCCACTCCTCAGTAGTGCTCTGAGATGCCATAGCTATGACAAAGCACAATACAATCAACAAGTGTGCTATATCCTTAGGTGGGTGAGCCATGTAACACGCAGAGCCTTGAGCACAGAAACCCTGGGCGGTGCAGCAACAGCACTCTTAGACAATATATTATCAGAGTTTCACACCACTCCCCCTCTTACTAAGTGACAGACAAGGAACAAAATCTAGAGTGTGTCCACAGATCATAGTAAAATGTCCAACCCTTTTGTTCTCCAACTATATTCACCTTTCACACAATCAATTCTAGAGTGGGCCATATCTCCCACCCGACTTGGTAGGCATGAATTACTATTGTGGAGTTTTCTCTCACAGAAAAATGTGAAGGGTTTTCTCGGTTCAAAAAGCCCCATGAATTAAGCATGTGGCTGGAGCACAACTCAAGACTATCATGCAGTCAATCAACAAGTGTCATTAATTTGCTATTGCTCACTTAAACTGCTTCTCATAGGCAATCAGTATGGTGCTAAGCACGCTTCAAGCATACCATTCCTTCTACACCACTGGCCTTTGGTCCAACGTAATGGATCCACATGCACCCAAGTTATCACAAAACATTCCTTTTCCATTCTTCATGACCCCATCCTTACGTCTGTGGCATTGTACTCGCTTTCCTCTCCTTGTATCTTATCCCTACTCCTTTTCCTCTGCAGACTAAGGACTGGATACCCGGGGCAGGAGCAAAATATGCACACTTCCAGAGTAGGCAGGCACCCCCAGACCACCATGTTTGTGAATTATTGTAGTATAAAAGCTTTGTAATATAAAATACCCTTTCTGGGATTCCCGGCAGCAGACTTCTGATGGCAATTCAAACCTTGAATCAGGCCATCAATAAAATTGGCAGTATTTGTCAAACACTGCCAGATTTATGATAACCACTCAACTTGTGATGACTGTAAGGAACTCATGGTAGCAACAGTAAAGACAGACACAAGGGATCACAGTTCAAGGGTGTTTATTAAACTGGAAATGCAGGGTGGAAAAACGCCTAACCTAAACCTAAATCTAAGATGGGAACAAGCATCGACGATCAAATGAAAAATAAGGCTGTCCTTGTGGTGTCTTGTGAAAGTAAAAGGCCTATACTAAGAAATATCTTTTCCCAAATCCTTAAAACTAATTAAGGAAAGAGTGAGGGCTAGGGTTTCAATATAGAAAAAAGTGTTCACAAATAATAAGTCAGGATGTGATTGCCAGAGGCCTCACTTCCCCAGGTTTTCAGTACGGGACAAGGTGTGTTTCCTGAGCACAGCACATACTCAAGCTTTCCCAGCACAAGCTGACAGTTCCGCTCCAGCTATCAGGTTCTCTGATGGTTTAAAGTCTCTTTTCTATAAAAAAATGTCTCTTGCCTTCGAGGGCCTGAGAGTTTCAACAAACAAACACAAACGTTCTGTTTCACATATGGCTTTGGGTGATGGCTTCACCTCTGGGTCCCCCTCTTCTGGGCGCAGACCCCTCACAGTCGTGCTAAACAAATCAAATAAACTGTTCATTTCTCAATGAACTTTGGGTAATGACTTTTCACCCCGGAATCTACCTTGGCTGGGCTCAGACCCCAAAATGACAATCAGGATAGTTTATTTCTCCTTGCCTCTCAATGTCTCTTGGTTTCATGGATCTTAATGTCCTTTTGAATAACTCTTCAGGGTTCACCCCTGCTTGTCGGCCTCCCTTTTCTGGGTTCACTCTGGCCACCTTTTGCACAACGTTTCACTGTAAGTGTCCCTCGGTAGGTTCAATCCTGAGAGCACACCATTCACAGGGACCTCAGGACTCACCCCTTCTCGTCAGAATCCCTCCGCCGGGTTCACTCCGGCCAACCTTAAACAATTTATGTACTTTTCATACCATGCAGGATTTGCTTCCCTTAGCTTGACAAGACCCCCGTATGACCATGTTGACCCCCTTACGCCTTTTCCTAAGGCCTTCTGGTAATGGTAGTTCAATAACAGTGTAATAACCTAATGTTCCTCAAGTGAACACCCATGTGGGGTTTGATTCCGTTATGCTGGCTTTCCCCTTTCCTCATATCATCATTTCTTTGTTCATTCAAAGTTCCATTAGCCTCTTGCTACTTTCGTTCAATACAGTTCGGTTTCTTTATCGGCTCGCCCCTCGACTCACCGATTGCGATGAACTGCTTTGCTTTCTTGTCTGTACAGTCAAGGCTGGTACCATTAGGCCAGCATCTCTTCCCAGCTTGGCTGTCAGCAGAGGAGGGTCTCAGGTACCGTGGACATCTGGTGCAACACACGCAGGCTATTGTTCCAGGCCTTACGATTCCTTCTCTTGAGGCTTTACGGGTCTCCGTCGATAATGGTGTTAGGGAGAATTCTCCTTCTAGGGCTAATTTCCCTCACCCAGTGAGCCCCCAGCAGCTTTGCTGGATTTCTGGAGTTTATTTTTTCACTTGGTAAGAGTGTACACCTTTTGTCCACTCTTACATGTGTTTTGCCATGTGTGTTTCTACTATTTGTGTGATCTTGGGCTCTGGAGCACACCACTCCAGGACCCCCCTTTTTGTTGTGTGTTACACAGCACCTTCAGTGCAGTAACAAAGGGTTGTCTTTGAGACTTCCCTCTGACTACTGTCCCCCTGAGAAAAGTACAGTTGCCATTAACTTTACATAGTCACTTGAACCACAGATCCAGTACCCCCCATCTTACATGGAGTACTGGAAAGGGTTATTCCTTAGCCTTGTTTATCTGTACCTCCTAGAGCATTGTTTCGCTCTTTTAACATTTAGACTTGGCTGGTGGCAGTGGCAGTGGTATCTACCCTAACTTTTATACCGCGATTATATTATATAAACGTGGTAATGCTTTTGGCTATATTAGCAGCCTTAAGCATAAACCCGCTAGACCAAATTGTCTTTCTTTTGGCTCCGGTCGGGTTTATTCGTCATTTCTTTTTGTTAAAGTCCTTCTTGTGTTTTACTTTGCACGGCAAACCAGGTTTGCCTTCTTTGTTCACTGTCTTTTGGCGGGCTTCTGCAGAGAAGACCTCCTCTTGGCGTCTGGGTGTCTAGGTGGACTGAATGTGAGGGAGGGGTGTAGTCACCCCCTGCACAGGGTATCCTAGGAAACCCAAGTCGCACTTTGCCATGATTGGCTGAGGTGGTTGTCCGAGTCGGACAACCCCCCTGCTGTGTGATTGACAGCCAGGCTGTGTGAATGGGGGTTTTGCGCATAAAAGGCAGGTCTCTTTGGCTAGAAGTCAGAGTCGCCACTGGAACTACAAGGAACCAAAGAGAAGTGGAGAGAACGATGGCTGCTGCAGCTACCCCGTCCCGGTGAAGCCCTGCAGCAGTCCTGAGCTATCTACCCTTCAACGACCAGAGAAGATCCAGTCCGGAGTCTTCTTCCCTTGAGCCTGGTGGGGATAACCAGCTCATCTTCCACAGCCAGAGGATCCTCTTTGTAGTCGAAATCGCTGAACACTGCTGTAGTGGTCTAGATAGCCAGCTGAAGAGCCTCTCCTGTTTTTAAGGAGCACACCTTTTTTTTCATCGTTGCTACTGCCGGTTTCATCCCTGTGTGGTGCAGACCCCTCCAGACGTCCTCCTTCGTACTGAAGCTCCAGGAACCATGGGTGTGCAGGAAACTACCAGGAACAACTGCCTTGGCACCAGCTCTTCCCTTGAATAAGGTACTGTGTTCTGCTTGAAGACTTAGGGTGAATCCCTTTTCTTCACCTTCAAGGCTTGCCCTTGTCTTCCCTCCTTCTTATAACTTTTGCTTCCTCTTTCAAACAATATCTAAGTACTCCTGGCTACGTTGAATCTTGAACTGACTCTGTGATCTTCGGCAACAGGGACCCGGTTCCAATTGACACTGGCTCCGGCATATTGACTTTTTGTATTTCTGTCAGCGAGTGTTCTCAGATTCTGTCTGCCTTGTCAAAAGTATTGTGTGTGATTTTTGCCCCCAACTCTCTCTGGTTAGCCCAGGTGCTAAGTGTGCTTTTGCCCCGGTAACATTTCTTGCCGCGGATACGTGTTTCTTTAATACGACCGAACTGTCAAAAATTGATCGCAAATGTATTCACGGTAACGCTTTTGTTTTAGAACACCGGTCTGCCTAATCACAAGTACTTAGTACTTACCTTGAGCTATTTTTGCCCAGATAATTGTTTGATTGTAGTATATTTTTCGTGTGGTTTAGAATTTCTAGAAGTGCTGTGTTTTACTGACGGTTTAAAAATAAACGTACTTATATTTTTTTACCTGAAAACCTTGAGTCAGTGTTTGCTTGAGTCACAGTAATTGTGGTCCTTTGTGTAATCTCTGCTACTGCTCATATACTCTTGAGATAAGCCTGGCTGCTCTGCTACTGCTACCACTCTAACATAGTAGTACAGGCTTATACCAAAGGTGAACTTGTATTACCACTTGTAGTCTTAATTGTGTGTAGTGGTCCCTAAGGGCACTGCACAGGATTCTGCCTAACACTGGTGTACAGCGGTGAGGATTTGGAAGTAGAGTGATTACACTTAGAGTGCTGCTATTGCTTGGGTACAACTAACCACAAGGCTAAACACCATTAATTATATTTAACTACTGAATCATGTCAAATATGGAAAACTACACTGAAAAGGGTCTTTTAAACTATACTGCTGAGGCTCTGAGAACCATGTCTAGGGAAAATAGTTTCTCTGGTAAAGGAAAGAAATCTGAACTGGTTGCAAAGTTAATGGGAAAAAGTCTGGAGTGTGGGTCAGAAGGGTCTACCACTCCAGCAAATGTGGATTATGATGTTTCTGATTCTGAGAGTCAGTGGAGAGACTTTGCTGAAAATGTTGTGGGGGAACATGACCTCTGAAGAAAAGGTGCCCCATTCAAATGAATGGGAACAAAATAGTGTACCATGAAAGTTGGGGGGGACAAACACCCCCGTGCCCCCTAAAATTACACCCATGCTGAGAGTGTTACTTTAGAAGAAGTAGATGAGTCCTTGTTAGGAAACCCTACAACTCCTTTACCTGCTCAGAAAGCACAACCTCTGTCCACAGGGACCCCCACAGGTCCTACACTTACTCCTGAGTTTATTGCACTTGAGAAAATGAGACTTGAATTGGAAGTGAAAAGTATTGATGCACAAACTGCCATGAAACATCAAGAGTTAAGGCTCAGAGAAATGGAGCTGAATAATGAACTAGAAATGAAGAAATTGTCTGTAGAAAATGCTTCTCTCCCAGAGTCTTCTAGGTCTTCCAGGCCTAAGAGACCCCGTATGCCAAAGGAAATGATTGGTATGTATGAGACTAAACTTGATGTTTTGGATTGGTTATCAATGTTTGAGTACAATCATGGGATTCAAGGTATCTCAGGGAATCAGCTGATTCCTTGGCTTTTCTCTAGGCTTCCCCCTGTTGCAAGTGATGCTGTAATGGAGTTGGGGGAGGAGGATAAACAGGATTATGAGTGTGTGAAGGTAGCATTAATAGCTAGATTTGGGAAGACCCCTTCCCAGTATCTTAAGAGGTTTAGAACCCTCAAAAAGCATGATGGTACCCCTTGGGCTACCTGGGTGTGTGAATGAAAAACTTAGATGGTTGGGTTAAGGGTTACAAAGTGAACACTTATGAAGGTTTGAGGAATCTTGTAATGTTGGAGTCTATTTTTGATGTCTGCTCTCCTGAGCTCAGACAGCACTTGGCTGATTCAAAGGAGATAGACCCTAAGATGTTATCCAAGGCTGCTGACTTGTGGGTTACCAACAGGGCTACTCACAAGGATTCTGGGGCAACTCAGAAGAAGCAAGAGGGGAAGCAGCCCAAGAAAGACAACAAGGATAATTCCAATAATTCCAATCCACAAGAGGGCCACAAACATAACCAGGGTAAGCCACAAGGGAAACCGAATCAGGCTAGTGTACCATCTGGTCCCAAACCAGATGGAGGTCAGACCAAACCCCCATTCCAGAAAGCATTTGGAAAATGCTTTGCTTGTGAGTCAACTGACCATGTGAAAGGGGATCCCAGGTGTATGGGTAAACCTTCAGGGGTCCACACTGTCTTCTTAGCCTTCTCCCAGGTGGATGAATTACCTATAGCCAGTAGAAACATTCAGTTGCTAGTTGATGAGCCCATGAGAATCTCAGCTAGTGTTTCTTTAGTGTCCTTGGGTCTTTGGGAACAACAGAACCTAGATGTCTATAACTCAATCCCTGATAATACTAAAGAGTATTACAAAGATAGAGTTCTTGTGAATGGTCAGGAAACCCCTGCCATCAGAGACACTGGAGCCAGCATAACTGTGGTTGATGAATGCTTTTTCAAGGTGGAGGATGTTGCTAAGGCACCCAAACACCTAACCAAGTTAGCCGGAGGACCTGTGCAAATGGTTCCCCAGTTACCAGCTCTCATCCATTGCAATGACATGACTGTCAGAATACCTGTAAGTGTGCAAAGTAACGCACCTGGAAGGGTCCTGTTGGGTAATGACCTTAAAACTCTTGGAGTTGTGTCTAGTACCCCCAGAACCCCCAGCAAATGGAAGCAGGAGCTCACAAGGTCTGCTAGGGAGAGAACCTTAAGAGGCTCTCCTGGGGACATGATAGAGGAAACTATCACCCCAAGTCCACAGGACTTACTTACTGCTATTGCAGGACAAACAGAGACCAAGGGGAAACCCAAGTCTACCAGCAAGAACCCATCAAGCACTCCTGTGCCCAAAAGGACATCTCCAAGACTGTCCAGAGTCACACCTGTGACTCCTCCACCAGCTGAGGCTGAGTGCGAGGTTCAACCCGAATGGGTGAACTAGATACTGAGCAATCAGATCTGGAAGAAGATCCTACTCTGGTTGGAGATCTTGACCCTGTTGAACATCCTGAACTGTAGTATTTACTTTCAGAAGGTGGACCCAACAGGGCAGACTTCAACAGAGGACAAAGAGAGTGTCCTACTCTTGAGGGTCTTCGCCTACAGGCAGCGTCTCAGCTCGATGGGAAAGAGCCTGGAAAGTATAGGTTGCACTGGGAAGATGGCCTCTTCTACAGTGAACCAACTAAATCATCCCCTGGAGACTGCAAAAACCTTGTAGTACCTCTAGTGAACCGACTCCAGTTTCTGCAGTTAGCCCATGAGATACCTTTGGCTGGTCACTTAAGTTTTAAGAAGACCAAGGAAAGGCTCTCCATTTACTTCTATTGGCCTAAAATGGGACAGAAGTAGACAAATTCTGCAGGAGCTGCCACACTTGCCAAACCTCTGGCAAGAGTGGAGCCAAGAATGTGGCACCCTTGGTGCCTCTGCCAGTGGTGGGAATTCCTTTTGAGAGGGTTGGGATTGACATTGTTGGTCCTCTTGACCCTCCCACATCTTCAGGCAACATGTTTATCCTGGTTGTAGTGGATCATGCCACTAGATTTCCTGAAGCCATACCTATGAGGACTGTTACGGCTCTGGCTGTGGCTAAGGCCCTACTTGGTATTTTTACCAGAGTAGGTTTTCCTAAGAAGGTGATATCTGACAGGGGATCAAATTTTATGTCCAACTACATGCAAGCCATGTGGAAAACCTGTGGAGTCAACTACAAGTTCTCAACTGCCTACCATCCCCAAACCAATGGGTTGGTGGAGAGGTTTAACAGAACTATAAAGCGCATGATAGGTGCTTTAGAAGAACCCCTTAGAAAAAAGTGGGACCTACTACTCCCATGGCTTCTTTTTGCATATAGAGAAGTCCCTCAGGAGGGAGTAGGATTCAGTCCCTTCGAACCTCTCTATTGCCATCCAGTCAGAAGTCCATTGGCCCTGATTAAGGAGGGGTTGGAGAGTGCTCCTTCCGCCAAGCCAGTCACAGTGACTGACTATGTGATAGGTCTCCGGAGGAGAATGTCACACATGATGGCAGAGGCAAGTGATAACCTGAGGGCTGGTCAATCTCTGGTCAAACATTGGCATGACCAGAAGCTAATATGGTTGTGGATACTCAAGACTAGCTTGTTCTTGTTATGGTCCCCACAAGGCAGAGGGCCTCGCAGGACAAATGGATAGGACCCTTCAAAGTTGTGGGTAAACTTGGAGAGGTGAACTATGTGATGGACTTAGACAAACCTAAGGAGGCTGCCAGAGTCTTTCACACCAACCGTTTAAAGGCTTATGTCTCTAGACCTGACATAGGAGTTCTGCTTCTAGCTTCAGCTCAGGAGGAGGAGGTGAGTGAAACTCTACTTGACCTCCTCAGAGGCTTACCTTTGGATGAGCAAGTGGAAGGAGTTAATCTCTCTTCCAGTCTAAAATCTGGCCAGCAGGATGAGTTCAAGTTACTGTTGAATCAGATTTCCTCCCTGTTCTCACTTTCACCAGCCTTGACCCCTTGGGGCCAACATGATATACTCACTGGTGACTGTTTGCCTGTCAAAAGAAGGAGGGTCAGAATGTCAGACAATGTGAAAACCCATATAAAGAATGAGGTCAACAAGATGCTTAATCTCGGGGTTATAGAGCCCTCTAATAGCCCATGGTCTAGCCCAGTTGTGCTTGTACCAAAGGCAGGATCCAAAGAATTGAGATTCTGCGTGGACTATAGAGCTCTGAATGCAGTCACAAAGACTGATGACCACCCTTTGCCTAGGACAGATGAGCTGGTAGACAAACTTGGTGCAGCCAAGTACCTCAGCACATTTCACATTACGTCAGGCTATTGGCAAATAGCCCTGACAGACCATGCCAAGGAGAAAACTGCATTCTCTACCCCAGCTGGCCTCTACCAATTTAAGGTAATGCCTTTTGGACTCAAGAATGCACCTGCTACATTTCAGAGCATGGTCAATCAAGTTCTGAATGGGATGGAGGACTTATGCATGGCATACTTGGATGACATTGCAGTGTTCAGCCCTACATGGAAAGAACATATTGAACACCTAGGTTATGTATTGCAGGCTCTTGAACAGGCCCATCTGACCATGAAGGCAAGCAAATGTGAAATTGGTCAGAGTACAGTGGTCTTCCTTGGACATGAGGTAGGAGGAGGTGAAATAAGGCCATTGCCTAGCAAAGTACAAGCTGTACACAACTGGGCCATCCCTACTACTCAAACCCAAGTGAGAGCCTTCTTAGGTCTCACTGGGTATTACAGGAACTTCATAGAGAACTATGGGACCATAGCTTCTCCCTTGAATGTCATCTCCTCTCGCAAATCTCCTAAAAAGGGCAGGTGGAATGAGGAGTGCAATCAAGCCTTTGAAGGCCTGAAGAAAGCCCTTTGTCAAGCTCCAGTCCTAAGAGCTCCTGACTATCACCACCCTTCATTGTACAAACTGATGTTCTAATGTAGGTATAGGTGCAGTCCTTAGTCAGCTGGATGAGAAAGGTAGGGAACACCCCATTTGTTTAATCAGCAGGAAGTTAAAGGATCCTGAGACAAGGTGGGCAACAATAGAAAGAGAATGCTTTGCTACTGTGTGGTCACTGAAGAGGTTTAGACCATACTTGTATGGATCTACCTTCATTATTCAGACTGACCACCAACCCTTGAGATGGCTGATGCAAATAAAAGGGGAAAACCCCAAACTACTCAGATGGTCAACTGCCTGCAAGGCTTTGATTTTTCCATTGAGCACAGAGCAGGAAGTCACCACCAAAATGCTGATGGTCTCTCTAGGATGTTTATAACTGACTAGAGGTATGAGAACCATCCAGGAGTGGATTAAATCCTCCTGTCCCTTAGTCTGGGCGGGGCGAGTGTTAGGGAGAATTCTCCTTCTAGGGCTAATTTCCCTCACCTAGTGAGTCTCCCAGCAGCTTTGCTGGATTTCTGGAGTTTATTTTTTCACTTGGTAAGAGTGTACACCTTTTGTCCACTCTTACATGTGTTTTGCCATGTGTGTTTCTACTATTTGTGTGATCTTGGGCTCTGGAGCACACCACTCCAGGACCCCCCTTTTTGTTGTGTGTTACACAGCACCTTCAGTGCAGTAACACATGGTTGTCTTTGAGACTTCCCTCTGACTCCATTTCTCTGGGGCTGACTACTGTCCTCCTGAGAAAAGTACAGTTGCCATTAACTTTACATAGTCACTTGAACCACAGATCCAGTACACCCCATCTTACATGGAGTACTGGAAAGGGTCATTCCTTGGCCTTTTTTTATCTGTACCTCCTAGAGCATTGTTTCGCTCTTTTAACATTTAGACTTGGCTGGTGGCAGTGGTATCTACCCTAACTTTTCTACCGCGATTATACTATATAAACGTGGTAATGCTTTTGGCTATATTAGCAGCCTTAAGCATAAACCCGCTTGACCAAATTGTCTTTCTTTTGGCCCTGGTCGGGTTTATTCGCCATTTCTTTTTGTTAAAGTCCTTCTTGTGTTTTACTTTGCGCGGCAAACCAGGTTTGCCTTCTTTGTTCACCGTCTTTTGGCAGGCTTCTGTAGAGAAGCCCTCCTCTTGACATCTGGGTGTCTAGGTGGACTGAATGTGAGGGAGGGGTGTAGTCACCCCCTGCACAGGGTATCCTAGGAAACCCAAGTCGCACTTTGCCATGATTGGCTGAGGTGGTTGTCCGAGCCGGACAACCCCCCTGCTGTGTGATTGACAGCCAGGCTGTGTGAATGGGGGTTTTGCGCATAAAAGGCAGGTCTCTTGGGCTAGAAGTCAGAGTCGCCACTGGAACTACAAGGAACCGAAGAGAAGCGGAGAGAATGACGGCTATTGCAACTACCCCGTCCCGGTGAAGCCCTGCTGCAGTCCTGAGCTATCTACCCTTCAACGACTAGAGAAGTTCCAGTCTGGAGTCTTCTTCCCTTGAGCCTGGTGGGGATAACCAGCTCATCTTCCACAGCCAGAGGATCCTCTTCGTGGTCGAAATCGCTGCACACTGCTGTAATGGTCAAGATAGCCAGCTGAAGAGCCTCTCCTGTTTTTAAGGAGCACACCTTTTCTTTCATCGTTGCTACTGCCGGTTTCATCCCTGTGTGGTGCAGACCCCTCCAGACGTCCTCCTTCGTACTGAAGCTCCAGGAACCATGGGTGTGCAGGAAACTACCAAGAACAACTGCCTTGGCACCAGCTCTTCCCTTGAATAAGGTACTGTGTTCTGCTTGAAGAATTATGGTGAATCCCTTTTCTTCACCTTCAGGGCTTGCCCTTGTCTTCCCTCCTTCTTATAACTTTTGCTTCCTCTTTCGAACAATATCTAAGTACTCCTGGCTACGTTGAATCTTCAACTGTCTGACTGTGTGATCTTCGGCAACAGGGACCCGGTTCCAATTGACACTGGCTCCGGCCTATTGACTTTTTGTATTTCTGTCAGCGAGTGTTCTCAGATTCTGTCTGCCTTGACCAAAGTATTGTGTGTGATTTTTGCCCCCAACTCTCTCTGGTTAGCCCTGGTGCTAAGTGTGCTTTTTCCCCGGTAACATTTCTTGCCGTGGATATGCGTTTTTTTAATACGACCGAACTGTCAAAAATTGATTGCAAATGTATTCACAGTAACGCTTTTGTGTTACAACACCGGTCTGCCTAATCACAAGGGACTTACTTTGAGCTATTTTTGTCCAGAGAATTGGTTGATTGTAGTATATTTTTCATGTGGTTTAGAATTTCTAGAAGTGCTGTGTTTTACTGATGGTTTAAAAATAAATGTACTTATATTTTTTTACCTGAAAACCTTGAGTCAGTGTTTGCTTGAGTCACAGTAATTGTGGTCCTTTGTGTAATCTCTGCTACTGCTCATATACTCTTGATATAAGCATGGCTGCTCCGCTACTGCTACCACTCTAACATAGTAGTGCAGGCTTGCACAAAGGAGGTGAACTTATATTACCACTTGTAGTCTTAATTGTGTGTAGTGGTCCCTAAGGGTACTGCACAGGATTCTGCCTAACAAATGGCAAGGTCACTTCTTCCCTTGACATCCCCCCGACTTGCACCGTATTTCACCTCCTTTTGAACTGCTGGGTGAGTTAGTGCTCATGTTGTGTGTTCTGCCTTGCTCGTAGTATGCTCTCCATCCAGCTCCACCTTTTATCCTTGTGGGGAAAGGAAAGGGCTGTCAGGTGTGTGTGATTTTGGTCAATTGCCTGACTTTTTCTGACTCTTGGGTTGGGACATATCAGATAAAAGTTCTCATATCAGTCCTTTGTTCTCCAGTAAATGGGAAAGTGTTCGAGTTGGAACAGGAGGGTGATAGAGTTTCCAAGTATCTTATAGGGTTCAGAGGGAAAACTGTGTTATATGGAATTCTAGCCCTCTCAGTAGGGTTTTTGATAAACTCAGAAGGGTGAGATAGATAGGTACCGCATCTCACCTGGGGCATTCCCCGGAGCATATCCCCGGGTCCACCTACCCAGGTGATCCTCCCCTACTGGTCCACCCCCAGGAACTGGATCCAATAGTGATGGTCGTGTCCTGGTACCTGAATAAGGGATTCCTGAGATCTACCTGGGAGAATACCCTCAGGTTTCTCACATGACCCATTCATTCAATTACCATTCACTGCATTCGAAATGTCTGATATGCCAAATACAGTGGTCAACACGGATGGTCCTAGGAAAGGTTTTTCATAAAGCTCTGGTGAGGGGTGTAGGAAGACTTAGACTTAGGGATGAAACAGGGTGTACACCAGGTTAAGCCAAAACTCTTTCTATGGGTAATGTAGCAGAATAGGCAGGATTCACACTTAGGAAGGGGTCTGGTAGCAAGGTACAATTAGCCCCAGATACAAAGATAATAAAATATACCGTACAAATATAGATTTATTCAGTAGTGCATTAAAGTTAAAACACTGTCCAATAAGTACTAGCAAATATGTATCAATAAAACACGTATATATCATAAATGTAAAAGGATAGGGCATACAGGCACATACAATATAGGGCTCTAGCCTATTAGGTGCATGCTTGGCCTATATAAGTCATAAAAAGAGGGCGAGAAGAAAGGATTAACAATATAGGAAATGGGCCCAAAGGGCCAAATGCCAATAACTAAACTAAGAATTACAATACAGGGTGCCTCAATAAGTCCCAGTTCACACAAATAAATTGATAGAAACAACTTAATAACAAGTGGTTGCCGTAAAACCAGAATTTCCTATACACAGAATGAGCTGCAGTGATTTATGGTATCAAAACCTATAAAATATCACCAGTACATTCTAAAAGTAGTATTTGTTCTAAAAGCTCCAGCGCCATATGGAAGACCAAGGGAACATTTCTAAGTAGTACTTTAGCAAGTCACTTTGAAGAAGTATAAGAAGTTTTCATATGTCATATATTCTCCAGTAGAAATTAATGGAACCAAATCTCATGGTCTGCTGCGGTCATAGGGAATAGTTGGGTATGTTTTCCTTTTACCCCACATGCACAACCGAAGTGGAAACCATCCAGAAGGAACCATCAAAAGAGATCTAGCTTATGGTTTGAGAATCAGCAGGCCAGGAAGATCTAGGAAGAGCTAGTTGTAGAGGGAGTGCAAAGCCCCTCTAAAACTATGGGTAATTCATTGTTAAGGGATGGAAAGGGGGCGGGGAGGGTTTTGGGTAGGGGTAGTAAGGAAGGGGGAAGGGTGGCATGGGGGTATCCCCCAACATGAAAAAAAAAGAAATTATATTCAAAATTTTGAAGTAAATTACCACAAAGTAATTGCAGTCGATGGAATAACACGGAAAAATGACAATCCCAAATCCTGAGGGAAGCTGTGGTTTTCGCAGGTTAAGGGAATTATCTCTCGACCAAACGTTGCACTGATCAACTCTTTCCTGGGCTACCTCAATGCAGCCATTCCCTTGGAACTTTGCAGATTATCAGTTTATAATATCACACAGGAGAAAGTAGGTCACCCTGCCACATCTACGCAGATGAACACTATGGCCTGTAGTTCTTACTTACCCACGATTGAATAAGAGCTCACAAAACGGAATGGGTCGTAGGTTATCCAAAACAAATGCACACAAATAATTTTCAACAGTGAATTAGTGTTCATCAATGTTAGTACCCAGTTAATACAAGTGCTTCCTATTTGTGTGCATTTGTTTTGATAAGCTATGACCCATTTTGTTTTGTGAGCTCCGATTCAATCTCATGTATAAATAAGAACTACAGAACATAGTGCTCATATGCTTAGATGTGGCACAGTGATCTACCTTCTCTTGTGTGATATCGTGATTTATTCCCCTGATTCAAAGTAGGTTTCCATCCTTATATAAGGTAAAATACAGGGGTGACCCATAATGTGATGATCTTTAGCTTGTGTAACAATTCACCTACCCCACATTTTCAGCCGTCTCACTCTAGGGGGCTGTGCTGGGCCTCCTCCTGCACTTGCTGCCTGAAGATCACATGTCGCCACCTGACTGTGGTGACTCCCATTACAAAATACCTTAAATTCTGTGAGAGTTCATGAGGAGGTCTGCAATGCAAAAGTATTAATCTTTCCTCATTTGGGTCTTCTACTGGAAGCTGTCTGGAACCAATTCCTCAGCACCACAACCAATCAAAACTAAATCCTGATGCCGAAAGTGAACTCTGCACCAGATGCCCCTGGGCAGTCCCCGACTGGACCAAGTGCAGAATATTGTGTCCCCAAATGATTTCAGAACACCTAGTGTGGTCTCTGGAAGAATCAAAATAATGAGGGTATATTAACATACCTGTTTCTGTCCCTCCGTCCTCCATAGGGTTACATTGGGCATAAAGTCCTGGCCCTAAACTTTCTTACCTAACCTTTGTGGTGGAACCTGGGTTAAGTAAGAACTGTTCATACTACCTTCGGCTCCTAAGAGCAATTCAACCTTTTTTGAGTGTAGAAAACTGTGCAACCATCAGCAGAGCTACCATACTGTCCCGACTGGATTATGGAAATGAGCTACTATTAGGGGCCAACAAGTGGTGTATTGTAAAATGTCAAGTGATCCAGAACAACACAGTCAGAATTGTGAAGAGGAAATCTAGGAAAGAACACATCAGTAAGGACAGAGCTTCATTTCACTGGCTATCGGTGGAAGATAGGATTAGTTCACAGATGTTTGCACAGGAAAGCCCCAGCATATCTCAAGGAAAAGACAACCAACTACGTTCCGGGGCGAAACCTGAAATCGGAAGCCCTGTGTCAGATCACGGTCACACCCCATAAGCGATCAACCAGAATGGGCAAAGCTTTAGCAGTATTGGGAGCAATCAAATGGAATAACTTAACCCTAAAACTAAGACTTCAACCAAAATATACTGCCTTTAAAAAATAAACTGAAAACTTACCTTTTCAAGTGAAGGTCATTAGAATAGTATAGGTAACTCTAGGTGCTGCTATCTTATTTTCTATGTCTTGTGTCCGTCTATCCGTAAGTTATCGTCCATGTCTCTGTGTTGGCACTCAGATGCCTGCTGACTATCGGCGCGGTAAAAGTCAATAAATAAAATAAAAAATAAAAATGAGGATCTTTCCCAAGGCTTATTCGAATGTGTTGGATTGAGTGAGTACTTACATGGACTTTACTTGAACTTTTATCTAAACTGTGGGACTCTTATTAATCATAACTACTTGCATTACTATTCCTCTAAGAACTTACCTAAATAAGTATATGCTTTGAAACTGGTGACATTTGGGCACAAGGACCGTCCGACACCATATTAGGGATGGACTTTATAAGAATTAGGGATGCTGCTTGTGTTGATTCTAAAGATTTATGCTAATTTCCTATGCATCTGACTACTCACCTGTATTGCACTGGTAATGGATTCCTTTACAATTCTATTTCTTCTTAGAGTGGATGTGTATATGTTTTATAAAGATTTAAGTGACAATATTTACCTGTTTTTTGTATATGCTCAGTTTTTAAATTAAAGGCCTAATCAATATTTGTATTTGTATACCTACTGTCTAACTGGAATTACATGCATTACTCTGTGTGGACTCCTTGTAGCCCTAGACCACTCTCACATTCTTCCTGAGACTAAGCATCGACTACTCTGCTACCTCACCTTGATTGGGTTTTGGCGAACCTCTCAGTGTCTTCCCTGTTCACCGTAATAGAGCGGCCTCCCAAAATCCTTCTACCGGGGCTGGTTTTGGAAATCCATCTCATTCCAGGAGTACAGGGAATACAGTAGTCCACATGAGTGTGCAAAGGGATCTGATTTTATCCCCTTCAGTAGACATATACCAAGTATCATTCAAACAGAGGGGTGATCAGCCGATGTTTGACTGCCCCTCCAAAAAAACGAATTTGGAATCAGGAACAGCTCTCATACAAAGGAGGTGAATCCACACTATAGCAGACAGGCATTTGCATAAGCCAGTCAGAACTGGTTCTAGCCTGACTAGTCCCAGGATACAAGCATCTACTGGCCAAAATGACTACCTTCAGTGTCCAAATATGGTCACCTCCTCTCAAACGCACACCCAAGATGATACAGGGGATAGTCATGTGATCCTACAGGCCTTTGAAGCAAGCAAAAACAAGCATTTTTATGAAATGAAGGAGAGAGTTCAAAAAGGAACTATCCAGATAAAATGGTTTCCCCCAATTGGAGACATTTTTCACAAAGCCAAAAATCTACCACCAGCTTAGCCTCATGACTAACAGAAAAGGGACATTATTGGGGAAACTATGGCTTCTGGTGGTTATGAATTGGGAGACAACACATACTATCGGATGTAAAAATGAATTTTATGTAATGCAATTAAAGTATATGTTCTTTTGAAGTACTGTTTATTTTTTAGAGTTGATTGAATTGTTTATATCCCAGTTGAGCCAATGTTCCCACTCTTAGGGGGTAGATTTGGAATTCCCAGCACAGTGTGTATAAATTGGCCATCCTCGTACTGACTGGGAACAGTAAACATATCCTGGGAAATGGTTGAAAGAAAAAAACAACAGTATGAAGAGGAAGAAACAAAAGAAGGACTGTTCTACGGGACTGCCATCTCGGGTATGCCCATGGGGAGGCAAGGCCCATCTGGCAGGATAGGGATTGAGCCCAATTTCGAGGGTGAGAGGCACTCGGTAGAGATGAAGAATCAGCATGTTGAGCTAGTAGCGACCTAAGCCTAGATTGAGACCTGGGCCGCCTCTGAAGGCTGGCCTCTGAGCAGGAGTGGTGTGCCCATGCTCTGGGGTTCAGCAGGGAGGAAAGAGATGCTACCTGGAGCTATGGTGGGGCAGTGCTGGCACTTAAAGAGGAGCGTGGCACCAGATTACAGTTTTGCTGTAATGGTTCAAAGAGGGTGGCAATGCTTCTGCTCATGATGTGTATCTGTTTGGGTAGGTAGTGGCCCGAGCAGGGGCTCCAAAGACGCTTGCTTCAGGTAACACAGGCAGGAGTTTGATCAAGTACCAGTGACAGGCCATTGGAGCATGGGATGCTGGCTGTGGGTGCTGAAGTGTGGGTCAGGAGGCATGGAAGCAGTCAGACTAAAGTGAACTTGCTCACCCTATGCACAGCACAGACACATATGATAGATAGTGACACAGAGCAGGTAATCCACCAGGCTAGCCAATGACAAGACACATTGGGTGCCCTCCATAAGGCAGGTTCTTAAAATATGCTCCATGGCGGTTACAGCTGCATGGAATTGTAGTTGGTTGTTTAGACCTAAGGCAGGAAGATCATATTTGTTAGTTGTATGGCTGGCCATATTACTTACACCCTAGAGGGAAGGGTTAGACCCCATTTGAGGGGACAAAGGCTACCGTTCATAGTGATTTGTGTTTCTTGGGTGGTAGGGGCACATTACTCACCCCAAATCCACTCTCAGTGCTCTCCCAAGTGCAGTTCAGAGAGCTGTCTAGGGGCGAGATAGGCAGTTCCGGTTTGTTAACCATTTGAAAGATTGTGCCACTGATTTAAGGTATTCCTATGGTAGTATGTTGTCAAAACACACTTGGGTTGTAGGGTTTAATGCCATTAGTGATCTCCTCTGGGTAAAATGACAAATAAGTGTTGTTTGATTATTTCCATCTTGGAACTCAGGAAATTAGCCAACAAATGTTAATATTCTTTGCATTGCACTTTGCTCCAACACATTTGTCTCACTCTCCAGCAGGACTGGAGAGTGTATGATCGGTAGTTTCCAGCCCTCTGGCAGGCAGTAAGTATTTAACTGCCAGTTCAGAAGTAAAAACATCAGGTCTACACCTGCCTTCAGAGTCTTAAGTACTTGTAAGCCAGATCAGACAGAAAACAGAGGTACTCTCTCGGTTAGGCTTCAGATTAAGCTTGGCTGAGAGGAAAACGAAAGTACAAAACCCGGAAAAGCCAGTTCATGAGGTAGAAATGGGACTTTCTACCTAACACTTGTCAGCCTCCCTCCCCTCCCCCTAGCACTGAGGACAGAGAACTAATCCCTCACTGGATGGGTCTCAAGTTCTGGTTGGTTGACATTCTAGAAAGACCAGCTGTAATTCAAGTCATGTGAAGGCATATGGTTTCAGTAAATAAAAAATTAAATGAATTCATATCGGGAAATATAGATAGGGAATCCCTTGCGCATGAAGTAGCTGCAGAGCGCGAGGTAGAGTAAGCTCGTAAGGGGTGAGCGAAAGGGGATTAAATTGACATTCATTGACTCATGTGACACTCGAGCAATGTGACATGTACTGCAAGTTGATTGTATGTTTGTTTGAAGAAAATCAATAAAAATTGTTTAAAAAAAATAATGAATTCATATCGGGACGACAAGATAAGGGGAAGGATTTATTTTCTCTTGCAGGAGGACTCTTTGAAGCTTATAAGAATGAAGGTGAATTTGCCCTGCCCCTATGACATTTCGTCACCCATATGCCCCTTAGTTTTCTGTCTCTAGCAGACCTTTTATTAGGCAATCCCGCCCCATGTTGGTTGAAGATAGTGCTTGTCCTACTACAAACATATTACGCATGCATATTAAGATAGCAAACTGCAGGCTCTGGTCCATTGGGGTTACTGGAGCAAGGTCACAGACCTGTGCACAATGGCAATATCTAGCATGAGCTTGATAGGACAATGGGTTGTTGATTAAAATCGGATGTCGTCATGGAGATGGAAGACCAACTCACCTCGGCTGAGGAGGTGAGACTGGGAGTGCTTCTGGAGGAATAGGTTTATGCCCCTCATTCTGGCCTTCTTAACCAGAAGGATATCACTGTACTGCACTTCCTGCCATGGACAGTAAAAATGCACCATTGAGTTGAACCTATGAGCCATTCTTTTGGCAAACAGTGGGATAAGGCTACCGGAAGACCTAGCTATGGTGTTCTGAAATCTTCCCATGCCAATTGACCAGTGACCCATAAAGGTAAAGGGTCTGGTGGGCGTGCCTGGTTAGTAAAGTGGGTCACAGTTAGAGGCAGAATACTGTTTTCCTTTACTGGCAAGCCACTGAGGAAATTACCTCTGTTCACCATCACCCAAATTTGATGTGAACCTGGTATCTCCAACAGTTGGTTATCACCACTCGGGCCTGTCACGTAACGCGGCTCTAACACCGAGCTTGTGAGTTCTGTGAGAAACCAAAGGGTGTCTCACTGACTAGCCCCTTAGGATCCGTCATCCAGGTGGCCGGGGCAAGCCCATCGCTATTGGATCCAGACTTTGGCGGTGACCCAGTGAGGGAGGATCACCTGGGTGGGGGTCGCTGGGGAGTGGGAGTGGGGCACCCAGTGGAGAGACGCTACCGCGTCCCTGTACCCATTTCCCTGTAGAACACCCTCATTCCATGTACTAGGAACGTTACATCCCTCGCCCCCCTTTCCTACACACACTCTGCTGCACAGACAAAGCGCTTCAGGGAAAGACAAACCCACACAAAACCAGTCCGTTTGACCTGTCCCAACATCAGTGTCAGGCAGAGTCAGGCACTGAACCTTAATGACTCGCACCTGAATCCTGTTACCTTTCCCCACTGGGATAAAAGGCAGAGCATGATAGCACACTGATAAAAAAAGGAGAAGGGCAACCGAAGCAAGCTAGACCAGCAGAACAGAACTGCAGGAAATCCCGGGAAGCCGACGCGAATATGGAAGCAGAGCAGATGGGACCAGAAGGAGAACCAAAGGCTGGGGTTCTACCAGCTGCGAGGTGAAAGTCGCTACAGAATTCAGAAAGGACAACTCCCTTTCACTGCAGAAGGTCATGGCGGTACCTCCTTCATGTATGGTTTGGAATTGAAAGGAGGCGGGCTGCACTGAATCAAAAGCCTGGACTAAACGTAGGCATTGATAAGCTGTGTCAGCCGCTGCTGGTTAGTGAAAGAGAGACCGGCTTGTGATAGTGAATGAAAAGAATGTTAACGTTTGAAGTGCTTGTTATAAGAATGGAGGTGAATAGTCAAAGTGGTCATATGAGGAGAAAGTCAGGGGTACAAACCCCCTCATACAGTCGAAGGTCTTTGACAAGAAGTGAAAGGACTGCAGATACCAGAAAGCCTTGGGAGAGGAGGCCGGTATAAACCTTTGAACTATATCCAGTATTGTGGGTTACGTGTAGAAAGGCAGTCGTAAGAAAGAGAAGCTTGATTGTGAAAATAAAAAGCACTTGCTACAATATAGCAGAGTGACCCGACGAGATGCGATCGCCTATCGGAAGTCTCTGTTTCGAACTGGCAAGTGCGTTAAAGTGAAAGTGAGAAAGATTGCAAAGAAACACGTGTGATGTCAACGGCTTGTAGGCTCCCGTCCGATCGACGGAAGCCAGAACTGTCTGTAGAGGAAGGTCTGAGCCCGGAGGAGGGGGACCTGAGTGAACTGATGAAAGTGACCCCCATATTTGTTTAAAAAGACATTAAGAGTTCCTGAATGCTCTAAGCTAATAGAATTGGTAAAGTTAACTGAACTGTGATTTGAAGGCGACAGCGAACACAACGGAGGGATGCCAAGTGAAAGCAAGGGATGGTGAATCCTGCAATTTTTTATAAAGTGAATGAACAGTGGGGTAAAGACGAATGAGAACCCAACGAAGGGGTATCACGAGAAAGCAACAGAAGAGGAAAATCCTGCATGGTAAGCGCTTGGGAAAAGTTTTGCGCTGCCAAGCAAAAGACATTGATTCGAGGGATCCTGCCTTTTTGGAAGAAACAGCTTCCTGATGCCTCTAGACTCAAAGGGTGCTCACAGTCATGACACTGTTCCGGCTTGTCCTGTGATGCAACGTGGGGAAGGAACAGTATTAGTTCAGCACTCCTGAACTACCTAAACCCTTTTGGACATTTTAGTTTGCATTACAATCTTTTGTTATACATATTGTCCTGCACCCTTTTGTTATATAGCGTAAGGATTTGGCAATATGTTTTTAGTATAGGCCATTTTGTTTTTACACGACACCACTAGGACAGGGTTTTCTTTACTTTGATGTTCATAGCTTGCGTCCATCTTAGATTTAGGTTTAGATTATGCGTTTTTCTCACCGTTTTACTGTTTAATAAACACCCTTGGATTGTATTTGTTGTGTCTGTCGTGCTTCTGATAACCATGCCTTGCTTACAGTTCCCTGCTGTCGAACACTGCCGCGCACAACTGAGAAATGAGTTAAGAATTCCTGGTTAAAAGACTCCAAAAAGTGGTCAGATGAAAGGATGGTCGTAAGTGGAGCACATGTCTCAGAGGAGCCGAGAGTTTTCACAATGATTAAGGAAGACGTTGATTTATTTTGGAGTTATTCAAACATAGTCTAGAAATTTTGGGTTGGCTATCTGGTTCTGCTGTTTATTTTTGCTTGGCTTATTATTAAGGCTCCCGATATTATGGTATTTATTTGTTTTTATTTGGGTATTATAGAGTTAAAATCAACTTTTAATACATTGCCAAAAAAATCACATCATATACAAAATAAGATCAATATGACAATTTTTACAATGAAAAATTGGTGTTAAATGTCGAGCCTGTACTTAAACCTCTTTACATATCAAAACACATTATACACCGGAAACGTTTAAAATTTGATGTATTCTAAACCAAATTTTTGTTAAAAATAAATACGGGCCTCAATGATTCCATTCATATTCCAAATTAACTCGTAATCAACTGTGCCAGCATGTGTTAAACCTGCAGCAATAAGCCAGCTACCTCTAAGATCAATCAAATTGTTGCACTCTAAAGAAGATGTTTCAAACTTTAGATTTTCTGTTCGTCACATATTCAGCAAAACTTCTCATTCCTTGCAGTGTGGTGCTAAGCACAAATAACCTCCAAGGAATGAACTATGTTAAATTAATTTTCAAATAGTCCCATTCTTTGTAATTGCCTAAATAAGAACCAATGTAAATAGGAATTTCTTTCACGATTTATGATATAATGTACAAATGGTCCTGATAAACATTTAGAAGCCACATTAACCAGAGACTGTTATGAGCTATATTGATTAATTATGCAGCATACTCTGCTTCCAAATGTAGAGTAGGATACAGACAATACCAACAATAAAAAAGCCCATTGATCAAAGCATTTCTGCAGACAAAGAAGAAAGCTATTCCACATGAGTGATTTGCGTGATTCAATAACTTTTCCATAAAAGGCCAGGTATAGAGGCGGATTGGGCATTGGTTATTTTCCAATATAAGCCAAGGCTGCAAGAATGCAATTTTGCACATGCACTGGTCATATTAAATTCAAGGAAGATAAATTCAATGGGAGTATGTCTCCTCAGTACGTTTAGCTCAAATCGTTCCATTACAGCCATTTTTTTGTATTCCCATAATCTCAGAGCTGTACATGATGACATGATGAGAGGAAGAATCTTTACAAGATGTAATTGTTTTATAATCCCCACATCGATGGGAAAGCTGTCCAACAACACTGGTCAACTGTGCAAGTTTGGTCTCGACATAATCAATATGAGCTTTCCAGCTAAGGGAGGAATCAATAAGTAACTCTAAATATCGATAAAACGAGACCACCTCCACAGGGACATTATGAAGTTTCCAAGTATAAAAGTATTTCCTGGCATTCTGCTCCAGCATAAACTCTATGATTTTGGTCTTCTCAGTGTTAATCTTAAGTAAGTTAAGGTCAGCACATTGCATAAGCATACCGCCAGCAGTGCGGTCAAGAATGACCAGTCAGCATATGCAATCCATTGGAAAGGCACGTCACCCAATTTAGGTGGATTTGTTGCAGGGTTAGCTAATCCATCCCACAAATTGGCCAAATAAAGGTTGAATAAAGTGGGGGCAATGATGCAACCCTGTTTAAGAATGGTATTAGTATTAATCCAACCAGTGGTGGTGCCCTAATGATCCAAACACATTTTGACTCTTGTGTCACTATGCAGAGCAATTATCATGTTGATAAGGCTGGAGGGTGTATTCCAGTCCCTTAGACCATAATCTACTTCTTATAACAGTATCGAAAGCGGCACTTTAATCTATTTAGGGAACATAAATCGACTTCCTGCAAATGAGCCATGCTTGCTAAATAATAGTAACTAAAGCCAAGGCACTATCAACTGTACTTAATCCACTCATAAAACCATTTTGATTATTTATTATTTATTTATTATTTATATCTTCTAACAGTTCTGTCTGTATTTATTGATGTTTATTTTTAGTCATATTGTCTATATTTATCCACATGTGTCTGCTCTGTAAAAATAAAATTTGTAACTAGTATTTTTCCACAAATTTTAAAATGAAAATAAAGGTAGTTTTAGAATACTTGTAAAGAGATGCCCGCCGACCTGGGTTCTTGCACTTCAAGCCACAATCATTTTCAACTTTAAAACAAATCGCCTACTATTTCTGGTGACGGGAAACAATTTTCTGTGATCACCAACATCTTGAAAGGGAAATGCATTCATTCTTAAAGATTCTCCTTTGTGCTACTTCCAACAGCCACTAACCTGCAAGTCATGAATGACAGCTCCTAGGCCTAAGCAAGAGCCCTTAATTTCTGCTTTTTTTCCATTCTTTACAAATAAGTACAGCAAAGAAAAAAAGTGATTTCCATCTGTATTTTATAGGTAAAATTCAGTAAAATGAAACCAGGGAGCCTTACTTATTATTGTGATTATGGGTGTTGTTACATGTTATGTCCGGTAATAAAACTGGAAAAATACTGTCAGTTTTAGCTTAGATAGACCTAGTCTGGTAAGAGCGAATAGGCTCTCAGCTATTTTCCGGTTTCTGGTCTGGTAAAAGTTTGTGGATCCCAAACGATATGTGGTATTTTCTGGTATTGTTACTTAAAAACAGAAACAAAAGTATTAAAAAAGGGGACAAAGACAATAGGAAAGTTTAGGAAGGGAGAAACTTCTTGTCCAGAATAAATAAGGTCAGTTGGGGCGAGTACAGAGCAAGTGCCTTATGAACATTTCAGAGCCACTCTCTGCAGTCTCAGTAAATATTTCTCTCTTCTCAGAACCGCACAAGCGTGCAGTCACAGTGGGAGTAGTACAGGGGTGAATGTTGTTGAGCGAATGGTACACAAATGAGGGACAGACATGGGCAAAGAACAGTCTTAGAAGGTGGAATCTCTGCCTAAGGTCACACCTGCCCATTTTATGTATGCTAACTACAAGAGTGACCCATGCAAGTTCCTCAAGATTTGCCACTTGTTAATGCAGGACAATCAACATACTCAGTTCTTGGTAGATGGTACCTTTAATTTGTTAACGGCTTTAAGGTGTACATTAGAGGCATAGAAGGGTAAGGTGAGTCCGAGACAGGTGGGAGTGTATACCACATTGCTGGAAGAGGTGCCGAAAAAGCAGAAAGCATCAAAGATAAAAGTCTTTAGGGATTTGAATCATCCATTGAGAGGACAGACTAGATTCCTTGAAGGGAAAGGAGGGCATGGGGCTAGTGGGTCATATACTTTACTGTGCCCTTTACTGTGCCCCCAGATAATAGATGACAAACAGTAAGAGAAGGCGGATGAAGATATTTCACTTCTTTATTAGTGTCCATACTGCAAATACTGTTCATACCTGCATCTGTTGCACCTGCCATAAACTGCAACAGATGCAGGTATTAACTTTTCTGGTGCAGCCATTAACTAGAACCTCAGGTGTACCTGGGTTTATACACATACTCGGTGCACCTCCCACTTACAACCCCTCCTTGATATCGGAAGGCGAGACGCTCCTTCCGGTACCACTCAGATACATGGCAGAGCCCCGGCAGCAGAAGATGAGGATCCTCGCTTGCTTACGGTTCATGTTCTCTGAATTCCGGGGGTTTTGCGTAACTTGGCTAAGGAGTTTCCTAATATTAGGGATGAGCTTCTGCACCTCATCAAGGAAATGCTCACTGTTATACAGTGCTATAACCTTGCTTTGGCTGATATGAATCAGCTTTTGAGGGTGATCATGTCTCAGGAGGTTAGTCAAGACTTAGCGAGCATGAAAATCAGCCTGCTGCAGATCCTGGCACTGGACATGCCCTTGCACAGACCAGGAACAAGTTAATCGCCACCATTCTCAAGATCTGCCCGCAAAAAACTCAATGGGGTAACAGTGGAAACTGTAAACAGAATAAGGGTGAATTGCAGGCTAACTATCCAAACCGATTGAAGATATTGCTCACACAACATTCGGCATCACCAAACCTAACGATGCAGCACAGGAAGCCATTGTTATTGCCTTTGTTATTGGCCTTTTACCCAAAATACAAGCCCAATTGAAAACCATCTGTATAAGGTGCCAAAATAAGCTTTGATCAGATTTGGTCTTGGGGGTGAACTATTGTGTGGTGTGCCAGGGATAAAAGAAGGAGAATATTGAGAAAATGTTAATGGCTTTACAGTTACAGAACATATATGGACAGGTGCAAGTGCTCCCTTTGGGAAGGGGCAGGCTCTGGTGAGGTTTTAGGAGTAGGGGCAGTGTGTAAGAGGATTCAATTCAGCACTATAGCCAAGTCAACGCCTAGTCTAGAATACTGAATGAAAACCCTTATTGATATATCTTTATGTCCAGTTCATGCGTTCTGGATGACTACCCCTATATAACACCCCTCTCTTGGAATCCTCCTGACCCCACTGAGCCAAGAAGTAGTTCTGTTTTGCAAGTTAAAAGGTTTATTTGATAACTTAAACAATATATATATATATCACGCTTTATAATAAATTAATAATTGAATATCGCACTGACTCTGATTAGTAATCAATAATGGATAGTCTGGCACTAGCACACTTGTGAATAGGAACAGAAGAAGAAGGTGGTAGAGAATGCTTTATATAAGTTCAGATGGATGTAATGTTGAATGAAAATGCAATACAGAAAATACTTGATTTCAACAAAACAATGTAATCACTTTTCTCTGGCAATCCCCTCCCCCCCTTTATGTCAGAAATGCAATCAAATGTAATTCAGTTCACCCCAGCAAGCTTAGATTACAGATCGGAGTTTTAAACACAGGCCCAAAATGCTTTTACATGTGCTGGCAATGAAGTGAAAAATATGCTACAATGCTTTTATTTGTGCTGGCAATGAAGTGAAAAATATGCTAAAAATGGTTTTAATTCCCTTTAGGAGGTTCAGGGTGAGTGAAATATACTTGGGATGAGTTCAGGATCACTTTAGCAATGCTCTATAATGGTTGTCAGGTTGCAAACGAATTTTTGCAACGGAAGGCAAGCAGCAGCAGATTTTTACACGTGGAGAAATTTGCAAATCGCGGTAAAATTCGCGAGTGCGCCGGGCGCGATTACAGAGGAAATACAAGGACTATCACTATCGTTCTGGGGTCCTAGGACAGCCTAGGATCTCAGCTTCCAGATGAAAGTTACTGCAAGTCTCTAGGACAAACGGTCACGGAGATATGAGCGATTAAATAAAGGTTGTTTTTCAGATTTGAAATTTTAAAGTTCAAAGTGACAAGTGACAGTTTTGCAAAATGACAAGGTACAACTTCTAGGAGACAGTTCTGGTTAGATTAAAATAGATTGAATTATATTACTTTAACTAAGAGATTGGTTCTGCACAGTTCTACTATGTACTCACAATATATTTAGAAATATGCCTCGCCACGGATCTGGTCAGGTTTTGGACTGGACTCCGGTTCAGCTCTCTGGTTCTGCTAACAGCGGTCTGGGTCAGCTCTGCTCTGCCTCTGGTCTGGTCTGGGTCTCTGAAGGTGGATAGATTGAAGTCTCTAGGTTGGCTCTCTGAAGGTTGATGGAGGTAAAGTATGGATTTTTCTGGCAGAGCGTCCCGCAGCAGATGGAAATGAATGTCCCTATCTGTCCTGTCTGTCTGCTTTTATCTGTTTTTAAAATGGGTGTGTGTGCAGCATCACTAGACCCTACCCCTCTCCACTTGCCATTGGCCCAATTCTCCCCTCTCCCATGATTGGGGAAGGAACTGTGAGTCAGAGCGATGTCATTTTATGGCTTGCAGAGAGGACACTCCCCTGTCAAATTGCACACAATCTATATTTGATAAAAAAAAGACATATTTGCACAGGTACACATTTGTTTAAAATTACATGCACCCCTCACATATCACAGGAGGTATCCCCTGTTCAAACTCTGCTCTTCCTGGGGGCTTGCATTCAGAAATGGCACATATTTCACTTTTTAACTGATTTTGCAATGTCGGACATTAACCCAAATTTACACACATGTGCGCAAGGAGTATGGACATTAATTGATGAAGTGTCAGATTTTTAACATGCATACATTTAGAGTAATATCCTCTTTTCCGCTAAAACCCCCCTGAACCTCTTAAAATGTGGGCAGAAAAATCACAAGAATTATGGTATCATTTATAAAATTTTCACATGTCCGCTCTATGAATGATCCATCTTTTTAGAATTATGTTCTGGCCCCAAAGGGGTGTGGTTTCCCCCCAGCACAAGGTTGAATTTCTGGTTTTTCCAGTTCTGCCAAGCCAGCTTGCTCTCACAGGCAGTGCCCCTCCCCTTTCCTTCCAGGAGGAAGCTCCATTTACGACTCCCGCCAATAAAACATTTGCCTGAGTCAGGACAGGGCTTTGTTCAGAGCTCCTGTATTCTGTGGGGCTCCCCTTAATTAAATTATAAGAGAGATGGCATATCCTTAGTGTGGCCAGCAAAAGGCAGATAGGCCTGGGAATACAGCTGTGACTCAAGTTTCACTCCTGATGGGGGGTAGTTGCCAGGCAAAATTGGAATCTCTTTAAGCCAGTTTTTAGCTACATGTCATTTCTGTTCCCCAGTTTTCTGCATTCAAATACAACTAACAATTTTACATATGCAGCTAGAATGCTGATTCTAAGTTTAAAACTATGACATTTAAACAATTGCAACCTATGTGACACTCAGAAATAGGTCACTCATTTCTTTTAAACATTTAGATTTTTAGTGTCTTTCAGTCCACATTTACTTAAACTGCTGAAATCCACAGCTCAGCCAGTCTTGTTATAAACATTGTTTTGGGCTCTTCATCTTCCCAGATTTAGTATGCACACAAAATTTCCTTCTGCCAAATGTCTGCTGGTGTTCAGTGAACATTTTGCATATGTGCAATGTTTAAAATGGGCATTTGAAGCTTGCATTCAGGGAAACCAGGGTGGTTTTTGAAGCGCTGTTTTGAGCTAACCGGCGCTACTGTTTTTCCTTTGGCAACCCATTTTGGTGTGCGCACAACTGCGCAGCTCTCCTGGATTCTGGGATGAAATGATGGGCGGCAACAGCGCATCCCCATCTTTACCCACTCCAATGATTTATTTTTGTTCTGGGGTAAAATGATGGGCAGCAACAGCTTAATCCCCACATTTACCCCGTCTAATGATTCCACATGGGTCAAAACCCTCCACAAACCCCCCCGCCCGACTGCGCTTTGACTTGAGTCGAGGGGAAGTCGGTTGCAAGGGAGGTTTTGAACCCTGGCGCTGGTATGTCCACATTATCTTCTTCCAATTCTGTAGATGGCACAGTTCAGCATCTTCCTCTCCATCCGGTCGGATCGATCAGTTCTCCTTGCCGGTCCTGATGGGAATATTGGGCGGTACCCCGGGCCCCCTTGCGTCATCCTCCCAGTCTCCGGATCATCCTCCTTGGCCGGTCTCCAGGTTTTCTTTCTCCTAGGACGACAAAGGAAGAGCGGCAATACCTATTCATAGACATTTTTCCACCACTGTTGAGATAGTGGGGCAGCATATGCATTTCATCATAACGAAACATTACATTCTTATTTTGAAAAAAAAACAGTATAACTAAGAGACAGTTTCATGCAAATCACAATATTTTAGAGACTAGATGTGGTATGTTTTATGGTTGGAACTGAATTAGTCTGAGACAGTACCCGCTAGGATTCCAGAGGATTCCTCCAGTTGTTGCAGAGTGTGCCTGGGATGGCAACATTTCAACTGGTTTATGTGGACCCACTTGTCTTCCCCCGCTGCCAAAGGACCTTTGGGGATGTGGATTTTGTAGGCCACAGGGGAGATCTTGTCGATGATCTCAAAGGGTCCTTTCCATGTAGGTGAAAATTTTCGCTGTTTGGCCTGGTTCCTTTGGAAATTGTATAGATAGACCCGGTACCCCACCTGATATTCCTTCCTGGAAGTCTTCAGGTCATAGTGGGTCTTCATGCTATCAGCCGATCTTTCTAGATTCTGCTGAGCGTAAGCAAAAGCATGTTGAAGGTGTTTCCTTAAATTCTCCACATACTCATGAGTTGTGGAGGCATTTATCAGTGTCTGCTCTTGGGTCCTGTAGAGCAAATGCTGAGGAAGCACCATCTTGCGCCCAGTCATCAACTCAAATGGTGACATTTTGGTTGCAGATGAAGGGGTAGATCTGATGGCCATTAGAACCAGAGGTAATCGGATATCCCAACTTGGCCCAGAATCTGCCACAAACTTCTTTAATATGCTCACAATGGTTCGGTTATATCTCTCTACCGCCCCAGAAGAAGCTGGCCTGTAAACAATATGTAACTTCCTTTTGACCCCCAGTATCTCCCACATCTTTGTCATTACTTCACTGGTGAAGTGGCTACCTCTGTCTGACTCAATCCTTTGAGGTAGACCAAAACGGGAAAAGATGTGGTTAATCATCAAGGCAGCTGCGGTTTCTGCCTTGCAATTTGGGGCTGGGAGACATTCCACCCACTTGGTAAACAAGCATGTCACAGTCAACATGTACTTATTCCCCCTAGCAGAGCGAATCACGGGGCCTACAAAGTCGATTTGTAAATCTGACCATGGCAGTGTCATCCCCCTCTTTTGGAGAGGCGCACGGTGCGTGAGGGATGATGGCTGAAATTGTGCACACACAAGACACCCCTTCAAGTATTGGTCGAGGTCCTGCCCCATGTGTGGCCAGTATGCAACCTCTCTTAAGATTTCCAATGTTGTGTGAAACCCCCTATGACCGGCGGTGGCCGCATCATGGGCGTGACTTAACATCAGGCTTCGGAATGAGGTAGGAACCACCCACTGATCGTGGCCAGCTTTGGATTTCCTTACCAGCAAACCGTCTTGGATTCGGAACATTTTTGGACATTTCATCAACACTCTTAGGTCCTCTTTCCCAATGTAATCGGTATCCGTCAGGGGAAAGTTCTCAGGGTCCTCAATGTGCTGGTAAAATTTACCAATTATTGTATCCCCCTTCTGAGCGGTAATCAAATCAGCATCAGGGGTCTCCTTACTCCATTGTGCAATTGAAAGGTCGTTGTGAGCATTTGTCTGGGACCTAGTGATAGCAGTGACCTGGATTTCCCCCAACAGGGACTCAATCTCAATTAGATCCCCTTGGATGGCCCCGGTTTTGGCCAGCTGATCAGCTAAGTCATTTCCAGTTTTGTCTGGTCCCTCTATTTTGGAATGACCCTTGATCTTCTTCCAATAGATGGTCATTCCTTTCGAGGTGGCCAGATCATCAATGTTTTGGATCAACTTCCCATGTTTCAAGGGTTTGTTGTTAGCACATAACATGCCTCTGGCTTTCCAATTAACCAGGTGCTCCACGAACCTGTTCTGTACATAATCCGAATCTGTGATTATGACCAGTTCGTGGAGTTGATGCTGGACAGCAGTGAGGATGGCCTGATGCACAGCCATCAATTCTGCCACCTGACTACTTCGGGGACCAATTTTGTACCCAGCGGAGAGTTCTGGGGACTCATTCACCCATGCATTCCCTACGCCGGCCACCAGTTCTTTCTCCCCGTTGTTGTCAACATGGTACGAGCATCCATCCACATAGACAGTGGGCATTCCCTCACACTTGTCTTCTTCAAAGACTTTGTGTGGGGAATTAAGGTATGCCTCCGTGTTGTCCTTGATTTTTAGACTTTCGTCCTCGAGGCAGTTTTCTCTGGCACAATCATGCAAGTCAGCCAGACCTTGCGCGAGGGGACTCTTCTTGTTTTGGCCATATCGGACCTCCACAGGAAAGCCTTGCATTGACAGAATCCAGGAAGTAATTCGGGAATTACTCACATTTCCGGCC
The DNA here is from genome assembly GCF_040938575.1 of Ambystoma mexicanum. Lineage (NCBI taxonomy): Eukaryota > Metazoa > Chordata > Amphibia > Caudata > Ambystomatidae > Ambystoma > Ambystoma mexicanum. The sequence goes on from NC_090932.1 coordinate 591,266,118, forward strand.
CGGATTCTATCACTTTGGAGATATTGCAGAGGCTGGTGTGGAGTCTCCACTATGATGTGTTCCCCCTGGATAAACGGGCGGTAATTCTTCAATGCCCACACCGTTGCCAGGAGTGCCTTCTCACAATCGTTGAATTTTTCCTCCACAGAGGAGAAAGTTTTGCTCGCATAGGAGATTACTTTATTGACCTTGTCATGCTTTTGGTATAATACTGCCGTCAAGCACGTATTAGAGAACCCCGTCTCCAGGAAGAACTCCTTGTTTCTGACAGGGTAAGCTAGGCAAGGCGCTTGTGAGAGGCTTCTTTTGAGTTGTCTTACTGCCTCGGATTGTTCTGGACCCCATTCCCACTTGACCCCCCCTTCAGGAGATGGATCAGGGGTCTGGTGATCTCTGCGTAGCCCTCAATGAACTTTCTGCTGTAATTAGTCAGTCCAAGGAGGCTCCTTAGTTCCCGCAGAGTTGTGGGGTCTTTCAGTTTTTGAAGTGCTTCCACTTTCTTTTCCTGGGGACAGAGACCCTGAGGAGTAATCTCATGCCCCAAGAAATTAACACGGGTTCTACACCACTGTGCTTTCTGAAAGGAAAGTTTTGCTCCGGCGGCCCTCAACTGCATCAGAACATAACGGATCTCCGCTATGTGTTCCTCCACAGATGAACTTTTGATGAGGACATCATCTACATAAGCCAGGTTACCCCTCGCACCCAGGTTGGGCATGGCCTTATGTAGGAAAATATTGAACTCATTACCGGAGTTAAGGTATCAGAAGGGAGTCCGGGTCCATGTGTACTGCTGGCCCCCAAAGGTGAAAGCCAGCTTGTATTGGTCCTCCCTACTGACAGGCACGGTCCAGTATCCATTGGTCAGGTCGATTGCAGTGAATACCTGTGACCCCTGAATCTGGGCCAGCCCTTGGTCAATGTAGGGAAGAGGCCATCGGGAAGTATGGACCCGTTTGTTGAGCTCCCTGAGGTCGGCGCAGAGTCTCCACTGGCCGTTTGGCTTCAATATTCCCAGCACCGGATTATTGAAGGTGCTGTGGACTGGACGGATTATTCCCCGGGACTCAAGGTTCTTAATTATTTCAGTAAGGGACTCCATTGATGCGAGAGGCAAGCGATATTGCTTCACAAACACAGGAGTCATGCCAGGGTCCGTGGGGATTGTTGTTGTGTGGATGTCAGTGCGACCACAGTCATATGAGTCTACCGCAAAGAGATGTTGGAAATCCAAGAAAACTTGTTTCAACTTTTGCTTTTGTTCCAGAGTCACACAGGCATCAGCTAGGTTGACTCTCTCTTCCACCATCTGCCTGAAGCCTGGAAAGACTTCTGGTTTGGCTATCTCAGCGGCCTCCTCCAGCTGGGTGGAGAAGTCCCTGGTCAGAGTGCTGATTTGGACCGGAGGCTTCAGGTGGGACAGGCAGCCCTCATGGACCTGGAAAATCACCTCATCCCTCCTGAAGTCACAAGTCACATCTTCCTTACAATAAGGGCAAGAAGTGTACACCAGGAAGTTCCCCCCATGCCGGGTAAAAATCCTGTCTCGTGTTGTATTGTCATCGCTGTCACTGTCAAAACAGTCCTTGGGGATTGGTCCTAACAGTTCATTTCCTAAATCAATGGAAAAATGTCGGTCATCAACCGCCATTCCAATAATGGTGCCTGCGGCTAGAGTAATACTCTTTAAGTCGCTGTTATCCACCTCTATTAGAATGGTGTCATGTTCTATGTTGACTAATGGTGTTGGGTTTACCCCAAACCCTTGCTGTTGGAGAGAAGCATTTAGATGTATGTAAGCATCAGGGTTTTTCAACTCTTGTCCCCTTTTAACTTTCACTTCCAGGAAGAATTGTCGGGTCCTTTCTGGGATGGTGACTTCCTCTTTAACCTGAATTTCAACTGCACAAGGTAGCAATTGAGCTGACCTAAATGCTTTTTCTGGATCATCAAAGCCCATGGGATTATCCACTAATCGGGACCAAACCTTGAAGTTTATTAGGTCCAAACTAATGGCAAAGCGATTGAGAATGTCACTGCCTAAGTAAAAGGCGGCAGGGACGTCTCGCACGACCCAACAATTATGGACTATGCTCTTGTTGCCAATGGAGATTTTGAGCATACACCTGCTTGGCAGGAGATGTTTGGAATTAGGCGCTTCCAGGTCCATTTCCCATTTGTCTATCAGTTTGAATGTGAGAATGGCTGGATCTTTTGGGAGTTGGCGGAACATTGCTTCGCTGATGAAGCTCTTACCGTTGTTCACACACACTCGAGCGAGAACAGAGTCCTTCCCATCATTTAACTGGACAGGGATGAACAACTGCTCTCCAATTTGCTGAATATCAGTCAGGCTCTGAGATGATTTCACATCTTTCTGGACTATAGGAGTGGGAGTTTCTGATTGTGGATTAGTATAGAATCTCAGAGTGTTTCCTTCCAGCGTGGAGTACCACTTTAGACTGGAAGGAAGGTTGATTTTCAGAAATAGAGAGGACCCTCCATCACCAGTCTGTTGTCCTACTGCTATTACTGTCACGTCTGGAATTTGGCTATTCTGGAAGTGAAATTCTACTTGGTCAGATTTTTGTTCAACCATGTGGCATATGCCGTTTAAACTAACATGGTTGACACTCTGTTTTAATTTTATAGGTCGGCTAGTCTGGGTCCAGAGGACCTTGTTTACGCAATCTATTAGGGGTGACAACCTTCTCAGGAGGTCATTCCCTAGTAAACAAGGGGTGCCCTCTGGAGTCACAACTATGATCGGGTGTTTCAACTTGTGTCGCCCAATTTTAATGTCCAAATCTGCCGTCCCCTCGACGGGAATTTCCTTCCCGTCAAAGTTCTGCAGTTGTCCAGGAAGTGAGGTGAGAGGAATTTGGTAATTCCCTCCCCTTCCTGCATTCAGTTCATCAAAGGCCCTTCTGGACAGAAGGGTAGCTTGAGATCCAGTGTCCACCAGTGCCAAAATTGTCCCCTGCCCCTGTACTTGTACCGGGGCATAGTATCTTCCCTCCTTCTCCTCAAGGGGGCACAGATAATGCACATTTTTGGACAACTGGTGGGCTAACTTTCTGGTTTTGGACATGGCGAGAGAAGAGATTTGGGCAGAATTCTGTGGAGAGTCTTGGGAATCTGAAAGAAAAAGTTGGCAACTGGAGATCAGAGCCATTGTGGGTTCCCCTGGCTCCGGTTCTGGGCCGCCCCCCCCTTTTTGGAGGCAGTCACCAGGATGGGTTTGAACCAGGGGATTTTCTTGCTGTTGGTTCTGGGATGAGATGGTGGGCGGCGGTAGCTCAGTCTCCCCATCTCCCCAGTCTGGATTTGCATCCCTAGGGACCCATTTTTCTTTGGGAGGAGTTCCCCCCTCTCTGAAGGAGAAGATCCTTTTCCCAGGATCCTCTGAGGATCCCTCTCCCTTAAATTGGAAGATCTGTACCTCCTCCTCAAACTGAGTCTGTTTGGGTCTTTTGTTTCTCCTACCCCCTCTCTGCTCCTTGGGTGGCAGACTTTCAGGGGTAGGAGATTTTGTTTCCGGTTCCTGGGTTTCCAGGGGCTGTTTACAAGTGAGGAAGGAAGCTTCCTCCAAGGCTTTACACCCCCCTTCACTTTGTGCCTCCTCCCTGGGAACCGGTGAGTTATCGGGGTGCTGCCCCCGTCATTGTTCTGGACCACCAGGTCCAGAGTTGGGTGCGTTCTGCACCGGCACGCCCATCTGAGGGTTCTGCTGAGCCCTCAGTATGTGACCCAGATCCCGCGCCATGTTTTGAACCTGGCGCTCTAACTGGGAAACCCGCTCAGGCTGATACGGGGCCCTGTTTTCTCCCCTGGGCGGATCCCGGGAAGGGTAGCTGTCCCTCCTCTGGTAATACCCCGGGTTGGGAAGATTTGGGTACCCCTCCACCCTTGGCCTCCCCTCTCCCGGATTCAGTGGTCTGGGCTCAGGGAATTGGGGAAAGAAGGATGGATGGTTTTGGGGCTGAAAGTTGGGTGGATACCTGGGGAAAAAGTTCTGCCCAGGATTTGGAGAATTTCTGCCCTCCTGTGGGAAGTTAGGAGGGAAGTTCCCTGGGTTAGGTGCTTGGCTGGATCCCCCCCCTTGGGCTGGAGGAGTCCACACATAACCCAGGATGGGTCGATTTCCCTTGTAACGGGGACTTACATAATCAGGAGAGCGAGGGACCCCATTTGTGGGGCTGCCTCCCTGGCTCCCTGTCTGTGACTGGCCAGAGGACCTTCTGGGCCTAGCATTATTAGGTGCAGGTAGGTTTTTAGGCCCCCCCATCTCCAAATCTAAAACGGGGGTGACCTTTACCTCTGCCACCTTGGCAGCAGCAGGGGTGCTGTTGGCTTTGGGGTTTTTCTGGGCATTACTTTTGCTATCTACCGGTTTCTGCACCTCATAGATCCGGGTAGCCTGTTCAATGACCCAGTCTAAAGATCTTTTCTCGTGAAAATCCCTCACGAGCTGGGTCATTATGTATTTGGGCAAGGCATGAAAAAATGTATTAATGAATTCTCTACTGTCTGTGCGCACCCTTCTGGTGGTCTGCGCAAAAGCACGTTTCAGTTCTTGCACAAATTCTTGTGGGGCCTGATCCTCCCCACATTGCAAATTGTAGGCTGCCTTGCGAGCCTCTTGAGGATTTCTGTGAACAGAAAAATGTTTCAAGATGGCTGCCTTATAGGTGGACCATCTTAAATGATTTTGGTCCTCCAGCCCCGCAAAGAAACTGGAGTATTCCGGGGAGAAGGTCCACTTTACATATTGAATACAGCTTTGGCTGTCCTTCAAATGGAAAGTCTCCATCATTTGCTCAAACAACTCTAAGTGCTCCCAAACAGAATACTTAGCGTTCTTATGGTAAGGCGTGATGACGCTTCTGATCGCCTTAATCTGCTTTAAGGGGTCCTTAAGCAAGGCCCTTTTTGCCTTACTGGCCCTTTTGGTTCGGGTAACCCTGGTCCATTCATCTTCTGACTCAGAGGCACTGCTCCCAGAGGTTCCCGTCAGATCTTCCAGGTTTTCCCGGATTCTGCGAGCCTGGGAATGGCTGGCAGAATGTGGGGACCTGGTCTCCTGTTTCCTGTGGTGCTCAGAGGAGTCTTCAGATCCCTCCTTGCTGCCAGGATTTGATGGGTACCCCCCCCCACTGACCTAACTGGGCAGAGATTTTCAGGATGCCCTTAATGGGCCTACTCACCTGGGGTTCCCCATCAAATTGCACTATGCTTGGGTGCCCATACCCGGATGCCCGCCCCTCCATTCCTGGGTGGTACTGGCCTATGAGCCCCATGCTTCTGGCTGGATAGTAATCTGCCATCCCTGTGGCCCTGTGCTCATGTGCGCCAGGGGACATGGGGGTGGCACAGTCCAGGGACTGAGAGAGATAAAGGCCTCTGGTACTAGGGCTCCTGAGGTTATGCTCAGGAGTTTCCCTTTCCCAGCGAACCTGGTCTCCATCCTCCCCTGCTCCCTGTTGCAATGCAAGAGCCTGCATTTGTGCCTTCAGTTCCTCAGTTAAGGCCTTACTAGACTCTATCAGTCTCTCCTGCATCGCTACCTGTTGTTGGAGCCTATCATTGTGTTGACAGAGGGCCTCATTTTCCCTCTGTGCTTCCTGGTTGGTCCTGGAGAACTGGGCCAGTCTTTGCTGCAGGAGGTTTACCTCCTGAGTCCCATCCCTACTGGCCTGCTCCTTTCTTGCCAGAGCCTCTTCCACCCTTCTGGTGTGCTCTACCAAGATCTGGTTTTCTTTTTGGAGGTCACCCAGCCCCTGGAGGGCCAGGTGATTTTCTTCAATTTCCTTTTTTAAGTGGCAGACTTCCTGGCCTAAAGTGTCTCTTTCCTGACTGAGAGCCTGCATCTGTGCTGCCAGGTCGTCCCTCTGCCGTTGGAAGGCACCAGCTTTCTGGCGCTCCTGATCAAACTCTGCCTGGGTATCCAGGTCTTTCAGAATCAGTTTATTGCTCTCTGCCTTCTCCCTATCTAGGTGGCTTTGCAGGGTGACTACCTGCTCAGCACATACCCTATTGAAATCTAACTGTTGCTCCAGCTTTTTCTGGCTCTGCAGTAGGGAGTCCAAACCTTCTTGGTACTCCTTCTGCAAGGCCAGAAATCTGGTATCCTGGTCAGCCTTTTCCTGTTGCAGTATATCCATGTCCTCTTTTATTTTAATGATATACTGCCTACTATCATTTTCTGACTCCTTGCTCCTCTGCAGCCTCTGCTCAGAAGAGTCCAGATCAGATTGGGCCTTCTGTAATGCCAGCAGTTGCCTACTCGCCAAATCTTGGCCTTCAGCACATTTGTCCTGCATGGCTCCCATATGTAAATATAAATATGCCGCTACCCTGGCAATCTTGTTGTGCTCATCCTTGGCCTTAGAGGATATATATAGTTCACTCAGGGCCACATGTAAGGGACCCTGATCTCTCCATATATCTGACCCTGTTTCCGTGACCTGTTGCGTGATGGCCTGCAACCAGACTGTTTGGTCCTGGTGAGTCCACTCACCTCTCACAAATAACTTATGTAAGAAGTGCTCTCTGGCTATTTTCATGTCTACTAAGGTCGTCATTCTAGAGATTGGTCTCTGTCCTGACTTACAGAAGTTTGTATTTTATTTTTGCAAAACAGACCTTTTCCTAAGAGCGTTCCTTTGAGGAGTGCTTTACAGCGTAACACAGCGTGGTGATCCGACCGGATATGTGTATCTGGTCAGCTGGCACGCTGTATTAATCTGCACAAATGGTAGATCTAACCCAAACGTCCGGCACGAGCCCCCAACTTGTAAGAGGATTCAATTCAGCACTACAGCCAAGTCAACGCCTAGTCTAGAATACTGAATGAAAACCCTTATTGATATATCTTTATGTCCAGTTCATGCGTTCTGGATGACTACCCCTATATAACACCCCTCTCTTGGAATCCTCCTGACCCCACTGAGCCAAGAAGTAGTTCTGTTTTGCAAGTTAAAAGGTTTATTTGATAACTTAAACAATATATACATATATCACGCTTTATAATAAATTAATAATTGAATATCACACTGAATCTGATTTGTAATCAATAATGGATAGTCTGGCACTAGCACACTTGTGAATAGGAACAGAAGAAGAAGGTGGTAGAGAATGCTTTATATAAGTTCAGATGGATGTAATGTTGAATGAAAATGCAATACAGAAAATACTTGATTTCAACAAAACAATGTAATCACTTTTCTCTGGCAATCCCCTCCCCCCTTTATGCAATGCAAGGAAATGGAAGGAAAGCACACAGTTCTCAGAAATGCAATCAAATGTAATTCAGTTCACCCCAGCAAGCTTAGATTACAGATCGGAGTTTTAAACACAGGCCCAAAATGCTTTTACATGTGCTGGCAATGAAGTGAAAAATATGCTACAATGCTTTTATATGTGCTGGCAATGAAGTGAAAAATATGCTAAAAATGGTTTTAATTCCCTTTAGGAGGTTCAGGGTGAGTGAAATATACTTGGGATGAGTTCAGGATCACTTTAGCAATGCTCTATAATGGTTTTCAGGTTGCAAACGAATTTTTGCAACGGAAGGCAAGCAGCAGCAGATTTTTACACGTGGAGAAATTTGCAAATTGCGGTAAAATTCGCGAGTGCGCCGGGCGCGATTACAGAGGAAATACAAGGACTATCACTATCGTTCTGGGGTCCTAGGACAGCCTAGGATCTCAGCTTCCAGATGAAAGTTACTGCAAGTCTCTAGGACAAACGGTCACGGAGATATGAGCGATTAAATAAAGGTCGTTTTTCAGATTTGAAATTTTAAAGTTCAAAGTGACAAGTGACAGTTTTGCAAAATGACAAGGTACAACTTCTAGGAGACAGTTCTGGTTAGATTAAAATAGATTGAATTATATTACTTTAACTAAGAGATTGGTTCTGCACAGTTCTACTATGTACTCACAATATATTTAGAAATATGCCTCGCCACGGATCTGGTCAGGTTTTGGACTGGACTCTGGTTCAGCTCTCTGGTTCTGCTAACAGCGGTCTGGGTCAGCTCTGCTCTGCCTCTGGTCTGGTCTGGGTCTCTGAAGGTGGATAGATTGAAGTCTCTAGGTTGGCTCTCTGAAGGTTGATGGAGGTAAAGTATGGATTTTTCCGGCAGAGCGTCTCGCAGCAGATGGAAATGAATGTCCCTATCTGTCCTGTCTGTCTGCTTTTATCTGTTTTTAAAATGGGTGTGTGTGCAGCATCACTAGACCCTACCCCTCTCCACTTGTCATTGGCCCAATTCTCCCCTCTCCCATGATTGGGGAAGGAACTGTGAGTCAGAGCGATGTCATTTTATGGCTTGCAGAGAGGACACTCCCCTGTCAAATTGCACACAATCTATATTTGATAAAAAAAAGACATATTTGCACAGGTACACATTTGTTTAAAATTACATGCACCCCTCACATATCACAGGAGGTATCCCCTGTTCAAACTCTGCTCTTCCTGGGGGCTTGCATTCAGAAATGGCACATATTTCACTTTTTAACTGATTTTGCAATGTCGGACATTAACCCAAATTTACACACATGTGCGCAAGGAGTATGGACATTAATTGATGAAGTGTCAGATTTTTAACATGCATACATTTAGAGTAATATCCTCTTTTCCGCTAAAACCCCCCTGAACATACCACCGGTTCTAAAAACCTCTTAAAATGTGGGCAGAAAAATCACAAGAATTATGGTATCATTTATAAAATTTTCACATGTCCGCTCTATGAATGATCCATCTTTTTAGAGTTATGTTCTGGCCCCAAAGGGGTGTGGTTTCCCCCCAGCACAAGGTTGAATTTCTGGTTTTTCCAGTTCTGCCAAGCCAGCTTGCTCTCACAGGCAGTGCCCCTCCCCTTTCCTTCCAGGAGGAAGCTCCATTTACGACTCCCGCCAATAAAACATTTGCCTGAGTCAGGACATGGCTTTGTTCAGAGCTCCTGTATTCTGTGGGGGCTCCCCTTAATTCAATTATCAGAGAGATGGCATATCCTTAGTGTGGCCAGCAAAAGGCAGATAGGCCTGGGAATACAGCTGTGACTCAAGTTTCACTCCTGATGGGGGGTAGTTGCCAGGCAAAATTGGAATCTCTTTAAGCCAGTTTTTAGCTACATGTCATTTCTGTTCCCCAGTTTTCTGCATTCAAATACAACTAACAATTTTACATATGCAGCTAGAATGCTGATTCTAAGTTTAAAACTATGACATTTAAACAATTGCAACCTATGTGACACTCAGAAATAGGTCACTCATTTCTTTTAAACATTTAGATTTTTAGTGTCTTTCGGTCCACATTTACTTAAACTGCTGAAATCCACAGCTCAGCCAGTCTTGTTATAAACATTGTTTTGGGCTCTTCATCTTCCCAGATTTAGTATGCACACAAAATTTCCTTCTGCCAAATGTCTGCTGGTGTTCAGTGAACATTTTGCATATGTGCAATGTTTAAAATGGGCATTTGAAGCTTGCATTCAGGGAAACCAGGGTGATTTTTGAAGCGCTGTTTTGAGCTAACCGGCGCTACTGTTTTTCCTTTGGCAACCCATTTTGGTGTGCGCACAACTGCGCAGCTCTCCTGGATTCTGGGATGAAATGATGGGCGGCAACAGCGCATCCCCATCTTTACCCACTCCAATGATTTATTTTTGTTCTGGGGTAAAATGATGGGCAGCGACAGCTTAATCCCCACATTTACCCCGTCTAATGATTCCACATGGGTCAAAACCCTCCACAAGTGGCAGATTAGCCCCACAGCTATCATCAGGGAAAGCAAGAATGTCAAGGACAGCAAGGATATTGGGGACAGCAAGGATATTGGGAACACTTAGGCTATAATGGACAACAGAGCCACTAGGCTGATCCATAGGTATGTAATTACAGTGAACAATCAGGACATTGGAAAAACAAGTGCCTCTGCAGGCATTAGCAGAATATGTTCCAAGTGAATAGGAGCAGGGTTCAATTCCAAACCGTGACATGGGTACAGAGAGTCCTATGCCCAATCCCATTGCAGATACACCAGGCCCCTTTCCTGAACCTCAATGAACTACACTTTGTCCCAGTCAACCTCATACTCCAAACCAATCAAGACCCTTTCTGACGTAGCCTTGGAATTCAATTCACTGTCAGCGCCTTCATACCAGCGGACCAAGAGGACATGTATGTACAATGTGAGGTGGATGAAAAATCTGTTTTTCGTTTTAGTAGATACTGGTGCTAGCAAATCTGCTAAACCATCTTAATGTTTTCCGGAGGTACCTTTTATCATGAGAAACTGTGACGGCAGTGGAAATATCAAATGTTCATGTTGTGCAACAGGTGAAAGAACCTCTCACTGTGACTTTCAATCCTATTACTGACATGAATACATTTCTCCTCAGCCCTTCAGTTTCTATTAATCTGCTGCATAGAGACCGTTTATGTAAACTTAGGTGTACTATCTATTACACACCAGAAGGGATTTTTCCACGTGTTACATGTAGGAATACAGAAGCTGTCTTTGCAGCTCTCCAGGTTTTGCCAGATAAAATGGCACTGCCAGAAGTAGGGGACAACATCCAAACATCCAAACTTTGTCACTGCAATTAAAAACAACTAAGAGAATTTTACAAATAATCAATCTGAACATAGATAGCCTCATTCGGAACCCATTTAAGGTAAAAAAATCAGCTATATGATCATGATTGGATTGATACCCAGGAAAAATTACTTGGTTATACATCTATTTCTCATCTTGCTCATGAACATAAAGAGAGGTGTGATATTGCTCCATATCTCATTAAATTCCCAGACAGACATCATAGAAAACATTTTCTATATTTCAGATGGAATTTACTGTTAACTAAACAAATTATCTCACGGTGTGGTATAATTGAATCAGATGACTTAGAATGTCGATTTTGTCATCAGAAGGGAATCATTGAGTCGACAACACATCTCCTTTCATTCTGTGAAGAGTTACAGGATAAAAGGCTTTGTTACTTAGCTAAAATGTTTCCTGCTAATCAGTGGGTTCAAGAGATCCATATCTGGTACCGATGCTTAAGTGGCAGAAACATCTCAGAATCCTTAGCAGTTGCAGCTTTCTTCAAGTCTTTCAAATTGAGTGAAAGTAGGCAGATTATCTCTGATTTACCGGTTACTGATGTAAAGTAGTATGTACTTGGTGTCTATTGTTTACTTGATCTGATGATGTCTGATGATATTTTGTGGCATTAGTGTAAATCATAAATTTAAGTCTCAATCTGTTACACTCATATAAAGTATAGTGGGTTTGATTCTGACTCTTCAGCAATTCAATCTTTGTATTGTTTGAGTTTTATTTAGTTTGAGATTTTCCTTTAGATATGAGTCAATTATTAACATCTGGTGTTTTTTTTAACCCTCTTATGTTCTTGTGATTTTCCTTTTAAATATGAGTCAACTGCTTAAACTTAGAGTCTTTAAATCCAGTTTCCATGCTCCTACTTTATCTTTGCCTATTAAGCAACATTCCGGTGCATGAAATTGATAGATTGCAGTTGCCTAGACACGTACCAGATCACAGTTTAACACATGAGCTCACAGTGTGGCACCGGATCTAACCTCAAGGCCAAGGGAATATAAATATTCTGTACTGCATTCTATTTAGTAGAAAATATAGAGTCTGCTGAGGGGAATAGCATATGTAGCACAGAATATGAACCTGCTGGAGACGGGCCCCCACCCTCACCATATCAAAGGCGCACATCGCAAAGGATTACATGTTTTCAAGGTATTCTGCTTTAGATACAAAGCTCATTTTGTTGGACCACACTGTACAAAATCTTTAAAATATATTTAGTTTATGAATTCTGTTTAAAAGCCCAACCTGATTTAAGGGTGGGATTGCCACAATTATGATAGTTTTCCTATGAAGAGCATGTACAAGTATGCCTCCAGAGGGCTCCAGGAGGTCAATCTGCTTGAATGAATTGCTTTTCCTCTCATCTTGTAATATTCCACTGTGTATTGCCATTCAAAATTTGGACTGGTACAGACAACTTAATTTAAGACATCTTTTAGCCGCAGTATTATGCCATGTTGTTATACACGAATCAGTAATGAACCTCAAGTGAACCTTATCAGTTAGTTTTTCAAACCTCTACTGATGATCAGCTTTCTCCAAAAACGATAATCCCATTTCAAAGATGCACAATACATATACATTTATCAGTCATTTAAGAACAGCAAAGTTCAAAATAAAGTGGTTTATTACATCCAAAAGTCAGAATGGTTGAAGGTCTAACTTGCTCTATGCTAAGGTGGGAATCCCTACCTGAATGAAACTTAGGAAAGTCAGAAAGTTCAAATTAAAAGTCTGTCTGTTTCCAAAACCTATCCTTGCCCTCGCAACTAAAGATAAAAAATGTGTTGGGAAGTCAATAACAAAAGAAATGGGGATCAACACAAAGTTCGGAGCTTCTTCCAGCTCTTAGCTTCGTTTTCAGCTCCTCTTGCCCAAGTTCAAGAAAGTGCCACAAAAGCCTTGAGATTAACTTTCCCAAGTTCAAGGCAATACAGCACCACACATCCTCGGGGTTCTCTTCATCAAGTTCAAGGCAATGCAGTTCAAAAGAAAAGGGTCTTGAGGCTCCATCCTCAAGACAGCATTGCAGTTCATGAAGTTCCAGAGTTCCTTTCCCAGGACTTTAACATAGCAACATATACTTTCTTCAGTCTTTCAATATTCAACACAACTTCAGGTCCACTTGAAACTCCTTCTGGATTGCATTAACAGTACAGTTACTGTGCTCCTTCTTAGTTTGTTTCACAATGTCTTTGGCTTTCACAATTGAGGATTCCCTGCTCTAGGCAAGTTGTTAGACCACACGGTCCATCCATTACAGTTCACGCAACCTGAAACCGTAGGCTCTTCATCCCACACAGGTTTTTATGTATTTGCCTCTGTGTACAGATTCACCTTCACTGAGCTTCTCCTTGTCGGCCTCTTAGCTTTATGCACAGGTCCACACTTTCCTGACTTCTCCTTGTTAGCCTCTTGGCTTTGTCACAATGCGTCAGACCTTCTATGCCAGTCTTGAGCCTTGTTAAACTGTATTTACTCACAAAGTTCACTTTGTGGAGGTCTTACTTATTCCCCACCTTTCTGACATGCTCTTTCCCACCTGCACTCGTATTTCATATGCTGTTTTAAAATGGGTACTTTCCCATTTAACTTTCATCAGCTCGCAGCTCACAAAGCTTTCATTCAGTTCGGTATTCAATACTCATGCTTTATTTTGCTGTTTACTTCTTATTAAGCCCGTGGTTTCGGGTTTATTTCGATATGATAGCTTCATTTAATTTGGCATTCTATTTGGTTCATAGAGCACTTATATGTAGCCCCTAGCAGTTCCCCGGCTTTGAGTGACATTCCCCTACATTCACCGGTCCTCGGCGTTCCTCTTCGGTGGCTATACTGCTTCACTTCTTCTTCGCTGGCTGGCTTACCGGTCACTGCAAGCCCCGCTTGCACTTCATTTGCTTCTCTGCATACGCCGGCAGCTCTGCTTCCATGGATGCTGGTGGTGCCTTTTCTTCTTTCTTCTTGGTTCACAGCTCCAGCTGCTCTTTGCCGACCACAGAGGCTCCCCCACTTGTGGGACTCCAGCGGCCCAACTCGCCCAGTGCTCCACAAGTCTCCTGGGTCATCTCCCGGCGTCCTGGCTTCCTCTCACGTCCCACCATGGCTGCCTCCTCATGAGCAGGGTCCCCTGCTGGTCTCTCCCATACAGGCCTCCCAGTTGGTCATCTCTCTGCTACTCTTTTCCTCTACCCTTACACACCTGCAACCACTTGATAGGGTGCAGGTGTGAAATCTCAATTGGATTTGCCTGACTGTAGTTAGAGGGACATGCCTGGCCTTCTCAGTACTCTGCAGGCATCTTCCTTGCCCCAGTACTAGAGTGGTGAAAAGATTTGCTAGTGTTCTCTACTCCTAGTCGCCTCTTCATTGTCCCAGTACTGTCATAGGAGAAATGTGGGAAAATGAGGGGAGATGTCTTACAGCAGCCAAAAGTGATGGCCTTTCCCTGGCCACCTGGGAACAGGACCCAAGGGGAATAGATGTCAGGACGCCCCCAGGTTTCTCACATTTTGGAATAATGTGCCCCCACCTTTTCAGCAGAAAGAAGGTTTGGGATTTATAGTAGGCTTCCAAGACTCCTTTCTTTTCTCTTTGATAGATTACAATATTTCCATATCCCCACAATTCAAAATGATTTTTTTTATCCGTTACAATATAGGCCTATTCAAGACAATTGTTGATGATGTTGGCAGGATGGTGAGAATCATATATACATTTTGGTCAACTATTTGGGTTGCCATGGCGGATGAAAAAAGAGGATTCTGTTTTTGCATGTGCAAGATCGATTGACGCCTTTGGGCAGGCAAACGGATTGGTGAGTAAGTGAGCGGACTATGGTGGGTGTCACACGTGGGTTAAAAGCGGATGAATTGACAGGTAAGTAGATCATCCTTTCTAGCCTCCTGTTGCATCAAAAAAGGAAAAAAGCTCTTCCTAACTCCTACACAGTACTTACATGCCTCACTAGTGCTGGCTCCTTCCAAGGCATCCAGTTCAGCTTTGAAAGCTCAGAACACACGAAACAAACATATGTACCAATAAACCCTTCTGGGCATATACCTATGCACATGTAACCTTGTCATTACATGCATTTTTATGGTCTTGTAACACAGGGCTGTCCAGCTGCCTGGGTCAGCTGGAGGTGAGGTCATCTGTGACTGCCACTATAAAGCCTCTCTCTCTAACATGACTGCAGCTCTAGTTTTTACTGTATGATATTAAGTATAATTACTTCTTCTATACATAGTTTTCTACATTTGTTTTAATAAATGCAAATTGAATTCACTGCTGGTTTTACTTGATCGGACGCCACTGGTGCGGTCTAGTCCTCTCTTTACTGCTGGATTGGGTGGTTTTCTGCCTCACTTCCAGCTGCATTTAGCCTTTTGGGACTCGGTTACACTCGAGCTACAGGTGAGCTCGTCTCTGACTGCCACTATAAAGCCTCTCTCTCTAACGTGACTGCAGCTCTAGTTTTTACTGTATGATATTAAGTGTAATTACTTCTTCTATACATTGTTTGCTACATTTGTTTTAATATATGCAAATTGAATTCTTTGCTGGTTTTTCTTGATCGGACGCCACCGGTGACATCTAGTCATCTCTTTACTGCTGGAGTGGGCAGTTTTCTGCCTCACTCCCAGCTGCATTTGGCCTTTTAAGTGCATGGGACTCGGTCGCACTCGAGCTAGAGGTGAGGTCGTCTCTGACTGCCACTATAAAGCCTCTCTCTCTAACATGACTGCAGCTGTGGTTTTCAACGTATGATATTAAGTGTAATTACTTCTTCTATACATCGTTTGCTACATTTGTTTTAATATATGCAAATTGAATTCACTGCTGGTTTTACTTGATCGGATGCAGCCGGTGTGGTCTAGTCCTCTCTTTACTGCTGGAGTGGGCTGTTTTCTGCCTCACTCCCAGCTGCATTTGGCCTTTTAAGTGCCTGGGACTCGGTCGCACTCGAGCTAGAAGTGAGGTTGCCTCTGACTGCCACTATAAAGCCTCTCCCTCTAACATGACTGCAGCTCTATTTTTTACCGTATGATATTAAGTGTAATTACTCCTTCTATACATCGTTTGCTACATTTGTTTTAATATATGCAAATTGAATTCACTGCTGCTTTTACTTGATCGTATGCCGTTGGTGCAGTCTAGTCCTCTCTTTACTGCTGGAGTGGGTGGTTTTCTGCCTCACTCCCAGCTGTATCCGGCCTCCTATGTGTTGCAGAACTCTGCCACGCAGCGGACGGGCACGCCGCCAGCCGACTATTGTCATTGGCACCGGATAACACTAGGTAGCCTAAAGGATTTGTCAAATCTCCTGTCACTTTTTTTTTTATAATCTTTTTATTCGTTGTTTAGCAAACAAACAGCTGGCAATCCAGCATAAACCAGAATAACCCTTAATCTTCATTTACATATTGCACAGGCAATTAAGTGGCTCGAGGGGGGAGAGTAAGTAGGTCACAAATCAAATCAAACAGTTTGTGTTACATCGAAAAGAAGTCTGGCGACACATAATCGAGTCCATCAATTTGCATTATGGCATGAACGTTTCCGGAGAGAAATTAGCCAACCACAGACCGTCCACTGTTTACTGCCCAGGCGCAGTCTGTTCAAGGTGAGCCGATCGCCCGCGCCCCCACCAGTATATGGTTGGTGTTGAAGATTCATCTGTGTACCAAGGGTGTGAGAACTGGCCACCCCCCCCCAACGCACCCGCTCCACTCCGCCCTTCATCCCTGTGGGTGTGGCCACCTTCTGTGGCATCCGTTTCTGCCAAATTCAGAAGATAATGCACACATGGGTCCCACATGCTGGAAGGTGCTGATCGGTAAGATGTGAGGTTCCTGTATCCTGTCTCCATATCGTTACTCCTGGCTGCATCCTCTAGCCAGTCTCCTACTTTGGGGGGCTAAGGGCCTTTCCAATGAATTGCCACTCTTCTTCTTCTGGCCAGTAGTAGCGGTAGCCCAGCTAGTCGTCTCAAGTTCTTGGGAATGGCTCTAGAGTATCCCAGAAGCGCGACCATGGCATTTATTGCTAGCTCTTGCCCTATTATTTCCCCAACAGTTTTGTGAACCGCCCTCCAGAAGGTGTGCACTGCGGGACATACCCATGCCATGTGAAGAAAGTCTGCCCTTGGGTCCCTGCATCTAGCACAGTCAGTGGTTGCCCCCGGAAAGAAACCATGGATCTGAATCGGCATGTAGTAGTATTGGTGCAAGTATTTCCAGTTTATCAACTTATAACTAGCATTTACAGCAATGTGCTTGGTTCCCGTAGAGCAACATTTCCACTCTTCATCTGAAATTGCATGGCCCAGTGATTGCTCCCACCTCCTCCTGGGTGTGTCATCTGTCAGTTTGGCGCCCTGGTAGAAGGCGTACATAACTGACACCACCCTCCCTGATTGGTCCCCCGTAATCATTCTGCTGAGTATAGGGGCCGGTGCTGGCTGCTCTGGGAAGGTAGGTGTGATGTCGGGTAGGTGTTGGTGGTGGCACCCGTCTTGAATGATGGGCCTGACTAGGTCAGATGGCACAGCGCTTCGCTGCGCACAAAGGAACACAAGACCACTCGTGAGGCTGCGTAAACCCCGACTGGCGCCGTCACCCAAGTTCCAGTGATGCCTTTATTTCCACTCTCCCCACCCCTGACACGTGACCCGGACTCACTCCGGCACGTGATACCACATTCCTGCCCAACTTGGAATGTTATTTTCCACAACCTTTAACAATGACATATCACAACAGGTGTAGTCTATTCTAGTCTCTCAGATTCTGTCTGGGCAGGCTCACCTGCTGGTAGATTCCATTTACGACGTACCCCTGGAGGAGGGACGATGGTTTTGGCCTCTCCCGCAGGTGGTGTCGGGGGTGGCTCCTCTCAGGATCGTCTGCCAGAGGGATCTCGGGCTGAACTTCATCTTCTTGCCGGTTGGGCGTCCTTGTCTCTCGTGGCATTTCATCTGTTCCGGGTGTCATTCGACCTTGTGGTCGACATGGTGATCTGGTTTCTTCACTTGCAGCTCTTGGGCTTTCTTCCCATAGCTCGGGCGGTACTTTCCTGAAGTGTGAAATTTTCCTCGTCACTGTCTCGCTTCCCCTGGTGGCGTTGATCATGCTGTTATTCGCGGCACTGACTGTCCAGGGTTGGAATTCGAAATTCAGGAACATATTCTTGGGCGTGGCTCCGTTCTTGACTATGACTGTGTCTCCGGGTGCTAGTTTCCGGTGGCTGGCCCGTCGAGTGATGTTATCTTGTTCATTTCGTTTGGTCCTCCTGGCATCTATGGCTGGGAGGTCTGACTCAGATGCTACCCACCTTGGATGTACGGGGAGCTCCACTTGTATGGGTACCCCAAACATGAGTGCTGCTGGGCTGATTCCTGTCGAGGAGTGTGGGGTCTGCCTATGGGTCCTCAGGAAGCGATATACTGCCTTTAGCCAGGAGTGTCCCTGTTCCTTTGCGATGCGGATTACTTTGTTGAGTGATCCCATGAATCGTTTGGCATCGCTGTTTGCTTGTGGCCATCCTGGGGTGATTCGCTTGTGTCGTACGTTAAGATCCTGGAAGAATTGGTGTAGCTCCTGGCTGGTGAAAGGTGGTCCATTGTCGCTTTTGATTTTTGACGGGATTCCGTGTATTGCAAATATTTTCTCTAATGCTAGAGCCATGGTCTCAGCGTTGGTTGACGCTACGTGTTCAACTTCGGGATACCGGCTGAACTCGTCGACTAGGACGAGTAGGTAGCCTTCTCCTGCAATCGTGCAGTAATCGATGCTGACGGCTTCGCACCGTTTGCTGCTTCTGGGGGCACTGATGATTGGCTCTGGGTTCTCAGCTCTCCTGGTGGCTTGGCAGGCCGCACAGGACCCCACAAGATCCATCACTCGCAGTTGCATGTTGGGCATCCACATCCTGGATTTTAGGTACGCTGTTATTTTCACAATGCCTTGGTGCCCGCTGTGGGCTAGTTTGAGAGCCCTTTCTTCTAGTGATGCAAGCAACACAATTCGGTGGCCTTTGAGTATTACCCCTTCGGGGGCTACTTAAGTTTGTGGCGGATCCCGAACAGTGTTTGAAGTTTCACTTGGGCGGATGTGGTGCGCTGAGCCATGGAGGTCAGGAAGTTCTTCCAGTTCCCTGACTGGATGGCGAGGGTTTTGTGGGTCAAAATGGCGTCAGCCTCCGTCTCGTGGGCTATCTCTTGCAGGGTCAGGGCCCGTGGTCGGGCGCAGGCTACTAAGTGGCACACATGTTTGTCTGTCTCCGTCGCATGGCGTTCTTCTTGATCTGTGGCAGGTCGCGGGTGGCGAGACAGTTAATCGGCTGGGTTATCCGCCCCCGCCCGGTATTCTACCTCTATGTTGTAAGGCTGGAGTTGTAGCATCCACTTTTCGATGCGTGCTGGGGGATGTGGCGCTGATCCTCTGAATATTGGAATGAGTGGTTTGCGGTCAGAGAACACTTTTGCTTGTTTGCCCAGCAGGTAGACTTTGAAGTGTCTGCAGCCCCACAGGATTGCAAGGGCTTCCTTTTCTATGTGCACGTAATTTTGTGGGGTGTATGTTCCCGTTGTTTCAGTTTGGGTAAGCACAGCCCCTAGGCCGACTGGGCTGGCATCGACTAGGAGTTCAGTGTGTCTCTCAATGTCACAGAATGCCATCGTTGTGAAGGCAGATAGTGTTTCTTTGATTCGATGGAAAGCTTGTTGGTGAGTGGGCGTCTACTCCCACTTTTGGTCCTTTTTTGTTAGTTCACGGAGAGGACTTGCAATGGTGTCAAGGTCTGGGATGAACCTCGCGCAGTACGTTGCCATTCCCATGAAGCTCCTTACTTCTGTGGCGGATTGCAGGGCCTTGGTGCTCTTGATGTCGTTGACTTTCGCAGGATCCGGCAACACCCATTTTGAGTTAAAGATGTATCTGAAGAAGCATAGTTCTTCTTTCCCAAATTTGCACTTTTTGGCATTTAGGGTCAGCCCAACTTCCTCTAGTCTGTGTAGGACCGCCGCAAGGCGCTTGAGGTGTTCCTTTTCGTTGGATGCATATACAATGATGTAATCACTAACGTTTGTTGTCCCTTCCAGGCCCGTGAGAACTTTCCGGATCTCGTGCTGAAATACTTCGGCTGCTGATGATCTTCCGAAATGTAATCGCTTGTAGCGTCTCAGTCCGAGGTGGGAGGAGAACGAGGTGATGTATCTCGACTCATTGGCTAGTTTCAGTTGATGGTAACTAGACCTAAGGTTGAGCTTGCTGAATATTGTTGCCCCCGTTAGGTCGACAATGAGTTCATCTATTGTTGGTGTAATGTGGCGTTCCCTCCTGATGGCTGCGTTGGGGAGCCTCATGTCTATACAGATTCATATTGCGTTGGGTTGTTTAGGCTTTTTCGCGACTACCATGGGGGATACCCACGGGGTTGGTCCTGAGGTCTTCTCTATTATGCCAGCCTTTTCCAGTTTGTCCAGTTCTTTCTCCACTACTTCTCTCATGTGGAATGATACTTATCGGTGGCGTACAGCTTTTGGTTCGATGGTAGGGTCAATGTGGAGTTTGATAGACCTGCCTCTCAGGCACCTGATGCCTTGGAATACCTCGTGATGTTGTTCTAGCAGGTCATCGATTTCCGTGTGTTGGACGCTGAAGGCAAATTTAATTAATCTCAGCTTTTCTGCGGTTCTGCAGCTTAGTAGTGTTTCGCAGCCAGCGGCGACGACGTAGACTCGTGCTCGGCACATGGTGTTGTTGTGGGAGAAGTCCGATTTGAATGACCCTTGCACTGGCAGGGGTTTCTTGCAGCCGTATGCATATAGTCGAACTTTTCTTTCTTGGAGTTTGGGCCTTGGGCGGAGTTTGTCGAATGCTGGTACTGGCATCACGTTAACGGTTGTGCCTGTGTTGATTACTAGTCACAGTGGCTTTCCATCGGACACGACAGTGCATGATGGCCTCTTCCGTTGTCTGGACAGTTGCGGTTCGACGGCAGAGATGAGGTGTATGCGAAGTACTCTTTTGCTAGGTTTCCTTCGTTTTTCTTTGTCCCATCTGTCGGGGTATAGGCTGTCCTCGCTGTCATCGCTTTCGCTTGTGTCCGGTGTCCTCTGGGTGTGGTCTACAGCTCTCGCCCTACCTTTCTTGCTTGGTTGGCGAGATGTTTCTCAGGGCGCAAACTTCTTTCGGCGTTCTTGTGTCTGCCGCAGTGTTTGCTCTCGGTCACTTCTGTTTGGGGATTTAGGCAGACTGCTGCATAGTGGTTGAGGCGGTTGCACTTGTGGCACGCTGATCCCCATGCGGGGCAAGATTCTCCTCTATGCCATGGGCCACCGCAACATTTTCATGCGTTGTCTCTTCTTTGCGACGTTTGGGGATTGGAGGTGTTTCCTCTTTGCTCGCTTTGTTCTCGGGTGTTCTGGTGCCTCGATATGGCTGCAATGTCCTCTGTTGGCTTGGGGTTGTCGAGCAGGAGTCGTTGGATTGCCGCCTCGATTAACGCACCTGGTCCTCTGTTCGCAAAGGCGCGCCATTTCGAGAATTCGGGACAGGCGTACGTTTCTCTCCGATAGGATAGTCCTACTCAGTTTTTTGGATGAAATCCCGTTTATTATTTGGAGACGGATGGCGAACTCTTCGTTGGGGAACTCGCAGCCAACTGATATTTCGCGTAGGCGGGCATGGAATTTGTCCACTGTTTAATTTTCTCGCTGTCTGGCGATGCAGAAATGGAAACGTTCAAGTCAGGATTGAGGTCGGGTCTGAACATGCTAGTGAGTGCATTCTTTGCAGTGTCGTAGTTGTCCACGTCTCCGCGGTCTGGGATGGCGTTGAATAGGCGTAACGCTGCTGCTCTGATGTTGAGCAGGAGGAACGTGCTTTTCTTCTTTGCTATTGTGATTTCCCTTGCGTCAAGGTGCATTTCAAACTGCTGCAGCCAGATTTCCCAGCGAATGGCTGCTCCCGTGGTGAAAGGGTCAAAAGGCAGCATGAGTGTGGTGAGCGCTGGGTCGAGGTGATCTGAGTTGGTACTTCTCCCTGCTGACGGGTTCACGCTAGCTCTCGAGGGGCTTGTGTCGGCGCTGGACATGGTTCTTTTCGTGAGAGATGGGCGTCCCTTAATGCAGTGGGTGCAGCCACGGGTGGTAGTGGGGGCTGCACCCTTCCTTGGGTGAGAGGGGCTCTATGTAGTCCCATGCTTGTCCCTGGTCCCTGGATTGCACTCAACGGTGTCCGGAAGTTAATACCTTTGGGTGCTTGACTTAATACTTGTTGTTTGCAGTGCTGTAGATAAGGCTAGGCTTTCCGGTGTGTTCATGTTCCTTATGGAAAGTTGGGGGTGTGAGAGCGAGGCTCTGCTTCCTCTTCTGTTCTATGGGACCACTTTGGAACATTGGGGGTGTGGAAACGAGGCTCTGCTTCCTCGTTTGTTGATTTAGAACATTGGGGGTGTGAGACTGAGGCTCTGCTTCTGCGCATATTGATACGCTGCCCAGCGGGATGTTGATAGACCTCATAGAGTGTTGGGCCTGAAATCATGGCTTCCTTCTCTCCCTCTGCATGCGGATCTGCGGCTCGTGCAGTGATCACACGGGGCTCTGACACTCATCGTCGTCGCCAGTGTGATGTCGGGTAGGTGTTGGTGGTGGGCCCCGACATGAATGATGGGCCTGGCTAGGCCAGATGGCGCACTGCTTCGCTGCGCACAAAGGAACACACGACCACTCGTGAGGCTGCATAAACCCAGACTAGCGCCATCACGCCAGTTCCAGTGATGTCTTCATTTCCACTCTCCCCGCCCCTGACACATGACCCGGACTCACTCCGACACGTGACACCACAGTAGGGAACAACTTCTGGAACGTCGTTTTAACCTAAAATATGAAAACACGTCTAGGGGGGTGAGATTACCTTTCGTTTTGAACTCATCCAGTGTGCTAAACCTCCCCTCCAGGAACAGATCCCCCAATTTGGTTATGTCCATCCTGTTTAGGAGGCTGACGAAGCCCCTCTCTGAGGTGAGCGGGATGCCAGGGGTAAACACAAGCGGCAACTCCGGTGAGTATATAACTTCTGACCCAGATTTACCCTCTATCTTCGCCCAGGTCGAGCATGTGAGTTCTACCATGTTTCTGGGCCGTTGTTCCCTTCCGGGGGGCAGTGAGGATAGAGGGCCTGGAGCATGTTAGGGGCCGCCAGTGCTCTTTCCACCTCAACGTTCCTCCTCTCTCTCTGACCTCCAAACCAGTGTAGGGCATACCCCGCTTGCGCTACGGTGTAATAAGCTTCCAGGTCTGGTACGGCTAGCCCCCACTGGTGCACTGGTGCAGTTAATTTGTCCCATGCTACTCTCAGCTGTTTACCGGCCCAAAGGAAGTGAGTGAGCACTGATCTCACCTCTCTGAAATACTCTCGGGGGACCACTGTGGGTACATTATTAAACACATATAAGAACCGGGGGAGCAGGATCATTTTAAGTAGAGAGACCCATGTTGAGTGGCAGGTTCCTCCACCTGGTAACGGCCTCTTACGTGTGGCCTAATGTCTTCAGGTAGTTGCTTTCAAAGTGTGTGCACCTCCCAGGCTACTATAACCCCTAGGTAGCGGGTCTGTAAGAGATGCCATTGGAAGCCCCACCCATCAGCATACTGTGCTACACTCTTGGTTAATGGGAAAAGGACCGATTTGGTGGCATTAATCACCATGCCTGAGAAAAGTCCAAAGTCGACCACCTCTTCCATAATGGGGTCCAAGTTCAGTTCCAGGTCTTTGATATATAGTACCATGTCATCAGCATATAATGAGATGATCCCCTTGTATGTGAAGAGCTGAATGCCTCTGAGTATGTGAGCCTCCCGAATCCTTTCTGCCAGAGGTTCGATCGCTAGAGCAAACAAGAGGGGATAAAGAGGGCAGCCCTGCCTCGTGCCTCTGCACAGATTTATGGCTTGAGTGAATTAGCCATTCACATTCACTCTAGCTATCGGGGACTCGTATAATAATGCCACCATTTCAATGTAGTGCTCTCCCAGCCCCATTCTGTGCAGCACTGCGAACAAGAAGGGCCACTCCAATGAATCAAACGCCTTGGGGTGTCCAACGAGCGGCCACTACCCTATCCTCTGGATTAACTGCCGATATCAGCCCCAGCATTCTCCTTATCCCAAAAGAAGTCGAGCAGCCAGGAATGAATCCTGACTGATCTGCCTTTACCATATTCGACATCAGAGGCGCCAGTCTGTAAGCTAATATCTTGACTAACATTTTATTGTCCAAGTTTATTAGAGAGATTGGTCTATACAAAACACAGTCATTAGGTGGCTTCCCCTGTTTAGGCAATACGGGCACCACTGCCTCCCGTAGTGACTCTGCGAGGTTCCCCTCTCGGATGCTTTGTTTATAGATTAATAGGAGATGTGGGCCTACTTTGGGTGCGTAGTACTTATAGAAGTCAGCACCGAAGCCGTCCGGACGGCTTCGGTGCTGACTTCTATAAGTACAGGAGCTTTCCCAGAAGGTAAGGATGTAATTGCTGACAGCACCTCTTCCAGCGTTATGGGGCAGTTAAGGTCCGCCCTTTCCTCCTCAGTATACCAATACAGTGCTATCTGGTCAAGGTACCCCTCAAGGTCAGTTTGGGTTGCCGACAGTTGGGAGGAGTATAGGTCCATTTAGAACATGCCAAACTCCCGGGTTATAGCTTCATTGTCAGACCATTCCTCTCCCCGGTCGTCTTTTATGGATGTCACCCGTTCTTTATGTGCCTCCACCCTTGACTCCCTTGCCAGGAGTCTGCCTGATTTTTGCCCTTCTCCATACTGCCTCACAGATGCTCTCCATTCCAGTAACTTCACCTCCCTGTGTGCCAGAGTCTTAAATTGCTTAATTAATTGTTTATTTTCAGCCTGTCGTTCGGGGGTACCCAACGCACCTGCAGCCTGTAACAGGCAGAGGCGAGTTTCAGTGGATGTAAGCTCCTGCCTGATTTGTTTGAGCATGCCTACCTCCTTAGCGATGCACTCCCCTCAGATCGCGCACTTAAAGCTCTCCCAAAACGTTCCCAAAGCGTTCCCGCGGACTCCACAGATCCCACGTTAAGCACAAAAAAGGTGTCAATGGGCGCTGCAATCCCATCTCTAAACTGTTGGTCTGTTAGAGCCTCCCCCTTAAATCGCCACAGTTCCCTTTTCCTCCCCCTCCTTGCAAGTTCTGCTTCCATTAGCACCGGGGCATGATCCGAGAGGGTGCGGGCCAAAATAGTAACTTCAGTAACCAATACCATCATCTCCTGCGATATTAAGAAAAAGTCCAGACGTGATGCTGGGTCGTGGACCAAGGAGTGAAATGTATACTGTCGAGCCTCCCTGTTTTTCATTCGCCAGGCATCCTCTAGCTCCTACAGTTGGACCATCCCCCCAATCTCATTTCGGGTTCTTGTAGGGGGTCGGATCGGGCTGGTTGTTTGATCTAACGCAGGGTCCATGACCTCATTATAGTCACCAGCCCAGATTACCTCTCCGTGCGGTGCTCCGCTCAATTGTTCCCTTATCGTTCTTGATGACTGTGACTTGACTAAATCCTACCTTGTTGTAGATGAGAGTGCATACCCCTCTCGCGTAAGTAGAGTAGGAAGAGAAGTATCTGTGATTACCCCCGGGTATTCCCAAACCTCATCTCCCCTGTTTTCCCGAGATGTGAAGCCACCATGACTAAGTGGCGTTGTAGGTATAGAAGGACCCTTCAGCAATTTGATGGGACAGTTTAGCCCTCGTACATTCCATGTTAGGAACCTTATTGACCCTGCTCTCCATTTCCCTGTTTCAGTAACGCGTCACCAGACTTGAGTGTGTCCACAGCCTGTGTATCCCCTCCCTCCCCCGTCCCACCCGTGGCCTCCTGTGTGCTAGAATACCATCTCCCTGTGTGTTACGCCCCCCTCCGCCCACCTCCACCAACTTCCCCATCATGTCAGTATCGTCCATGCCTCCCCCCTCCCTTTGCTGGCATCCCCAACTTGCCAGTGCATGAACCATTAACCTGCTTCCGCTTGGGTGCGAGCTAGTGCCCTGACCATTCTGCCACACCATGGACGATAGGGTCTGTTGCTAGTCCATGTATTCTAGTTCCTCTTACCATCTTTATTGGGGACCAACAGTGCAATGATGATCCGGAGCTGATTTAATCATTGTTCCCTCTGGGTCTTGGGTTATGAGGTAAGCGCTCCAAGAATGTGTTAGCCTCAGCCGGAGTGGTGGAGAACAGTGTCTGCCCCTCGTGTTCTACCCGGAGCTTGGCCAGGAACATCATGACATAACGGATGCCTCGTTCTCGCAGTCTCTTTTTGACATCAATGTATGTATGGCTTGATGCTTGGACTTTGTCGGAGAAGTCCAGGAAGTTCCTTATGGAGTCGCCCTTGTATGCTAGGAACCCCAGCTCCCTTGCTCTCCTCAGTGCTGAGTCCCGGTTGTGGTAATTCAGCATTCTTGCAATAATTGGGCGTGGCAGTGCCCCGGGAATTGGTTTCCTGCCGCTGGGGATTCTGTGTGCTCTCTCCACTATAAAGACGTCCGAGAAGTTCCCACAGACCAGTATCTCCCATAGGATTTCTTCTGTAGCCCTTTCCATGTTTTGTTGATCAATTGTCTCGGGAACTCCAACTCTCCTCAGATTATTTCTTCTGGACCATGACTCTAAGTCCTCCTGCTTCTCTGTGAGTTCTTTCAATTATCTTTTTATTTGTTGTAGGTCCCTGGACGTAGAAGCTGTCTCATCTTCATCCACAGAGATCCGCCCCTCCGCTTCGTCGAGTCGCTCCCCAAGCTTATCCAAGCGAACCTGCATGTGGTCAGTTTGCAGGTCAGTGTGTTCATTTTCCCGTCCAGGGACTGTATGCTGCTCTGGAGCTGGCTGAACATTACCTTGATGTCTTGGAATGCGGTTGACGTGTCCTGAGTCCCCTGCATGTTGTCGCACTCAGGTTCTGGGTCTCGGCCTGTCGTGGCTGTGGGGCTGCCTTGAATTGGAGCTTTGACTGCTGTTTCCCTCCTTTACCTGTTTTGGACATCTTCCAAGTCTGCGTACTTCAGTTAGCGTTACATCTGGCCGATACTTGATTTGAGCCACTCACGGGATCCAGCAGGTATATGCACTACGTCCCAATGACTCTGCGACCGCTGCCTCCTGTCATGCGGTCTGCTGGATTGCCTGCATCTGTCCTCCATAGTGGGGCACCCACCACCACCCCAGCGACAGTAGAGAGCACCAGCCGGGCTGGTCCCGGTCTGGGCCGTTAGTAGGAGGGGGGACCACGAGCTGAACCGTCTCCCAAAGTGGTGCGGATCGACTAGTCCCTCTCAGATTCTACCATTTTAAATACTACCAGTTAGTTCGTGCTCTATCTGGCCTTGCTGTAAGGGTCAGTACCCTCCGCTGTGCTGACTCTGGCTGGTGGAGCCCCTGTAGTTATATGCTCCGGCTGCCTGTGGCCTCAGATTATCGCTGGTGCTGGTCAGTACGCTGCTGTGTGGTTCTGATCTGCTCCAGTCTTCTGCCTGGTTTTCTGGGTAGATTTCTTCCTGATCCGCCCAAGCGGCACGTCTCGCTGCTGTGAAGCCACCCGAAGCGCCAGGCCCACAGGCAGTGTAGGCCACCCCCACACCAGGTGTGCGCAGGTGCACCCCCCACTGTGCTGTACTGTGTTCAGTGCCCAAGCTGCCCCAAATGTCTTCTGCCAATCACCCCTTATGTAGGGGGCGTAGGTTCTGGGTGGGGGGGCTGCCCTCCGCTTCTGTTGTGTGGTTAAGGGCGACCTGTTGAAAGGGACCTGCTCCCAGTAGCTGCTCCTGCTCGGGGTTGGGGCGCTCCAGCTATGTCCAACCTCCGCTGGTAGTCAGTGATCTTGTGATCCTCGTTTTCTACTCTGGCCCCCTCTCACTGCGGCATGCGGCCAGCGGGCGGGCTGTCTGTGTGGGCAGTGCAGGTCCCTCTGTGGAGGCTGTAGTCACTAGAGCCGATGCAGGCACTCCTGACCCCCACTGTGTGGTCTTCAGTGCAGAGCCCCACCTAAAAGGGTGGCCACGCAACTGCAGTTTGGAAACTCTCACCTCTGTAATCTGTTGTTGCCCCGACGTACCGCTACAGGTGCTGCGTATAGAGGCGATTCTTCAGCTATCCCTCGGGTCCTGCTGCCTGTAGCCGCAATGGCCCACATTCCCAGATCTGCTCTGCCATATCTCACTGGTAGGTGCTGGGGCTACGCTTTTCACTCTTCACCTGGCTCCCCTCCTCCGGAGGTGTCAGCCTCCCTTCCCGGGCTAGGGTGCTCACTGGGATTGCAGCCACCGTTCCCCGGAAGTGCACTTATGGGAGAGACCGGGTGTGGTGCGGGCCTCTTCGCTTCCCGAAGCGGGGTACGGTCTGCCCCCCAGGTCCAGCGGTGTCTGTGTGGATTCCGATTACCCCTCCAGATCAGCCCTGTACTGGGTGGTGCCGGCGACGGGCGTGCAGCCCCCTCTGGGTCGCTCTTGCAGGATTCTGCTCAGCCTCTCTGATAGTGCGGCGCCTCCCGGTGTCCGATTGGGATTTTGTCAGTGGGTATCCAGCTTCTCCTCCTGGTATCAGTGTTGGGACTACACTGTTGCTTATGCAGGAATCCCTCTCCTGCTCGAGGGTGTTATGTGCGGGCGTTGTGGCTCGCATTGTTAGTCCATTCTCCTTGAGCCCAGCTGCTCCTCCCACTACGCTGCCGTCGCCAGCGAGTCAGCCTTCTCCCTGTATTTCGGAGTGTCGTGCTTAGCTTCTCTGGGGTTCTCCAATCTGCTGAGACGATCCGTGTGTGCCTTGGGAGATCAGCCACGGTCCCCTGCACTTCTAACTGGATTCAGGACTGTTTAACAGCTGGATTTATTATAGATATCTGATATAGTGTGGCAAGCTCACTGGCCTGCGGCCATCTTGGTCGGGCTCTCAGCGCCCCCCCGGTCACTCTTGAAGCTAATAGGACTGGGCTTCATTGCAGGCTACTCAACACCCGTTCTTTAATAGCCCACTCCATGGATTGCCACGATTTGGTGACCGACTATGGACTTGAGCTTTTATTTCTTACTGAAACTTGGCTGAATGAGGCTGCGGGCCCTGCCATTGTCCAGTCCCTACCTCCTAATTATGATTTGGTACATGTCGATCATACGGCAGCTCACCCGGGTGGTGGACTGAACATTATTTACAATACCAACTATAAAGTTACTTACACTGTTCCTAAGCACACCCTAAAAATGGAATGTCTGCTTGCCCGTGTATATGTTTCTCCCACATTTACATGTACAGTGGTGGTGATATACTGGGCTCCTGGAGCCGATAGTGGGTTCTGTGCTGAATTCCCTGCATTGGTAATGGGAATTCAGATTCAACACGCTGATCTAATGATTTTGCAGGATTTTAACCTTCCTACTAACCATGCTACTAGTGGTCAAGTGTCTAATTTCTTGGCCTTGATGTCAGATCTAGGTCTTCATCAATGGGTGACTGAACCGACCCATCAATGGGGTAGCATCCTGGACTTGATTTTTTGCACCTGTGAATTCTATTTCCCTACCCTCTCCCATTCCTGTTGTTTGGTCTAACCATTGTCTGGTACCATTTGAGATCCCTCAAAAGGCTCCTACTCCTCTGCGAGATAAACCTGCCATTTTGAAACGTAGCTGGCACAGGGTGTCTAGCCCTAAGCTTACTGCCACACTGTTAGCTCACTGTGGTCAGGCAGCGTTGTGTTCTCTTTCAAAATTGGAAGCATGCTTTACAGCTACTGCTGATTGTTTGGCGCCACTTAGGTTATGTAAGCAGAGAAGTCGTTCCTCTGAGCGTTGGTATTCCGAAGAGCTTAGAGCGCATAAGTTATGCTGTAGACAAGCAGAGAGAAAATGGCGGGAAAGCTATTCTGCCGAGACCAGAAGTGTTTTCCGCCATACTCTCACTGCTTATCATAAAGCGGTAATTAACGCAAAAAATGTTTTTTTTTGGTCTTAAGGTGGAAGAAGCTCTTAATCAAACAAAGGCTCTTTTCGAGCTTGTTCAATCTCTATCCACTCCTGCCAAAGGGCGTGCACAGGTGCCTCCATCACAATCCTTCCGCGATTCACTCTGCTCTTTCTTTGTGTCAAAAATCTCATCCATTCATGACAAAATTAATAATGGATTTCCACACCGCCCTGCGACTGTAGCCCTTGTTGAGGACCCTTTGCTAAATGGGGCCTGGTCCAAGTTTCCTACTTTTTCTGATGAGGATATTCTTGCTGCCATCCAACGTCTGAAATCAGCTTACCCTGCCGATGCCATTGCTTTGGCCCTTCTAAAGTAAAATTCAAGTGCCCTAATTGCTCATATTACTGCTGCAGCTAATGCTTCTTTCACTGATGGGGTAATTCCCCTTGCACTTAAGCACGCTCTGGTGATTCCTCTATTGAAAAAGCCCTGTCTTGACCCTGAGGTGTGGACTAATTACCGCCCTATTTCTTTATTGCCTTTTCTTATGAAACTACTGGAAGCTCTGGTTCCCCCCTTGCTCTCCACTTTTCTGGAATCTTCTTATTACTTTGATTCATTTCAATCAGGCTTTCGGCCAGGAAGGGGAACTGAGTCAGTCTTGAATTCGGTACTTGACAATCTGGCCCGCCTGGTAGATCAGGGGGGTGTCGGAGCAGTTGCACTATTAGATCTGTCCAGGGGTCAAGTCCTAAAAATTAGAGTGGGGGGACTCATCAACAAACGCAATGGGATGTGATGTCGTCAGAAATTACCATATGAAGGTGAAATATGCACATTTCATTAAATTGGCTTTGTATAACCACCCAAATTGAACAGGACAAATCGCATTTGCCTTTCATAAAATCAACACACACACAAAACCAAGAGAGGATATTTTGTTCTAATATGTTTTTGAAAACTTTAAAAGGTGTGCATGTTTTAAACTCCAACAACCAATACAAATGTTTTCCCTGCGACTTGCAGTACCGAAATGGCACATTTCACCTTTAGTTGTTTGTTATTTGTCATCAGGTTATATAGTGTAGTGGTGAAGTGCCCGGTTTGATCCCAGAGGCCGGCTTTACTTCATAAATTCAAAGAGGACGTTCCATTTTTATAATTTTAGCTGGGGGGGACTGGGTCCACCCTCTGAATAAAGTGGGTGGACTCCGTCCCACTGCGTGTACCCTTGACTTGAGCCCTGGATCTGTCAGCTGCATTCGTCACTGTCGACCATCCTACCTGATCGCCAGGCTAGCTGCCGCCGGCCTGTCCGGTGAAGTGCTTGACAGGTTAATTGCCTTCCTAACCATCCGATTCCAGTCAATTTCTCTTCCCCCTTTTCGTTCTAGTCCAGCTTCACTCTTCTGTGGTGTCCCACAGGGATCTGCCCAGTCACCCATTTTGTTCAACTTGTATATCAGGCCTTTGCTGTCTCTTATTTTGTCCGATGGCTTTCGTTATTATTACTACGCCGATGATACACAAATTCTGGTCCGTCTAGACCTGAATCAGTCTGATCTGGCCACTCGGTTTAGGAAGTGTCTTGAGGATGTGGGTGCATGGATGACATCAAACTGGTTGAAGCTAAATGACAGTAAGACTGAGGTACTGCTGGTTGGTACTACCTCTCCCCTTTTGTTCTGGACCACAGACTACTGGCCTGCTTCTCTCAGCCCCCTTCCTATGCCAGTGTCATCAGTTAGGAACTTGGGAGTTAACATCACTTCATTACTTGCCATTGAGGAACAGGTTGCAGCGGTATGTAAGAACAGTCATTTGAAACTCTGTATTCTTAGGAATGTCTACCCTTTCATTCCAGCTAAATGTCAGGCACCGGTGGTTGCGGCGCTTGTTATGAGTGGTCTTGACTACTGTAACTCCCTTTAACTGGCCCTGCCACGCTATTTGATAAACCTGCTCCAGTTATTGCAGAATGCTGTCGCTAGGGCCATCCTTCGTCCTCCCTGCGGAGCCCACATGACCCCACTGTTGGGACAGCTCCACTGGCACCCAGTGGAACATCACATGTGGTTTAAATTCATGTGTATGGTGCACCGTGCCTTCTATGGCGTGGGTGCAGAATACCTTGAGGTTAAATTCCAACGCCATATTCCTACCCGATGTCTCCGCTCTAAGTCTGCCTCTCTGGTGGCGGTTCCTCGGTTCAGACTGACTCGGACAGGCAGGCGCGCTTTCTCGGTGGCGGCCGCCATGGCATGGAACTCTCTTCCCCTCACCTTGCGTGAGACTGTGGACCATCTGTCCTTCTGCCGATCCTTGAAAACATTTGTGTTTTAGACTTGGGAAAAACAAATCCTCTGCTTTCACTCCAGCGCCATGGTGCCTTTGGGCGTACGCACGCTTAATACTTTTAATTAACATAACATAACAATAAGGAGGGAAGGAGAGGGGAAGTAAGAATGTGCAGAGTATCATAGTGCATAAGGTTGTTATCTAGTTTCACTGGAAGCTTTGTTTCATATGTAAACATTTCTTACCTGCCAACCAGCCGGAACCAGGGGAAGCGGTCATAGAAGGGATCGCCACCTGTTACTACGTTGTCACCATCTTCAATGAAATTGGAAGGCACTTCTGCAGCCCGGTCATACATTTCACGCATTAGGTCCAGCCGTTGTCTAAAATAAGTAGGAGTAAAAAGAAATAAGGACTCTACATAATAGAAAAAAGCCTCACCCACTTACTAATGCTCCACATAATGGGGATCCTTTTAAGTAGTTAATGAATGCTTTAGGGAATCACCCTATTTTTCATTGATGGCAACAAATAACGAATGGGCAATACTTGAAGTGATACATGTGAAATGCTGTATGTACAGGTTTCTGCCACAGTTGTTTCAGGGGAAGGGTTTGGATGTAAGCTTGGTAGAAGTGGGTGGGGAAAGAGTTGTGGACCAGAGCCATGGAGGTGGCCATGGGTATCGGCTCCGGATCAGTGTTTCGGCGCTTCCGTGCTGTCTTGGATGCACTGTGCTCTCAAACAGGGAACAGCTTAGGGGAGTGGGACCTTCAAACTTTGGAGGACGTTCGGTGAGGGATGGGGCCAGATAGCTTAGAAGTTGTCTGCATTTGAAGGGTAGGAACATTTGGATATTGGGCAAGTAGTTATTAGGATGCTAGCAGTGGGTAGATGTTACGATCTCTGTCCTGCCAGGCTAGGTGAACGAGTAGGGTGGGTGAAGCTGTGTTGGGACTGATGGGGTTGGGTGACAAGGGCATTGATAGGGGAAGGGATTCTCTGGGCTTTCTTGGTTGATTACAGAACTCAGGATGCAAGTAGTTGAGAGTTCTGGGGCTTTGGTGTAGTTGGCCTGGTAGGGCTGAGGGTGACGAGGTGTTTCACACTGGCTGAAGATTGGAGTCAAGGTATTGTAGATGTGGCATTAAGGACAAATACTCTTTCAGGGCATGGGCTGCTTACTGCACTCGACCAGTACCTTGGTAATGTGCTTCAGAATATGAATTGAATTTTGGGTGAGAGATTTGCTCATTTCTCTCTGCACTGGTAAATGCAGCATCCTAACATTTGGGATATTAAGTGCTGAACTAACCCATTTTGTTTTAATTCATTTTGGATTCCTCAGTAGGTTTTGTAAATAGATGATAGGGTGATAAGGCCTTGGAGTCGGGAGGAGAAGATGCCAGTAGCTTGTAAATGACTCTTATGCACTTCGAAACAACACTATTTCCAGGAACTAGCAGGATCACTTGTACCTGGTGCTGTCCTGCAAGCAAGGGCATGATTAAGAGCACTCCTTGACAGAGTATTCCTGTGATCTGTCATTACGCTAGGACACTCATTGGCCCTTTCTCTGCCTTCTCTTTCCTGCTTTCATCTCATCAGCTGACCAACTGCACATGCATGAAGAAACATAGTGAGACAACAATCAGGTAGGGCGTTTTCTTTTAATTTGCTTATCTGAGTTTTGTGTCTGATTTCTGCTAGTTACACGGGTGATGCTGTATAACCGAAATGGAGGTCATGCATGTGCGCTTTTGTAGCGTTAATTTCCCCTCTTCATCTTTATCACTCTTGTTTCACTGTGGTTTCTGCAGTCGCCGTTTTATAAAGACAATAATAGGCTCTGTCACTTGTGACATCTGGTTTAGCAGTCCCAAATTAATTCCCTGGTCGTTGGCAGGGGACCGCTTCAGATTTCTACCTACACATTATGCCTCCCCACTTCAAGGGAATGCCTGAGCAGATCACAGGTCCTTTACAGAATCATGCTCTGACTAATTCAAGTACCAACTTCCACTTACTAGAAACTGCCATCATCATGAAAAAAGCTTGTTAGAACAAGATGTTCTATTTTTTCCTTCTATCTAATCAGCATTCCGTTAGATCAAATGCCATGATTATACTTTTTTCCTCAGTCTCTTCTTATCTTTCTGATGGTTTGTCTCTTTAATGCCCTTCCTGCTGCTTTTCCCTGCCTATCGACTTTTCCTTTCCTCCTTAGATCAAGTTGGGGACATAATATTCTATTTTTCCAATCAAATCCCAGTGCAGTACAACAGCTAGGAAAGAGTGGGGGTGCAGTTCAAAAGCTATGTAACACAGTATGACATATGTACAATCAATTACCTATCCGGAAATGAATTAACAACAAAAGA
The DNA here is from genome assembly GCF_040938575.1 of Ambystoma mexicanum. Classification (NCBI taxonomy): domain Eukaryota; kingdom Metazoa; phylum Chordata; class Amphibia; order Caudata; family Ambystomatidae; genus Ambystoma; species Ambystoma mexicanum. The sequence goes on from NC_090932.1 coordinate 591,300,418, forward strand.
CCACAACCACATCACCAATGATAAACACAAAGAGACTAACTGGTGTTATCAGTCACTTGCAATCCAGATAGGAAAATAGCAATGAAATATGAAAGCATGCATCTATCATATCCAGTGTTGTCATGTAATCTTCCTTTTTTAACAAAGGGATGACTTCCTGTAATGTTGTCATCCTGAACTTTTGAAGTTCGACATATTTTTGCTTCTCTCAGATCAAGTACTGGGTGTTTGGTTTAGACTTTCTCTGGAACAAGGAAGTACACAGAACAAATCTCTCAGACGGTAGAACAAGTTCAAAGGGTCCCTTGTGTGGAAGTTTTTCTTCCTCTGACTGTTGGTGGATGATTGCGTGGTAGTTCTTTGAATTCCACGCAATATACCTTCTTTAGAGTTGACAGCATCCACTTGCCTGATGTGATCCCCCATACGTGGGTGAATAGTGTAAGGTGCCCCTGTGAGGAGTCAGAATTGAGACGCGCCACAAAGTTGTAATATTCTAATTATTAATCATTTTATTTAACAGACATGGGCTGGAAAAATGCCTCTCTAGCCCTATCCTAAAGAAGGAGGTTCCCTACTTAAGTAACTAAAACTAAGAATCAGGGAACGACGTCCTTTCATCGCCGTATATTTCAAAGCCTGTCATTTAAACGTGAACATTATAACAAAAATGTCCATCAATAGGGGGGGGGGTAGGAAAGGGCAGATAAGGGTTTGGATGGGTAGGGAATAGGTAAAAATAGGTGGGGGAAGGGAGGTTTGATGGAGGACCCCCCCAAAAAAAAAAGAAATTCGATGAACATTTTCGTTAGAATGTACACGTTTAATTGGCAAGCGTTGAAATATACGGCGATGAAAAATTACATAAACCAGAATACGTCGGTGTCAATTAGTTAGCAACTTAGAAACCGCCAGTGTACAAAACATTCTAAACTGACCCCCACACTAGAAACAAACTAAGAATGCAAGGAAATGTCTGTATATATTCAATGAAAACATTTTGTTAAAGGGACATCATGGTTAAGTTGCACTAATAAAAACCTATGAAATTCAATGAAAAAACGTAGTTAAGGGCACGTTATGGTTAAGTTACACTAATAAAAACAAATGAAAATCAATGGAAAAACATTGTTACAGGGACGTTATGGTTACAGGTAAAACCGAAAAACCTCAGAAATTTGCCAGTTATGGTAAGTTTAGCAACCATAACTCGTGCCACCACCGTGCACTGCTAAGACTAACACACAGGACATCAAAGATGACATCACAAATGCCATTGATGACATCACTGATGACATCATATATCTGGCTCACTTATTTTGGTTCACTGAAAAATCTAGGCCAAGTCCCTTTAACAAAGTTTTTTCAGTCAATTTCATTGGAATTTTACCATGCATGCGAACTCAAGATGGCGGGCGTTCCAGGAAAACCAGCGCATTTCATGTTTTCTCACCGCCCAATCAGCGACAAAAGTCAGCGAATTTTTCTAGCCAATGGAACTAGAAACGGTCAGTCCGCACACCGAACAGGGAAGTGAGTCTGCCGAGCGGACATAGATATCACTAATGTTTTGCCTTACGTTTTGGTTGTTTACAAAAAAATTACTGGATGGATTTACACCAAATGAACAAAAGCACGATTTCGGGACCAAGCCGCTGCTCCTGCCGCAAATTTGGTGAAAATCCGTCCAGCGGTTTGGTCTGTAGGCACGACAGAAATCTTTTCCCATTATGTCTATGGGAAACAAAGAAAAGTTGGGACCCCCCTATAATTTAGCCCTCACTTGACAAAATCCATTCGGTCTTTACACAAACATTGAAGGTTGGGTCTATAATCTTTCTCAAAACTTTTGTACACATTCGTCAAATAGCAACAAAGTTATAAGCCATCTAAAAATGTTGAGACCACCCCTCTAATTTCGCCCCCTCTTGAGAAAATCCCACCAAACTTTAGAAAACCATTTATATATAGATCCAAAATCGTTTTGCCAAATGTTGTGCAGATTCGTCAAATGACACCACATGTATATGCCTTTACAATATTTTAGGACCCCCCCCTCTAATTTTGCCCCCTCTTGACAGAATACCACAAAGCTTTGCAAAACCATTCAGGATTAGTTCTAGAATAGAACTGCAAAATTACATGCAGTTTCATCGAGTGATGCAAAAGTTATAAGCCATCCAAAAACTGCTTTTCCCCAACCCTGTAATGCAGAAATAGGTAAAAATGTCCTAGAACATCCGAAGTGACCAAAAACACCACAGGACTGCTCCAGGACATCTGGAGTGTTTGCAGACTTTCAGGGGGAGGGGGTGAAACAACCCATTTTTTGGGCCTCTTATGGCCATATCCAATCCAATCCTCATCCCCCCCACATCAACAGAGATTGTTTGTTGAGTTTAACAAGTACAACGCTGCTTTTTTAAAAATGTTTTCACTGCACTGTCTGCTGACCCCAAAAAAGTCGGCAAATCCAAGATGGCGGGCTTTCCACGAAAAACATCGCATTTCATGTTTTCTCACCGCCTAATCAGCGGCTGCATCCCTGATGTCCGCGGACCACGCAAAAGTCAGCAAATTTTTCTAGCCAATCAGATGCCAGTCCGCGGACCGAACAGGGAAGTGAGTCCGCGGAGTGGACATAGATATCACTAATTTGGTTGCCTTACGTTTTGGTTGTTTAAAAAAAACTACTGGACGGATTTACACCAAATTAACAAAAGCACGCTTTTGGGACCAAGCCAAACCACGCTTTTGGATTGGATATGCCTTTTGCAAAACCCAATAAATCAACGACATCCAGATTGTAACCCCATGGTCTTATATCAGGTCTCAATAACTTTTGAACATCACCCTCCATATCTCTCTCAAATACTTCCCTGGATATCAATGTAATTTTTGATCCAGAATCAGCCATCATACACACATCTTTTCCATTAACCTTCACATTGGCATAGGTGTGTTCACAATCATCATCCTCATCTCCATACACTACATTTATTGTATTAACAATAATGTTTTCCAAGGGGAAATCGCCTTCTTCTGACGACCTCCGAGCTTCCTCCTCATTGATGTATAAAACTTTTCTTTCATTAAATGGATCATTTATGCAACAGTTAGCAAAATGTCCTCACCTCTTGCATTTCAAGCACGTTGTCTTCCTTCCCGGACAAGAGAAAGATGCAGCAAAATGGGAGCTACTTGCACAATGGTAGCACAATCGTTCCTCTCTAGCACTCGTTTAATTTTTCTGTCGGCCAGTTTTAAAGTCACCATTACCACGGGTCATTTTTTTTCTCCTTGTCTTTCACCTTTTTCTTATTCTTATTTTCAGTCACACCTAAAATCTCAGATTTTTCGGCACACTATTTGCTTTCCTCGAAGGTTTCGCTATACAGGCCAAAGAGTGTTCTACTCTGCGAACTATGTTTAAAACTTCGTCTAACGTTGGCTCATCCTTAAGCCACAATTCCTCACGTATCCTATCCGAGCTACAATGTGTCATAAATTGATCTCTTAAATGATCATCATATGCACCCTGAAATTTGCAAGACAATGCTAACTGGCGTAGAGCAGTCATATACTCTTCTCCGAATTCTCCCGGTTCCTGAACTCTCATCCGGAAGTTACACCTTTCCAAGATGGTGCTTGTTCTGGGGTTAAAGTGAGCATCCAATTTGGCAAAAGCAGTTTCCAGTTCATTTAAAGCATCCCCTTCACTTTCACAAGGAATCGCCGTAAGAGTTTCAAAAATCCTTTGACCCACATATCCTAGGTGATCCATAAAAAGGGCAAGTTTCCTATCATTGGTGAAAGAGTTTCCTGCTGCTGCTTTTAGATAATGGAGAAATCCCTTCTTCCATTGTGCCCACTTTTCGTCGGACCAGGCACAGCCATGAACAACGGAGGGCCACTAACATTTTACATGGCCATCTTGTTACTTCAAAAATGTGTTTCCTCCTGTTGAAACTTCCACCCCAGATCCAAACCTATTCACAGGCATCCAGTACACCTGTAAAACTCCCTTCTCTTGATTTGTTCCCCTTCTCTTGGTTTGTGTCACCTTTCGGATTCCTTGATTCCTTGACTTTCTCCTGCACCTCTTTGTTTAATATATATATTTTTTTCACTGACTTTCTCCTGCACCTCTTTGTTTAATATATATATTTTCTTCACTGTCACTTGCTGCACAAGTGTGCTTTTTCTCAATGCTCCACTTTTGCTACCGGAACTTTCAAGCTTCTCACTCCGTTGCACCTCTGGGTTATGCTTTGTTCAACGCTTCTTCACTTCTTCACCACCTTTGCTGCTGGACCTTTCACAGCTCGCTCTCTCTCTATTGCGCCTCAGTGTTATGCCTTAAAACTTGCTTTTTCTTCCTCTTTTACTTCCACTGCTCTTCCCCCTTTGCTTCTTTACTTCTCTCTCTGTTGCGCCTCAGCGTTATGCCTTACACCTTGCTTTATCTTCCGCTTTCTTCCGCTTCCACTTCCACTGCACTTCCCCCTTCTTACTTGTTGTGACCAGGGGCCACCTGTTTGCAATCTTCTCTGGCGGCTATTTAGTTGCTGTCCATTTTCCTTCTTCCTTGCTTGTGATCTTTAAGCACATGCACGCTGTGAGGATGTAAGGATCCTCTATTCCGCCGCCGCGGTAGCACTTGAGAAGATTGGAATGCGGGTCTATATAGGGAAATACGGTTAGTGCTGCCGGCTGTCTTCGCTCGGAGCAGCTGTGCAATTTCACCCGCGGATGGGGAAGCGACGGCAGGTTCTCTCAGACGCTTTTAGCTATGGGTGCGCGGGGGGGCAGGGAAGCACTTACTGCAGTGGTATCCCACGTAAGCCGCTGCCACGCATGCAGCGGAGCAGGACCTTTTCTCTCTGCTGGGGGTCCCTTGACAGTAGATCCTCATCGCCAATGTTAAGTGGGATTAATCCACACACTTGTTAATGCTTTAAGAGATTTTATTAAGAAGACATCTATAGATAAGACCCCCAGCAGTGCCACCAAAACACTACCAAGGCAGACTAAACCCAACTGACAGAAAATAGAACATCAGTACAAATAAACAGTGCATCACATCCAATTTAAAACCCCATGACCTGCTGATGACATAATACAATTCCAGCCATCAGCAGCATCATACACAAGCCTATTAAACAGCTCATGAACAGTGGCTTGCCAATAACACTGGCTAGCAAGCCACATCATAACACATGTGCAACTCGGGGGAGAGGGACCTGGGCCTGAGATTCAGAGGGTAGACAGGTAACCAGTGCAGTGACAGACAGGAGATCAGCAGTGAAGAGGAAGAGAGAAGGCAGAAGCAAAGAGCACGGTCTTGAGCAGCTTCCAGAACTGGAGATGGTCCTGCTCAAGTTTTAGAGAGGCAGAGAGGTCTCTTTTAAAGAACATTTTCTTTGTATCACAACAGTGTCTCTTTGTCCAACAATTTCTTGAAGCTTTTACAATGGATTCAGAAATTAATTGTTCACACAATATTTTCCATAACATCCAACAATGCCTTTGTAGCAAAAGTGTTTCTCTTGAACAACAATGCCTTTATATTGGACTCATAAGGTTCATGTTCTGTAAACTTAAAGGTTTGGCTGGTGTACTGTCCAGATTTGCGAGTATACTTCCTTGCCAGGTATTTTGTATCACTGATAAACTTTTTCTTTAAAACTCTGGTGGATTGGCTAGGATTGCTCCTATGCCAGGAATCCTATTATGGTTTATTCAGATCCACTGGTATACTTCCCTGCTAGGTATCTTATCACAGTTCCCAAACCACCTGGTAAATTTGGCTACTAGAATTTCTTGTATGCACTTGGTCCTTGGTGGATTACCTGGTATACTCCTTTGCCAGAAATCCTTTCATGGGGCTCTTCAGATTCCCTATTCTTTCCTGCCAGGTATTTTCCCTGAATATTAAGGTTCTTTATAAAGTTTCAAATGCCTGGTGTATTTAACTGCCATGACTTCTCTTTACAGCCTTCTTACATCCCCTGGTATACTTCCCTGTCAGGTATCCCTCTCTGGTATATTACAGATTCCCTGGTATACTCCCCTGCCTGGTATCTTTCCCCAAATGTCAACTGTCTGGTACCTTCTCTTTACCAGGGAGTCTTTATTGGTTTCACTGTAACTTTCAATATATCACATCAGCATCTACTTTGTTATGTTCAATGTATTTACTTAGGATAACACGTGTTTCAGCTCTCCCCCACATTGACATCTCATGTATATGTAATTGTTCATGTTTCATTGCTGCACATTTTCTTCTCGGTATTCAAATCTTCCTTTTAAACATTGATTTAACATTAGGTTTTGCGTGTGTTTAAATCGCCTTTGAGTATTTTCCAAAATATCAATCTAACATAATTAGTTCACTTGCTAGCTCGTTTGTCGGTATGCCCCGAGTCCCCAATGGCTCTGGGCTGACTCACCGGTAGTTTGTGGTGTCTCCGACTTATGGCGTGCCTATGCTGTGAAGCTTCCTACCTGGATGGGCTTCTCGTGTGATGCGGGCATCTCTTCAGCATTTCCTGCAGCAATGCGTTCAGTCGCCGTCTTCCTTCTATGGCCTGAACCAGAGAACGCTGCTTCCTAACTCGACCGTACCTCCATGAGCTCTGCTGTGCTTGCCGGTGCTCCTGCAGTCCTTCAGGTATGCCTGCCGCGCCTCTCTTTCCTTTCTGCCATGGCAGTGTCTGTAACTCGCGTTTGCGAGCTGCCCGTGAATGTACCTGTCTTCTCTTCCACAGTTCTCTCCCATTCTGCTTTGCTGGATACTGTGGTTGCCATTTTTAAAGGTCCCGGCCAATTTAGTGTAAATGAAGCAACTAGTCTGAATGTTAGTCTTTGGACTTTGCTCAGGTTGCATCAACTCTTCTCTCCTCTTCTTCATCTCATTACTTGAGGCTTTATGGGAGCTGAATCCATAGATGCAATTGGATTTCCAAAATTATGATGTTCAAAAACTTCACAGACAGAAATGTCAGAAACAGGTTTTATGTGGGTTGTGAAAGTTTGAGGTATACATGGAGTTTTGTATAGAGTGACATGAAGGAAGGGGCTTCCAATGTCCATGATAAGGGGAAATTGTGGGGTGACTACAAGCCCTCATGAACCTAGGTGTTATAGGGTCTTCGTTAGGAAAAAGGTAGTAATACTGCATCCCAGCCAATGGAATCATACCCTCTCCTTCGTAGTTGTCCCCTCCCCTGTGATCCTCCCTCATATAACCATGACAGGGTCAGGATCGGGTAATGGCTGCCATCTCCTGGCCACAGAGGAGGAGGCCACCGCCGGGGAATCAGTGATGAGTCCATCAGATTCATCACAACCCTTACTGGGGTGATCGGGGAGGGGACCTTAAGCAGGGAGTCATTGTTTTGAGTTTGGAGGTGAACCTCTAGTGGTTTGCCCTCTACCTCTGCTATGCCCCCTTCTGCATTGTCTTGGGCAGGAAGTCTGAGATGTAGATAGATGTCCCAGATTAGTATACCACGAGGTGGAGCCCTTGGCTATAACCTGACTGGCCTGCTTTGCAGTTTCAAGAGCATCATCTACCACCTTACCAAAAGGACATTTATCTTCCACTGGCATGTTTAGTAGTATGGTCTGGGTTTCTGGTCTAAAACTCTAACTTCGAAGCCATGCATATCTTTTTTATTAGTCTACCTACTGCCACTATTCTACCAGCTGTAACAGCAGCATCACAAGTATTTTTTATAATAGTGTTTGCAGTTTGCTTGCCTTCAGATAATGTTTTGGGTATCTCAGACTGGAGAAGCTCATGAATGCAGCTAACTAGGTCTTATACATGGTCCCATTGAGATCTGTTAAAACTGCCCATGAGGGTAGTATTATTTGAGATGTGCATTTGGAAAGTAGCTGACATAGCTACTTTCTTTCCTAATGGGTATATCGTTTTACTCACTTTATCTGGCGGAGCCTCAGAAGTGGCTAACAGAGTCCCAGTTCTCTTGCGAGCAGCAGTAACCACCAGAGAATCCAGTTTTAGATGACCCTTGATAAAAAGTGGTTCTGTAGGTTGCTGGCATAAAATGTTTTTCTACACGAGGATTGACAGCCCTGGTTAGGGCTGAAGTTAAAAGGCACAGTAATATTCTCCTATTCTATGACAAGACAGGAGGCTCGCATTATGCTTTTCTTTCTTTAATACTGCCATAATAGCATTTCAAAAAACATGACTTTTTAAACTTTAGCATTTGTGCTTTTCTGTTACAACAAAGAAATAGCCAAACTGAGGTTTTAAAAGTCCAACTAAAGTGATCCTTCCTTCAAGATGACTGTAAAACTAAAACTCCCATGATGCCTATGGGGTGTTGTAGTCCTGACCCTAACTCCTGCTCCAATCAGCTCATAGGTCAGTCTATAAGAACCTTGCCCCCCAGGTCCCTTCCTCTTTCTTTTTTGCTGCCAAAGATAAGTACCTCACATTATCTCTCGTTAGAATATTTGTGTGCGTATGTTCATAATCCCCAGCGCAGCGTATATAGAACGCTTATATATATGAGTGTGTCCTTCATTGACATTAGAGCGTGTATATATAAGGTAATATTTACATTAGAAGAGAATATAGTAAGTAATCTGAGTCGCTCGGACGTTCTGAATATTATTTCACTCGTCGTTGTTCCGCGGCGTTGCATTGTTCAGGTTCCGAGGAGGCGGGGCCGGCGCCGCGAGCGAACGCGCTCGCCTCAGGCACCCGGCCCCGCTCCTCGAGGTTCTGCGCCGACTAACAAGTTGGGTGGTAGGACCCAGGGGAACGGAAGGAAAGTTCAGTCTCCCAGCATTCCCTCGAGGCCTTTCCGCACGCGCGCAAGTGTTTTCATTGCGTTCGCAGCGAACAGTGAGGAAACAACGACCTAATACCGGCTAGAAAGAAAAAAAAAAACTCGTATTTTACCGGAGTGCTATTTAGGGGACAGCTAGAGCAAGAAGTTCGGATACTTCTTTTCAGGCTCTGTGGAAGCAGCCCTGCACAGCCCGCAATACACATATCTCTGTGGAACAGGGGCCTAGCTGCTATTGTTCCCTGCTGACAGCCCAGAAGTTGGTATTACCAACACTAGAGATGGCACAATCCAACAGCCCCGGTGCTCCACCTTCCACCTCTCCGGAGTGGTCTGAGGAAGAGTGGGGAGAGAGCCCGTACCAACAGGACGCGGATCTCTCACACAGTTTTAAGATGGTATTAGGTGATTCATTATCGAAAGCGGTATCGCAAGGTGTGCAGCCTATTGCGCAGAGGCTTGAAGTTCTAGAAGCCATGATTCAAGAACAGCAAGCCCAGCTTGCCAATAAGAGGAAAGCAGAAGAGTCAGTTGATCAGCTGTCAGCCAGACATCCCGCTGAAGGGATTGAACATAAGGGGCGGAAAGCAGCTCGGAAAACTAAACATATTTTGACCCCTCCGAGCAATCTTGATAGGGAGGATGAGGCTCCCCAAAGACCAGACGACCCTGTCGCTAGGCTGAAAAGAGCCTTCCTGGAAAAGAAGAAGCAAAGCCAGGATAGACCCCCTACCCCAGGGGTGAACAATCTAGGGGACGATGATGAAGGCTATATGCCAGAGGACGAAGGTGGAGACGACGTTGACTCCGCGCAGCATTCAGAGGAGATAGACAGTACCACCGATATGTTTGACCCAGAAGCGATCAGGCACCCAAAATCTTCAGATTGGGTCCCGTCGCCCAGAGTAGCAGCCTATATGGCGCAGCATATTAGGAAACCTCTGGACAGGGAGGTAAGGTCCAGGATGCGGTCAGAATGCCCTCGAACAGAGTTGCCGTTCAAACTGGCGGAGACACCGAAGCTTGACTCCAAGATGGTCACTTTTGTGACGAAAACGGCGCGAGATATCCGGAAAGGAATAGACAGGGCCTGGCGAGGGTGCCAAGATAAGCTTCTGGACATTGCAGGTCCCTTCGCTAAGATAATGGACCTGGCGGAAAAAGCCAAGGACACAGGAACACCAGTAGACGCTTCGGCACTGGCGAACTGGGCGCAAAGAGCTGTCTGTCTCATGGGCAACGCTAACTGCGCTATGTCTTCAGAACGTAGGAGAGGTGTCCTTCTGAAAATAGACAATACACTAACAGGCCGATTCATGGAATAATTAGCACGGCGCAAGTGGGCAAAAACGTGCGAATCGCAGTGGAATAGCGAAAATCGCAGTGCAAGTGCGAAAATCGCACGAAAAGCAGCGCACGTCGATTCATGGAAAGCCGTGCGCGAGAAAACCAGCGGATGTGCGATAAAAAAGTGCGCGGCGCACGTTGGCGCACAGGCCATCTAACAGCGTGCGCCAGGTCACAGCGAAAATTGCACAGGCCATAGCGAAATTCGCACATAGCGTGGCGCACGCAACAAAAGTAGGCGGAACACGGGCGTAACACTCGGAATGGGGAACAACTTGCCAAAACGTGGGCGTCACGGGGGAAGTACAGGGCACAAGTGCGCGGAACGCCCACACGCTCGCCTACAACACGTATTCATGGAATAGAATAGGGGAAAAAAGCGCACGCTCAAACCAGCGCACAGGCACAAACATGACCGCCACAAGAAAGCAGGCGGTAGCGTCTCTGCGGCTGTAAGAAATGTGCGCCAAAAGGTGCACCAACAAATAGCACCTATATACTGCCATGATGAATGTCCCATACTGTGGCCCTCCAGGAAAAATGACGTGCAAAGGGGTACCCGCAAACACGGACACCCGCTGACAAAAAATACGTGTGCGTGTATACCGGGGTGCGCGGGAAGTCTCACACGCGATTTCAGCAGGGTACGTGCATCACAGGGGTTCGCGTGAAGTCATTCACGCGATCGGGCCTGGGGGAGCGGGCTACGTGTATTTCAGGGGTTCGCGTGAAGTTTCTCACGCGATCGGGCCTGGGGGAGCGGGCTACGTGTATTCCAGGGGTGCGTGAGAAGTTCCACACGCGAATAGCCTGGGCGCGTGTATTTCAGGGGTGCGCGGGAAGTTCCACACGCGAATAGCCTGGGCGCCTGTATTTGAGGGGTGCGCGGGAAGTTCCACACGCAAATAGCCTGGGCGCGTGTATTTCAGGGGTGCGCGGGAAGTTCCACACGCGAATAGCCTGGGCGCCTGTATTTGAGGGGTGCGCGGGAAGTTCCACACGCAAATAGCCTGGGCGCGTGTATTTGAGGGGTGCGCGGGAAGTTCCACACGCGAATAGCCTGGGCACGTGTATTTCAGGGGTGCGCGTGAAGTCATTCACGCGATCGGGCCTGGGGGAGCGGGCTACGTGTATTTCAGGGGTTCGCGTGAAGTTTCACACGCGATCGGGCCTGGGGGAGCGGGCTACGTGTATTTCAGGGGTGCGCGGGAAGTTCCACACGCGAATAGCCTGTGCGCGTGTATTTCAGGGGTGCGCGGGAAGTTTTACACGCGAATAGCCTGGGGGCGTGTATTTCAGGGGTGCGCGGGAAGTTCCACACGCGAATAGCCTTTGCGCGTGTATTTCAGGGGTGCGCGGGAAGTTTTACACGCAATTTCTGCACGGTACGTGTATTTCAGGGGTGCCGGGGAGTCCCACATGTGATTTGACAGTGTGGGTCCTCCCAGGTGTAACCTGTACACCCTCCACGGCCCCTGCAGGCAGCCCACACCACAGGGGACTACCCTGCATCCCTGGTCATGTCCCGCAGGCAGCCCACCCAACATGGGCATGCCCCCCAGCAAAGGCACATGTCTCCTTGAACTAATGAACACCAACTCATGTCCCCTTGCACCCCCACCCCCCAGCACTGTGGGGCACCTGCCAGCAGGCCCCCACCCATGTCCAACTCATGTCCCCCACCACCCCCACTCCCCAGCACTGTGGGGCACCTGCCAGCAGGCCCCCACCCATGTCCAACTCATGTCTCCCACCACCCCCAGCCACCAGGGTCACCCTCCACCAGGCCCCCACCCATGTCTCCCACCACCCCCACCCCCCAGCCACCAGGGTCACCCTCCACCAGGCCCCCACTCATGTCTCCCACAACCCCCACACACCAGCAGTGCAGGGGCACCCTCCACCAGGCCCCCACTCATGTCTCCCACCACCCCCCACACACCAGCAGTGCAGGGGCACCCTCCACCAGGCCCCCACTCATGTCTCCCACCACCCCCCACACCCCAGCAGTGCAGGGGCAGCCTTCACCAGGCCCCCACTCATGTCTCCCACCACCCCCACCCCCCTGCCACCATGGGCAGCCCCCACCAGGCCCCCACTCATGTCTCCCACCACCCCCACCCCCCAGCAGTGCAGGGGCAGCCTCCACCAGGCCCCCACTCATGTCTCCCACCAACCCCACACCCCAGCAGTGCAGGGGCACCCTCCACCAGGCCCCCACTCATGTCTCCCACCACCCCCACACCCCAGCAGTGCAGGGGCAGCCTCCACCAGGCCCCCACTCATGTCACCCACCACCCCCACCCCCCAGCCACCAGGGTCACCCTCCACCAGGCCCCACTCATGTAACCCACCACCCCCACCCCCCAGCCACCAGGGTCACCCTCCACCAGGCCCCCACTCATGTCTCCCACCACCCCCACACCCTAGCAGTGCAGGGGCAGCCTCCACCAGGCCCCCACTCATGTCTCCCACCACCCCCACCCCCCAGCCACCAGGGTCACCCTCCACCAGGCCCCCACTCATGTCTCCCACCACCCCCACACCCCAGCAGTGCAGGGGCACCCTCCACCAGGCCCCCACTCATGTCTCCCACCACCCCCACACCCCAGCAGTGCAGGGGCAGCCTCCACAAGGCCCCCACTCATGTCTCCCACCACCCCCACACCCCAGCAGTGCTGGGGCAGCCTCCACCAGGCCCCCACTCATGTCTCCCACCACCCCCACCCCCCAGCCACCAGGGCCACCCTCCACCAGGCCCCCACCAGGCCCCCACCCATGTCTCCCACCACCCCCACCCCTCAGCCACCAGGGTCACCCTCCACCAGGCCCCCACTCATGTCACCCACCACCCCCACCCCCCAGCCACCAGGGTCACCCTCCACCAGGCCCCCACTCATGTCACCCACCACCCCCACCCCCCAGCCACCAGGGTCACCCTCCACCAGGCCCCCACTCATGTCTCCCACCACCCCCACACCCCAGCAGTGCAGGGGCACCCTCCACCAGGCCCCCACTCATGTCTCCCACCACCCCCCACATCCCAGCAGTGCAGGGGCACCCTCCACCAGGCCCCCACTCATGTCTCCCACCACCCCCACACCCCAGCAGTGCAGGGGCAGCCTCCACCAGGCCCCCACTCATGTCTCCCACCACCCCCCACACCCCAGCAGTGCAGGGGCACCCTCCACCAGGCACCCACACATGTCCCCCTGCCCCCAGGTCCTGACGATACTCAATCATGGCAGTAATGGCCAGCATACCCAGCACAAACACCCAGGCAAGGATTGCATCCACCCACATAGTGAATGCAATTACATGATACAACCCCAATGGCAAGTCTGTAAATGAACACATGTCCGTCACACACACATACACAATGGGTGCAAGTGAATGTCAAAACCCATATCATGACATGTATGAAACCAATGAGAAAATACCACAAGTGAAAGTTAAAAAAACATGTATTAAAGATGAAAAATAAGTAAAAAAATCAAACATACAACAATGGGGATAACAAAATAAATGGTCCATGTCCGAGAACAAATGTAAAAATAAAAAAAACAAAGTAATCCAAAAACTAATTTTGTCCAAAGCAAAATCATGTGGAAGTAAAATAATGAAAAACCATTTCCTCATGGTGAACACAATAATTAATAAAAAAAATGTTTCTTCAATAAGCAAACTATATACACGAAAATTCCAGGGTCCATGAGCCCAACACCATAAATGAAACCTACTACTACCTAATGAAAATAATATATACAAAGAAGTGGCCATTGTCCGAGCGGTCCAAAAATACAAAAATCAATAAAGGAAACCTAACACTAACTAACTAAATAACTATATACAAAGGCAGCGGGCAAGTCCTGCGGCTCACTCGGTGATGTTGCTGGCCAGGGCATCATCGAACTCCATGTCGATGTCCTGGAGGCGGGACTCTGTCCTGGCCCCGAGGTCTCGCAGGGATAACCCCATGTCCAGCTCAAACTCCCTGCGAGCTTCCTCGAAGCACTCAGCCCGCCTCAACGCCCGACGCATGGAGAACTCTGCCCTGACCATGGTGAGCCGCTCCTCTTCCGCCCGCTGCCGCTCCGCACCTTTCCGCTGGACCAACTGCTCCCACACGGAAGACACCACCATCCCAGGGTTGCCCTGCCCTCCGGCCGATGCCTGCCCCTCTGATCTTGAAGGCCCCGAGCCATGATGCCTCCCACGTCGAGCCTGCTGCTGCCTCCGACGCCACTGCCTCTGCCAGCACGACGGCATCCAGGCTGATGGAAACCACCGACGCCGTCGTGCACGTGCCCTGCCCGATGATGCTGTCACATCTTCCATCTGCTGGGGTCCAGTTGCTGTGTTGTCCACCCCTGCTGGACCTCCGACTCCCAACTGTGGCAGGGATGGGATCCCCACCGAGCTGGCTGCATTGGTCGGGGCAGGTCCACAGGGGGCCCTAGTGGCATCTGGGCCGGAATACGGCAAGGAGAATGACTGGTGTATAGCCTGCACAGAGGAGGAGAGGGCCGCCAGATTGGACAACACATGCAGGAAACCCCCGAACATGGACGATCCCAATTGGGCCACGTCGGCACGGTGCACTTCGTGATGACGTGCGTCCTCCTCCCGGGAAGCACGCACGGCATCACGAATCACAGCCGTGTGCATCGCGACCCCAATCAGGACCTTCTCCACACGGCCAGGGGTTCCCACGTCCGCAGGTGGAGTGGAGTCAGGTGACATGGACATCCCCTCTACCTGCGGACGGGCCTAGGACGGGGCATCCCTGCTGGTGCATGGTGGTGCACTCACAGGGTCAGGGACAGCGACATGCACAGGCCCCTCCACGGTGACCTGTGCTGCCTCCTGCCCCTGGCCCTGGACTGCACCACTTGCACCAGCAGGGATGCCCCCACCAGGCCCCATGTGTGCCCCAGTGGCGGCCTCCTCCTCCTCTGTGCAAACCACCAACCTGGATGGCTCCTCACCATCTCCCACCGTAGCAGGCCCCTGTGGGGGCTCACCCACCCCTTCCGCTGCAGCCGTGGGGGCATCCCCGCCGCCTTGCTCCACAGCGCCGTCTCCGCCCTCTTCTTCACTAGCCGCTGCGTAGAGGGAGACAAAGAACACAAGCATCAGGGCACTGTACAATGGTCCCCTAGACAGGAAGCAATAGCAGATGAGCACCACTGTCAAAGTACACTTCCATCATGTCCCTCCACAACACATGGGTCAGTCCAGGCAAAACACACACAGTAACAGGCATGGTGCATGCCATGGACATTTCCATGCATGTCCAATGGACTCTTGAAACATTCAATGATATGTAACTCACATGCATCATGGCTCATGCCTATCACATGCACACACTTCACCTCAGTCACATCCATCTGGCCCCAAACACACCAAACACAGCGGATACAAGGGTAATTTGGCTGCTTCACTGAATCTGTGCATTGTCACACACATGTGTCATGCATCCATGGCATGCACAAGTCACAGACACGCAGGTCAGGCACACAGACATGGCTACCATATATGTACCTGGCATCAGCACCCATCCCTCACCCCCACCCATGTCCAGGTACAGAGACTGGCATGCTCTCATGTTCAAAATCTGCATAGGGCTCCCCATGCGGCATTTGAACACATGCAACAACCATGTGGGTCACACATCACTGGTCGCACATGCATTACCATGATGTCCCTGCACACATACATGCATACATGGCCTATGGCACACATACAGGCAAGTATCATAGAACCAGCACACCGCAACATGCCCTGTCTCACACAGTAATGCTTGGACACTTACCGCTCAACTCCAGACGGGCCTCCCTCTCAAGGATCTGGGCGTGGAGCGCTGGGCGTACGCGTTCCAGGACCCTCATCTGGATGGAACTCATGCGGCCCCGGCCCCCCTCCACGAGGCGCCGGCCCTTCACAAGGGTCCTGGACCTCAAGTCCTCCCAGCGCTTCTTGATCTTCAGGACGTTGCGGGTTGCCACCCCCTCCGCGTTGATGGCAACCACACAGTCGGCCCAGATCCTCTCCCGTCCTTCCTTGCTGGCGCGGGACAATCCAAAGAGGGCATCATACTGCCCCAGGACATGCTCCACCAGGACACCAACTTCGTTGTCAGTGAAGCTGGTGCCCCTCTGGCCTGGGGTTGCCACTGGTGCCAGATGTGGAAGTGCCCGACATGGCAACCCCAGAGGCAGATGTGGGTGGGCAACTGGGTCCTGGGGCCGGACTGTGTAGCCGTGTCTGGGGCATCAGCCAGTGCCGGACGAGCACTCTTCCTCTTCCGCTTGGAAGGTGGTGGTGATCCTGAGTGTCCTGCGCCGCTCTGGACACTAGGGGCATGAGCCCTGGTGGACTCTGTATCAGGAGTGTGGGATTGCACACTCAGCATGGGAGTTGGTGCAGGCATTGGCTCTAGTGTGATGGTGTCAGGGGGAATGTCAGCAGCATGGACTAGGACCGACACTGTCCTGGCTGGGTGTGTGAGGGCTGGGGTGGATGGAGCCGCAGCTGCCCCTGCAGCCTCTCCGCCCTGCCTCCTTGGTGCAGCAGATGACCTTGCTGGCCCAGATGCACGTGGCCTGCTGACCTGGAAGTCAGCCATGGAGTCAGCCAGATCTGGTGCCACAATGGGCTGGTCCAACAAGGGCTGAGCATGGATGGTGTCAGCCACATCAGCCTCAACGGGAGGGGGGGGATTATGGGTGCCCTTGACTGGTCCTCCACACATGGGGGGGACAGGCTCACCCTGCAAGTAACGACCACGTCCCCTACCGGATCCACCACGGCCACCACTTGTGGCTCTTCCACCTTTGCCACCCTTACGGAATCCTCGCCTCCCAGCCATGGCACTGATGTAAATGTGCGTATGGGAGTGGCTGGAAACTATTGTCCTGGGCAATAGGGGGTCAAAGGGGTTGGGTACCAGATGGTAATTGTACCCTAGTGCTCTTGCAAGGCTGATTGTAACCCCTGGGGAAAGATGACGGGTCACGCTACGCACAGGAGCCCCAAAAAAGGGAGATGACGTGCACGCAACCCCTCCTAGACCACGTGTGCAGAAAGTAAAACCTGCACTACGCTGTGGCACCCAGTAACACAAGAATGAACGTATGCGTGTCACACGCAGCCTAGAATGACCTCTGAAGGGGTAGGCTACACACGGGGCAAGCACAGATGTTAGATACGTGCGTGACTCACTGTCTGCCTGGTAAACGAGCGTGTAAAAGGAGCACGTTTGGTTGGCAACACCCCCGCCAAAAGAAGATTTGTACGCTGTCTGAGGAGACAGGACAACAGTAGAAGGGAACACTGTTTGAGGGAACAGGCCCAGGTAAACCAGTAAAGCGAAAAAAGAGAAAAAGCTGTCAGAGGTTACAGGGAATACGAACTTGAAACGCCGTGAAGTAAATCGCGTGTGAAACGACAAGAAGTACAGAATTCACCCACTCGCTCTCCACGAAAAGCACGTACAAGGAAAACGTGTTCTACACATACCTTTTATACAGGGCCACACGTCCAGCGTCACTTTCGCGGCGTGTACGCGCTAGGGCCATTTCCACCAATTACACGCTTTGTCACTTCTGCGTGTAGGGCCATTTCCACCAATCACACGCGATGAGACTCTGACGTGCAGTCTTTCCACGTGTGCTCTGTCATCACGTGCTGTGTGGGAAACACCCGTGCGGGTCACGCCATGTGCAACTGAGGGCCTTTGGTCCAATAGAATCGCGTATGCGTGCTGACGCGCTTACGCGCTAAGGGCCTTTCCTCGATTTTCATGCTGACGTGCAGGATTTTCACGTGCCAAATCACTCCGTACCAAGCTGGCCACGCGTAAGCACACGGAAGACCACGCTCCTGCCCAGAAGGCCGAACTACTGCCCCCCAGAGCCCCGAGCACGCTCCCACCTACCATCTGCTGCTGCCTGACTGCCTGCTGCCCACGTGCACTGCCATTTGCTGCCTGCACATCAGCCAGGGGTGCTGTTGCTGTGACCACCCCTGCTGGAACCGAAGACTCCCGACTGGGATTCCATCGCTCCACAGCCCAGCCCCAGGACCCAGTTGCCCACCCACTCCTGCCTCTGGGGTTGTCATGTCGGGGCAAACACCATCTGGGACCACTGACAACCCCCGGCCAGAGAGGCAGAGGGGCACCAGCTTCAGTGCCACCGAAGTTGGTGTCCTGGTGGAGCAAGTCCTGGGGCAGTATGATGCCCTCTTCGGAAGTTCCCGCGCCGACAAGGAAGGACGGACTCGGATCTGGACTGACATCGTGACTGCCATCAACGCGGAGGGGGTGGCAGTCCGGGATTTACAACATGTCAGGAAGCGCTGGGAGGACTTCAGGTCCAGGACCCTGAACAAGGCCCGGCGCCTCTTGAAGGCAGCGGATGCCAAGGGGCGCCAGGGCCACTTGTCGGAAGAACAGATGGGGGTCCTGGAACGCATATCCCCAGCGCTCCACGTCCAGGTCCTGGAGAAGCAGACCCGTGTGGAGTCGAGCGGTGAGTGTACATGCATCCTGATTGTGAGCAGTGCGTGTGGTGATTATTCGGTATTGTGCAGGTTGCACATCTGTTTGTATGGGGTCGAGTATGGGTGGGGGTGTACATGGCCGTGGGGCTGACACATGCGAGGGCTGTAATGTGTGAGACATGGATGGTGCTTGTGTGTGTAGGCTTGCATGGCAAATGCAGTTGTGCGTGCACACATGTTTGTATGTATGTGTATGTAAGTAGACATGTCCGTGATGTCACGCATGTATGTTGTTTTGGGCTGCATGTATGAGCACTGTGTACATGTGCATGTGTGTGTATTTGACAAGGGTGCAACAGTGATGCAACATGGATGCATGTGACTGCGGTATGTGTAAGCCTGATTGGCAGATGTGACATGGATGCCCGTCTGAACAGTGCGACACTTGGCAGAGGTGTACACATGCATGCAAGTGTGGTGGTGTGTGTACGTGTGGTGCACTTCCTGTGTTGCATGTGATGTCTGGGTCACCTTTGGCTGCTCATGCTGTTGTATGTGTATGGATGGTGGTGGCAGTTGCGATATGGCTGTGGTATGGCTCATGTGTGCGAGTTGCAATGACATGTGTGTTGGGGATTGTGATGACATGTCTGAGGTTTGCCAATGCCACTCATGTGCAACTGTCATGTGTGTATGTGTCCATTGTACAGTGCCCTGATGCCTGTGTTTTGTTTCTCCCTGTCTGCAGCGTCAACTGATGAAGAGGGCGGAGAAGGTGCTGTGGAGCACAGCGGCGGGGATCCGACCGCCAGCCGGAGACGCAAGGCCCGGCTCCCCTCCCGTGTTGTCATCTCGTCGGGGAGTGAGGAGTCCGGTGCCGCGTCCCAGGCCGCAGCTGCCGGGGGGAGGTCCAAGAGGCGGAGGTTGGAGTTGGACTCCTCGGCAGCAGAAGGGGCAGCTGGGACCCCACAGGGCCCAACAGGGGAAGATGGCACGGAGTCATCCAGGTTGGTGGGGGGTCTGGTGGAGGAGGAGGCCGTGCAAGCACCAGAGACGGGGTCTGGAGGTGGGGATCCCACTGGTGCTAGTGGTGCAGTCCAGGACCAGGGACAGGAGGCAGCACAGGCCGCCGCGGAGGTGCCTGTGTGCAATCCTGTCCCCGATCCTGTCCCTGCATCATCTTGCACCAGCAGGGATGCCTACGTCCAGACCCGTTTCCAGGCAGGGGATGAGCTGACGTCAACTGGCCTTCCTCTGCCTGCGGACGTGGCTATCCAGGTCCGGGTTGAGCCTGTCCTGGCTGGTGTGGCGTTGCGTCAACGGGCCATGCGAGGTGACCTGCAGTCTTTTCATGGAGAGACTGCACGTCATCTCGAATGGCTCGTTGACCACGTCAGCCTGCTGGGACAGGTCACCCAGACCGGATTCCTCTGTCTGATGGGACTTGTTCTGACCCCCTCCTCAACTGGACCCCCTACGCGCCAGTCGTCCTCTGTGCCATCTTCCCACCCATCAGTCACCTGGGTGCCCTGTGGAGCTGCCTCTGACAGTGCGGCCAGGCTGGTGGAGGAGGCATCCCTGCCACAGTCGGGAGTCGGACGTCCAGCAGGGGTGGCCACATCAACAACTGCACCCCAGCCGGCGGAGGATGTGCAGGCAGCAGGAGGCAGTGCACGGGCAGAGGCAGAGCAGCAGCAGCAACATGGTGGGAGCCATGAAGGCTCGGGGCCTTCGACATCGGAGGGGCAGGCATCGGCCGGAGGGCAGGAGGACCCAGGACAGAGAGTGTCTTCCGTGTGGCAGCGGTTGGGCCACGCCATAGGTGCGGAGCGGCGGCGGGCGGAAGAGGCGCGGCTCACAATGGTCAGGGCGGAGAACTCCATGCGGAGGGCCCTGAGGCGGGCCGAGTGCCTCGAGGCAATCCGCAGGGGGTTGGAGGAGGACACGGCGTCGTCCCTGCGGACCCTCGGGGCCATGGAACTGGACCGCCTCCGGGACATCGAACAGGAGTTCGATGATGCCCTGGCCCGGAACACCACGGAGTGAGCCGCTGGACTTGCCCGCCGCCTTTGTATATAGTTCTTTAGTTTTAGGTTTCCTTTGTTTTTTCTTATGATTTGGAGTCGACGGACACTGCTCCACTTTTTGTATATAGTTGATATTTAGGTAGGTTTTTTAGGAGGTTTCCTTAGTTCAGTTGTGATGATGGACCCTTGTTATTTTTGTACATAGTTCTTTGTTGCATGGAGAGTTTTTACATTTCACTTTGGACAAAAATTTTTGGATTTCATTTTCTACTTTTGTGTTTTTATGCGGACATGCAGCTTATTTTTTCACATTTACATTGTAGTTAGTTTTCTTTCTTTAGCATTCGTATTTTTGTCCAATACATTTTTTTTTCCATTGTTCACTGTGTGGTTAAATCTCATTGGTTTCATGCATGTCATGTTGTGTGTTTTCTCATTCAATTGGAAAATATGTGTGTGACGGACATGGGTTCATTTGCTTCATGAACATTGGGGGTGTAACATGTGTTTTCATTTCCATGTGGGTGAATGGGTTACTTGGTAGGGCTTTTTGGCTGTGGAGGCTGACCATTACGCACATGATTGGGGATTGTGAGGACCTGGTGGGGGCTGCACATGGTGGCAGGGGGGTGGGGGTGGTGGGAGACATGAGTGGGGGCCTGGTGGAGGGTGCCCCTGCACTGCTGGGGGGTGGGGGTGGTGGGAGACATGGGTGGCTGCCTGGTGGAGGGTGCCCCTGCACTGCTGGGGGGTGGGGGTGGTGGGAGACATGAGTGGGGGCCTGGTGGAGGCTGCCCCTGCACTGCTGGGGGGTGGGGGTGGTGGGAGACATGAGTGGGGGCCTGGTGGAGGGTGCCCCTGGTGGCGGGGGGGTGGGGCTGATAGGGGACATGAGTGGGGGCCTGGTGGAGGCTGCCCCTGCACTGCTGGGGGGTGGGGGTGGTGGGAGACATGGATGGGGGCCTGGTGGAGGGTGCCCCTGGTGGCTGGGGGTGGTGGGTGACATGAGTGGGGGCCTGGTGGAGGGTGCCCCTGCACTGCTGGGGGGTGGGGGTGGTGGGAGACATGGGTGGGTGCCTGGTGGAGGGTGCCCCTGCACTGCTGGGGGGTGGGGGTGGTGGGAGACATGAGTGGGGGCCTGGTGGAGGCTGCCCCTGCACTGCTGGGGGGTGGGGGTGGTGGGAGACATGAGTGGGGGCCTGGTGGAGGGTGCCCCTGGTGGCGGGGGGGTGGGGCTGATAGGGGACATGAGTGGGGGCCTGGTGGAGGCTGCCCCTGCACTGCCGGGGGGTGGGGGTGGTGGGAGACATGGATGGGGGCCTGGTGGAGGGTGCCCCTGGTGGCGGGGGGGTGGGGGTGATAGGGGACATGAGTGGGGGCCTGGTGGAGGGTGCCCCTGCACTGCTGGGGGGTGGGGGTGGTGGGAGACGTGAGTGGGGGCCTGGTGGAGGCTGCCCCTGCACTGCTGGGGGGTGGGGGTGGTGGGAGACATGGGTGGGTGCCTGGTGGAGGGTGCCCCTGCACTGCTGGGGTGTGGGGGTGGTGGGAGACATGAGTGGGGGCCTGGTGGAGGGTGCCCCTGCACTGCTGGGGTGTGGGGGTGGTGGGAGACATGAGTGGGGGCCTGGTGGAGGGTGACCCTGGTGGCTGGGGGGTGGGGGTGGTGGGTGACATGAGTGGGGGCCTGGTGGAGGGTGCCCCTGCACTGCTGGGGGGTGGGGGTGGTGGGAGACATGGGTGGGTGCCTGGTGGAGGGTGCCCCTGCACTGCTGGGGGTGGGGGTGCAGGGGGACATGAGCAGGTGTGCAGGGTAGTCCCCTGTTTTGTGGGCTGCCTGCAGGGGCCGTGGAGGGTGTACAGGGAACACCTGTGAGGACCCACCCAGCCTAATTGCGTGTGATAATTCCTGCACACCCCTGTAATACACATACCTGGCCAAATCGCATGTGAGAATTCCCGCGCACCCCTGTAATACACGTACCCAGCCGAATCGCGTGTAGAACTTCCCGTGTACCCCTGTAATACACGTACCCAGCCAAATCGCGTGTGATAATTCCCACGTACCCCTGTAATACACGTACCCTGGCCAATCGCGTGTAGAACTTCCCACGCACCCCTGTAATACACGTACCAAGCCAAATCGCGTCTGATAATTCCCGCGCACCCCTGTAATACACGTACCTGGCCAAATCGCATGTGAGAATTCCCGCGCACCCCTGTAATACACGTACCCAGCCGAATCGCGTGTAGAACTTCCCGTGTACCCCTGTAATACACCTACCCAGCCAAATCGCGTGTGATAATTCCCGCGCACCCCTGTAATACACGTACCCAGCCAAATCGCGTGTGATAATTCCTGCGTACCCCTGTGATACACGTGCCCTGGCTAATCGCGTGTAAAACTTCACGCGTACCCCTGTAATACACCTACCCTGGCTAATCGCGTGTATAACTTCACGCGTACCCCTGATATGCACGTTACCCGCTTTGCGTTCCTTGTTTGGCAGCCCTGTGGACTGGTCCAGGGTTAGCGCTGCCCTTTGCGATGATTTAGCGATTTTGATGGCTTTTCCTTGCGCGAGGGCGTTCTTGGGGGCGTTACTGGCGCTGCTGCAGGTTCGCTGCGATACTCTGCGCCACGGCTGGTTTGGGAGCCTAAAATCCATGAATACGCTGTGCGCGGAAATCGGTTTTAGCGCACGTGCCTGGCGCAGACAATCGCACGCGGACACTCTGCGCCAGCCGCTTGCGACACTTTTCTGCGAAATTCTATGAATTACCCTGTAAGTGACTTGGCCTCGTATGAGGCTGGTGAAGGAGCTAGAGGTCTATTGTTTGGCGAAGCCTTTGCGAAGGAAATGTCGCAATTTGTAGGCACGTATTCCGCGCTGGAAAGGGCGCAAAGCGCGATCAAGAAGATATTCCCTGGTCGAGTTTTTTCTGGGACCGGACGTTACAGGGGTCGTACGTCCGGTCGCTTCAATTATTCCCGTAGACCCCAAGGGCCGCGTGCCCAATACTGGGAAGGGAAGCAATAGGACACCTTCTTCACGTCTAGAGCCAAGTTCCCCAGAGGCCGTAGAGGAAGAGGCTCTCACAGACAACCCAATACCTCAGGAGGTGAGTGTAATAAGCGTGAAAGTAGGTGGGAGAACCCTTCAATTTCTGAGCGCATGGCAGGCATTATCGCGCGATGCATGGGTATTACAGGCAGTAGCGGGATTACAGCTAGAGTTCATACAGGACCCCATTCAGGGCTCAGAACCCCGTCCCATCCAGGTGTCCCGGGAAGAAGAAGAGTTGTTACACAGAGAGTTGCTCCGCCTAGCAGACAAGAATGCAATAGAAAAAGATACGCAGGGGGGACCAGGATTCCTCAGCAATATGTTTCTAGTTCACCGAGGGGACAAAACTCGTCCGGTGATAAATTTAAAAAGTTTGAACGAATGGGTTGTTTACAACCATTTCAAGATGGAGGGCATCCATTTACTGCGAGACCTCCTCCGAACAGGGGACTGGTTAGCGAGATTAGATCTCAAGGACGCTTACCTCACGATTCCGATAGCCCAGGATCATCGGAGATATCTACAGTTCCGCTGGGGCGGGGAAATATGGCGGTTCACATGTCTCCCGTTCGGCCTAGCATCAGCGCCTTGGGCCTTCACCAAAATCATGAGGCCCGTAGCAGCGGCTATTCGGGAAAGAGGAATTCGTATTATCGTCTACCTGGACGACATTCTAGTTCTAGGGTCAGACAAAACCTCGCTATCCAAGAACGTGCAATGGATATTCACGCTCTTGTCATCTCTGGGCTTCTTAGTGAACTTGGACAAATCCCAGCTAGTACCTGTGCAAAATATAGAGTTCCTAGGGTTCAACATAGACACGATCAAAGCTACACTCGAGCTTCCACACCACAAATTAAGAGCGATAAAGAAGGAGATCAGAGTACTGATGGCAAAGGAGATGATCTCTCTTCGGGCTTTAGCGAGAGTAGTAGGCCTCCTAGCAGCCTCGATTCAAGCGATTTTTCCAGCCCCACTGCATTATCGAGCATTACAGAGGCTCAAGATAAAGCATCTACAGGGAGGACTCGGTTATCACCAGCTGATAACCCTGGATCAGGAAGCGCTTTCGGAGCTTCAGTGGTGGCTTCTCAACATGGAAGCCTGGAATGGCAGAGCGATTTTCGGAGACATTCCAGACATCATTATAGAATCAGACGCAAGCAGATCCGGATGGGGGGCGAGATGCGAAAACGTAGAGACAGGGGGAAAATGGTCAGGACAAGAGTTACAACTACACATAAACTGTCTCGAGCTACTAGCGGGATCGTTCGCAGTGCGTGCCTTTACGAAGGACAAAGTGCAATGCTGCGTGCTGCTGAAGATGGACAACATCTCGGCAGTGCGTTACATAAACAAACTGGGAGGAACGAGATCCCGCATGCTGGCAGAGTTAGCAAAAGATTTCTGGCATTATTGCCTGCAGAATCAGATAACGGTTACAGCAGAATACCTACCAGGGAATCTGAACGAAGTAGCAGACTGGAACTCACGATATCTGGTGGATCCCAGCGATTGGAGACTGCATCCCAGGGTGTTCAGAGCGTTAACAGACCTTTGGGG
The DNA here is from genome assembly GCF_040938575.1 of Ambystoma mexicanum. NCBI lineage: Eukaryota > Metazoa > Chordata > Amphibia > Caudata > Ambystomatidae > Ambystoma > Ambystoma mexicanum. The sequence continues at coordinate 591,325,753 of NC_090932.1, forward strand.
TCCAGTACACATAGATCTGTTTGCGTCCAGACTGAACGCTCAGACACAGACATATTTCAATTGGAGGATAGACCAGGGTGCAGCTGGCACAGACGCGTTTCTCCAATTATGGAAAGGGGCGCTTCATTATGCCTTCCCTCCGTTTCTGATGATCACGAGGACTCTAGCGAAGGTACGCAGAGAGCAAGCAGACCTAATAGTGGTGCTCCCTATCTGGAAATCTCAGCCATGGCTTCCAGTAGTGATGGAACTTTCTACGGATTTTCCGAGGATTGTTCCGCACCAGCCGGACCTTCTACTCGACCCGACCGGGAGAGCGCATCCGCTAATCTTAGCGTGCACTCTACGACTAATGGCCTGCAGGGTTTCAGGAGAAAATGGGAATTGCCTGGCATTTCGCGACTCGCTGCAGACTGTATCAGAGATTCGTGGGCGCCTTCCACCATTAAGAGCTATAACGCCGCATGGAACAGTTGGGTGCACTGGTGTGCAGAGCAGAGTGTGGATCCCGTTTCTGCCCCTGTAGTGCAACTGCTAAACTTCTTAGCAATGAGATTTCAGGAAGGCAACGCCTTTAGAACAATAGGAGTATTACGGTCCGCAATATCAGCAGGGCACGATCAAGTAGAGGGTAACGCCATTGGCGAACACCCCACGGTGCTGCGACTCCTGAGAGGTATGAAATTGAAAAAGCCTCCAGAACCGAGATACATAACCCTGTGGGATGTTAAAGAGGTCTTCAGACTTTTCATGGAATGGCCAGATAATGGTAATTAATCCCGATCCCAGCTGTCATGCAAGCTAGCAATGTTATTGTGTCTTACGGCATGCCGAAGAGTATCGGACGTTAAGGCATTAGAAATAGATAGAAAATATTCTATCCCGAAGGAGTGGCCTTTACAATAACCAAGCGAACGAAATCAGATTCACGTGTTATCTCATACCCCTATTTTACGGGAAACAAAAAATTATGTGTAGCGCAATGTATCAAAGATTACGAGACCGTCACAGCGCAGTACAGACCGCTAGGTGTTACTCAGCTGCTAATAGCGCGTAGGAAGCCTTATCATGCAGTTGCGACAGCGACAATAGCTAGATGGGTGCGCGAGGTCATGCAGTGGGCAGGAATTGACTTATCCCAGTTTGGTGCACATTCTGCGAGGGGCGCTATGGCTTCTAGAGCTTTCTCCGCCGGAGTGCCACTCCAAGACATAATGAAAGCAGCAGATTGGTCATCTGAATCGACCTTTAAGACATTTTATTTTAAACCTGTATCCGATATACCTGATAGAGTGGTAGCGAGCTTTCAATAAGCATAATGCGAGCCTCCTGTCTTGTCATAGAATAAAGATTGCCCACGCTAACAGCTCAGGAAGTCTTCATTCTATTAAAGACGAGGAGGCGAGCATTGTATCCCACCCGAAGTGTAGACAACTTTTGAACTAATGTAAGATTTTTTTAAGATGTTCAACTTGTCGTGATACCCACCCTCATAATTGGTTCTCCGTTTTTCCCTAGGAGACGACCAGAAAGCAGCATGATCACGAGCACTGAGTCTTCAGAGCGGAGTCAAGTTATTCGCCCAGGAGTTGCAAAGAGTTACAGTCAGTGGTCGAAGTGAGCGGGAGCGGCTGGGAGCGGTGCTCCTCTACTTTTTTAAATTACGTTTTATGGCTCCTATACTTTTATTTTAAAAAGAAACCGTTCCGGAACGGTTTCGTTTTAAAATAACAGTGTAGGAAGAAGTTGAGACTTGCACTTTCAGTGCGCTGCACTGAACGTTCCTTTAAACAACAGGTGCATGTGTTTGGGGGGCTGTACTGTGTGTGGGAGGCGGTTTGATGATGGGGTTTGTGGGGAGCCTTTCTCTGCTTTGGCTATGGATGCTGCCGCCGGGGACCAGGTGGCCGCTCTAGTACAGGCCATTACGGTTCTCAGAGCTGATATGTCTGCGGCCACGGCCGCTATCCATCAGCGACTTGACACTATACAAAGCGAACGCCATGCACTCCCTCCTGATCCTGAATTTGGGGTTAGCACTTCCCAGATGAGTCCACCAGCCCCTGTTTTGACTCCTGCCCCGGTTTACGTTCCCACGCCGTTTCCCTTGGCTCCTCCCGAGAAGTTTCAGGGGGATCCCAGCAAATTCCGTACTTTCATTAATCAGTGCAAACTTCATTTTTTATGCCGCCCCCTAGCTTTTCCTGATTCCACAACGAAGGCGGCATTCACACTGGTGAGGGAGTATATTATTCTCTCCTTCACTGGTGCTTGGGGACGGAGGTAACCATAGACATCGCAGAGGTTTCGTTGTGACATATGTGCATGAATGTGATGGATGTACTTTGGCTGTATTAACGCAGGAACATGGAGGGAAGACTAGGCCGTGCGGCTACTTTTCTTCCGCCCTTGATCCTGTAGCATGCGCTTTGCCAAGATGTTTGCGAGCTGTCGCTCCTGCTGCTGCGATTGTAAAACAGAGCGAGGGAATGGTCCTAGGCCATCCTTTAACCCTAATGGTACCTCACTCTGTAGATGTTCTACTGAACAGAACTCAAACGCAACACCTCACTTCTGCATGGTTAACAAGATATGAATTGATCTTGTTTGCACCACACATACAAATTAAGAGGTGTTGTGTTCTTAATCCGGCTGAACTTTTACCTTTCCCGAAAGGTACTATTTGCAATGACGAAGAGTCACACGATTGTCTCTATACTACTGAACAAGAGACAAAGGGTAGAATTGATCTAAGAGATATTCCCTTGAACAGTCCACAAGGGGAGCTGTTTTGCGATGGCTCCTGCTTCAAACTTTCAGATGGTACATCCAAAGCTGCTTATGCAATCGCTACACTGAGCACGGTCGTGGAAACCAGGAGAATCACGCATAACTCCGCGCAGGCTGCAGAGTTTATAGCATTAACCCGAGTTAATGCGAAGCGCTTACAGTGAATATATACACTGACAATCAGTATGCCTTTGGGGTGGTTCACAACTTTGGGAGACTTTGGTCAGAAAGAGGGTTCTTGACTTCACATGGTAGAAAGATCCAGCATGGCTTCCTGATAGTACGGCTACTCTCAGCACTTGCACTCCCTATTCAGTTAGCTATTGTAAAATACGCAGCACATCAGAAAATTGTAGATGATGTAGGAAAAAGGAACTCTTTTGCTAATCAGATAGCCAAACAGACTGCTACCGATCTCTCTTCAGACATTTATACTTCGAGGGAAGCCACAGATGCCTGTACTATGGATGAGGGTATTGATTCCGTAAGGGATATCCAAGCCGATGCCACATTAAAAGAGTCTAAGAAATGGGCTGAGGGCTTGGGGAAACTTGATGATGATGGCTGTTGGGTGGACAGAGTTGAAGGGAAATGGCTACTTCCCGACGCGTACATTACGATGATGGTTGTTATGGCTCATGGTCCCACACATATATGTGCTCGCAAGATCACAAAGATGTTGGAAAAAGTATGGGTGAATGATACAATCTCTAAGATAGCTGAACACTTTGTTCAGGACTGCATGATCTGTTTACAGCATAATGTGGGAAAGGGAACATCAACTCCTAGGGGAAGTTTTGGTCCACCTTCTGTCCCCTTCGAGGTTATACACTTTGATTTTATTGAAATGGAGTGATGTAATAACTTGAAGTACATCTTAGTAATCATCTGTGCTTTCAGCAAATGGGTTGAGGCTTTTCCTGTTAAAGACGCTACAGCCATGACTACTGCAAAAACTATGTTAAAAGAGTATTTCCCAAGGTTCGGGCTACCAAGAGTCATCTGGTCGGATAATGGTCCACATTTTATCACTTCTGTAATTCTGCAGATATGCGTGGGATTACAGATCGATAAACGGTTCCATTCGACCAGACACACTCTCAGAGTGCTGGATTAGTGGAAAGACACAACGGCATCATTAAAAACAAGCTCGCTACGACGTGTGCCGGCACCAAACTAAAATGGCTTGACGCCTTACCGATCGTGTTGTTGTCAATACGTACAACCCCTCAAACTAAGACTGGGCTCTCTCCCTTTGAGGTGGTGATGGGGAGGCCTGCTAATATTTGGAACATTCCAAAAAGTCGTTCCTTGAAAAATGTTGAAAATGTACTTTTTTCAGATTACTGTAGCCAGTTGACTAAAAACTTGTATTTGATTTATCACCAGGTGCGAGACGCTTTACCTGTACAATACGAGGGCCCCGGTCGCAGCATACGACCTGGGGAATGGGTCCTAGTAAAAGCTTTTCAACAATCATCTTGCCTTGCACCTCGTTGGCGGGGCCCTTCCCAAGTCCTACTGGTCACACAGATGGCGGTGCGAGTGACAGGCTGGAAAAACTGGATCCACGCGACACATACCAAGAAAATTCCACACCCAGTGCCATACGATACAGAAGAAACAGAACCCCTCATCAGTACTGTAACCAATGATCCTGGAGCAGGAAACAGCATCGAGAGTGCGTCAGAGACTCTCCCTGAGTCCGTGGGGCCTGGGGAAACAGACATTTTGCCTTCACACTCTCCAACAGTTTTGTTTCCGGAAACTGTTGTTCCGGATCCTGCATCCTCTCTTGTCCTTGATACGTCGCTTGCAACGGGAAGTGACGACGTGTTGTTCCCAGATCACTCAGTACCAGGAAGCACAAGTTACGATCTGCGTCCGAGGAAATAGACCTACTGCACGGTTCGGCTGTGCGATCGAGGAAAATCATCAAGGGCTTGTCTTTTTGGCCCGATAAAATCGTTTGTTAGGGGATTCTGTTGGCTAGGGTTTGTGGAAGGACTAAGAAGACGCTCGGCCTGGAGGTCCCCAGCTAAAAACACTGGTGTTAATTTTCGTTTGAAGACTACAATGCCTACAACCGCTCGGATGGACAAAGGAAAAGACTGTGTGACCAGCGGCGGGAATGAACACTTAACCGCCTGGGCCCCGAAAACGTACTGCTGTTTTTTGATAATGTTAATTGGTTTTATAATAGTCATTGTTTAGGCTTCTGGTATCTAGAAGAAGTGCATCCGCTTCAGAATTTGTTACCGACTGAAAATGTACCTACTGTTTCTACTCCTTTTGTGCACTTGCACACTCTTATCTCCTAGTGACTCTCAGCATAGACAGAGATATTACAACAACACGCTATTACTCATCATGAATGCTACACTTGCTATTTTTAACAAATCTAATTGTTGGGTCTTTTCACATTTACTGCAACATGGGGATAAGGGGCTAGGTTGGTATATTCATCCTTTACCTTTGACAACTGCATGCTATGCTTCTCTTAGAGCACTATTCTTTGGTTGTTGGAATGATAGCATCGCAGGGAACTTTGATGGGAGTAATTTGAATCAGTTTGAGGAACGTGTTCTGACCAATGTTCCCTCTAATTATTTTTCTCTAAGTGCGCAAATGATTTTTCTTTGTGCGCACATTATTTTCCACATGTGCAACTGAATACGATGTAAGCCACTTTTTTTGAGCATGCGTAGTTAGTGCGATACCATCTCTGAAGAGTTTGGGAGGCAATTTCCCCTTCCCAACCACCGCAATTCTTTACAAATCAGTGTAAAAGGAGCATCTTACAACTCTTTTTCTGAAAATATAGGCTATATAAAAACTATTTTATATGCGATTATAAGGAGAGCTCATCAACAGGTCCACGACTTCAAGATATGCCATAGTACCTAACAAAAATACTCCTACGCTGAGAGAAAAACGTTTATGCACAAAAAAAGCTTTGCGTGCTCAGGATAAACAATAGGTTTAGTTGTGGCTATTCATTTGTCAGCACTCCTCAGAGACAATACAGAAAGTGCTTAATGCCATTGGGAAACAACTCATGTTTATGAAAAAAACAAGTATAGCTAATCACTAATGTGGCTGTCAAAAATTCAGACATTATGCAATTTTTGCAAATCGAATAATTGTAACTGAAAGGAATTTGTCAGAAAACATGCCAATAAGAGTTAATGTGCCACTTTAATGGATTCAAGGGCCAGGAGAAAATGTCTCCCATAATTTGTGTAAGCACAATAATTGCATTAGAATAACTGCACCACAGAATATGATGATTAGAATTCCTGGGCCTCTGTTCACTATCCACATTATGTTGGTCTGTGAGTTGTGACAACATATACTCAAAACTCAAAATGTACAGCTAGGAGGCATATACACCACCCGCTTTACTCACTAAAAACAAAAACGAGAAGCCATGAACATATAAGAATCTACCCCTGCTTCTTTCCTCAATGACCAGCAGACAATTGGCATTGGTAGAAACTCAAATAATATAACTTCACGATCTCAAGAGGAATTTTAAGGGGATAGAACATATTTTATTAAGCATGAAATATCCCTACTGGAAAAGCCAACTACTTTCTTACTCCCTGAAAAATCTTTTGATCCCACGTATGCAGTAAAATAGTATAAGAACCCTGCTTGTAACCCTGACATAGGAAGTTAAATTACAGGGCACATAATACAACTTATAGATTTGCCCACCCTTGCTAACCACAGCCTAGACAAAAATGAACAAGAGCCTTACTGAGGTTTCTTCTGGTGCCCCATTGAAGAACAATACATATACTTGCCCTGTCAACAGTAGCAATGCTCAGAAGTAAAATATATTGTGTACCTTCTTCTTTAACTTCTCCTCTGAAATTCACTGTTATCAGTTGAACAAGATGCATGGGGATGCTAGAGGCAATAAAGGCAAACCCATGATTAAATTGAAAAGCCCTCAGCAGCTGAGCATAGACAGAAAGAGAAGGTGCAGTTTCCTAGACTATTAATATAGTTTCCTATTCATTAGAAAACTTCACTGTACTGTACTGCCAAAACAACTGATTTGGTTTTTAAAAGTTGCTGATTTGTTCTTCACCCCAAAGGAGTGGTCTCATGTTCCCTTCCAACCATTCCTTTCCCCGGCTCCTGTACTAGCCTCAAATATTAGTTGACAGGGCTCTGTAAAAAGTGAGGGGATATAGCAGTAACACACTAACTGGGATATTTGCATACCTACAATACTTTGTGAGCAGATCCAATTTAAAGCCTCACAATTATATTATGTGGAGTTTAAGAAAATTTCATAAATCTCCATGTGCACAATTACTATGAAGTACATACAAGATTGTTTGCAACATACCTCACCTTTCAATTTTTGGGTAGGATTATACACGTGCTCTTTGCAACCATTTTTGTATAGCAGTGAGTTAACATATCATTTGTTAAGGTCTATGCTCCATGGAACTCTGAACATTTTGAAAGGTTTTAGGTTGTGTGAAAAGCATTCTTGTTATCTGAATATTGTTGCCCTAATTTTATATACGAATGATGCCAGGCAAAGACAATACAAATTATCCCTTGCAGGCCAAGTAAATGGTGTCCAGTTAAAGGTGTAATTACAAAAAGTTCGAATGCAATAGGTTCGGGTCAATAGGACCGATAACAAAAGGTTTGATATTTTTTTTTATTATATATTTTTTTTTTGGTTTTCGCATAGGTAAAAAAAGTGTTTTTTACCACAAAAACGGCAGTTGGTGGGGGGACCCCCCCACCCCCAAAAATAAAAAAAATAAAAAATTCAAACCTTTTGTTTTCGGTCCTTTTGTTTCGAACCTATTGTATTTCGAAACTTTTCATTCGCGCCTTTAACCTATAACCCAAGTAAATGATATTGCAATGTTGCTCTCCTCTTATAGGGTAATGTTAGCAATGATAAAGTAGGAGACGTTGACCATGACATTTGCCTACTCAAAATCCTTACAGGGCAAATTAATATTTGAGTTTCATAATGCGTTAACTTGCAAGGGGGCTTTTCAAAGTGCTTGTGTGACATATGTACAAAGAATAGGAAGCATGGGATGAGGTTACACATCCTAGTAGACTGCTTACGTACATTCAGTATCCAATATTTGAGCTGAAACATGGGTTACAAAGTGTGGGTAATGATTTTGCTAAGGCACCATGAGTAACAGAGATTTGTATGCTTGAACGTCATTCAAATTATAACAAACATAAAACAAGACTATTATCTAAGTCTGGTAACCTTTTACAGAGCTAAGATATGATGAGTCAAGGTTGTCTGGTAATATCTGAATGTGGCATTGGGCGGAGTTCGAGTCATGTGGTAGAATCAAGTATAGGAGTCATCGGTGGGGAGGGAAGATAATTTGGTTAATGTGTGCAGGCATATCTTAGTTATATGTTCTATTCATACAGCCACTTTTTCATATTCGGTTGTAACCTCTTGTCGGGGTATTCTGTTTTTAGGGTTTTTAGGTTTGCAAGGTCAAGCTTGTATAGTAGGGCAATGTAAATAGGTTAGAACAGAATATCAAGAATAGTTAGTATAATTTATCTTCATTTTGAGAGAAAGCAAATATTAGGTAGTTGCTGTCGCTTGTCCCTTATAACATGTTTATGAATAGGTGGGAATTGTCTGTGTGCGCTGCTAAAATTCTTCTGATTGGCACCCAGAATGAAGCTGGGCAAGTGCACATGCGCACAGCTTAGAGGGAACATTGGTTCTGACTCCGTTGGGATGCTCGCTCTTTGCGAATTGGAGTAAGCTTAACGTTGCTTCTATTAGACCTTCTGATAGACTGTCTCATCCTTTTCAATCTTTGATCTCTTTCAAGATGACTCCTATAGGCAATAAGGATGCCACGCCTCCTTCCTACATTGTTAATCTTAGCCCCGATTCAGTTTCTTTCTGCATACAAAGGAATGGTACTCAGTCAATGGGTGATTTTAAAGGTTGCGCCAACATTGCGAATTTGACTAGCGAGAACAGACCTTTGTATTTCGGCGAACCTGTCTACTTTGTTTGCGGTAATGTAGCATTTCCATGGTTACCCAGGGATTGGCAGGGAACTTGTTATTTAGTGTTAGGGAGAATTCTCTGTAAAGGCTAATTTCCCAAACTTAGTGAGTCCCCCAGCAGCTTTGCTGGATTTTTGGGGTTTATTTTTTTCTCCTGCTAAGAGTGAGACTCTTTTACTCCCACTCTTAGGCAACATTTGAGGTGTTCTTTTATCTTTCCATGTGTTTTATGGGCTATGGGGTCTTTTACTCCATAGGATCTCATGTGTTTTTGATGTGGGTTACACAGCACCCTCCGTGCCGTAACCCAGGGGTGTCGTAGCGACCCCCCAACATAGACTCCATACCCTGGGACTGACTACTGTCTCCCAGGGCATGTAAAGTCACCATTGGCTTTACTAGTCCCAATTTATGAACAGGAACCAGTTCAAACCATCATTTTGTGGACGTACTGGTCGGGGCAATTCGATTGCCCCGGGGTCTGCTGTTCGAGGGGGCACGTCTCCATCCACCCTGATCGAGTTTTGGCTGGTGGCAGTGGATACTACTTTTTATATTCGACGGCAAATATATCTCTATGTGATTTTCCCATTGTTCGAGGCTACCAACTTTAATTATTTAATTCTTATAGCCTCGAACATACCGCCGGTTTATTTATTTAATATTAATTCACTGGTTGGTATTTTTGTGCCAGAACTCGATTCTAAAATGGCGTTTGTGTTCTCTTCTGTGACTCCAACCCAAGTCGAGCCCTTTGTTACACTTTTTGGCGGGCTTCTCCACAGAAGCCTCCAAAAGTGGTGCCACTCTGTCTGGGTACCACAGGGGGTGTGGGAGGGGTTTAGGCACCCTGGACTGAGTTACCTTGGTAACTCAAGTCGCACTCTTGTGTGATTGGCCCAAGTGGTGAGCCGGCCGGCTCACCACTTAGCATGTTTGATTGACAGCTAGGCTGAATGAATGGGGGTTTGCTGCATAAAAGCAGGGCTTTGTGGACTGGAACTTCAGAAGTAGCCACAGGACCTAAGAATCCGAGGAGGGAGACGCTGAGCCGACCTGCAACGACTACACCACCAGTGGAGCCCTGCTGAACCGTCTCACCACTTTTGCCGACGACAGAGGAGATCTCCAGTCCGGAGAGTCTTCTTCCTTTGACTGGTGGGGATAACCAGTTTTGCCTTCTTTTCACCTTCCTGGAGAATCTCGTGGTCCCTTTATGGTCATCCGGTCAGAGGTGCATTGGCCCTGATCAAGGAGGGGTTGGAGAGTGCTCCTTCCCCCAAGCCAGTCAGAGTGACTGACTATGTGATAGGTCTCCCCAGGAGAATGTCACAAATGATGGCAGAAGCTTGTGATAACCTGAAAGCTGGACAAGCCCTGGTCAAGCATTGGCATGACCAGAAGGCCAACATGGTTGAGTTCACTCACGACCAGCTAGTTCTAGTTATGATCCCAACAAGGCAGAGGGCCTTGCAAGATAAATGGATGGGACCCTTCAAGGTTGTGAGTGAACTTGGAGAGGTGAACTATCTGGTGGACTTGGGCAATCCCAAGGAGGCTCCTAGAGTCTTCCACACCAACCGACTAAAGGCATATGTCTCCAGGCCTGAAGTAGGAGCCTTGCTTCTAGCTTCAACAGAAGAGGAAGAAGAGAGCGAAACTCTACCTGATCTCCTCAGAGGCTTACCCTTGGACGAAAAGATTGAAGGAGTAAATCTCTCTTCAAATCTGACACCTGAGCAACAAGAAGAGTGCAAAGCCATGTTAAATCAGTTTGCCTCTCTGTTCTCACTTTCACCAGGCTTGACCCCTTGGGGACAGCATGATATACACACTAGTGACTGTCTGCCAGTCAAAAGCAGAGGATATAGAATGTCAGAAAATGTAAGGACCCACATCAAAGGGGAGATCAAGAAGATGCTTGATCTCGGGGTAATAGAGCCCTCTACTAGCCCATGGTCTAGCCAGTTGTGTTAGTAACAAAGGCAGGATCCAAAGAATTGAGATTCTGTGTGGACTATAGAGCTCTTAATGCAGTCATCAAGACTGATGCCCACCCTTTGCCAAGGACAGATGAGTCGGTGGATAGACTTGGTTCAGCCAAGTTCCTCAGCACATTTGACCTTACGTCAGGCTATTGGAAAATAGCCCTGACAGACCATGCCAAGGAGAAGACTGCATTTTCTACCCCAGTTGGCTTATACCAATTTAAGGTTATGCCTTTTGGATTAAAGAATGCACCTGCTACATTCCAAAGAATGGTGAATCAGGTTCTGAATGGGATGGAGGACTTCTGCATGGCATACTTGGATGACATTGCAGTATTCAGCCAATCCTGGGAAGAACATGTGAACCACTTAGGGTATGTTTTGCAGGCTCCTGGACAGGCCAATCTGACCATAAAGGCAAGTAAATGCCAAATTGGTCAGAGTAAGGTGGTCTACCTTGGGCATGAGGTAGGAGGTGGAGAAATAAGGCCTTTGCTCAGTAAGATTGAAGCTGTGCAAAATTGGACAACACCTACTACTCAAAGCCAGGTGAGAGCCTTCCTAGGCCTCACTGGGTACTACAGGAATTTCATTGAGAACTATGGGACCATAGCTTCTCCACTGAATGTGATCTCCTCTCCAAAATTCCCTAAGAAGGTCAATTGGAATGAGGAATGCAATCAGGCCTTTGAAAACCTGAAGAAAGCTCTTTGCCAAGCACCAGTATTGAGAGCTCCTGACTATCACCAAACTTTCATTGTGCAGACTGATTCTTCTAATGTAGGTATAGGTGCAGTCCTTAGCCAACTGGATGAGAAGGGTAGGGAGCACCCCATTTGCTTCATCAGTAGAAAACTGAAGGATCCTGGGACAAGGTGGGCAACAATCGAAAGAGAATGATTTGCTATTGTGTGGGCACTGAAGAAGTTTAGGCCATACTTGTATGGTTCTACTTTTGTTATTCAGACTGACCACCAACGCTTGAGATGGTTAATGCAAATGAAGGGAGAAAATCCAAAACTATTGAGATGGTCAATCTGCCTGCAAGGGTTTGATTTCACCATTGAGCACAGGTCAGGGTGTCACCATCAAAATGCTAATAGACTCTCTAGGATGTATGTCATCGACTAGAGGTATGAGGTTCATCCAGGAGTGGATTAAATCCTCCTGTCCCTTAATCTGGGGGGGGGGGGCGAGTGTTAGGGAGAATTCTCTGTAAAGGCTAATTTCCCAAACTTAGTGAGTCCCCCAGCAGCTTTGCTGGATTTTTGGGGTTTATTTTGTTCTCCTGCTAAGAGTGAGACTCTTTTACTGCCACTCTTAGACATGATTTGAGGTGTTCCTTTATCTTTCCATGTGTTTTATGGGCTATGGGGTCTTTTACTCCATAGGGTCTCATGTGTTTTGATGTGGGTTACACAGCACCCTCCGTGCCGTAACCCAGGGGTGTCGTAGCGACCCCCAACATAGACTCCATACCCTGGGACTGACTACTGTCTCCCAGGGCATGTAAAGTCACCATTGGCTTTACTAGTCCCAAATTATGAACAGGAACCAGTTCAAACCATCATATTGTGGACATACTGGCAATCGAATTGCCCCGAGGTCTGTTGTTCGAGGGGGCACGTCTCCGTCCCCCCTGATCGAGTTTTGGCTGGTGGCAGTGGATACTACTTTTTATATTCGACCGCAAATATATCTCTATGGGATTTTCCCATTGTTCGAGGCTACCAACTTTAATTATTTAATTCTTATAGCCTCGAACATACCGCTGGTTTAGTTATTTAATATTAATTCACCGGTTGGTATTTTTTGCCAGAACTCGATTCTAAAATGGCATTTGTGTTCTCTTCTGTGACTCCAACCCAAGTCGAGCCCTTTGTTCCACTTTTTGGCGGGCTTCTCCACAGAAGCCTCCAAAAGTGGTGCCACTCTGTCTGGGTACCACAGGGGGTGTGGGAGGGGGTTTAGGCACCCTGGACTGAGTTACCTTGGTAACTCAAGTCGCACTCTTGTGTGATTGGCCCAAGTGGTGAGCCGGCCGGCTCACCACTTAGCATGTTTGATTGACAGCTAGGCTGAATGAATGGGGGTTTGCTGCATAAAAGCAGGGCTTTCGGGACTGGAACTTCAGAAGTCGCCACAGGACCTAAGAATCCGAGGAGGGAGAAGCTGAGCCGACCTGCAACGGCGACACCACCGGTGGAGCCCTGCTGAACTGTCTCACCACTTTTCCTGACGACAGAGGAGATCTCCAGTCCGGAGAGTCTTCTTCCTTTGACTGGTGGGGATAACCAGTTTTGCCTTCTTTTCACCTTCCTGGAGCATCTCGTGGCTGCCTTGCCCGTGCCAAGCACCCCGGCAACCGGAATACCACGGTTTACCACTACCGCGAAGAGAAGGGTAGTACCTTTTAACCGAAGAACTCCGCGGCTGGTTTCTTCCCTGGCAGTGCAACGACCTTCATCTTTCTTCCACGGCGAGACCTCCTCTTCCTCTGGACGAAACACTGACTTGCACCCGCTGCCAGGAACAACTGCCCCCGCTGGAGCTTCCTTCACACTTAAGGTACTGTGTCTCGCCTGGCTTCCGTTGCGACAGATCGTTCGGGGTGACAGTAAAGCCTCGACTTTCTAACCTGGGCTGGCCTGGGACAACCTAGCTATTTTTTCCTGACTTTAATTTCATCCTTTTTGTGCAAACTATCTACAAGACTCTTTGGGCATAACCCCACTGTGTGAACCTTGCAATTGACTTCCTTTCTCTCCAGTAGAACTCTGCCTATCCTGCCTTACTGTGGTTCTTGTAAAAGTATTGAAACTTGTATGCTTCCATAACTCTGCCTTTTTCCCTCCCTTTTTTTATAACTTATTAGAGTCCCATCTTATTTTAAGCGCTCACCTCTGTCTGAAAATAAGTGGTGTTTCTCAGTAAGACTTGTCTAATAAGTAATTAGGGTTGTATATATATGATAGTGACTGTGTGCTGAATTTACTTACCTCTTTTTGCTAGTGTAATTTGCAAGTGTGTCTTTAAATAAATAATTATATACTTTTACACCAAAGCTCTGGTCAGTGTTTGCTTGTGCTACTGTGTCTCTGTACCTATTGTGTATACTCTATATACTGCCTAACTCTTCTTGAGGGAAGTCTGACTGCTCAGCCACAGCTACCAGGTGAATCTGTGTGGTACAGACTGCTACCAAGTGGGTTTACTGCCAAACACCTGTAGTCTTAAATCTTTTGCAGTGGTCCCTAAAGGAACTGCACAGGTTTCTGCCTAACATTTAGGGATCCTGTTACCCGGGGTATTCATAGCCAGTACTGTAGAGGTTTCAAAGGCTCCTCCGTGGCAGGACGAGAATGGCAATACTTCACCGCAAATTCTGGGTGACGTAGTTAAGTCCTTTGTGCCATTTTGGGGACAAATAATGAACTCTGAGGATATCAGGAGACCAGCGAGGAGACCATCAACCGGACCACTGACATACTCTATAATATGACTTTAGAACAGAAAGCAATAAGGTTAGTAGCACTTCAGAACCGGATGGCATTAGATGTCATCCTAGCTGAACGTGGTGGGGTATGTAAATTAGTGGGGTCTGCTTGTTGTGTTTTCGTGCCAGATTCCTCCCCAACTATCTTCAAAGCAATACAGAATCTGCATGTCTTAAGTTCAGAAGGGCATGTCCCCGAGGGAAACTGGAATTTTAGCACTTGGTTTTGGGACTGTCTACGATCTTGGGGTTGGAAGATACTTTCGGTCTTACTGATCATTTTAGGGGTTTTTATGTTTATTTGTTGCTGTATACAGTGTCTTCCTGGTATATGTTCGATGTTAGGAGGATCTTGTGCACAGGCGATGGGTACATTAGGACGTAATGTATCTGCTCCAGATAAGAACTGTGCTGAAAGAAATTTTGGTGACCGACCTAATGACAATAGATATCTCCGATGGTGATTCAGGGTGTATGGACATTGAGACAAGGAATTTTTTGTAAAGCGATTAGAAGTACTTTAGCGCTTGGCATAGGCCAAAAGGAGGGTTTGTCGAATGGGAAATCATATTGTGCCTCCTATACTGTATGAAAATATGTATATTGGCCTAAGCCAAGTTGCTCTGCGAAGAAATCCACGTAGCAAGGTCTTGACCTTAGATCAGTGTTAGCCGCCATTTTAGGTTCATCCGCCATTTTAGATTCTCACTTTAAAGTCACCCTGTGTTCTAAGGTGGTGGACAGTGTTGTTGTGCATGTAACATGGTCGTCTTGACCTCTGTGTACAAGTTAATGTGTAAACCGCCCACAGGCCAAATGTTAGGGTCATGTACTGAGACCTTGTCCTTCGCTGACCTGTGTAAAGAGGATTACCCGTACCAACAAAACTATTCCAAGAACATATATTCTGCACAATACTGTTCAAGCATCTGATGTGAACACTTGTTTTACTATATTGTATAAAGAGATGTGCAAAGGCTCAGAGAGAAATCCAAAGACACACTGTTGCTATTGTAACTTGTTGGCGAATGTATTAAGGATAATCCGTAAATGTATAGATGCATAAATTAGGAACGAAATCGGCACAAACCCTAGATCCGAGATTCATTAACCTGCAAGTGGGTTGGACATCATGTTTTGGACTGTATAAAAGGTGCGACTATTCTGATGTACAATCCCACTCACTGAACACACCAAACAGGGCTGGTTTTCGCTGTGTTGTACTGAGGGCCTGATAGCTATCTGTTGTTTTGTCCTTTGAGAACTGTTCAGTTACTTTGAATAAAGACCTGTGTATCTTTATAACCCGTGTTGGTGCATTTCCTTTTGGGGTACTCAGCCTCGATATCTTCTTTTTGCTTTCACAGTGTGACCTGTGTGCTGCTGACTGCAGTCAGTGCCAGGCCCAGGCCAATTTCTGTGACCAGGGGCTGCCGACTGCCGCAGACTGAGTTGGATGACTCTACCACGGGTGGCCGGGCCCGTGGATTGTGCTCCAAAGTATGTTTTTTACTTTTTTCTTTGAAAACCTGACCTTCCGTGGGGCCGGTGGCCGGGGCCCACCCCATGGAAGGTAGGTTTTAAAAGAAATAACTTATTTGGAGTGGCGGCTGTGGTCCATCACTTCGAAAATGATGGGCCCCAGCCACCCAAATATACGTTTTTTCTTTTAAAATCTTACCTTCCGCGGGGCCGCTGCGCCACGCACCTGTTTTTGTCATCATCAGGCTCAGCATGGCCGTGGCGATGGTGGCCCCACGGAAGGTAGCCTAAGTGAATGAGGCAAGGCAGGGTGAAGGCCAGGCCCGGGCAGGGCACGGGCGGCAGGGTGGTCCCACTAGTGTCGGTCACAAAAGGAATGAATTGTCGTTGGCCACTTTTTCATTGGTGCCGAGCCTGACTCGAGACAATTGTATGCCCCAGTCCGACCCTGGATAGCATTCATCTAAGCAAAACATGAACTGTGAATTTTTGCCTGGGTGTTTGCGTTTGTCCTTTTACTGTTATCAGCCTCATTAGTTCACAAATGAGCTTCAGTGAGGGGACCCGGAACGGTGCACGTATTGGGCCGAAACCGAACCGGCTGCACTTCACGAGAAAAGTCCATGCAAAGACGAACTTCTGAAATGCTATTTCGGGCTTAAAGGTACACACATAGAAACTAGACTGGGATAAACATGGTGCACGTGCCCACTAATCTGTCATCATAAATAAAAGCACTAGTTGAGTATTCGTGTACAATTCTCAACCGTCTTTTGCTGTCATTTTTTTACATAATTCCAGCACATGTTTTCTATCCTGATGTGTGGTTTATACACCAGATATGGCCCCTTAACCTGGGTACAATACGCTCCGAGCATTGGGTCCGAATGAGAGCACATGCAATCCTCAGATAGGAATCCTCATATAAGGAGGTGGGTGTCTGTTACACCCTGCAGTTTAGTGATGAAGTATGTCAAGAACATTCCAGTGGGAAGGAGATATCCGAATATGCATTCTCCTCTGGCTCCTGAATATTGAGTGACAAAACATATTTAGTTTTTTAATATGTGTTAAGGTGGAAAGAGGCCATAAAGCAGAAGTAGCACAGGCCGTTGATTTTACAACAATGTCTTGCAGAAATGACTTTTTCCAAGTTATACAACACCATGATCATGCTTGAAGGAAGGGTGAAGGGGGATGCATTTATGAGATGTGATAACTAATAAGGGCTTGAGAGTAAATTGATTACACAAAACACCTTGATGAGGTGACTGAAGAACGGGCTGAGGGGAGGGTGCTCTTCCTTGAGGTAACCGATTAACAATACTTGTACTTTAACAGACTGCCAGATGGGGCAGAAGGGGTAGAGACAAATACAGTGCAACAGTGACTGAAACAGAATGTTTTTTTATTTGTTTGCATTTTTAAAGCGCTCACACAGCACGGGGGCATCGAGGCGCAGTTACAGGAGGAGCATGTCTTAATTGCGTATTTACTACTAGCCTGTGTCAGCAGTTGCTGCAGCGCCAAACATGTGACATGGAGCACCAGCAGTGTGATGGGCTGGTGGTGGGCCGATCTAGGTAGGTCTAGCACTGAACTGGCACGGCCGGCGCGCCCGCGCTGAGGGCGGCGCCACGCCAGCGCTGAAGGCGGCGCCGCACCCACACACCCGACACCGTGCCCAGCATTATAGGGCCAATATTCTTTGGGCACTGGCACTACATACACTTTTTTTACAAATTAAGCACTGCGAAAGACACCTCACCTTCAAACGCATCTCAGGGTACCCAATCTCCCCTTTGGATTAGACCACACTACATACTCATGTCACTCACCGGACCACCCCCAGCAATACCCCCTTCAATGCAGTCATCATCGTATCAGCGGTCATCCCCTTCAACATCTATAACATCCCAACCTCATCCATCTGGAATCTCCTCCTCCCTCAACTTCCCAGCTACCCTTCAGAATATACACTCCTCTACCACAAACAATAAACCAACTGGCAGGCTAAAGTGCATTCTGATATATGCCAGATCTGTCCCTAAAAATCGTCACAACATTTATGACCTCATCTCATCTGAAGTCCCTGATAGCCTCTTCATCACTGAAACCTGGTTCTCAAAAGAATTCCAGCCCATTGCACAGGAAGTCTTCCCATCAGGCTACAATCTTATTGCGCACAACAGGACCAGCAGGGCTGGCAGCATTGCTATTGTGAGGAATTTGACCATCCGCACGGTGGGTGTGCGCTCGCCCGGGCTTTTTTGAAATGTTTAATTAAATGGAATGATGGTAGACCAACCTCAGGCAAATGTGTGGGGCTAATCCACACACATTTTCCTATGCTCACACCACAGCAAACACATAGACCCATGTACTATGGGTGGACACAGCCTACAGGCACAGTCCACCCTCTCATATTTAGTAGGGATATGACAGCCAGGAGTACACCATGTTATCTCCAGAAAGGGGGAGAGCAAGGTGCCCTCTGCCATGGCCAGCCTGATTAACTAACAAAGGCTCCATGGATCCACCCTGCTCTTTTTTTTGGGGCCCCTTTCTTTTGGGCCCTACAGCTGTTGGTAACAATTATCATATGAACAGAGTGTACTTCAAACAGGCCCACATGGGGCCTAGCTGCAGAGGTTAACAAAGGAGACACGAAACTGCAACAACATTTCATATATAACTATGTCAACCTGAAACCAGCTCCTACCCTCAGTATCATTGACAGTAAACTGTCATGTCTGGGACTGTGTTAACAGTAGTCCACCACGCTAGGGCGACCCCCATTCATAAGGTATGAGAACATGGTTTGCAGGAGCCAGTGAGTCTGGTCTCACCACAGCTTCAAGGGAGACCTGATGCTTTAATCAGGAACCACAGAGAGATCCATTAACCAGAGTGAATCTTTCATCGACAACAGGCAGGAAGGTGGGTGGGTCTTAATATCACAAGTTTCTACCCTTTACCTTTCCTGTTGCAAAGAACTCTAGTTATGACCTCATGTATGCAGGAGATTTATTGAGGTATTGAGGGACCCCAGGATTGGTTTGTTAAGGTAGGCTTAACCTACACCAAACCCTGTGGTCCATTTGGCTTTAAAAGAGGGCTGAGTCCCTCTTTTGCCAGATCATCTGAAAACTTCAAAAGGAGTAGAAAGGAGAACTCATCATTGGAACCTGGCTGAAGGCACAGTCTGCTTTACATCTTCTGCCAGTGAAGGAAGGACAGGACCTCCAAAGAGGGAAGCAAGATCCCTCCATTAAACATTTTCCAGCGAAGAGAAGGAGATACTGAATCCAGAGGACCCTCTAGCCGCTTCAGAGCCGGTACCCAGGCAGCACACAGCATGCCTTGCTATGCTCTGCAGCAAGCTTCCTAGGTAGTAGGTGCCAGAAGGTCGCTGAACCCGACACCAAGGACAAGGCAGCTGCCTGCAACACAGTCCTAAACTTTGGGTCATCCGCCGTAAAGGACGATAAGCCCTTTGAAGAAGCTGGGAGAAGTGCCTCGATGAGAATCTACTGGCGTCTGCCTTAAAGGACATTTTCGAGCCAGTCGAGTACCGCACGCTGCAACCGACTGCAACGCTGACAGTTGTTACGCTGCGGTCGCTTAAACACATTCGATACGTCTCAACCAGTGCCTCAGAACCGCCCAACAGCACTGTGACAACGATTCCTGACCACAAGCCGCTGTGTAGGCCAGCCTGCGCTGTTCAGCCAGCTTCGCTCACCGAACCGTTTTGCCGTCTGATAGCTGCACCTGACTCACGTCTTTAACTCTGTCACAGAAGCCTACAAAATGCACAGAAACCGATTCAACCCTGTTGAGCACCAAGTTAACCTACAACACAAGACACATTGCGGTTCTGTCCCTCTGGTCCTTGCCAGAAGGCCCCTAGAGACATTTTAAGACCATTACTACCTTTGTGCTGAAGTCAAGAAACCTTGAACTAGGAACTGCACTTGCGCAAGCAGCGGATGCGGACGGGATAGAGGACAGCACCCGGCGGCTGCTTAAATGATCCTACAATATCCTGACCCCCCCCCCATGAAAGCTCCCCAGTGGATGCTATCGCCAGTGATATTGGGCACCCAGGCACCACTGCCCACAACCCCGACTGAAATCGGAGCCGGGGAACGGGTGAACGGGTGTACGTCGCACCAGCCCCGTGGCCCACAGAGGAAACGGCGGCTGCCGCCCAGGCCGTATCCACCAGCACACAGACCTGCCCCCTCCCCCACTGCCTGCACGGGAGGTGGGCCCAAGCGAGACTGTGGGGCAGACAGGGCGCCGCTGACCCAGCGACACCCCCGGGCTACACAGCACCAACGGCCCTTCGCCCCCGGAGCCCCGCAACTACCCGGCCGCCAAGTGACTCTCTGGCGTGGCGACGGAGTGATCTCACATGGAGGGCTGGGAAATTGTGCACCATACCCGGGCGTACACGACCCTGCAGACAAGGGCCCCTGGGACTACTATAGGACCTGGACCAGAGAGGTGTTGCCTCACCGGCTGCACGCGCCCCCCCGCTGGAGCCCTGCTGGAGCTATCTGCATACGGAGGGACGGCAGTGAACGTCCGGCCCACATTGGATGTAACACTGGGCCACAAACCTCTTGAGCCCCACGCCTGGGCCACAACCTCCCCACCACTCAATACCCCTCCCTGCTTCCACGGAGTGACTGGGTGAGAGGATAGACTGGCAGCCTTCCATTTTGGAAGTGAGACAGGAGCCGCGGGCATTCTTACTGCTCACTCGCTGCCGCACTTCTGGGGTGCCCCCGGATTACGAGGAGGCAGTGCGGTGCCTCCCGCACGAAGTACCCCCACATGACTCTGCTGGGTGCTCCCAGGCCCCTCTCCCCAGCAGCATTGGAGACAGGGCCCGTGAGCCCACACAGATGCTGCAACACCACAGCGCCGCGGCACCCCAATCTTCAAGGGCACTGCAGCCCCAACGGCCTGCGGATATTCGGTGCGCTGCACCTGCTGGCGACCTTCACTCTCGGGCCCCTAAGGCTGGGCAGGAGCACCGCAGGGGCCTGAGGAAAAGGCCCGCACACGCACGGCACAGAAGAGGGAGCAGCAGCACATTGCAAAACACCCGCAGAGCAGGCTGAAATCACCCAGGATTCAGCCGGAGAACTCCTCCTCCCTAGGTGAGCTACTAGCCCCCCTCCACTCCCCTGCTCCAGTCCAGAAAACACCACAGCCCAGGCGGACCCCTCTCCACCGACAGAACCTCCAAAATCCACGCTTCCAGGCAACCTCTCCTCCTACAGTGCCGGAACTACGCTTTGAAGCCCAGAAGGCACAAACCACCGGCAACAAAAGAACCTGCAGGCCCTTCTTGCCCAGCTGTAACCCCTGCAGAGACTGGGAGGACAGGAGGGGTACACAACCCTCACAGAGCAGGGACAATACACACGCCAGGACGTGCCTCTCGAGCTTGAGAGCCAACAACACCAACAGCGGCCTTGACCCACAATGGAGACACTCCTCCCTTCTGATCCCCTACAGACTGCAAGCTGAAGCATACCCCCCTCCCTCCGCTGAGCAATCCCTGGAGACCCCCCTGCTCCCCGTCTCCTACACTCTCCACCCAAGAGGAACACAGCCTACAGCCGCGGCTATCACCCTCGTATGGCCACAACAGTGGACACCCTCCACTGAGTGTGCAACGTCTAACCAGACGCAACAGGCAAGCCAAAATAAGGGATCTACTCTTAAGGGATTGGAGGTAACCTCATAGGCACTCCGGAACAGAGGTCGGAAGCGCAGAGGCTAGACCCATGCAAAATCCCCCAACTCCAACACCAACCCTCTTCGGGACGCTAACACGACCTACCTTGACCCAACACCTCACAGAGATCACCGACTGGCGCTATGGGCAAGGATAAGGCCAAAAGACAAACCCTAAAAAGTAAAATGGACCTCTTCACAGTAGGGGCCCCTCCCCGTCCTGGGACACAGACCCCGGAGGAGGAAGAATCCAGAGAAGAGGCTCAAGACCCTCCTGACTCACTGACCAACCTAATGAAAGCGAGTGGGGATTTGGGAACGTCTCTGGAACTCAAAATTGGAGGGCTATCCACAGAAGTGTCCCTCCTTCGTCAAGACCTACGCAACCTATCATCTAGAGTCGGCGAAGCGGAACAAAGAGTATCAGACACACAGGACACTGTCTGCCGACTGGAACCGCAACAATCTCAGGATTCTTGGGATCCCAGAAAAAGAAGAGCGCCCCAGTGCCAAACTTTTCCTGGAAGGTTGGCTGGCTCATGTCTTCGCCCCCAGAAAACTATCCAAGTTCTTTTCCCTTGAAAGAGCACATAGAGTGCCCACCGGGCGACCCACCCCTGGAGCCCCGCCAAGAATGATAATTGCATGCCTTTAAAATTTTCGCTATCCTCCAGATGGCACGGGCCTCGGGCCCAATCACATACAATGGATACAGAGTAGGGTTCTACCCAGACTATACTAAGGAGGTCCAAAAGGCCAGCCAGTTGTTCGACTCTGTCAAGAAGAAACTCCAATCTCTGTCAATCAATTATGCTCTATTTTCCCGGCGATGCTCAAAGTCCATCACGAGGGCACCACCCACCTGTTCTACAACCCCAGAGAGGCATGGGAACGGCTCAAAACGCAAATCCTCAATGGTCCTGGAGCCCGACGCTCACCTTCTAGACCGTCTGCACAGAAACCCAAGCCCGGACAGCTCTCGCCACCACAGAGAATGGATGAGGCCTCTACATCATAGGGATCGACCTGCAGCGAAACACTACGGGAACTTTAACTTAGTGGCCGCCGCCCTCTAGGCGGTGCAATCACTACCCCAGTCCGGGTTATCCCAAAGAAGTTTCACAGTTAAAAGTTCAATGTTTGGGCGACAGGTGCTCCCAGTTGGGGGGAAGTACAGGGTGCAGGGAGTTCTACGGGTGTAGGCAATCAGAAACACAAAATAAGAAGGCAAGACACCCGTTCCTACTGGCACAGCAAACACAAACAGCCCACCTGCTGGGCCCGAGATACCCACATTATCCAGGCACAAGTTACACAGTCACATGGCAACCTCTGGACGACTCCCTCCAAGGGATACACTTGGGTACCCCAGGTCTACACTAAGTCCCCAAAAGCAGCGATGGACCCAGACGTGGGACAAACTGGATAGAGCTCGAGGGAGCACTACATACAACCCAAGAAGCTACCAAGACATCAGATCCTTTTTGACGCCTCACAACGAGACCCACGCAGTTAGAGCAAACAACGGCAAGCTGTCCTTATTGACCTGGAATGTCAATGGCCTAGGCTCCAGTGTGAAACGAAGACTGATGCTCCAGTATCTCAACCGATACTCACCAGATATAGCTCTCCTTACGGAAACACATCTCATCGGAACTGGTAACAGCTTCTTTAGAAGATCCAACTACCCGCATGCCTACCAAGCTGGGCTCACAAAAGGCGCCAGGGGCACAATGATACTCATCCACAAACAAGTCCCCGTAAAGGTCAGGAAAGTATGGACCGACCCCCGGGGCCGATTCGTGATATTTCTCGCTGACATCTGGGGCGAAAAATGGGGTCTTTTGGTGGTCTACGCTCCCCCCACACTTACGAACAAACTACTTGGCGAACTGCAGAACATACTCCTAGAGGAGGACGCCGATTTATGGGCCATAGGGGGGGACTTTAACAAAGTTATGGATGTCATGGCCGACAGGTCCCGCAGAAGGGCTGTAACTCGACTCGCCCCAACAGCTCTGTACACATTTGCCGAGACATTGAGATTGTCGGACACTTGGTGATCACTGCACGACAGAGCGTGCACAAAACATTTTCGAGAATCGACTATGCCTTTATCCCCCGCCATATATCCCACAGGCTTGTTTCCGCTGAGTTCCTGGCAAGAGGTATTTCGGACCACTCCTCTCTCCTTATAACTATGAAAAATGCTCGCCAGCGCCCAGACATCACCTGGCGCCTGAATACATACCATCTGCGGCTTTCCGAAATTGCTGAAGAGCTCTAGAAAAAGACCACGGAATACTTTGAAATAAACGAAGGCTCAGTGGAATGCCCGATCTCGATATGGGAAGCATATAAAACTGTCCTCCACGGAGAAGCCATCTCCGCGGTATCGGCCTACCGGAAACAACACGCCCAAGTACTGGAGTGTCAAGAACAACTCCTTGCACATGGTACCCAAAGCACAAAGGAAGCCCTGATAACAGCGCAAGAAGCTCTCAGTAACATAGCCCTGGATAATGCACAGGCGGCCCACTGGCTAGTCCGGAGTCAAATTTACGAGAAAGGAGACAAGGCAAATAAAACCTTTGCCTGGTTGTTGGAGAGACGTCAACAAACTAAAGGGTACGTGCGAGCCATCAGATCCCCTGAAGGGACGCTGCTGACTGCAGACTCTGACATAGTAGAAAAATTTGCTGCCTACTACGAGAAACTCTACACCCCACCAATCGGGAACCCCACACCTGCTCCCTCTAGTTTTCTCGACCGGATTGAGGTCCCGAAACTGTCAACACAACAAACAGATCTCCTAGACAGTGAAATCACCGAAAACGAAATTCAAGAGGCGCTTGCACAACTGCAACCTGGGAAAACCCCGGGTCCCAATGGGTTCCCAACAGAGACCTGGAAATGCCTTGGCAACACGCCAACGGGACACATGCACCGCATGTTCCTCCACAGTAAAGAACAAGGCGCACTCCCTCCGGACCTCAGAAAAGTGAGTATAGTGGTCATACATAAAACCAGAAAGCCCCCGGAAGAATGTGCTTCCTACCGTCCCATCTCGCTGATCAATGGAGAAGCCAAAGTCCTTGTCAGGGCACTGGCTAACAGACTGCTCAAGGTGATAGAGACACTCGTCCACTGAGATCAATGTGGATTCATGCCCAACAAATCCACCCGCATGAACTTACGCAGAATCCAACTTGCCCTAGACAGGGCCTCAGAGATACTGTGTCCACTGGCTCTCCTGGTGGTGGACTTTGAGAAAGCATTTGACTCTGTGGGGTGGGAGGCCCTATGGGAAATCAAGGCCCGAATGAACATTGGGCGAAGCTTCATCTCCTGGGTTAGACTCCTGTACGTATCCCCAGAGGCTACCGTGAGGGTGAACGGCAAGTCCTCCAGACTATTTCCTCTGGGCCGAGGAACCAGACAGGGATACCCCCTTTCCCAACTCCTCTTCCTGCTCACTATCGAGCCACTAGCAATCGAACTCAGATCGAATAAAAGCCAGATTCGCCTGGCCAGGGGGAGGAGAAGATCGGCTCTCGTTATATGCAGATGACCTCCTTATATATCTTAGTAATCCGGTCACCTCATGCCCGATTGTATCCCAAACCCTCAAGGAATACCAAACCTTTGTTGGCCTGAAGGTGAACGAGTCCAAAACTATCTACTTCCCGATCCAGGGCGGCGAAACTACGATTCCCGAGACTTGCCCCAACCACGTCTCTATCAGGGAGTTTAAATACCTGGGCATACGCATTGGTCCAACCCTAGACGGATTCCTCCAACTCAACCTACAACCCGTATTAGATAGGTTTAACAGGGATGTCTCCCACTGGCAATCGCCCCCCCTATCATTAATGGGCAGGGCAAACCTGTTTAAAATGATGACACTCCCAAGACTCCTATACATTCTCCAAAATGCTCCGCTTCCCATCCCCCATGAAACCTTTGCACTCATAGATAGGAACCTCCGTACGCTGCTTTGGGGAGGGAAACAACCCAGAATCGCCCTCACTACACTCCAACGATCTGTGTGGGAGGGAGGCATTGGTCTAACATCCATACGCACATACAACCTAGCAACACAGATAGGGGTAGTAAATGATTGGCTACACAACAAGCCCATACTACCACACATCTGCATTGAAACAGAGACTATGCTCCCAATGCCGCCCCTACAGGTCCTGCACGCCACCAACAACCAATACTCGAAAATACCAAGAATACCAAGAAAGACACGCCACATCCGACATGCCTGGAGGGACGCACACAGACTCGTTGGTTGGAAGGCAAAACCAACACTAGCCCAACCGATATGACACAACGTACATCTCCCAGAAATAAGGAAAATGGGCTGTTTTGGGAAATGGGGAACACGAGGGATAATTACACTAGCACACGTGATCCATGAGGGACGCCTGCTAAGCTTTGATACTCTGCAAGATAAATTTGGTTTGGCACCTGTGGACCGGTTTCGATATGCACAGCTTGCTCAAGCCATACACACCCAGTTCCCAGACATAACTACTATACCCCACTGCTCCCCCATAGAGACCAACGTTTTCCTGCAACATATCCCCTCCAAAGTCACCTCCACGCTCTATCAGGCCCAACTCCTTCGGTGCTAAAGAACTTGATAAGCTGAAATAAAGGTGGGAAAGAGATCTGGGCGATCTGGAACCAGAGGACTGGATAGACGCACTAATGTCCCCCCGAGAGATAGGTATCTAGGCCAAACTTAGATTGACACAACTCAGAATACTCCACCGCTCATACTACTCTCGCATAGCCCTGGTCCGATGGGGAGGGACCAGAGATGAGACATGCCTCCGATGCAAATGGGAGAAGGCCACCTTCTTTCACATGATCTGGGACTGTCAAGTGCTACAAGTCTTATGGGGTGACTGCACCCTCCACTATACTAGGAACGCCAATTCCTAAAGACCCCAAAATGGCAAGAAGTCGACTTTACTAAGTATCAGAATGTGTTCCTGGCGGTGGCACTGGGTGCAGGGAAAAGACTTATAGCCGCAAACTGGGGCTCAGCGGACCCAATAAGCCTGAACCGTTGGATCAATGAACTAAGTAGGTGCGCATCTCTGGAACGCTGTATCTACAATGCGAGGGGCTGCCCCCGAAAATTTGAAAAGATATGGGGTAAATGGCTGGACGCTCACTGAGGATATAATGATGGGTACTCCCAAATATTTTTTGTTCTCGGGGGGACAGGTCTGTAGACAGGGAGGGTAGGGAGAGTGAGCACAAGGTTACAGACTGACTACCCCTCTCTCTAAGGTCTGACGGCACAGCAGGTGCAGGTGCTAAGGGGCTGATGTATGAGTCAACAGCAAAGTCTCAGAAGAGAGACAATATGTAAACAGAACCGTAGTAATTGTATCAATTAATCTCTTTAATAGGATTTGGTAAAAGTATTATATAAAAAATATATCTCTAAACAGCTTTATCATATCTCACTCATACCATTCATATCGGTGCAATCATTCTGTGAAAAACAGGTGCGAAACTTGAACAATTTCTTCAAGCATATTGGTTGTTATTAATATGGAGAGACAGTAAGAAAAAACACATTTGAATTTTCTATAGGTCGACATATGTTTCGGCCCCTTTCAGTAGTCCCATCGTTGTCTGCGGTGGGCTAAATAGTTAGTGCTGGGCCATCTTCAGGACAGTTGTGATTTTAGTGAAAGCTTAACGTCTTCACCCTAATTCTGTATGACAAGCCAAATCTAAAAACATAAAACAAAAATGGCAAAGTTTAACGGTCTGTTCTCTTATAGATGATCTCAAGGTGATGGCTAAATATCTAAGCCAGAGAAAAGCACCTACCAGTGGCCGAAAAAAATAGTAGTAGACCACGGAGAAGAAATTTCGGGGTGTCTTCGGTATTCCCCTGCTGTATACCCCTAGTAAAAGGAGAGTAGAGCGTACAACGGTAATTATTACCTTGTGTCTAAATCGTAACACTAACTAGCTACTGAACATTACATTTTTTTAAAAGGCACAACAGAGCGCACTTACAGGTTTCCCTTGAACAGTGGGTGGAGCCTCAGAATTTTGTAGCTCCCGCTCGTATCTTGAGACAGTTGGAACAGCGAGTGGCTTGCTGCAAGACTCGTGGTGTCTAGTGAAAAGGATCGGACACACACGGGAAAAATCGATAAGAAGCCTGATAGGGGTCTATTTCGCGCGTACAGGCGTGATAATATGCACACAACATCGTGTCGCAAACGATTGCACGTGGAGCAACTATGCCCTATAGCGGGTCGCTAATAGTGGCTGAAGCACACCTACTGTGCGATATTGTTGATATAAGACGGAATGCACGCCTAGCGTGGTGCTCAAGGTTCAATGCGTGTCTATGGGATTAGGTAATGCCAAGAGCCTAACAGACAGATACGCACAGGCGCGATTTTAATCTGTGAATTAGTGTATAATGCTCTCACCTATTTTGGAGTCTTTTAGCAGTATACCGTCGTGGCTCCGGCGGCGTCTGGTCACTCCTGAATGAGTCAGAGTGAGAAAGGGGAGGGGCTAGGCATTTAAAGAATCACGTGCCGCTCAGGGACGACGTGTGGGTCGGCTGACGCGGGTCACATGTGGGCTCTAAGTTCCAAACATGCCGATCGTATTCGCAGGGACTTAAAAGTTTCAAAAACATGATTTCATCGGAAACCGGCCACAATGTGGTATAAATTGCAACTGCTTGACGACATGGAGATAAATCAACTCGATGTCAAAAAGCCGAGAGTTTTACTGTTAGGACCGTAGAAAAAGGAAAAGTAACATCATGTCATGTGGAATATGCCGTGTGACGGATGATGATCTATGAGCAGACGTCTAGCCACATAGACTGCAAGGGAACTAACGACACAGTTAGGACATTAATCGAGCAGTCTTATGTCACATTTGGATGAATGGCGATGCCTAAGCTGTTTAGAGAAAGGCACTCCATTCGACGGCTATATTTAATCCAGTTTGGACTGTTTTTAAATTGTAGATCCACTTTTGTTCAGCTTGGGTCAGAATTTTATCTTTGTTCCCATTGCGGCGGGAAGTTTTGATAACTTGGATGACACCAGGGTGTCATCCAAGTTATCAAAACCAGGGTGTTATCCAAGTTATCAAAACTTCCCGCCGCAATGGGAACAAAGATAAAATTCTGACCCAAGCTGAACAAAAGTGGATCTACAATTTAAAAACAGTCCAAACTGGATTAAATATAGCCGTCGAATGGAGTGCCTTTCTCTAAACAGCTTAGGCATCGCCATTCATCCAAATGTGACATAAGACTGCTCGATTAATGTCCTAACTGTGTCGTTAGTTCCCTTGCAGTCTATGTGGCTAGACGTCTGCTCATAGATCATCATCCGTCACACGGCATATTCCACATGACATGATGTTACTTTTCCTTTTTCTACGGTCCTAACAGTAAAACTCTCGGCTTTTTGACATCGAGTTGATTTATCTCCATGTCGTCAAGCAGTTGCAATTTATACCACATTGTGGCCGGTTTCCGATGAAATCATGTTTTTGAAACTTTTAAGTCCCTGCGAATACGATCGGCATGTTTGGAACTTAGAGCCCACATGTGACCCGCGTCAGCCGACCCACACGTCGTCCCTGAGCGGCACGTGATTCTTTAAATGCCTAGCTCCTCCCCTTTCTCACTCTGACTCATTCAGGAGTGACCAGACGCCGCCGGAGCCACGACGGTATACTGCTAAAAGACTCCAAAATAGGTGAGAGCATTATACACTAATTCACAGATTAAAATCGCGCCTGTGCGTATCTGTCTGTTCGGCTCTTGGCATTACCTAATCCCATAGACACGCATTGAACCTTGAGCACCACGCTAGGCGTGCATTCCGTCTTATATCAACAATATCGCACAGTAGGTGTGCTTCAGCCACTATTAGCGACCCGCTATAGGGCATAGTTGCTCCACGTGCAATCGTTTGCGACACGATGTTGTGTGCATATTATCACGCCTGTACGCGCGAAATAGACCCCTATCAGGCTTCTTATCGATTTTTCCCGTGTGTGTCCGATCCTTTTCACTAGACACCACGAGTCTTGCAGCAAGCCACTCGCTGTTCCAACTGTCTC
The DNA here is from genome assembly GCF_040938575.1 of Ambystoma mexicanum. Classification (NCBI taxonomy): domain Eukaryota; kingdom Metazoa; phylum Chordata; class Amphibia; order Caudata; family Ambystomatidae; genus Ambystoma; species Ambystoma mexicanum. Next base: position 591,355,450 of record NC_090932.1, read on the forward strand.
AAGATACGAGCGGGAGCTACAAAATTCTGAGGCTCCACCCACTGTTCAAGGGAAACCTGTAAGTGCGCTCTGTTGTGCCTTTTCAAAAAATGTAATGTTCAGTAGCTAGTTAGTGTTACGATTTAGACACAAGGTAATAATTACCGTTGTACGCTCTACTCTCCTTTTACTAGGGGTATACAGCAGGGGAATACCGAAGACACCCCGAAATTTCTTCTCCGTGGTCTACTACTATTTTTTTCGGCCACTGGTAGGTGCTTTTCTCTGGCTTAGATATTTAGCCATCACCTTGAGATCATCTATAAGAGAACAGACCGTTAAACTTTGCCATTTTTGTTTTATGTTTTTAGATTTGGCTTGTCATACAGAATTAGGGTGAAGACGTTAAGCTTTCACTAAAATCACAACTGTCCTGAAGATGGCCCAGCACTAACTATTTAGCCCACCGCAGACAACGATGGGACTACTGAAAGGGGCCGAAACATATGTCGACCTATAGAAAATTCAAATGTGTTTTTTCTTACTGTCTCTCCATATTAATAACAACCAATATGCTTGAAGAAATTGTTCAAGTTTCGCACCTGTTTTTCACAGAATGATTGCACCGATATGAATGGTATGAGTGAGATATGATAAAGCTGTTTAGAGATATATTTTTTATATAATACTTTTACCAAATCCTATTAAAGAGATTAATTGATACAATTACTACGGTTCTGTTTACATATTGTCTCTCTTCTGAGACTTTGCTGTTGACTCATACATCAGCCCCTTAGCACCTGCACCTGCTGTGCCGTCAGACCTTAGAGAGAGGGGTAGTCAGTCTGTAACCTTGTGCTCACTGGACGCTCACTGAGGCACATCCCCTCCCTACTTCCCTCTTCCCCCTCCCCTGCCCCTGCCAACCCCTCGCTCTCCCCTTCACCCCCTCTCCTAACCCAAAGACACGAGACGTAACACGAACTGCCATCTATTACCTGTTCTGCCGATGTATCATTGTTATCTCTATGACTGTGTTGCCTTTTCCACTGACAATACTGCTGTGATTTTCTGATGAATGCCTATGTTTATGTTGTTTTTGCTGTTAAAATCCAAATAAACAGTGTTATTAAAAAAAAAGAAATCTTGAACTAGTGTGGTTATTAACCATACTGACTACCCTCCTGTCAGTATCCAGAGCACATCCCTTTTCCTTCTTTGAAACGGTCCTCTGCATTCCTTTACAGGGTGGTTTACATTTCTATTTATTTTATTTTATTGTGTGATCAAGTGCATCATAAACCTTTCACACATCTAGAAAATATCAAATACAAAATACATATTAAGATATTGTTGAAATACATAATTCCTTCATATACAGTACAAACATAATTTCTTCATGTACAATAAAAACAAAAACAAGACCACAATATATATATATAGAAGTCTAAAATCAAAGAGCACATTTACCAGCAAAGAGGAAATCTAAAAATCACTGCCAAAAACACACTAACAATGGTACATCATAATTTAGGCCAAATTACCAAACACTAAGGAGCATATATCAGTATTCACAGTCTATGAATAAGTGCTCCAATGTTTCTACTGTATTTTTACAAAAACAACAAACTGAGTCTTTTTTCAGTATTTTAAGCCTTGCACGAATCACATCATTAGTAGGAAAAAGATTTAGCTTCAGTCTTATCATCACAGTTCTATATTTCTTTGAAGGGTGCTTATGTAAAAAAAGATTAATGTACATTAAAAGGTTTTACATCAAATTTTAAATGTTTAAAAACCTTAAAACCTGCAAGAAGATCCTGTAGTAGAATGTTTTTTTTCAGTACTAAGAGGGCGGGATATCAGTTCTTCCTCTGACAAACCTACTTCTTGCAATGTAGTCATAAACCAATCTAGCCACATTGTTGAAATCTGTGAGAAACCTGAGGGTATTCTCACTCCTACTCCCCCTGGATCCTCTTCTCAGGTGGCCAGGGAAAGGGCATCTCTTTTGGATCTTGACCCTGGGGGTGGAGAAGCGAGGGAGGATCACCTAGGTGGAGGGTCCTTGGGGATTGGGAGTGGGGTACCCACAGGCGAGACATGGTGTCCCCCTGTTTCCTTCTGAAAACCAACCTAATCCTCCTACAGTCTTTATGGGCTACTTTAAGACACCTCCCCTCATTTGACCTATTACAGGAAGAGGCGACTAGGAGTGGTGAACGCCAAAATGTATTTTCGCCACTCTGGTAGTGAGACGAAGAAGAAGACTGTGCAAGAGTACCATTGGGAAAGTCAGGCATGTTCCACAAATAGGTTGCCTAAACATCAGGGAATTGGACTTACTAGCCCACACATGTAGACCCTTAATATTCCTTGGGAGTATAAGAGGTGGAGATGCTCACCAGGAAGTCCGGTGTGAGAGCCGAGAGAAGGCTGGGACTGAGAACGGGCTGGGAAGCAGCCCACAGACACCAGTCAAGTGTTGCAGCGGCAGGGGTGAGCAATCTGAAGCTGAGGAGGCGCGGTAGCAGTGAAGGCTGTGGCAGACCGAGTGAGCTGTCTGGAGCAGAGCGTGCCAGGCCTGAGGATTCTTGGATTCCTGAATCCTACCCTGTGAGTGGCCAAGAAGCTCATACTCTGTGTGGTGGAGGTCATGCAGCGGAAAGCAGTAAAGTGGGAAACTGTGATGAAAGTTGCTAATTGATTCTGACACGACGTTCGGAGTGTTTAAGGGGCAGCCTGAAGCCCTGGTGGGAAGTCAGAAGCAGCAGCATTGTGCATTGAAGTTCGCCGTGTGACCCAGACACTTCAAAGAGGCCAGTGAGTTTCTAAGAGCCCCAAAATCCTGCACCGCTATGCACATGAACGCTGACAAGTAACGCTGCAGTATCGTTAAAGCGATTCCCATTGTCTGAACCAATAGACGAGAAACCAAGTAGCAGAGCATTGTGCAAGCATATAATTCACACAGCAGATGAGACAAGGTGCGTGTGAGAGTTTCCAGAACTAGGACACTGAGTGTTTGTATTGTAAGGAAGGCATGCTATCACAGTAAGGCAGACACAAGTGATCCCAGTTCAAGGGTGTTTATCAAACTGCAAAATTGGTGAGATAAACGCCTAATCTAAACCCGAAATCTAAAATTGGAGCAAGCTACGACCATCAAATAATAATAATACAGTCCTAGTGGAGTCTAGACAAATAAAAAGGGCCTATACTAAAAAACCTATTGCCAATCCTTACCGCTATGCTACAAAATAGTGTGGGATAATGTTCACAAGAAAACAAAGAAGTGTTCATAAAATGATAGGTCAAGATGTTATGGCCGGGGTCTCCCTTCCCCAGGTTTTAAGCACGGGACTCTTGAGCATAGAACTCTCCAGGGCTTATCCAACACAAGGTTACAGTTCCTTTTCTCATTATCAGGACCTTCTGTGCCCACGTCTCTTTCATGCAAAGTTTCTTGCTTCAGAGGGCCCGATATGCCATAAACAACAAACAAAAAGTTCCTTCTGCTAACTTTCACGTCAGCAGATAAACTCTTCATCCTTGGATCCCCTCAGCCGGGATCTGGTCCCTCTCTCAACGTTAGCCTTCTTCAGTCGGGCTCAGACCAACAACTCACTGTAAACATCCATGTGATGCTGGAAATGCATTGGAGGGACAGGGCCTCCATATCCTTGTCCTTTATTACTTTATCATGTATGCTCTGTTTTGTTTTCCGCACAGGAGTTCATGTGGGACTCCTGGCGGTGCGGCTCTTCCTCTTTTTTGGTTTGGTGTACAGACCCTTGGGATACCCTTATGGCACCCATGGGTGGGGGAGCAACCCTGTGCCCTAGTGTATGTTTTTGGGCACCTGTGTGTGGACCACAGAGCAGGGTATGGGCTGGTGGCAGCACCATGCTGAAGTTGACGGGTGCTCTGAGTATCCTCCATTTTGGGGATATCCAGACCCTGCCATTGGAATCAGTTGATTCCTGATAGGAAACAAGGTGGCCCGTGCGGCCTCTTGCTTTCTATTGCCTGTTACCTTACTTTTCCCAAAGTCCCAGGGAGCCCTGACTCTGTCCCTTCCCCCTGACTGGCTGTTGTGTGGTAGTTCCATATATGGTGTTGTGGGGAAGTCCAGGCCAGACTGCCTGGAGCTTCCCAATGACTGTATGTTGTGGGTACACCCGTGGGGTGGGACCTGGGAGAATGGAGTGTATGACGAATACGCATTTTAAGTTATGGATGTCTAGTATCTGGTGGTTGACACAATGACTGAGACAGCCCTGCCCGAAACTGGTATGAATGCAGTGTGTTGTGTTGAATCGTGTGGTACTTGTCTGAATCCACATTCTGGGTTGTGAGTGTCTGGATGGTGTGACACAGCAGAATGAATGGGAGGTCAACAGAATATCTGGGGGCCTCTCACTGTTAGAAATCGTTCAGGAGCTGAAGTTGAAACTGATACTTCACCTTGAAGCACACTGGATGAAGAAGAACTGCTGCTGCTGTCCTTCGCTAATCTGAAAGCTGCTGTGCCTTCAAGAACTGATCCAAGAGAGGACCTGGTTAGGAGACCTCTCTTGGAGCTACGAGGGAACATCGTGCAACATCTGATCTTTTCCAAAGCTCCCTGGTAGACAGGCCTATGAAAGGCTGCTGACCGGAGACAGGGACCTCAAGAAGAGAAGCACTGGATGTTCTGTCCATCACCGTCACCGACCGCCATCGCTGACCAAAGCCGCATGCTCCTTTGCCTAAGAACATTTAATCCAAGGACTTTTTGATCATCCTCGTTGACCGATTTCATCCTTCCAGAGAAAGTCAAGGCCACCGACGACAGAGGAGAATCCACCGGTGGGTTTCCCGCCACCTGAAGACTGCAGAGACGCCGGACGACTCGACACCCTTGCTGGGCCAAAGTTCTTCAGTAACACTTTGCGGCAACAAACACTCGTCGAGGTGCACTGCACGCCGGAGCTTGCAGAATGTTTTCGACTGATCGTCAAAGAGCACCACAAGAACCGAAGCTGCTGCCGCAACAACAGTGTTCACCCTTTTTACTAGTGGGAGCTCGACGATCCGTGGCTCCTGCCTTAAAGGAAGCCACTAAAGAAGGATCCGTCGACGACCCAACGTCGAACTCTGCTATTCCAGGTACATTGGGGTTGTAGAAATATTTAGAAGAAAATAAGACTCTTGTGAACAATATATGGACTGGGCTTGTATAGTATATCTTTATTTTACAGGTTGCCCACGTGGGGGGATCTCCACACAGAATTGTGACTTAGTAGCTGAAGTACTATTCTGCCTATTGTTCTAACCAACTGCTTTCCTCCTATGTCTATTGTTGTTTACCTTTATTAATTGATTTGTGTGACATTTGACCACAGTACCGTTGATGCACTTTAATGAAATCTGATAGTAATTGGGGTTCCACGTAGAAGTGTGTATATGTGCCATTTTAGATTAACTGAGCACAAAGTGAGTTATTGTGATTGAGTATATAACCTTGAACCTTAATTGTATTAAGACTGTGTTTTCACTAATACAGCAAGTGGACATTCCTTTGTGGGTGCTTGGGGACTACACTGTACTTAAGAACCAGCCTGCATCACCTCCTGAGAGCTAGGCCTTGACTGCTCGACCTTCGCTACCCTATAGAGAATCTTGGCTGGAGTTCTCTGTGCTTCTCCTCTGCCATATAGAGAGCAGGAGTACAGACAGCCCCCTCCAGTCTTTACAATCCCTCAGTCAGGTTCACGCTTGTCATCAAAATTTTCACGCGTGTGTTACTATTCACCCCAATTCGCAGGCATCCCTCAGTCGAGTTCACATTTGCCAGTATAACACAGTTCATTTAGCTTTTTCACAATATGGGATTCATTTCCCTTAGCTTTCTCTTGGCATCCCTCCATCGAGTTCACACTTCCACCATACACAGTTCAACAGAACATCATTCGAGACCCCTGAGGTTCTTCTTTTACCCAAGTCCGGGTCTAAGCCCCCAGTCAGGCTTTCCTTTAAGCCCCTAGTCAGTCTTCCCACAATTCTATCACCACAATGTTCTCGGATGTGTTACTGTTCACCCTAATTCGCAGTCATCTCTCTGTCAGGTTCACATTTGCCCCAGTAACACAGTTCACTTGCTTTCACAAGGTGTCAAAGACCTTCGACTGTACAAGGGGTGTTCGAATGAGCGCCCATGTCGTGCCGGACCACTCTGTCTCTGGTACCAAGTTAATTCACAAAAAGACATCTGTCTAGTAATCTTCCTTATTCATATAGTGTTGCCAATGCAACCTTGAGCCTAACACAATCCAGTCTATGTTCAGTTCCTTCCGACTCACCGGCTGTGCTGAACACATTGGCGTTTCTTTTGCCGCTGGAGTCAAGGACGGTACCATAATGGCAACCGCTTCTCCCCACCCTGGCTATCAGTTCCGGAGGGTGCCATGTACTGCTGACATCCGTCACACCATTCACCAGCTGTGATTCCCGGTCTTAGGTTTCCTTTATCAAAGGCTTCGCGGGTCTGGGTTGATTAGGACAAGAGCAATTCCCTCCTTGTTGTCCTTTTAGGTCTTGCCACCTTTCTCTTCCGTTTGAACTGCAGTCCCGGGATAGCTGCTTCCTCGTGTGTTCGGCCTTGCTAAAAGAGTTCTCTTGTTCTCTGCCTTATATCCCTATGGGTAAGAGAAAAGGCAGTCAGGTATATGTAGTTATCGGAAATTGCCTGACCATGCCTGACCCTTGTGTTGGGACCTGTCAGGTATACAGCTCTGGTGTCTGTCTGTCTGGCTTCAAAACTGGGACACCCTGATCGGCTTTTATAAGGAATTATATCCTTCGTATTCCCCTGAGGATTAATTGTAACTCCTAATTCATTAACCCTCATCCTAGTGGGGGGGGGGTTGGTAAACTTGGAAGGGTGAGATTTGTAGGGTTTGTGAAATGAATGGGAAAATCCTTAAAATAATAGTTTGAAGATTTGTTGAGGGAAGGACTGGGATTATTGTTGTGAAATGAATAGAGGGGATCCTGGGAACTGTGGTGTTTAGTCAAAACAGACTGGGAATTCGGGAAATAATAATCCGAGGCACTGGGAGAAGAATGACTGGGAGTACTCGGTAAGCAACAGGAAAACAAGGATTGTGGGAGATGTAGCCTCCCACTGCAACCTTGTTTGGGTTCCTAATAGGTTTACCAGACGTGGTGTTAGTCTCAAATCTGAGTTACTGCTAATAAATGAAGTACACACCAGTCGCAAAACAAATATATAACAAGAGTTTATTCTCGCTTCAAAGCGGTCTCAAGTTCAGCTATGTCCATGCACAGTCATAGGGAAATTGAGCCATTCACATGGGGGACAGTCAGCCTTAAGTACACTTCGAATCGGCTTTGGTCACTGAAATAATACACAGTTTATGACCTATTTAACATGGGCATTTGCCATGGAGACACATGGTACTTCGCTCTGCATCATCTCTGTTTACTGTTCTCAGAGCGAGGAAGTTTACCACGTTCCCATCACAAGGAGGCAAGGAAGCATTCTTTGTGCTTCATTATCACTGTTTGTCTTACACCAAAAGAGCACTTCGCATTTCGTCTCGTCGTTCAATTAGTTTTTCCTCTCTAGAAGGTGCATGGTACATCATGTTTTCTAAAAATGAGTTGTGCGATTAGCTTCGGAAAGCAGAAGACAGGAAGGAACATAAACTACCCTTATCTTTCTCTGTCTGTGTATGCCTGTTCAAGGCTCAAACTGGTAAATTCCATTAGCTAATCATTCCTCACAGAGACACGTTTGCCAGCCCTTCAGGTTGCAAACATTTTCTGCATGCAGAATGAAAACTCAGTAAGTGAGCAAAGAAAACCTGAATGGAATTGGAATGGCACACTTTAATGTGTGCGCCTAGGCTAACACAGAATACCACAAAATAAATGCATTTTCAGAGCAGAGGGGTTGTTGGATTTTGGTAAGGGAGATTCATTGGGTGAAAGGGAGGTTGATTTGGAACAGTCTATAAAAGCCTCAGGGATTTTGTCCTCCTTGTCCTCTTCCCCTATGTAATACTGCATCTCACCTGGGGCATTCCACCGAGCATAAACCCAGGTTCCCCTACCCAGGTGATCCTCATCCACTGGTCCACCCCCAGGAACTGGATACAATAGCAATGGCCGTGTCCTGGGCACCTGGATAAGGGATTCTTGGGGTCTACTTGGGAGAATACACTTAAGTTTCTCACAGTATCCCTTGGCAATTACAGTGTTATTTAGCGAATTGAAGGGAACGGCAGAAAAGGCGCTTTACAAAAGCTGACTAATCAGAATATTGAATACTTAACTGAATGAAACCTTTGTGGGCAAAGCTACGGGCTGATGAAAGTTAAAAGTGAAATTGCCCAATTCGAAGCAGTACAAGAGCGAAAGAGCATGACCGCAAGGTGGAGAATCAAGAGACCGCCACAAACTGAACTTTAGGAATGAATACAGTGTGGCAAGGCCAAATACTGGCATAAGGGTGTGTGACATATGGTGGCAAAGCCAAGGGGATAACCAGGAGAAGCCAAGCAGGTGTAAAATTGTACATAAAGCCAAGAGCCTAGCAGGGAACCAAGTGAATGTGAATCTGTACACAGGGGCAGGTAAAGAAGAATCTGTGTGGGATGAAGAGCTTAGGGTTACTGGTTGCGCGACCTGTGATCAGTGGACTGTACAAGGGGTTTTCGAAAGGAGCGCCCATGTGGTGCGGACCACTCTGTCTCTGGTACCAAGTTAATTCACAAAAATACATCTGTCTATTAATCTTCCTTCTTCATATTGTGTTGCCACTGCAACCTTGAGCCTAACACAGTCCGGTCTATTTTCATTGGACCGTGTGGTCTGACAACTGCGTCCAGACCAGGGAACACTCAGTTGTAATAGTGAAAGACATTGTGAAACAAGTCAAGAAGAAGAATTGTAAGTGAACTAGTGATACAATCCAGAAGCAGGGTCAACTTGAATTAGAGTTCGGTTGAACCTTCAGAGATTGAAACAAGTACAACAGTGAAGTCTAGGGGAAGGGAACCCTGAGACTTGATGAACGGAAAATATTGTCTTGAGGACGGAGCTGCAAGACCCTTTTGAACTGTGTTGCTTGAACGCGGGCAAGGGAACCCCAAGGATTGTGTGGAACTCTATTGCCTTGAACCTGGGAAAGGTAATCTTGAGACTTTTGTGGAACTTTCCTGAACTTGCAGATGGGGAGCTGAATAGGAAGCTAAGAGCTGGAAGAAGCTCAGAACTTTGTGTTGATCACCATTTATTTTACTATTGACATCCCTGCACATTGTTTAGCTTAGTTGTGATGGCAAGGAACAAGTTACTTACCTGTAACTGTTTTCTCCAGCATGGGTCTGGTATGGATTCACATGCTCATGAATATTCCCCGTCGTCAGGCTGGGAATCCTCGGTAAAGAAAAAATCAGTTTCAGTTTCGTTTCTGAACTGTCTTTCTACTAGAAACCAATCACTGGTCTCTGGGTCATACTGCCCCCAGCCAATGACTGCCCTCTACCTAAGCCCCTCCTCTAGCAGCCATCTCGAGATTTGGTAGCACTTAAAGTGGCAGTAGGACCAAGATAAAAGCCGCAGAGGGGTTGGACGGAGGGTTCACATGTGAATCCATGCCAGACCCATGCTGGAGGACAACAGTTACAGGTAAGTAACGTGTTCCTTCTCCAGCATGGGGTCTGGCATTGATTCACATGCTCATGAATACAAGAATACATAGCAGTACACACATGCACAACCACGGGAGGTGGCAAGGCTCAACATTAAGCATTTCAACAACTCAACATTAAGCATCTCTTACCTCCTCACCAGGCTCACCTTCAGCGAACAGGTTGTGCAGCACTGCCTGGCCGACACTGGACTCTTCCCTGGAATCCTGGTCGACGCAGTAGAATCTCGTGAAGGTGTGCGTCAACCTCCACGTAGCAGCCCTGCAGATCGCTCTTGAATGGGTTCTTGGACGGCCGGGCAATGGTCGGTTTGCCAACCGGTGACATTGCATGATGCAGCCGGAGATCCATCTGGAAGTGGAAGCCTTCGAGGGGGCCTTCCCTTGGTTCACAGGGCCAAAGTTCACAAACAGCTGTGATGTCTTCCGAAAACTCTTTGTGCAGTCCACGTAGAACGTCAGCGCTCTAGCTACATCAAGCAAGTGCAAAGTCCTCTCAGCCGGCGAAGAAGGCAATGGGAAGAAAACAGGTAACACCAAGAGCTCGTTGAGATGGAAGTCCGACGGCACCTTGGGCATGAAGGCAGGGTGTGTCCTCAGCACTACCCTCGTCTCGTGGAATATCAGGTATGGAGGTTTACAGAAGAGGGCCTGGATCTCTCCCACCCGTTGTGCGGAGGGTATGGCCACAAGAAACACTGACTTCCATGATAGGAACCTCAGCGGTGCTGAATGCAAGGGTTCGAATGGGGGACCTAAGAGCCTGGTCAGCACCACATTTGAAAGGGGCCCCTACGGGTCCCTCGTGCTATGGAAACAAGGCAATGACCATACACGAAAAGATGCGCCAGACACGAGGTTTCAAATTCCCAATGCTAGGGTTTATTGCAAGCAAAAGATAGTATCAATTGGCCAATTCTGATCTCACGCCCCGCGACGTGAGTTTCCTAGACCTCGAGGGACGCAAGAGAGCGAATTACGTACATCAGTTACATATATACAAAATGCATATCATACAATCAGCAAAGTCATGTTCAACACCCCTCTGTATTAAGTTCCTTTGAACTCGGAATGACAATGGACATATCCGACAAGTATGACGATTATAATGCTTTCGATGTCTATTCTAGTAACAATGTGCAATTTAAAAAGTGCGGAGGCATCTTTTAGAACACGGTGGTTCTGTTTTTGGAAGCAATCTGTACACGGGGGAAGAGCCACATTCCATGCTTTGCTATCTATGAGGTACTATTCGTGTCCTGGGAGCAGACACGTTCTAAAGGGTTTTGCGAAGGGGGGCCGTAAGAGAAGCTTAATTCAAGCCTTTAACTGTATTATTCTAACATATTCTACCATCGTACAAGACTGGCTGGCAGCTGTGAAGTGATTAAATGCCCTGCAGCTTCCTCCCAAGGCTACAGAGAGGGAGCGTGGGCATTCCTCTCTGGGCTACTCATGAGGAGTTTCAGCAAACTCTTCAGTCCCGCGACCTTGTCCTTTCATATTCAGACAACAATGTTAACAGTTGAGCAGAGTAAGCAGAATCCGCAAGAATTGCAAGCTGCAAAGCAGTTTTTAGACAAAAAGCAATGAGCAATGGTTAACAAGCAAAATGGCGATTCTTACTACATTTAAAATGGCAGCTCGTCGGTCAAGCATAGCAGTTCATATTTCTCCAATTCGATGCATAAGACGGTTGGCCCACGGCCATCAAATTACGTCTATCATTCAAATGAAGGGTATTCATTTTTCCAGATTGACACATTGAGATCCCACGCCTGGGCCAGAGCCTTCACCGGCGGGAACGAGCGGAACAGTCCTTTCATGAACTCCTTCACCAGGCGGTGAGACCACAGCAACGACCACCCCAGAGTTCTGGTATAGCGGGAGATAGCCGCCAGATGGATTTTGATGGAGGCATATGACAGCCCCGCCTTGGCCAGCGACAGCAAGGCCGGCAGCACTTGAGGGGCCATAATCTGTAGAGGGTTGATCTTCTGTGCACGGCACCAGACAGAGAACCTCTTCCATTTATGTCCACAGCACTTAAGAGTCGAGGACGCCCTGGCATTTGCAAGTACCTCTTTGCAATCCGCCGGGATATCGTAGCCTCCGAACTCTTGTGCTGCAGGAGCCAGGCCTGCAGGTTCAGCGATCTTGGGTCGTGATGCAGGATGGTGCCTCCTTCCCTGGCGAGAAGATCCATGTCAGTTGGCAGTTTGACTGGGGCGGGGCGCTGACATGTCCAGAAGGTCCGGGAACCATATCTGCCTCGGCCACGCCGGTGCGACGAGGATCATCCTGCACCGGGACCGTCTGAGTTGACTGATCAGTCGCAGAAGCAACAGCAACGGAGGGAACGCATACAAGAACAGGCAGTCCCAGGGGAAGGAGAATGCATTGCCCAGCTGGGGAAACCTGCTGGCAAACCTCCGGCACTTGGTTTTCAGCGCCGGCACAAACAGATCGATCTGCGGATTGCCCCACTGTCGGAAAAGGAGATCCATTTGATCCTGCCGAAGCTCCCACTCATGGCAAGAGCGCAGCTCCCTGCTGGGTAAGTTGGTGACAGTGTTCTTTACTCCTGCCAGATGAAAAGGTACCAGGAACATCCCCTGGGCGATGGCCCAGTACCACAGATCCTGCGCTACCTTGGATAGGGCTGGGGATCTGGTACCCCCCTGCTTCCGGATGTAGAACATCGTGGTGGTGTTGTCGGTGAAGATCCGTACCACTTTGCCGTTCAGCGACGGAAGGAAAGACCTGAGGGCTTAGAACACCGCCCGAAGCTCCAGGACATTGATGTGCAGGGACCTCTCCTCCAGGAGCCAAAGGCCTTTTGCGTGGAGATCTCCAGTGTGCGCCCATCATCCCTCCAGGGAGGCGTCTCCGTCATCACCGTTTCCTGATGTGCTGGGGTCTGGCAGTCCATGCCCACCGCGAGATGCGTGCAGGTGCCCCACCACCGGATCACTTGACAGAAAGTCTCATTGAGGGAGATCTTGTCTTCGAAGCTTCCTGCCGCTTGCATCCAACGGGCGTCGAGGAACTCCTGCAGTGGTCACATCCACAACCTGCACAGACGCACGAGGTAGATGCATGATGACATCATGCCGAGCACTGACTTGATGGACCTCACCCTGGCCACTTCCATGGTCAACAGCCATTGTACCTTTCCCAGGATGGCCTTCGTCCTCTCCTCCGACAGTGAAGCCAACCATGCCACTGTGTCAAGTCTGGCTCCCAGGAACAGGGCGTCCTGTGACGGTACCAATAGGGACTTCGCAAAGTTGATCGAGAACCCCAGTTCCGTGAGGAGGCGGACGGTCTTCGCTGTGTGGTCGACAGAGAGTTTTCTTGACTTTTCTCAGATGAGCCAATCGTCCAGGTAGGGGTATACGCGGATCCCCTGCAGGCGCAGCCGCCAATGGTGCCAGGCACTTGGTAAAGACCCTTGGTGCCGACTTCAACCCGAAGGGGAGTGCCTTGAACTGGTAGTGCCGCCCTTGGACTATGAATCGTAGGAACTTTCGATGTCCTTTGTGTATGGGGATGTGGAAGGAGGCATCCTCCAAGTCCAGCGACGACAGGAAGTCGCCTTCCTCCAGTTGTCCCAGCACGTGCTGAAAGGTGACCATCCAGAACTTCTGGGATTTTATGTATTTGTTGAGGAGGTGAAGGTCTACGATGGGCCACCAGCCGCCGGTATTCTTTCGGACAAGGAAGTACCACGAGTATACTCCGGAGCCCTGGAGCCTCTTTGGGACGAGTTCTATCGCGCCCTTTCTCAGCATTGCTCGTACCTCCAGAAGCAGCTGTGGAACGTGGTTTTCTTTCCTGGCCACAGGTGGGGCACTTCCTTTGGAAATCCAGAGTGTGCCCGTGGGCCAGGGCATGCAGCACCCAACAGTCGGTGGAGATTGTTAGGGAGAATTCTCTCTTTAGGCTGAATTTCCTAACCTAGTGAGTCAGCTTTGCTGGATTTCTGGAGTTTGTTTTTTTCTCCTGCCAAGAGTGAGACTCTTTTTCTCCCACTCTTGGACATGATTTATGGTGTTCCTTTGACTGTTAATGTGTTTTATGGGCTATGGGGTCCTTTACCCCATAGAGTCTCATGTGTTTTTACTATGTGTGTTACACAGCACCCTCCGTGCAGTAACACAGGGGTGTCATAGTGACACCCCACCATAGACTCCATACCCTGGGACTGACTACTGTCTCCCAGGGTATGTAAAGTCACCATTGGCTTTACTAGTCCCAAATTATTAACAGAAACAAGTACAAACCATCATATTGTGGACGTACTGGTCGGGGCAATTCGATTGCCCCGGGGTCTGTTAGTCGAGGGGGCACATCTCCGTCCCCCCTGATCGAGTTTTGGCTGGTGGCAGTGGAAACTACTTTTTATATTCGACCGCGAATATTTCCCTATGGGATTTTCCCATTGTTCGAGGCTACCAACTTTAATTATTTAATTCTGATAGCCTCGAACATACCGCCGGTTTATTTAATTAATATTAATTCGCCGGTTGGTATTTTCTGCCAGGACTCGATTCTAAAATGGCATTTGTGTTCTCTTCTGTGACTCCAACCCAAGTCGAGCCCTTTGTTCCACTTTTTGGCAGGCTTCTCCACAGAAGCCTCCAAAAGTGGTGCCACTCTGTCTGGGTACCACAGGGGGTGTGGGAGGGGGTTTAGGCACCCTGCACTGAGTTACCTTGGTAACTCAAGTCGCACTCTTGTGTGATTGGCCCAAGTGGTGAGCCGGCCGGCTCACCACTTAGCATGTTTGATTGACAGCTAGGCTGAGTGAATGGGTACCTGAAAAAGAATATTATTCCACAGGGCTTAGTGGTCCATTTGGAACCCTGTCTTTTTATTGATGATGTAGACTATAAACAGGCTTTCGCTGGGGTGGCAATCAAATGCAGTCGTGACCTAATGCTTCTTACCATCAATACAGCACTTAGGAAGAGTGCGATTATTGGGGATGAGATCGATAAAGCAGAATCAGCTTTTGCCCTAGATACCTCTATTGCTAATATAAAAGAAAAACTGGAACTCATTGAAAATCAGATCAAGGAGTTCATTAAAATAACAACAAATAAAAAAATGGACAAACTTAAAAAAGACATTTCGGCATTTACTAAGGAGGGAACATTCCCTTACCTTAATGCTGATTATAAAGGACCAGGACACTGGTCCAATTCTAACTCCCAAATGGCACCTATATCTAACAACAAAAGGGTGACTTTTTCGGATACATCTTCCGATGGGAGTCAGACATATCCCAGTAGAGGGCGATATAATAGAGGCAATAGAAGGAATAGAGGGCAACATAGAGGCAGAGGAGGTAGGCAGTACTGGCAATTTCCTCAATACGGTCCTCCGCCCCCGTTTGCCCAATATGGTCAGATTGCTCCTTTTCCCACCCCCAACCTCCCTTTTCCGCCCCCAGAACTAGGACCACCTCCGTTAGACAATCTATTCCACACGAGGAGGCGATCCTACAGGAGGTAATACCTAAGTCATTGGTTTATAATATTTCGCATAGGATTTTGAATCCACTTGAAATTTCCACACTAGAGAGAGGTTTCTCCTTTGTGCCCATGCAAAATCCATCTAAAATGAATACTGAAATTGAATTGCGGAGTTTGTTCCGTAAGATCAGATTGAGAGATTTTTTTGGTCACAATGAGAAAGAACACATGGATGAAGACTCCACTACCCCGTTCAGGAATAAGTCCACCTTCACACCGAGCCTTAATATGGTATCGGATGAAACAGCGATTTTCGAAAAAGCGGTCCTGAGGGACTTCCATCGATTACATAAACGAATCATTGATTACCCTCGTACACCTAGCTTCACCTTTTCTAAGAAAGAATGGGAGTGCCTTAAGAAACTTAAAGAAGACCCGTCTATCATAATCAAGCAGGCAGATAAGGGGGGTGGCATCGTTGTCCTAGATGCTACCCAGTATGATCAGGAAGTGGTGCGCCAACTTGACAACTCTATGGTGTACCACAAACTGAGTGGGGACCCCACTGAGGGTATTAGTAAAGAAATTAAGGCAATCTGCACGACAGCACGTGATGCAAATATCATCAGTGAAAAGGAATTTCTTTTCCTCACGGCCAAGGAAACTAGAGTCCCTCTTTTCTACATATTGCCGAAAATTCATAAAGACCTTACTAACCCTCCGGGTCGCCCCATAGTTTCACTTTGCAGTTCCATATTAGAACCATTGGGACAATTCCTTGATTTCTTTTTGAAACCCTTGGCATCCAATACTAGCAATTATATATCAGATACGACGGATGCTATCAAACAACTTGAGAACCTGCCTTTCAATCCTGTTCACGAAATGTTAATTACCCTGGATGTGGAGTCACTTTACTCTAACATACCGCAAGCTGAATCTCTAATAGTCATTAAACAATTCCTGGATGCTCGTCCAGATACTCAACACATACCCAGTGAGTTTTTGATTCAGCTTCTAGAATTAGCTCTTACTAAAAACTATTTCAGATTCAAGAATTTCTACTATTTACAAGTTAAGGGCACGGCTATGGGGGCATCTTTTGCCATCTTATACATGTGGCAATTTGAAAAATCTCTCATATTACATGACTCAAATCCTTTTTTTGCGGCTATACGTCTATACAAAAGATATATAGACGACATCATTATGGTCTGGGACACTACTAAAGGGGATTATACCATCTTTCTCCCCTGGATTAATTCCCTTAGTCCACACCTCAAATTCACCATGACTTCGAGTAACATCTCACTTCCTTTTTTGGATTTAACAGTGAAATCAGATGGGGAACAGATTCTTGTGGAACTTTTTCACAAAGAGACAGACCGCAACTCCATTTTACGGTTCGATAGTTTTCATCCTAAAGCACTCAGAGAAAGTATACCTTATGGGCAGTTTTTGAGAGCAAGACGGAACTGTACCAAAGTTAATGACTATTCGACTCAGGCTGATATTATTACAACCAGATTAACAGCCAGAGACTACCCCCCTTATTTGCTCAGACAGGCACGGAAGAGAGCCAGACATCAACATCGAGATATACTGCTAACTAAGCAGAATAGACCGGACGTAACCAGTCAACGCATTATATGCGTTACTACTTTTAGTTCTCATCATAAAGAGATTAAAAAAATGATTTACAAACACTGGCATCTCCTCCAACTTAATAATCCAGAATTGGAACGGCCTTTATTCGCTTTCAAAAAAGGCAAAAACCTCCAAAATTGGCTGTCTCAGGCAGATCGAGTTAAACCTTCTCCTCGACAACCCACATTGACATCTCAGTGGGGCCTTCCTCCGATTGTAGGACATTTTCCATGCGGGTTCTGCAATGCTTGCAAATTTACCACAGTATGTTCTACCATATTCATCAATGGTAGAGTTTGGTCGCTTAAACAACATACTACGTGCAACTCTTCCAATGTGGTCTATGTTATTGTCTGCCCATGTAATAAATCTTACATTGGGAAGACAGCTAGACCTATTAAAATCAGAATTTCGGAGCACAAATCTAGAATCCGGACGAATACTCACAATGCCCCACTAGTGGCCCACTTTTTGGAACTGGGCCACAGTTGTGATGAGCTTAAATGGTGGGTATTGGAACGAGTCCAAGGTACTGACCGCCTTAACACAGCATCTAAACTAGCACAAAGGGAGCAGTGGTGGATGTACCACACTGATAGCTACCACACTGGACTTAACCATCAAGAAGAATGGCTCCAATGCGCTACTTGAGGGCCGATCCTGGGACTGCGACTATCCCTTTCATCTCTGTTCCAATTGTACCTAGAGAATGGGCATCTGCCTTATATGCTAATGGGGGCTTTTCATTTATCTATCTCTTAATGACAGGATTATGTCATTTGTGGATAATCCCCAGTTTTGGGTTATCATTGTCTTCACTGTAGAGTGCAATTGGACACGCATGACTGCGACTGCCTTCACTGCGCTTATTTGAGTATTCCCTTTCTTCTTCTGGGTTTCTCTTTTCTCTTATGTACCGAGTTAGGATCGATACTTTTGGATCCCTTTGCATGTAGTTTATTTTTCATGCACTGTCCCCTTAAGGACGAGATCCGCTAGTCGGCGTCATGTGATCATCGACGTCAGTCACATGGGACGTCGAGACGGTATTTCAGGAAGTTCGAGTAGCTCCCTCATTGACTTCTGGCCTTCCTGCCGAAGCCACTGGAGGAACTTACGTACTCGGCAGCAGTCAGTCGACTTTGGCCTGCGCAGCGGCTACAGCTTCACAGCTGGGGAGGACCACGCTGTAGGCAGGTAAGAGTGGGGGGTTCTATCCTTTTTGCTTTTGGTTTCGTCTGGCGTTCGTTCGCTAGTCGAGCGCAGGCTCCTATACAATGGCCTTTTGATTGTGAGCAGATGTCTTTTTCTGCCACCTCTCCTTCTCTGCAATGGGAGAATTACCATAGAGTAGGGGGAAGTCTGTGTTGATAGGGACTCCTCCTAGTCCTCTCTATATATATCACGCAGTAATTCTTAATCTTAACTTATTAATTTCCTGTAGTATCCCTACACATTTTTCTTCTGCTGGTTACTCGAATTTCGAGTGCAGGTCCCTACGGTATAGTGTCCGTGGATTTGTCTCTTTTTCCTGCTCCTTCATCTCTTGTGTGGTTCTCGTTTCTTTTCCCTTCTGTAGGATACGGGCCTCATAAGGTCTCTAGGTGGTCCTATCTCTCTTCGTCTGATTGGACCTTGTACTGCACCCTGATAAGAACTTGAGGTTGTATCATCAAGACCTATTCTTTTCCTTGGATATATTCTAGAGGAGTTCCCCCTCGAATTGAAGGTATGGGTCTTATTTCTTTATATTGAACTATTTGGTTGTCATTCACTCTGCTCCTTAGCTCTGTGACCAATGGGATGACAGTGGGAGCTCTGATTTATTTAGGCTTCCCTCTCCCGGATTGCCTGGTTGGATTGACTTAATTGCATATTCACGGCATAATATGCAGGGACGATCTGTCTCCTGGTATTCTCCTTAAATTGATCTGGAGCTGCTCACCTCTAGTTCTTTTTTAAAATAGATTGTGGGGCTATTCCTTGAGTCAAAATATATGGGAATATGATTTTTAACTGCATGGATAGAGTTATGTATGGGGCTGCTAGATCAGGTCAAGGGATTATTGTAGTTAGTAATTTTAATGACGGAATTTTTTCATATATTGTCTTAATTTGTTTTTTCCTTTTTTCTTTTCTCTCTGATGTATATTTTTTTGTTATTGCTAGTTTTGAGTACCACTAAGATGGAACATATTGATCATCTCTGTGAACTACGGAAGAACTACATGAAGAAAAATGGTTGCATGGAATAATTTTAAAACCATTGTCACATTGCTTGTAACTAAGTGCTCTGTGTCTTTAGATATGTGGAGAAATGACATGTCTATACTGTACAATTAATTATCTAATCTGTCCTGTCCTGAGGAAGACGACTGTCAGGCCTTCTCTCTCTTGCTAGGTCAGGAGATAGACTGCTTAGACAGTGTTAATTAGTCGTCGAAACCACCTGTGTTAGATACCAGTACAGCCCATGAGACGGTTGGCTGCTGTACGAGGTACTGGTTGTTGACTATCATGGTCAGATTGGAGACAAGTATTGCTTCTGTTCTAGCATGTCATGATGCAATTTCACTTGTCCGTTTTCTATAACAATTTATTGGTTTGATCAGGGGACAACCTTATTCACCCCGCAAGAAACACTGAGTGTTCTGTCTTGCTCGGGTGGGTGCCCTCTTCTTTTCGGTTTTTCTTCTTTTTTTCTTTTCTTTTTATCTTTTTTCATTCTTTTGCTTATTTTCCTTTTCCATCAATTTAATTTCACATTATCATTATAATTTGTCAATTTATAAAATTTCCCCTTTTTTGATGGTTTCCTTGATTTTGGTTATACAAGGTTGAATTTGGATATAGATTTAGCATCCAATTGCGATCCAAGTTGTGCTCTGATGCAACATACAGTTTTATCTATTTTTGCACAGTGTATTCACTCTAATATGTTGTGGAACGCTATCAAACTAATATGCACTTTAATAGGAAATGTGGAGTATTGATGGTATGTTTTTATGCTGTTTTTATTGTAACTTCAGCACTATGTATGATGTAATTGAATATATGTTTATTAAAGATTGATGAATTTTTACTCTCCTTGACTTTATCTATCCCCTTATTTGACTCTTGTACTAATTGCAGTTTACTCCGTTGATTTGTTCTCTGGTATAATACACATGAACCCCTCTCTCCCCTTGGTGCATACTCATTTAGTGTAATGACATGACAGTGTTGATTCCTGTCAGTGTTCAGACTGAGGTGCCTTGGAGAGTCCTGTTGGGGAATGATCTAAGAACTCTAGGAGTAGTATCCAGTACCCCCAGGCCTCCCAGTATGGAGACCCAGAACCAAACCAAATTGGCTAGAGAGGCCACCTTAAGGAGCCACTCTAAGCCAGTGGGAACCTCTACTGAGAACCCCACTACAAGCCCTGGTGTTGGTAAGTTGACCTCTGACCCAGGCAAGTTTCATGCTAACATGTTAGGGAAAAGGGAGCCCAAACCAAGCTCCATCATTGTTCCCCCAGTTATAGAGTCTGTGACTCCCCCTGCTTCTGAGGAAGAGGTGGATAGACCTACTGGAACCCTAACTAGGCCTAAGAGAACTGTTAATTCTCAGTGCTGGTGGAAAACCAGAAACGAAAAGTCTAAGGCCAAAAATCTTCAGACTGTGGGACCTTCCACAGAAGACTCCAACCCAATTCCTAGACTTATGGGGGGAACTCCTAAAGTAGGTAAAGGTAGATCTAAGAGGGAGGAGAAGCATGTACCTTGCTTATCTCCATCCCCTCCAACCAAGAGGCCTAAAATCCAACCTTCTCCCAACAGAGAGGTGGTGAGGACCTCTGGAGGCCCCCCTAGATCTAAGGGAATCCTTTATAAGGACCCCTTGAAAAAGCCTAACGCAGGTTCAGAGGTTGTAACAACTTCTGAGGGACTGGTCAACCAGATCCCCTATAACTTTAAAAAGACTGATGTTCCTCAAAGGGTTTGTAGGTCATATAGCTTACAAAGGAAAACCTTTGATTTGACCATAGAACATAGGTCAGGGTGTCACCACCAAAATGCTGATGGTCTCTCTAGGATGTATGTCATCGACTAGAGGTATGAGATTCATCCAGGAGTGGATTAAATCCTCCTGTCCCTTAGTCTGGGGGGCGGGGGGCGTGTGTTAGGGAGAATTCTCTCTTTAGGCTGAATTTCCTAACCTAGTGAGTCCCCCAGCAGCTTTGCTGGATTTCTGGAGTTTGTTTTTTTCTCCTGCCAAGAGTGAGACTCTTTTTCTCCCACTCTTGGACATGATTTATGGTGTTCCTTTGACTGTTAATGTGTTTTATGGGCTATGGGGTCCTTTACTCCATAGGGTCTCATGTGTTTTTACTATGTGTGTTACACAGCACCCTCCGTGCAGTAACACAGGGGTGTCATAGTGACACCCCACCATAGAATCTATACCCTGGGACTGACTACTGTCTCCCAGGACATGTAAAGTCACCATTGGCTTTACTAGTACCAAATTATTAACAGAAACCAGTACAAACCATCATATTGTGGACGTACTGGCTGGGGCAATTCAATTGCCCCGGGGTCTGTTAGTCGACGGAGGTCCCCCCTGATCGAGTTTTGGCTGGTGGCAGTGGAAACTACTTTTTATATTCGACCGCGAATATTTCCCATTGTTCGAGGCTACCAACTTTAATTATTTAATTCTCATAGCCTCGAACATACCGCCGGTTTATTTAATTAATATTAATTCGCTGGTTGGTATTTTTTGCCAGGACTCTATTCTAAAATGGCGTTTGTGTTCTCTTCTGTGACTCCAACCCAAGTCGAGCCCTTTGTTCCACTTTTTGGCCGGCTTCTCCACAGAAGCCTCCAAAAGTGGTGCCACTCTGTCTGGGTACCACAGGGGGTGTGGGAGGGGGTTTAGGCACCCTGGACTGAGCTACCTTGGTAACTCAAGTCGCACTCTTGTGTGATTGGCCCAAGTGGTGAGCCGGCCGGCTCACCACTTAGCATTTTTGATTGACAACAAGACTGAGTGAATGGGGGTATGCTGCATAAAAGCAGGGCTTTGGGGACTGGAACTTCAGAAGTCGCCACAGGACCTGAGATTCCGACGAAGGAGAAGTTGAGCCGACCGACCACGACAACACCACCGGTGGAGCCCTGCGGAACCGACTCACCACTTCCCGACGACAGAGAAGATCTCCCGGCTGGAGAGGCTTCTTCCCCTGACTGGTGGGCACAACCAGTTTACCTTCTTTTCTTCGCACCCCAGACCGGTTTGTGGTCGAACTGCCCGTGCCAAGCACCCTGGCGGCCGGATAGCCACTTACCACTGAACCGCGAATCAACGGACCGCTCCTTGTACCTGAGAAACTCCATGGCTGGTTTCTTCCCTGGCAGTGCAACGGACTCCTGTCTTCCTCCCCGACGAGATCCTCTCTTCCCCCGGACGAAGCACCGACTTGCATCCACTGCCAGGAACAACTGCCCCCGCTGGAGTGTTCTCACCACTTTAAGGTACCGTGTCCGCCAGGCCTCCCTTTCTAAAGATTGCTACAAGGTAATAATAACCCCTTAACCTTCTGGACTGGGCTGGCCGCCTTGACCCTCTAACTGGTCCCTTTCTTTGGCCCAACTCCTTTTTGAACTGTTACAAGACTTTTGTGCACTGCAACCGTGTGACCTTGGACACATTTCGTTTTGATCCTCTTAAAGCGGATCCGGCCTACTGACTCTGAATTCACTCTGTTACTTTGCCTTCCTCTCTTGTTTTGTTCGTTGAAAAATTGTTGGGATCTGTTTCAATTTATTCTCTGCTTTTCTCTCCCTTGTTTAAACGAATTATTAGAGTGCCATCTACGTTAAGCGCTCACCACTGTCTGAAAATAAGTGGGGCTTTACTTAAGACTTGTCTAATATTCTTTTAAGGGAGTGTATATCTTTTAGTGACCATGTTTCTGAATTGCTTACTATTAGTGCTTGTGTGTTTTTCTAGATGTGGTTTTAAATAAATAATTATATCTCTTTTACACCAAGCCCTGGTCAGTGTTTACTTGTTCTATTGTGTTCTCTTGACCTATTGTGAATACTCTGTATACTGCCTAACTCTTCTTGAGGGAAGTCTGACTGCTCAGCCACAGCTACCAAGTGAATCTGTGTGGTACAGACTGCTACCAAGTGGGTTTACTGCCAAACCCCTGTAGTCTTAAATCTTTTGCAGTGGTCCCAGAGGGAACTGCACAGGTTTCTGCCTGACAGAGATGGACTCCCACACGCCGATGAAGTACACCAGCCGGTCTCCCACCTGGGTGCTCAGGTGGGGACCCGACATCACGGCCGGTTCAGACCTGTTTCGCAGAGGCCTTTCTACCCTGGGCTCCTTGGCGATGACGACGATATCCACCGGCCTTGCTGCTGCCTCTGCAGGCTTCCTGTGATGAGGAGCGGGCCTCCTGGCGGTACGACTAGTAACTGCCGTCGAATCCTTTGGAGGCACATTGAGATTTGCCTCCGGAGGTCCGAAAGGGCAGCCGTCGTTGATGGAGAGTGCCCAAGGCACAGGCCATCTCGGTGTCAGCTTTGATGACCTGCAGTGACTCGTCCACTGCCTTGCTGAACAGGTTGTTTCCGTCGAAGGGCATCTCCAGTACCCTGGTATGCACGTCCTGACGGAAGTCGGTGGCCCTAAGCCAACCGCGTCGGCGAAGGCAAACGCTGTTGCCCATCTGACAAAATCCGGTGTCAGCGATATCAGTGGTCCGAAGCCACCTTGCCCTCTTGCAGGATTTCAAAGGCTTCTGCCCTCTTGTCATTCGGGAGGAAGTCCAGGATAGGGGCGATCTTGAACCACAGCTCCCTATCAAAGTGGGCCACGATCGCAAGGGCGTTGGCCGCCTTGATGGTCGTTGCTGCCGATGAGAGGAACCGCCGTCCCATAGCATCTAGCTTCTTCCCCTCGCCGTCTGGTGGGGAAGTGGAAGATGACGCCATTGCCCCTGCCGCTTTCTTCTTGGCTGGCACGGAGACCACTGAATCCGGGGTTGGTTGCGCCCAGAGGCACATAGGAGCAGAGTCCGGGACCAGGTACTTCTTCTCGTACCGGTCTCTCTTCGCAGGGGCCGTGGACAGGTTTTTCAGAAGGGACAGTTCTTCATCCCAGATGTCGTCCAACAGAAGGACTGAGAGTACGGTTTTCCTCTTGGCCTTCCGTTGTTGGAAATCCCTCTTTCTTCTGCTCCTTGGGGCAC
Source organism: Ambystoma mexicanum (assembly GCF_040938575.1). Taxonomy (NCBI): domain Eukaryota; kingdom Metazoa; phylum Chordata; class Amphibia; order Caudata; family Ambystomatidae; genus Ambystoma; species Ambystoma mexicanum. The sequence continues at coordinate 591,379,523 of NC_090932.1, forward strand.
AGCTGGAAAAGCTCCGAGGCCCTGGAGATCATGGCGTGAAAGGAGCCAATTTCATCAGGGGGTGATGCCCGGGCAGGGGGCGACGGGAGATCCATTCCGTCGTCGCCACCGTCGTCCGTCCCCGTCGTCACCGTCTCCGTCCCCGTCTCATCCCTCGGCAGAGGGGATGGAGGTAAAGGATGGAAGGGTGGGGGAGGATGGACTCGCCTCCACTTGTTTGGAAGACTCCCCGTCGGTCCAGGCGCCGCTGGATCATCTGCTGGAGGTGAGGGCCACCTTGTACTTATCTTTGTGCACAGGGTCGGCAAAGCCAGCAAGATGTCTTCCGACCTGTCCTGCGGCAGAGACAAGGTTTAAAAAGGGGAAGAAAAGGGTAGTTATAAGAAGTAGGTGCAACACCACAGTTCTAGTTGAGAATCAAACTAAAGAAGGCAGTTCTAACAAATGTAGCCAGGGTCAGTATGCCTGTGCCAGAGTCAGGGGTACAGGGCAAGGGCCCAGGAGCAAAATGTTCTTGTAGCTGCAGTCAAGTCTTTGGTTAACGATTTTGAAAAGGTGGATGCAGAAGGTGAAAGACAATGTTAAGAGAGAGGGGCGGCCAACCCAACAGGTAGGTAAAGGATTTAAAACACCTTTAGTGCTACCGCGAAGAAAGAGCGGCCTGGCGGAACAATGTACCTTTAAAATGAAGAAGTGGCTCCTGCGGTGGCGGTTGTTCCTGGTAGTTCCTGCAGTTCGGGGGGATCCAGCAGAGGAAGAGAGGCTCTCGTGGAGAAAGGTTCGAGTTACTGCACTACCCAGGGATGAAACCAGCCACGGTGCTGCCCGACGAATAAAATGTACGCTCCTTTAAATCGCTGTACGGGTGGACTGGTGCATGGCTATCCGGCCTCCGAGTACAGGGTACTGGTTATTCGATCAAGGCAGGTCCGGGAGGCGATTGGCAAACTGGTTGGCCCCACCCCACCAGCTCAAGGGAAGAAGGCTCTTGCAGATAAAGATCTTCTCTCGTCGTGTGGAGAAAAGTGGTGAGACGCTGCAGCAGGGCTTCACCGGTGGTTCAGTCGTTGCAGATGTCTTTGGCTTCTCTCCTGTTCAGCTTCTTAGTTCCAGTGGTGACGTCTTGCTCTTCCAGTCCTCAGGACCCTGCTTTTATGCAAAAAGTTCCCCATTCATACAGCCTAGCTGTCACTCACACAGTGGAGTGGTCATCTTGGCGGGATACCTTCCAGCCTATCAGGATAGAGTGCGACATGGGTTGCTGAGGCAACCCTGTCCAGGGATCCTACTCCCCCACCCACACAATGGACCCACCCCAGACTCAGTGACGCCGAAACAAGGGCTTCTTGGCAGAAGCCTGCCAAACGGACGAACAAAGGATCCCCAACCTGGGTTAGGAGTTTAGAGAAAGACACGAGAAAGAAGTTATATTAAAGTTCTAGCAAATAAAACCTACAGGAGTAAAGTTAATATTAAAATGCACCGGCGGTATGTTAGAGGCTGTCAGAAGAAGTGGTAGCCTCGAACAATGGGAAAATCCCATAGGAAAATATTTGCGGTCGAATATTTATGGTAGTAACCACTGCCACCAGCCAGAAACTTTTGAGAGAGGGACTGTACGGTACCTTCTCGAAAATGAGCATAAGGGAAAAACTATTAACCCTTTCCAGTACCCCCATTGTAAGATGGGTTGTACTGGTTTAGTTCATAGAAACTAACTAGTAAAGTCAATTGGGACTTTACATGCCCTGGGAGGCAGTAGTCATTCCCAGGGTATGGAGTCTATGTTTCGGGGTCGCTACGACACCCCTGTGTCACTGCACTGAGGGTGCTGTGTAACACATGTGAATAAAGATGGTTCCTATGGGGTTGAGAAAATCCCATAGACATTAAACACAAAAATAGCCTAGAACACACATAGCAAAAATATCTAAGAGTGGGAAAAAGAGTCTCACTCTTTGCAGGAAAAAAGAAACAAACCCTTCAAATCCAGCAAAGCTGCTGGGGGACTCTATAGGTAAGGGAAATAAGCCATAGAATGAGAATTCTCCCTAGCAGGTCACCGCTCCCCCTTGGCTTTCTCCGTCGGGATCGACCAGGGCTTCTCCCGAAGTTTACCTGGGTTCTCCGATTTCATTTTCATCGGGCCGGTGCGTTGGCTCGTGGTTGATGGCGTTGGTGATGTTGCGCCCTGCCTGGCAGCCGAGGAACCTGAACCAACAGCGCTCCCGGTGCCCACAGACTCACGGTGCTTTGCCTTCTGTCCGGCCCCTGTTGCTGGAGCGCCCTCAAAGGTCTTAGAAGACCACTCAGACTTTTTCTTCTCACCTGCTGCTGAGCTCTTCGCCTCCAGCCAGTTAGCGAGTCGTGTACGACGGTCCTTCATGGTCCGGGCGGACATGTTCTTGCAGAACGCGCAATCCTCCTCCACGTGCGACTTGTCGGAGTGCAGGCAGTAGAGGCACCGTGAGTGTTCATCTTCCTTGAAGACGTTCTGCAGTCCACATCCTGGGCAGTTCCTAAACAGCTTGCATTCAGCGGGCGTCGAATCTCCTTTGTCCTGGGCCATGTCCACACAGGGTAGGCCTCAAAGATCTTCCGGAATCCTCCAAGAAGTGAAATTCGACGAAAAATCACCCTTGAGGGGGGTAGAAATTGGAAGAAGAATCGGTGGAGCTTGAGGCTCGAATTGACTGAAAAAATAAGAGTAAACTCTTAGAAAGAACGCAATACGCAGTAAAAGCTCGAGAGCTAAGCACGAGGACTCCCAACACTTGAACGTGCGGTAAAAATCTGAAGATGGCTACCAGAGGAGGGGCTTGGGTAGAGGGCAGTCATTGGCTGGGGGCAGTATGACCCAGAGACCAGTGATTGGTTACTAGTAGAAAGACAGTTCAGAAACGAAACTGAAACTGATTTTTTTTCCAAGGATTCCCAGCCTGATGAAGGGGAATATTCATGAGCATGTGAATTCATGCCTGACCCCATGCTGGCGAAGGATAGGTTTTGGACACAGGCATACTTTTTTTAATTGAACTCCGACTCATACCTTGCATAGTTTCGTTCAGGTAGGGAAATCTCACCTTAGCATAGGGCTAGTTAGGCCTTCTACCATCCTGACATTTAATTTAATAAACCATTTTATATTTAACTTTGAATCTGTTGCCTTTGTCGTGCTTCATGATGCTTTCACACACATTAGACGTTTTATTCTTAATAGCGCCCTCTAATGCGGTGTATAAGGACCCAGTTTGGGCGGGGGAGGGCACAAAACCTCTATAGAATTATAAGAGAATCCAAGTAATTCATATTTGGAGTGAGAAGAGGTCCATAGTATGTCTTTTTGCAGGCTGGGGGACCCCTTGGGGTAAAATCAAGTTTTATTTTCCAGATTTTGGCCTTGACTTTAGTCAAGCCAACAGGAATAACAGCAGTCTCTACTCCATAAATTATTTTAGGAGTTATTTTATGGTGGTAGTACCAAATTACTTGAGTTAAAGAAAATTGACCAAATTTCCTATCTGTTACAATTGTGTTACCATTGACTTTATCGCCGAATTGGTAAACTGTGGCAGCCCTAACTTATAATTGTCTGATGTTATTAAAATACCCAAATATTTAAAAGTATTAACTTTCTCAAGTGCCTGGCCAATCAATTTACACGTGAAGGCACAATTAAAATGCTTACCATTTCTGGTCCTTTTTGGGTTAATTACAAGATTTTGATTTGTCAATATTCATCATTAAATTCAGGTTCTTTCAGTGATTGTAGACCGCACATAATGAATGTTGCAACCCATGTATAATTGAATAAGCCAATGTTGTCTGCATATAATAAATAGTGAATAGAAACAGAACCCATTTTGGGGGGATTAGCTCTTAAATTTGTTAGGGCATTTTGTAAATCCAGCATGTAAATACTAAAAAGAACAGGAGCTAAAACACATCCCTGGCATAGTCCCCGGGTGGAACTGATCCAGTCAGTAAAAGTGCCTTGCTTATCCAGTCTAACTAAGTCTTGTGTTAATGTGAAGAGCTATGAACATATTTAGAAGACACTCAGGACATCTAGGTTTATGCATGTAGGAGCCTATGACAGTCATTTCAATAAAAGCAGCCAATATGACAGTGATTTCAGTAAAAGCAGCCAGTTAAATGGGTGCAGGAGGGATTACAGGACAGCACTTTCAGTGGGGTTACTGTAAATGCAGAAAAGAAAGAGTAAATTATGTAGAGCAGGTGGAATGCCACATTGAGTCATTATAACAGTGAATTAGGCCTACAATCGCAAAGGAAAATGATTGCAAAAAAAACTGTAGATTCAAATTGCATTGTGCACACATATAAAGTTATAAGAATTGCTATCTGTGTAAGGTTGCATTGAAGGAAATAACCCAGATTAACTAATTTACTACCCTCATTAAGTGATACCCCAGTAACTAATTAGTCCTCCTGATTAACATTGCAATGCAATGTCAGTGAACACGGATGGAAATTCTGTCTTATTTTCTTTATTTCTCTTTTCGTACCATGGAAAAGAAATATGCACTGTAAGAAAAAATGAATGGCCTGTCTTTTTGCATTCTGAGGCTTCTTTGTCTGTGCAGGAAGGAAGAAGAGATATATACAAACTCCCGTAGGTTATTGGACAGTGGGATCAGGAGTCTAGAAGTTGCTAAAATACATCAAAAACAGGGCAGTTTTAGTTTTGAGTGACAGGCAGGGTAGATAAATAGGGGTTAGCTGAAGGGAGTTGGTTCTTCTTCTTGCTGCTGGCTGCTGGAAGGGAGGGTGTGCTGAAACTGTGTTGACCTAGCATTGAAGTCTGCTGGGAACCCAAGGCTGTCTTTTGGGAGCGCAAAAGGGCAGTACGGAGTTCGTAACATTTCAGTGCAGATAAGCAGAGCTGAAGGGAGCCGCGCAGATATAGCACAGACACTTCAGAGTTCCATGTAAGTGACAGTGAAGTTGAGGAGAGCGTTGAATGAAAGTGAATTATCTCTGTGACCAGATAGACAGGAATAGTTCATTCATTTCAACTGAGTCATTGTTGTTTTTCTTTTGCACACTGTGAACTAACGGGAAAAGAAATGTTCTGCAATGCATGTTTATACTTTGCCTCTAAGATAACCATGGCGATGCCGATAATTTGGTAAGGGTCACCAGATGTATTATTATGAAATGTAATATTTGTGTTTCCTTTTTACAAGTGACATGGTCATAAATAATAATTTCAGCCACGAAAACAAAGTTGTTGTCACCATTTTTATGTCTCAGAGGATTATTCTTTAGGTGGGGAAGGTAACTAGGAAGCACCCTAGTGCCCAAACCATGGTGGTAAAAAGTATTTACCGCCAGAGGTAAATAAGAAACAAAAGGGGAATATAAAAGCAAGCTAGAAAGCAGGTGTGTTGTGTGAGTGTGTTCAGCCATGCATGGAAGCTGAACAGGATCTTTCAATAATATATGTGATGTTGTAGATAAGTCAACGGCACAATCTATGCACAAAATATACACCATTTATCACAAAATTTGATTTCTTCTAAATGTGGTAAGCCCGAGATACATGCCTACAGTCACACCCAGAATAGAGCGTAGTTATAAAAAGGGGAAGGTTTGTCTTATCATATAGGGCAGTGTTATGAATATGCTCACCACAAATCTACCACAACACTAATTTACCACCACAATAAGATATTGCTAATTTACCGCCAATTTACCACGATACTAAAATACTGCCAAGTTAGGTAACAGCCCAAAAACAAAAACTCCTTACATATTTTGGTGCGTTGGACCTGTTTCAACAGATTTTAAAGCAGCTACTGGGCGTGGCAAGTGTGTTCCACACAGCTATTCGTGCATTTAAAGAGAACTAATTCTGTAAGGAAGTGTAGTGCTGCAAACTGTATCATTATGTCTCAAATTGATGCCACATTTCCTGAACTTGTGAAATACCTGGAGGCAAAGTTATATGTGCATGGGGTGTAGTCACCAGACAATGCCATCCTTTGGCGTGATCGCATTCGTGGAGAAGTGCAGAAAGAACCATTGAATGAGATTTTTGAAGAAGGCAGTATAATCCAAGCCTGCCTTTTCAGATTATTTAGAGCTGCAGACATAAACGTTGAAAAAGATTGCTTAGTAAGGCTCAGTGCCAAGACCTGGTTACTTTTAAATCGATCTCTGAAAATGCAGGAAAATTAGGCTGAGATACTTAACAGATTACAGATCAATTTAGATGAGGCAGATGAACAAAAGGAACATTTAAAGTTGGAATTTGAGTTATGCCATAAAGAAATGCAATCTAAATGCAATGAATTACAAAGACAACTGTCTTAGTGAAGGAAACAATTTGAAGACAGCGAGCAAGAGCTAAAACACTTGAAAGAGTTGGTAAGAGGCATTAGACAAGATAAAGAGGATGTTATTTTGGAGATGAAAACTCTCCAGAGGGACAATATGGAGAAAGAAAGTGAGTTGCAGGCTATTGAACAAGATATGGCTAAAATATTTCAGTAAAAGGACAAAAGGGACAGGGAATTTAATCAGTGCCAAATGCAAATAAGTGAAAAGCAGGATGTGATTAATAAAGTTGGTGATGAAAATGCTTACCAGTGTCAAGAGGCAGATCGACTCCATAAAAAGTCCAAAGATTTGGAACAGAAAATATGTAACTTCAAATCTCAGGAAAAGCAACAAGGCACCACACACATTCAATGGGATTGAGGTTTCTACACCGGGGAATAATGTCGCAGTGGCTAGGCCTGGTTGTAACGCTTTTGGGGGTTTGACTCGCCCACTGGTGGTTACCACCAGTCCCACACACCTGAGAAAAGGAATGAACAACAGAATAATGCAACTCCAAATACAGTGCCAAGTAGCCCTATCAAAATAATGAAATCGATCAAGGCCTTGATTAAGCCATTCAAAAAGGGATGTGATTACTGCATCGAGGATCACTTGGAAACAGTGCATGATATATTTAAAGCTCTACAAATACCCAGGGAACAATATAGATAGTATTTTGACCTAACTCTTGATGCTGCTACTGGGAGCATTATCAGAGGTTTAAATGAACAAAAACGTTAGTCTTGGGCAGGCTGACGTGGAAACACCGGCACCATTACAGCATGGTGCCGGTGTTTCAACTTCCCCATTCCCCTGGAGTCCTATCGGATTCCATGGGAATGGGGATTTAGGGAATTCCGCCTCCGGAATTACCGGGTCACCGGGGTTGTAATGCCCCAGTGATTCCGGGAATCACAAAGGCGGAATTATAATAAGAGTCTGGCGGTAACCTGCCGGTTTTTCCGGCTCGGTTACCGCCGGACTCGTAATGAGACCCATTATATAACAGTTAATTTGCAAATTTGATTGTGAGAAATCACTGGAGTGGATTGTAGATCAAGAGACTAAACTATATGAGGTCATATACCGTCAGAGTGGAGAGGGAGATAGAATTAAGGAGACAAAATCTAAATCTAAAGACTCCTCGCCAACGGTAATGGAAATAAGATCTGCAAAAATACCACTTGAATCAGCCCAAGCTCAGGTCAGAAATAATATGACATCTGCTCAGAGATGCGCACCACCGAGGCTGCCATCCCAAACACTGATGTTTCAGTCACATGATCCAAGCAATAGAGAGATGTACATTAGTCCGAGATATATGGGAGACCTAGGGTGGGATACCGGCCCGATATGTCAGGCATAAATAACAATCAAAGACAAAATCAAGATCAAAGAAATAATGGTCCATACCAGACATTGGGGGCGCAGAGCAGATTTGACCCCAATACTATGGTATATGGCAATCAGGACAGACCCTGATATGTAGATTGGTTAATTGAAAATGGAAATCAGCATAGGGGACAATTCCCACAAAATGAAAGACAAAACATGAACTATGGCCCGCACCACTATAATCAATCACCACCACCAGTGGATCACAACCAAAGAATGGTCACACCACGCTCCAACACTCCCATGAATTAAGAGTTCGTAAACAAATCAAATAGAAATCAATCTCCCGAGAGATACCAGAACAGATTCAACCAGGGAGAAAGTAACCAGTACCGGCCTAGGCCGCAAAGAGAAGACTCTAGGGAAATGGACGGATTTCAATGTCTTGAGGCCCAAGTTAAAATGTTGTCTGAACAAATAGGAAAAATCTGTGTAGTTCAAAAACAGCCATCAATTGAGGGGGCAGAAGGTTGCAGAAACAATCTAATGCCTTCTGATAATAAGTGACTAAGTACTCGTGGCCCCTGCAATGATAAAGATACAGAATCCCATGAACCAGTTTTGTGTAATGGCCCTGAATTGCTTGCTGATTTAAACATGAAGATGACCACAAATGACAATGAGGCAAGGGATGCAACCACACATAAAAAGGAAGTTTGGTTTAATTTAGCGTTGAAACAAACTATTGAAGTGTGTGCAAATGAAAAAGAGAAAGGAGAAAATAAACAAGAAATTCCAAAAGAGCAGAGACAGATTCAAAAAAGACATCACATGCCATGATGAAACACCTGATAATGAGGTACAATTAGTTGTTAAAACATCTTCCCTTGATAGTCAAAATGCTGATGAGATGCAGACAGAAAAAATGAGTACTCAAAGGGAGGACACAGGTCAGTCACCTGAAGAGTACTTGGAGCCATGCATCTTTCAAGAGATCAAAAAGACTGACACCGTGCCAGATGCAAATAGGTGCTCAGAGTCTGAAAATGAAAAGTTACCATGTGATGTTTATGAGCATGTTCAGTTAAAGAACTGCAGTGTGAACACTGATGGTCCCCGAGCAGAGGGGCGAACAGTGGCTACACTCCAGATGACCTGTGAACATGGAGAGATAAACAAAGATTCTCGGGGCGTGGCCTGGAGCGCCACGGATGAGGCTGCTCCGCTGATGGCCTCCGTAGGGACCCGCGGCCTCAACTAAGATTGAGCCGGCTCCAGCAACGCTGCTGCCGTCCCTCTGACGGGAGAAGCTGGCGGAACCTCTCCCGCACCCTCCGCTCCAAGTTTGAAGAGAATCGTACCAGGAGCGCCGAGAACGAGGTCGCGGAACCTGGCGCGGATCTTTCACGACAACGGGCCAAGATGGCGGCCGCGACCCGGATCCCTCATCATCGTCCCCAGCATCCAGCGATGAGACGCCTATAACACCTCCGGCTCTCTCCCGCCGCCCCGATCCTGAGCCCCGTGGTCGGGGACTGCTGAGGAGTCGACTGCTCCATTCTACCCCCCCGGCCTGGGGTTGGGGCTCGACTCCGGGCCCCCCCTCGGCCCGCCCCTCCCCCACCGGAGCTCGCTGAAGCGGAGGCCAGGGTCGCTCCCAGCTTGCTCTTTTCTTCGGAGGGCCGCCGTCTTGAGCTCCCGGCTCCCTGGAGAGACTACCGAGCCCCCGGAGCCCTCCAACTCCTAGACCTCCCCCCCCCCCTCCTCCATCACTGGCAACTATCAGCTGGGGGAATCGGCGAGACGACGACCGGAGGCTTCCCCCGCTCCGGATACAGACCCCCTTCCGGCTTCCTGGGGCGCCCCTGCCCACCAAAGACCTAGCCGGCGGAGGAAGGGGGCCACGCAGCTACCTTGGAGCCTAACCATCCCCCCCGAAGCGCCCTTCCAAGGGCTCTCAGCTTGAGCAAAATGTCGAGACTCACCAGACCAGCCAAAACTGCAGACATCTCCACCATGCTCATGACAACAGACAAGACACGGAAACCGGACTCCACGCCTAAACTCACCCCGCAAAAGTCCCCAGAAGAACAGGGTAATCTCGCTACCAGAGATGACTTGATGGCCTTCATGCGGGACATCAAAACCGAGATCCGGTCCTGCATGACGGAGCTCACCACTCGACTAGAGCAGACAGATCAACGACTCACAGAAGCGGAACAGAGAATAGGTGAGGTTGAAGATTTAACCCAGAACCATGATGCAACAATAATAGGAATGCAACGCGAGATCCGAGCTCTTCAATCCAGCAATGAGATCCTCACATATAAGCAAGAGGACTTAGAAAACAGAGCCCGACGGAATAACCTGCGCATCCGTGGAGTCCCGACAACGGTCCAAGATAAAGAGCTCCCGGAATATATAGGCAACTTTTTCCAAGCTCTCCTCCCGCTCATGGACAAACCCCAACTCGTCCTGGACCGAACTCATAGATTACGCCCGAGACGGGGAGCAGACTCAGACGGCCCCCCGGACGTCATTACTAGAGTACACTTCTACGCTACCAAGGAGGCCATCTCGGCGATAAGCCGCACCAAAGATGAACTGTCATTCATGGGCACCCCCCTGCAAATATTCCAAGATCTCTCCCCGATCACCATACAGAAAAGGAGAGCTCTCAAGCCTTTGACCCAGTTCCTCCAGAGTCAGCAGATCCGCTACCGTTGGCTCTTCCCAGCCACACTGCAATTCTCGTACCAAGGTACTCTACGTAAAATTAGCCACCCGGAGGACGCGAAGTCAATCGTACCCCCGAGCTCCCCGGGGACCTCACCCACCCCCAGTCCACACCTCCCGCCAGAGGAACCGGATCAATCACCCAAGAGACGGCAGCAACCCTGGTCGACGGCACAGAGACGCCGTAAGGCAAAATGATTCCCATAGCGCAGGGACCGACCCTGGAGCCAAAATGAAGCAAGGCAGCGCCGCGGGCCCCGAACGGCCCAGTCCCCTCTCCAAGGAGTATGTCACCTCCCCACCCTTGGAGCCGAACCGATCTCGATGGTTCGACCCCCGCCCCGTTGGCGAGAAAAACTGTTTGGGCCCTGTTGGCCGTGGTGGAGGCTGCGCTGAAAACTTCGGCCCCCCACACAGTTGGGAGTTCTCCCACCCGTTTAAATTCGCCTGCCCGTTGGTTGGCCCACTCAGATAAAAAGCTACCCTCCCGTTGGAGGATGCAAAAAATTTGGCTGCAGGAGGACCTGGCTAACCCGGAATCACAAAATGAAGACTGAATACCCCCAACCCTCCCACGAGGATCAGTACCCCACCCCAGAAGACACCCAGGAGGCCCCCCTACCGATCCAGAAACTAAAGTTCCTAACGTTGAATGTAAGAGGCCTAAACGCCCCACAGAAACGGAAAGCGATCCTACAACTCCTCCTGAATGACAAGGCCTCCGTTGTCTTCGTACAGGAGACACACCTGATCCCAGCGGACTTCACAAGACTCAGAGATCGGCAATTCCCAACACAGTTCCTAGCATCGAATGGAACGAAGAAGGGTGGCACGGCTATCTTAATCGCCAAAGGTTTGAGGCCGCAAATTCTAGACTCTAAGCAGGACCCCGATGGCCGCTTCGTGGCGGTGAAATGCCGGATTCTCGGCCAACTATATACGCTGATCTCAATATATGCTCCGAATCAAGAACAGGCAGCATTCTACTCAGCTCTGGAAAGCTCCCTCCTACCATTTGCTGAGGGTCAGACCATCATCGGGGGAGACTTCAACGGAGTCCCCAACCCACTAGTAGACAGATCACACCCCCCCGCACGCGGAGACTTCGGCTTGGCGATCGCTCTGCTGAGATTGTTCCGAACCTTCGAAGTGGTGGACACCTGGAGGATCCTCCACCCAGAAGAGCGAGACTACTCATGCTTCTCTTACGTGCATAGAACTTATTCACGCATTGACCTCCTGCTAGCATCCCCACAGATCCTATCGTACACAGACAACGTCCTCATAGGCCCCAGATTCCACTCAGACCATGCACCCGTAACGCTAACGCTAAGAGCCTACAACCCGGACCCACCCCCAAGACGCAGATGGTCCCTTTACGACCCGATCCTAAATGACATGGCCACGAGAGACGTGATAGCCAAAACAATTAAACAGTTCTTCGAGGACAACAAAAACGAAGACACCTCCCCAGCGACCACATGGGACGCAATGAAGGCCGTGGTGCGAGGAGTCCTGATATCCCGGGGAGCAGCCTACCATAAGCAAAAACAACAGGCCCGACGCACGCTAGAGGACAAGGTCCTGGAGGCAGAGACGGCGTGCAAGGCTAGAAATTGGTCCCCAAGAACCTACCGAGCCTTACAGATGGCCAGGAAGAAGCTAGAGGCCCACTACGCAGAGGATACAGCCCAGCTGCTAACCAAAATGAAGCAGGGCTACTACGCCAGAGGAAACAAAGCAAATAAATTCCTGGTGGAAAAACTGGCAAGAACCAAGAGAAGGAACACTGTATTAAGCCTCCGGGACCCTCAGGGTATAGTCCAATTTGCTGACCAGGAGAAGCTGAGAATCGCAGAAGCCCACATAACAGAAACTATGTCAGCTACCCAAAGACCCCGCGAAGAACAGCAATCCTACCTACGGGAAGCCGCCTTACCGAAGCTCTCGGACACGAGTAGAGAAGAGTTGGAGGCCTCGATCACCAGTGAAGAGATCGATGAGGCCATTAAAAGCTTACGAACTAGAGCCCCGGGCCCAGATGGTTTCTCATCCCGATTCTACAAACTCTTCCGGCCCCAGCTACTAGCTCCGATGATGACACTCTTCAACTCCTTCGCCGCATCTGGATCAACAACTCCATCAATGAAAGAGTCAATAACGGTATTAGCGTTGAAACCAGGAAAAGACCCCAGCGACATTGCAGCTTACCGACCCATCTCCTTATTAGACCTGGATACGAATATCTACTCGAAGGTCTTGGCGAACCGATTAGCGAAGTTGCTTCCAGACATCATAGACCCAGACCAGACTGGATTTATCCTAAACAGAGCCACCACAGATAATACACGCAGAGTCCTCAACTTAATCGAGATAGCCAAACAGAGCTCGAAGAAACTCACCCTCCTAGCCTTGGACGCGACCAAGGCTTTCGACAAAGTGGATTGGTCGTTCCTCCGCTTCACCCTGGAAGCGTTTGGTTTTGGGCCCACCTTCTTAAAGCTCACCTTAGCGAACTACCAATCCCCGACCACCCTCCTCCGAATGAACGGCCTCCTGTCTAACCCGATCTCCCTAACCTGCGGCACCAGACAGGGGTGCCCCCTCTCTCCCTTGCTATTCGCTATGGTTATGGAATCATTGGCCCAGCGGATCCGCCTCAACTCCAGAATCAAAGGCCCCCAAGTAGGCACCACCCAGCACAAGATCGCGCTCTACGCTGATGACGTGATGCTATCCATCACAGACACCTCACATTCCTTAAGAGCCGCCCTAGCGGAAATCCATCGATTCGGAAGGGTGTCCGGATTCGCCATTAACCTGATGAAATCGGCAGCAATGGGGATAGGCTTAGACCAAAGAGACAAGGCATCCTTCAGCGCCCAATGCGCAATCCCACTAAATGACACCTCCATCCCCTACCTCGGGGTGCAGATCCCCGCTGACCCGGGAGACATCTACCGGACAAACTTCCCGCCTCTGATGAAAACGCTGGAAAAAGACCTAGACACCTGGCACAAGCAGGAAATATCCCTAATAGGCCGTATCACGGCCTGTAAGATGAATCTGTTGCCACGATTCCTATACGCATGCTCAGCCCTCCCCGTCATTGTCCCCCGCCCACAACTACAGAGACTGCAGAGAAAGATACTTGAATTCATATGGAGGAGAAAAAAGGCCCGCATTCCACGGAGGACCATGCTCTGCGCTCCGGGCCAGGGGGGCCTAGGGGTCCCGGACCTTCAAAAATATCAAATGGCGGCGCAGATAGCCCACACCCGGGCGTGGACTATGACGTCAGGACGCCCCAAATGGATGGACATAGAGCAATCCCGACTACCCCTCCCACTGCGCTTCCTGTTACACCTCCCATCTGCACTGCGCCGGACATGGCCAGCCATCCTATCCTCAACCAGGCACACGCTGAAGGCATGGGATTGGGCCCGCAAACTCAGAGGTATTCCGAGAACCCTGGGCCCCTCAGCCCCAGTCTTCCACAATCCAGCGTTCTCGCCGGGAGCTCACCCCTCGAACTTTAAAAATTGGATCGCGGGAGGCCTCAGCTCCCTAAGCCAACTATTTGAGGGAACACACCCGCTGACATTCGCCCAATGCAAAAGAGCGTTTAATCTAGCGGAGTCGGACAGGTTCTCATACTGCCAAATCAGACACTGGTGCACACAACCCCAAACACGGGAGGCGGCCACTCGGGCCCAGGACGCCTTGGAATTGACGGTGACAGACCCCCCAGCCCGAGGGAGGATCTCGACACTATATCGATTATTCCAGGAGGACCTCCTGACAAATAGAGCGACTTACATGGCTCGGTGGGAAAAGGACCTGGGGCATCCAATCCAGGATCAAGACTGGACTGATATCTGGTCCCGCACGCACTCATCCTCCTTCTGCATCACCAACCGAGAATGCGCACATAAACTGCTCATGAGATGGTACTACCCGCCCCTGCAACTACACCACTTCAATCAGTCGCTAGACCCACAGTGTTGGCGTCGATGTGGCCTGCCAGGCTCCTATCTACATATGTGGTGGTCATGCCCGGTGGTGAAGGCCTTTTGGACCCAATGTATAGCGGCCATCACAGACATAACCCAGATCCCGCTACCACTGGAACCAGAATCGCTGCTGCTGGGGACCCCGATACCGGGCACCTACCCGAGATCGGGTACATCTGCAGCTCTCATCACTCAATTACTCCTAGCCGCTAAAATCACAATAGCCCGGGCATGGAAGGCTCCAGAGGGTCCCCTAACAGTGTTGTGGTGGCTAAAAATTTGGGACATCTTCATTGCTGAGAAAGTCATGGCGGCAAACAGAGGCCACCTCCATCGTTTCACGAACATCTGGTCGCCGGTGATAGACTATGACCTTCGCTTCCCGGCGCTTACATACAAGCCGCGCCTAGTGCAACAGGCCCAACGAGCTGCGGATAGAGACCAGTCGCAGACGAGCGAGGAGCAGGCCCCGGAGGATAGCCAGTTACAGGACTTTGAGACGTAAGCCCGGAGAAGAGTGGGGATGTCGAACCGAGGTAGGAGGAGACAGGAGCGTATGAGCCCTGAATCGGACCTGAGGGGGGGGAAAAAAGGGACAATCCACTGTGAACTGTTGGGACTAGGAAGTGGGTTTGGGTGCCGGGGGATAGACAATGTTATATTTATGCTGTGATAAAGTGTTGATTAGACATGTTAAACTGTTCTCCTGTATGCCAACCGAAAATAAACAAGTTAAAAAAAAAAAAAAACAAAGATTCTCAAAGTGAAGTGGGCAAAAAGGAGGGAAAGATATCCTTTCACATCTTAGTGGCTACATTGTATGGGTCCACCCAGGACTGTTTAAGCGTCCAGGAATCTGCTGAGAACACGGAAAGGGAAACTCCCCCGGAAGAAGGAGAAGCAGAATGCGAAGTGGAGTAGGATCGAATTGGGGGGAGGGCAAAGGGTAAGCAGCAGAAACTTAACGATACGTGCAAGATACTAAAGTATTAATACTGCAGGTTTTTGTTGAATGTTGATTGTTTGTGGGCAAAATCAATAAAATTGTTTTTTTTAAAAAAGATATCCTATCACTTGCCCCTGTGCTTGGCGAAAAGTGAGAAGGGCCTGAGAAAAGTGAGTCCTGAAGTCAGAAAGTCACACTTTTTGTGTGTATTGGAAGAAGTTGAGGACAGGTATTATGCTCCCATTACTGTGGAAGAGAAGTGTAATGCGTTTGCAATGATTGACACAAGTGCACAGACCACAATCATATCCAAAGAGTTGGTAAAAACTATAAATGAAGGGAGATCCACACAAAATCAGATCAGAGTGATACAAAATGAAGGCTCAGTACATAATTTAAATGGTGAAGAGGTACATATCGAAGGTGTCACTGAGGTTGACATAAAGATAGGAAAACACAGGATGAGACAGGACGTGTTGCATCCATCAATGAAATCCCATTCTTGATGGGAACAGATTGCCTGAAGAGGTTGTCGCCCCTCGGTGATGGGGTAAATGGAGTTCTGTGGTCCCTCGCCAAAAAACCATTAAGGCCGAAGAAAGTAAAGTCACAAAACAACAGTGTAAATGAATGCCATACTGTGGCTAAATCAGATGATGCAGTGGAGGTGTACCTTCAAAATGGTTCTGTGCCTAGTGTCACTGTTATCCTGATGTGTCAGGGTGAAATGCAAAGTGAAAAAGAGAAACAATCCATGGAGATTTATTTGGATCCTAGGAAAAAATGGCACACTGAAATAGATGAAAATACATTGTGCTTTTACTTAAAATAAGAGGAGTGCAAGCAGAATGTTATACATTTTACAACCCTTTCTGAAATACACATAGGAGATGAGCAGCCATGGATCCATATTGGTTTAAATGGTCATTCTGAAATGATAAAAGCGATGTTAGCACTTGAACAGGAAAGGAGTTTTATTCATGAGAAACTATTTCAGCGAATAATGGAAATGGAGGAGATGCCAAAATTCAGAATTAAAAACCAACACGTATTTGATTTAGATGAGCCGGACTCAGCTAATAGAATCGTAGGAAGATGCATGCTGAAAATTACCATTGGCCCGAATACCATCTGTCCCAATGTGTGGATAGTGAGTGGGACACAAAATGATTTTTATTTGGGAAATGACATCATGAACAGAATGTGTATGGTGTTGGATTTCCTTAATCAAAAAGTTTGGTCCCTGCTAGACGGACCTGCACCTGAATTTGAAGACAAAATACAGGCTTAACATTGTGCGCAGTTGGTACCATATGCAATTGAGCTACAGGTGAAGAAAGATATTACATACCTGCATTCACCAGACAAGTCACTATAACACTTAAGCACAGCAATGGACAGCAGATGAAGGATTCTGATGCATTTGTGTGCATAAATGAATCCATGAAGCATTAAGGGCTAGAATGTGAATATACACCATTGGTGGAGATTGAGGATGGGCTCATCAAAATCATGGTAGATAATAAAGGGTGTCAAGATATTTATTTGGAAGAGAATTCTGCATTAGGAATGGCAATACAAAAATCACATTACACTGCAGATTTCAACAATACAATGATTGGGAACATCCCTGAGAGATATGTAAATGTACAGGGCGTGTTGCCAGAGTCTCTGGACTCTCAACCTGAAGGGATACTCAAAATTCAGACTGTGTGTCCTTATGATTCCAATGAGACAATGTGCTGTCACCAGGAGAATTGCATATTATTTGATTTAAGTGAAAGGGATACAGAAAATCAGTTTATTGAAATGGGGGCTGATATTCCAAAACATTTAAAGATGGCAACTCTTCAAAGAGACACAGCCACCCGATTAGAAGAGAGCAGAGAGGTTCCTCCATTGGAGGACTTTCCAGAATTCACAAAAATGGTAGAGGAACAAGTTCTGGCAGCAGATGCATGTGATACTGAAGAAGATAGGATTGAGTTGAGAAAATTATTTATGGAATTTAAAGAGGTTTTTGCCATGGACGCTTATGATTGCGGCCTAACTGATTTGCATGTTACCACATCACCAGAGGGATATGGTAGGGTATTTCTGCATCAATATTGGTTACCACTGGCGTGCCTCGAATCATTAGCGGAGATAATTAAATATTTATAATCCAGAGGAATTATCAGGCCATTCATAGTACCTCCAGCACTCCCATTTTGGGTGTGTTAAAGCCAAACAGTCAGTGGCGTCTGTGTGCAGACTTGAGAGAATTAAAAAAAAATGTGTACCAGTGTCTACATTGCTGCTCCCATTTATTGATCAAGGCCTCGCACATGTTCATGGGTCAAAAGTGTTTACCACGTTAGACCTTACATCTGGGCACCGGTGTGTGCCATTGGCTGAAGACATACAAACATTTTTCGCATTTTCATTTGATAAAACTCAATACACTTGCTCTAGAACACCATTTGGGTATGTCAATAGTGGGAGTAGATTTGGTATATTTTTGAGAAAAGCAGTCCCAGATGCGGCAGAAAGGGGAACAATAGTTTACATGGATGATGTTTTGATTAGAAATGAAAGCCTAAGGAGTCATTTTAAGGAGATTAGACATGTGCTTGGCCAATTACAGGAAGCGGGAGCCAAGGAGTCCTTGCAGGAGGCACAATGGTGCAAAAAGAAAGTACATTTCTGTCATGATCTCTGCTTCCAAAAGGTCAGGACTCACCCAACTCCCTTGGAAGCAGACCCATAACTCAGGTTCCGAGTGCCAACCAGTCCCAATTGGGACCTTTTGGACCCTGTTCTGGCGCCAGTGGCACCAGGCTCATAAATATGCCCAGTCCCAGCGCTGGAAGCGCCGGGCTCATAATGTTTGGGTGGACTTACCTGCAGCAGACCATGCTGCTTACTTACCTGCCAGTTGAGCCTCTGATCCTCTTCTGTTTGGGACTACTTTTCCTGTTGGGTGGGGCAGGAGCCACTCCCTAGGTTCCGAACACTGGAACTCTTCTGGAAAGCAGGAACTCTTTTCTTACCTAGGCGAGGCTGTGGAAGGAGACACCTAAGCACTACAGGAGGCTATTTAAACCACACCTGATGGATGAATCTTGCTTTGCGTTATTCTGCATCTTCTGCAGCAGAACGCTCATTGTGTCTTCTGCATCTGATCCTGGGTCTAAGGGAAAAAGGCTTACCATCCTGAATCCAGTCTTCAGCAACACCTATAAAGACAAGAAAGAACAGGTTAGCACTACGGTCTTCAGTGACAGCGCATCTCTTACCTGGTCCATCGGCTGTCACCAACGCCTCGCGCTGCATTCCGACATCTGAAAGACAAAGGCTTACCTACTCTTCGCGTGCTCCGGAGGTCTTCGCACTGCATTCCGGCATCTGAAAGACAAAAGCTTACCAACTCTTCGCACGCTCCGGAGGCCTTCGGCGCTGCATCCCCCATCTGAAAGACAAAAGAAGGTGCGTTTAAAGACATTGGGTAACTTTATACTCACGTGCCATTACTCCTTCCCACGCCGAACCCAGTGGGTATTCCGGCACCCTTCAGCAGCTCCGCATTTGTACCTGCAAGAGAAAAGGACAGTTAGTGCGCATCGTGAAGCAAGCAACAAGCGCTTACTTACGTGCTTCCAGGCGCTTCTATTCCTCACACGGGTTCCATCCTCAACTCACTTCAGCCCGTCATCCGCCATCGCCGGAACCCTGCAAAACAAGAGACATCATTACAAAAGACTTTTAAAGACATTTGAAATACTCGGAACTTACCGTTCGTGCAGTAAACGACGGACAGCAGTCCTCTGAGGTCAAGAGGCCTGCACCCTTATCCAGTGAAGAAACTGGTTACGGCACCCTGCCCCGAGGCAGATGGAGAGCTCGGCGTTCACTTACCTAAGGTGAGAGCGTTAACCTTTGGGGTTCTACAGGAGAAGAGGAAGGGAAGAAGAGAGAGACACCCAATAACCCCAGTTCATTAATCCCGTATTTTCTATCTGCAGACATCTTACTCTTCGAGTCAGACATACAGTGCACAGAGGTCCAGCCCAAAGAGCCAACCGTGTGTTACACATCACCTTTGAAGATACGGTATTCGCCCAGTCAAGACCGGCGCCTCTGCGGGAACCAGGTGAGCGTTACAATTTCTTAGGCCATGAAGTGACTGAGCATGGGTTGAACCCACAAAAGAAAAAGGTAGAAGCAATACAGAAAATGAAAAATCCTACTAACCTGAAGGGATTGAAAAGTTTACTAGGGATGATGGGATATAACAGGAAGTTTATTGAGAATTATGCTGTGATCACTCAACCCTTAACTAAATTACTGAAGCAGAGTGTACCTTGGAAATGGGAAAAAGAGCAATCTGAAGCAGTGGAGAGATTGAAAGAGTGTCTCATGTAGGTGCCATGCTTGGCCTATCCCATAAAGAACGAAGATGTCTTTGTGGAAATAGGGTTCACAGACCAGTGTATGTCAGCTGTGTTATCTCAAAGGCATGATTTAAATCATAAAACTATTGCCTATGCGAGCAAGGCGTTATCTCAGGTTGAAACTAAATTCAGTGAATGTGAAAAGGCTCTTCTGACCACTGTCTGGACGTTGCAGCCTTTCCGTCCCATTATTGCAATTTTTACAAAGTAAAAGGATTAGATCAGGTAATCTGGCACAGTCCAGGATTACTTCCTGGATGTTGGCATTACAGGGATTCCCTGTGGAAGTAAGATATGGACAGAATAAAAAGAGCCCAATTTCTCAAGGGATAGCAGATCTGCATGATTGTGCAGCTGAATCTACCTCTGGTGAAATAGAAGTAGAGCCCAGTCTGAATGAATTCAAACAATCACCACACAAAGCTTTTAATGAAAATGTGTGCAAAGACTTGCCAACAGTCTATGTAGATGGATGTGTGTATCATATACAAAATGATACTGAAAAGCAACTGCTGGCAGGGATAGGAAATGTCTGGGTAAGGTGTGAGGACATTCCTAGTATAGGAATGAGAATTGGAGCCAGGAGTAGCCAAATAGCAGAGTTAGCTGCCATTTATAGGGCAGTTACTACCACAGTTGAAAATAAATTCAAAGAAATTGTCCTAGTGACTGTTTACTGATTATGCACAAAACAGTATCGTGGAGTATTTGCCTGGCTGCAAGACGAAAGACATGCTGACATTTAACAAAAAGCCCCTTAAACATAGAAAAATTATCCAAGCTATAGATACATTAGTGTCAGAGAATGGTTTAATAATACACTGGAGGACAACTCGTGGACATTTAAAGACACCAGGGGAGGATAAGGAGGGAAATGACAATCAATTAGCCAAGATTGGGGCTGTAATGGGAGAGTTATTCCCCATTGAACCACTGATTGGCGGGCTACAGGTAGATGCAGTTATCTGCTCCAAATCTCCAAAAGAGGTTGAACAGCCTGTGGTGCAATGGAGTTATGATGCGCCAGATCAGGACCTGATTGATGCACACAAAGTGGACCTACTGTTAGGTATTTTCTATGATCATTTGATAGATCCAGAACAGAATCCCCTATCTGAAAATTATTGCAAAGATAAGGAAGAGCTGAGAGTGTTGTTGAAGAATAAAAACAGATTTAAGATACAGGATGTTTTCATGATTAGGGAATCTGTAACAGGTCAGATACAGTGACTGGTGCCTCTTTCATTCAGAGGACTAATGTTACACCACGCGCATGATGCAATAACTGCAGGACACAAGGGTTCACAAAAATGTTAGAAATATTGAAGGACTATGCTTACTGGCCGCATATGTCCAAAGATGTGGAACTGTACACCAGGGGGTTTCTGGTATGTGCACAAATTAAACCTGCTTTACAAATGCATAGAGCTCCATTAATGAAAAGAGGTCAAACCCTTTCATGGTCAGATTTGCAAATCGACTATGTTGGGACTGTAAAAAAATCAGCCAGGGGAAATAGATATTTGTTAACGGTGGTATGTCTAATGTCGAAGTGGGTGGAGTGCATTCCTGCACCAGACTGTAGTGCGCAAACAGCAGCCACATTATTGGTAAATCACATATTATCAAGATTTGGGTTACTTCAGAGGATAGAATCAGACAGTGGAAGTAATTTCACTAGTGCCTTGATAAGCAAGGTGTGACAGATACTGGGGGTAAAAAGAAAATTACATATATCCCATAGACTGTCTTCTTCAGGCAATGTAGAGAGGAGCAATAGATCTATAGTAGAGATACTAAAGAAGTTTGTAGGTGAGGCAGGTTCCAGTTGGGATGTACGGTTACCTTTAGTATTAATAGCCATTAGGTCGACTCCTGCTAAAGCAACAGGCATCAGCCCTCATGAAGTATTGACAGGAAGAAAAATGGTACTGCCACAACATTTGTTGTACATGACACACGAGCAAACACTTGTGAGTGCTTCCACAGTTCACGAATAGGTGGAGGAATTGAGGAAGCACTTGCAACATGCATTTGCATTTGTACAGCGGAATCTGGAGGTAGCTGCTGAAAGTGCAAAGACCTATTATGATAAAAAGACATCTGTAAAATAATACAAAATAGGTGATCAGGTGTACAAACACCACTTTGGGAAGAACAGGCACAAAAATTCAAAATTACTCGCGGCATGGCAAGGGCCGTTTGAGATTGTAGATAAAATATCCCTTGTTGTATATAAAATAATCCGGACAGGAGGGTGAGATGGTGATAGAGCAATTTGTTCATGTCAACCAAATTAAGCCCTGCCACCCAAAGCATGAGGTCAGAAGGCTTGAGCGAGTTGAGACTAATTGAATATACTGAATGCAATAAAAATAGAGCTAACAGTGCAATTAAGGTAATAATCATAAAAGCACAGTAAGTTTGTTGATTGGCAGATATATTGAACAGAGACTGATTCATAATGCATGTAACCTAATAACATGAAAGCATGTGTAAGGTAGTCTACCCTTCACTCCATGAGTAATCAAACATATGGTCTGGTGAGCAAGCAGTAGCAAACAGAAGTGCCACATGTAACCTTTAAAAATGGTGCATTATTTTCATGTAGAGGCGCTGAATCAGACTGAGCTATCATAATGTTGTGTAGTAAGATTCTTCTGCATGGGTCTCGAATAATCAATGAGCTATGGCAAAGGGGAATGGAGATGTAAAATATTATAGAGGGGTGTGTATTTGGTTGGGAATTATTGTGATCCAAGGTGTAAAATGTTGTCTTGTTTTTCTATAATATGTGTTTAATTGCAGATATTCAAAGTGGCAAATCCAGGGAACCATGGTGTTTTGAGCATCCAGATTTTTTTTATTTCTAGGCCTTGTAGTAAAAAAAGGGATATAAAAATGTTTTATACCATGTACTTAACCTGTTTCTTTTCTATTCACTTTAGATTCTACTAATCTATTACCCTATCCTTGAGACAATCGACCATTGGAGACCACAGGATCGGAAACCACAGGAGGAGGCCCCACGAAAAAACCCTGGACCAAAGAATGGGCGATGAAGAGAAAGTCTACAGAAAAGAAGGCGGTGATGACCAGACCTGAGAACTGGATACTTGCCATGCTACTACTTGTAGTGGGCGTATCGGGAATTAAAGTCGCAGGAGCACGAGTCATCATTGAACCCGGACCGGTATCTGGAATTGAGGAGGAAGAAGCACCTGGATTCATCCTGGGAAACAGAAGGCTGGTATACCAGAACATGTACATAAATATAAACCCCGATAACATGGTTGAAAAATGTATGAATAAATCTGTGATTGCATCCGACCAAAAAGGGGAATGGTTGGAGCTGCGAAAAGTGGATGCCCGGCAATCAGTCAAGGATATTGCCATGCACTTGTAACAAACTTTTGTAAATTCATCTGATGTAAAAAAAAAAAAAGAAGGGGGAAGCGGGTGGTAGTATTGCTTATGGCCTCTGTGGTGATGACTATTATTGGGCTGTAGTAGGCACAACAATGTCTACAGCCAATGCGATTTCAGTGAGTGCCAAGGCGCAACAATTGACTTATGATTTAGACATAATTCAAAGGACCTTAGATGAAGTCAGAGGTGGACTGAATGAACAGATAACGTTTATAAATGAGACTGCTATCATATTGAATGAGCAGTCTGAAATAATGCAGCACAGCACAACTGTTGTGGTTAAACATGTCCAGATGTTAAGGGACATTATAAACATAGTCAATCCTGTTGGTAGGTTATTGGAAAAGTACATGGGAGAGGTTAAAAAGGCAATTTTGCAATTGATACAGGGGCATATACCATTGTACTTTGTATCATCTGAGATTATCCATCAAATGATGGCGAAAATCACGCAAAGAGAAGTGGAAATGGTACAAGTCAAAATTGCATTCGAGATCGGAAGCGCAATGCCATTGTATAAAGATATGGAGAGAATGGAGGTTGGGTTTTTGTTATGCGTCCCATATATTGCTCCTGAGCTCATATACCAGACTAAACTAGTACAAAATGCGGGATTTTGGCAGAATGACAAATATGTGAAGATCAAAACCCCAGAGGTGGCATTTCAGTCTTGGGAACCTGATGTTTATTTGATTCCGAATTTGGAAACATGTATAAAGTTTAAAGAGCAGAATTACATGTGTCCAGGTAAACCATTTGCTCCTGACGCAGCAGATGCTATCTGCGGGTTGAAACCAGATCCGGGAGTGTCGGGGGGATGTGAAGTAGTGATTAGTAATTTGGGGATTGAGGAACTATCACAAGCTAGGCTAATTAAAAACAGGTGGTTGTTAAGTACTTCTTTGAAAAATTACACAATCACCCATCTGAACCATGGAACTTTCATTGTCAAACAGTTGAAGTACAGTGTGTATTACATATCTGTTCAGAAGGACACGATTTTGACAATAGGGGGATTAACTTTATTCCATGTTGCTGATGATATGTAGGAAGGCAAAGTGGACAATATCAAGTTTTTTCAGAGGAACTCGTTCCCGATCGATACAGATGTTGAATTTTTGATGAGCCACGAGGAAAGGCACACTGTTAGGATGAATTTAAGAAAAAAAATATTACTGTGAATAGCCTGGGCTTGATGGAGATAAACACATTCAACTGGGTGACCTGGGTAGAAATGGGTACGGTGTGTTTGGCGATCTTGGTTGTGTTAATGGGGGTATGGCTGGTTGCCCTTACTGTTAAGATTAGGGTGTTGGTCATGCTACTAGCAACAGTGGGGAAGGAGAGATATCCTGTAACACATACATTTTAATTAATGGATTATTGTTCCTTCCACTATGACATCGCGGGCGGTCCTAGCTGTCAGAAAAGGAGGGTATGTAGGAGCCTATGACAGTGATTTCAATAAAAGCAGCCAATTAAATGGGTGCAGGTGGGATTACAGGAAAGCACTTTCAGTGGGGTTAGTGTGAATGCAGAAAAGAGAGAGTAAATTATGTAGAGCAGGTGGAATTCCACATTGAGTCATTATAGCAGTGAATTAGGCCTTCAATGGCAAAGCAAAATGATTGCAAAAAGACTGTAGATTCAAATTGCATTGTGCATGTTAGTGAGAATTCTCATAAATGGCTAATTTCCCTTACCTACTGAGTCCCTCAGCAGCTTTGCTGGATTTCTAGGGTTATTGTTTTCACCTGGTAAGAGTGTGAGCCTTTTCCCCACCCTTACATGTGTTTTGCTGTGTGTATTTCTACTTTTTGTGTGATCTTGGGCACTGGAGCCTCACCTACTCCATGGCACAATATTTTTCATGTGTGTTACACAGCACCTTCAGTGCAGTGACACAGGGTTGTCTTTCTGACTTCCCACTGACTCCATTTTCTGGGGCTGACTACTGTTCCCCAGAAAAGATAAAGTTGCCATTAACTTTATAATAGTCACTTTAACCACAGACCCAGTACGCCCCATCTTACATGGAGTATGTGAAAGTGTTAATTCTTATCCCTTTTGGTCTGTGTCTCTTGGAGCATTGTTTCGCTCCCTTTACACTAAGACTTGGCTGGTGGCAGTGGTATCTACCCTATTTTTTATACCGTGGTTATCTTAAATAACCATGGTATTGTTTTAGGCTATTATATTCGCCTCAAACATAAACCCGCTTGACCATATATGTTTTATTAAGGTTCTGGCTGGGTTTATTTGCCATTTCTTTTTGTAAATGTCTTTCTCGTGTTTTACTCTGGTCCCTTTGTTCACCATCTTTTTGCGGGCTTCTGCACAGAAGCCCTCCTTAAGGCGCCTGAAAGTCTGGGTAGGCAGGATGTGAGGGAGGGGTCTTAGGACCCCTCCCATGGGTTCCCTTGGTAACCCAAGTTGCACTTCTGTTTGATTGGCTGGGTGACTGTCCTTGCCAGGACAGCCACCCTGCTGTGTGACTTGACAGCCAGGCTGTATGAATGGGGAAAAACTGCATAAAAAGCAGGTCTGTGGGACTGGAAGAGGACCCCCTACAATGACTGAACCACCCGGTGAAGCCCTGCTGCAGGTCCGAATCTTCAGAATCTGACGACAGAGAAGATCCTCCAGGAAACTTCTTCCCTTGAGCTGGTGGGACCAACCAGTTCACCCAAACTGCAATCCAGGACCCCTCCTCTGGTCGAATTCGCTGTACAGAGCTACAGTGGCCCGGATAGCCAGGAAGGTCGGACCCTGCTTGGGTTTTAAGGAGCACACCTTTTATTCGTTGCTTTGCTTTGCTGCTGGTTTCTTCCCTGGGTAGGGCAGGACCCTCCAGTCTTCCTACTTCTGATCAGTCCGACAGTCGCTTCAGGAACCGTGAAGGAACGTCTGCCTCAGCTACAGCTCCCTCTCCGTTTTAAGGTACTGTGCAAATCCGGTTGTTCGTTTCGTTCAGCCGTGGTGAAAGTGTTTGAAAACTTTCTCCAATCCAAGGCCTTGTCCTTCTCTTCTCTTTCAACAAACTTTTCTACCAACCAACCTCGTCCGGAATCCGTGGCACGAACTTTACCGCAAACTACACTGAAATGTATTATCCTGAGCAAAAGACTTTTGAGCCATTGGCTTTGGCCCTAAGCCTTTTTTATCTGATTTTATCATTGTAGTCTCTCTTGTTCAATTGCCCTGAGTACTTACCTGTTGGTGTGATTCAATTTATGTTAACTTCTGTCTTTCCCTCCCTTTTAAATTGTTGGAGTGCCATTTTGCTCCCACTTCATTTTGCGAGCTTAACTTGTCTGGAATTTAAGGAAAGTTGTGTGGTGTATTAAGAGTGTGATTTTTAGGCTGCTTAAATTAGCGTAATTTTATACAACTGAAGAGTGAAATAAATGTATATTCTTTTACTTGAAAACCTTGAGTCAGTGTTTGCCTGAATCATAGTTATTGGCATGACCACAAGGCCAGGTGTTAGGCAGAAACCTGTGCAGTTCCCTTAGGGAACACTGCAAAAGATTTAGGACTACAGGTGTTAGCAGTAAACCCACTTGGTAGCAGTCTGTACCACCCAGATTTACCTGGTAGCTGTGGCTGAGCAGTCAGACTTCCCTCAAGAAGAGTTAGGCAGTATGCAAAGTATACACAATAGGCACTCAGATACGATAATACAAACACACACTGACCAGAGCTTTGGTATCAAAGTATATAATTATTTATTTAAAAACACACTGTTTGAAACACTCCAGCACTCTTATTGTAAAATACTCTAAACACAGTTACTATTATAATATATACAACCCTTATTCCTTATCAGATAAATCTTAGTTAACACCACTTATTTCCATACAGAGGTCAGGGCTTAACTAAAGATGGCACTCCAATAAGTTTATGAAAAAGGGAGGGGAAAAGACAGAATATGGAAAGGTACACCACTCTAAGATTTAGGAACACTATTAGCAAGGCAGAAGAGCAAAAGTCACTTGTGAGCCAAAGTCCATAGGCTGGGCCCACTCTTAGAGAGAGCAGAGCACAAATGCGCCAAGATCACACAGTTACACTAGGCTTAGAAAGTCTTGCAGGGAGTTCGAAAAGAGTTTAGAGAGGCTCAGAAAAGTTTAGCCAGGGTGTCCCAGGCTAACCCAGGTTCGAAAGCCGGGGGCTAAATCTACCCCGTACAGTCGGTGGCAAGGGAAGCCAGGCGGGACACAGTACCTTAAGCGGGAAGGATCCTCCAGCGGTGGCAGTTGTTCCTGGCAATGGGTGCAGGTCTCGTCATTGTCCAGGGGAAGAGAAGATCTCGACTTGGAGGAAAGATGAAGGTCGTTGCACTGCCAGGGAAGAAACCAGCCGCAGAGTTTTCCGGTTAAAGGTAATACCCTTTAATTTGCGGTCGTGGTAAAACGTGGTATCCCGGTTGCCGGCGTGCTTGGCACAGGCAAGACGGCCACGAGATACGTCGGGAAGACGAAAAGACGGTGAAACTGGTTATCCCCACCAGTCAAAGGAAGAAGACTCTCCGGCGGGAGATCTCCTCTGTCGTTGGGAAAAGTGGTGAGACGGTCCAGCAGGGCTCCACCGGTGGTGTCGTCGTGGCAGGTAGGCTCAGCTTCTCCCTCGTCGGATTCTTAGGTCCTGTGGCGACTTCTGAAGTTCCAGTCCCCAAAGCCCTGCTTTTATGCAGAAAACCCCCATTCACTCAGCCTAGCTGTCACTCAAACATGCTAAGTGGTGAGCCGGCCGGCTCACCACTTGGGCCAATCAGGACGGAGTGCGACTTGAGTTGCCTAGGCAACTCAGTCCAGGGTGCCTAAATCCCCCTCCACCCCTCCTAAGTACCCCAGACAGAGTGGCACCACTTTGGAGGGCTTCTGTGGAGAAGCCTGCCAAAAAGTGGAACAAAGGGCTCGACTTGGGTTGGAGTCACAGAAGAGAACACAAACGCCATTTTAGAACCGAGTTTTGGCAAAAAATACCAACCGGAGAATTAATATTAATTAAATAAACCGGCAGTATGTTCGAGGCTATCGTAATTAAATAATTAAAGATAGTAGCCTCGAACAATGGGAAAATCCCATAGAGAAATATTCGCGGTTGAATATAAAAAGTAGTATCCACTTCCACCAGCCAAAACTCGATCAGGGGGGACAGAGACGTTCCCCCTCGACTAACAGACCCCGAGGCAACTGAATTGCCCCAGCCAGTACGTCCACAATATGATGGTTTGTACTGGTTCTGTTCAGAATTCAAGACTAGTAAAGTCAATGGTGACTTTACATGCCCTGGGAGACAGTAGTCAGTCCCAGGGTATGGAGTCTATACTGGGGGGTCACTATGACACCCCTGTGTTACTGCACTGAGGGTGCTGTGTAACACACATCACAAAAACACATGAAGCCCTATGGGGTAACAGACCCCATAGCCCATTACACACATTTAGAGTCAAAGAAACACACTCAAATCATGCCCAAGAGTGAGGGTAAAAGAGTCTCACTCTTGGCAGGAGAAAAAAATAAACCCCAAAAATCCAGCAAAGCTGCTGGGGGACTCACTAGGTTAGGAAATTCAGCATAAACAGAGAATTCTCCCTAACACCAGGATGGTTGAGTTTACTCAAGACCAGCTTGTACTAGTTATGGTGCAAACAAGGCAGAGGGCCTTGCAGGACAAGTGGATAGGACCCTTCAAGGTTGTGGGCAAACTTGGAGAGGTGAACTATTTAGTGGACTTAGGCAGACCTAAGGAGGATCTCCGAGGCTTTCACACCAACCGTTTAAAGGCTTATGTCTCGAGACCAGAAGTGGGAGCTTTGCTTCTAGCTTCAGCTGAAGAGGAAGAGGAGAGTGAACCTCTACCTGACCTCCTCAGAGGCCAACCTTTAGATGAAAATATAGAAGGAGTTAATCTCTCTTCTCAGCTGACTTCTGAACAACAGGAGGAGTGCAAAGTTCCATTGAATCAGTTTGCCTCCCTGTTTTCACTATCACCAGGCTTGACCCTTGGGGCCAGCGTGATATTCTCACTGGTGACTGTTTACTTGTGAAAAGCAGAGGTTACAGAATGTCAGAAAACATGAGATCCCACATCAAAGGAGAGGTCAACAAGATGCTTAATCACGGGGTTATAGAGCCATCTACAAGTCCATGGTCTAGTCCAGTTGTTCTAGTACCAAAGGCAGGATCCAAGGAGTTGAGATTCTGTGTGGACTATAGAGCTCTAAATGCAGTCACTAAGACTGATGCCCATCCTTTGCCAAGGACAGATGAACTGGTGGATAGACTTGGTTCAGCCAAGTACCTCAGTACATTTGACCTAACCTCAGGCTATTGGCAAATAGCAATGACAGACCATGCCAAAGAGAAAACTGCATTTTCCACCCCAGCAGGCCTCTACCAATTTAAGGTTACGCCTTTTGGACTAAAGAATCCACCTGCTACATTTCAAAGGATGGTTAATCAAGTTCTGAATGGGTGGATGACTTCTGCATGGCATACTTGGATGACATTGCAGTGTTCAGCCCTACATGGAAATAACATATTGATCACCTTGGATATGTTTTGCAGGCTCCTGATCAGGTTCATCTGACCATAAAGGCAAGCAAATATCAAATTGGTCAGAGTAAAGTGGTCTACCTTGGTCATGAGCTAGGGGGAGGTGAGATAAGGCCATTGCCCAGCAAAGTACAAGCTGTGCAAAACTGGGCCACCCCTACTACTCAAACCCAAATGAGAGCTTTCCTAGGTCTCACTGGGTACTACAGGAATTTCATAGAGAACTATGGGTCCATAGCTTCTCCTTTGAATGTGCTCTCCTCTCCAAAATTTCCTAAAAAGCCTAGATGGAATGAGGAGTGCACTCAAGCCTTTGAAAACTGGAAGAAAGCCCTTTGTCAAGCTCCAGTCCTAAGAGCTCCCGATTACCACCAACCCTTCATTGTGCAGACAGATGCCTCCAGTATAGGCATAGGTGCAGTCCTTAGTCAATTGGATGAGAATGGTAGGGAACATCCCTTTTGCTTCATCAGTAGGAAACTGAAGGGACCAGAAACAAGGTCGGCACCCATAGAGCGTGAATGTTTTGCCATTGTGTGGGCTCTGAAGAGGTTTAGACCATACTTGTATGGATCTACCTTTGTGATTCAGACAGACCACCAACCCTTGAGATGGTTAATGCAAATGAAAGGGGAGAACCCAAAACGTCTAAGATGGTCAATCTGCCTGCAAGGGTTTGATTTTACCATTGAGCACAGTGCAGGATGTCACCACAAAAATGCTGGTCTCTCTAGGATGTTTTTAAGCGACTAGAGGTAGAGATTCATCCAGGAGTGGATTACTTCCTCCTGTCCCTTAGTCTGGGGGGGGCAAGTGTTAGGGAGAATTCTCATAAATGGCTAATTTCTCTTACCCACTGAGTCCCTCATCAGCTTTGCTGGATTTCTAATGTTTATTTTTTTCACCTGGTAAGAGTGTGAGTCTTTTTCCCACCCTTGCATGTGTTTTGCTGTCTGTATTTCTACTTTTTGTGTGATCTTGGGCACTGGAGCCTCACCTACTCCATGGCACCATATTTTTCATGTGTGTTACACAGCACCTTCAGTGCAGTCACACAGAGTTGTCTTTCTGACTTCCCACTGACTCCATTTTCTGGGGCTGACTACTGTCCCCCAGAAAAAATAAAGTTGCCATTAACTTTAAAATAGTCACTTTAACCACAGACCCAGTGCACCCCATCTTACATGGAGTATTGTAAAGGGTTCATTCTTATCCCTTTTTGTCTTTGTCTCTTGGAGCATTGTTTCGCTCCCTTTACACTAAGACTTGGCTAACTATTTTATACTGCTCACTTACTCTTGAGATAAGTCTGGCTGCTCAGCCACTGCTACCACTTTAACTGTGTAGTACAGGTGTTAGGAAAGATTTCGTTATTGTAGGGAACTTTCCTTCCATGTGGCAACCCCTAAACTTTTTGCTATTGTTTTCAACCTGTTTTCTTGACTTTGCCAGAGAAGTGCAGCCTTCTGCCGTACTCCTCTGGGCTTTCGCTCCTTTCTTACGGGGAAACTGACATGCCCTTAAGACAGTCAGTACCGGGGAACGCTGTTTCCCGTAGTTTCTTTTATCGTGTCGCCATTTTTAGTGCAACACGACACAAGAGGGCACTGTAAGCTAAGTTACAGCTCTCTTGGGTCTCTAGCCTTCTACAGACCCTAGACACTCTTGTAGGATGGTTTTTGGATCGGTGCAAGTCATTCAGGGACTGGGCTGGTGGCAGCGATCATTTGGTTTATTTTGAGCTCCTTTTGCCGTTCTGAGCACCTTTTTGCCGCGAACACGAAAGGGTGGCCCGGCTACCCAAAATGGCCGGACCACGAGGCTCCTTTGTCTCGTCCACTGTCCGTCTTGCTCCCTTTACCTTCCCCCGGGTCAGGCGACCCGGGGCCTTCCTTATTTGGGCATGTAGTTTCCCGCGAAACACGGTTGCTTTCGCGGGCTTCTACATGTCGTTTGAGTGCCCCCAGGATGTGGGCTGGGCTGTCTGGTCCCAATACACATCCTGGGTGCCAGAGAGTCTAGGGTGGTGTGAATGCCTGGGACCACTGTGGTCCGTGATTGGTCCACGTATGGTATGTGTGTTGATGAGCGGATCTCCCATTGGCTCCCCTCCGTTTTGGCGCGAAGGGAACCGTGGATAAGAGGGAGCTGGAAACACCACTACCATGTCGATCTCCTGAGTTCTTACGAACCCAGGGATACAGGAGCCAAGTATCCTGCGAACACGAGGCTGGACCGAGGAATCGCTGGTGACCCCCTGAAGAACTTCTGCTCCTCATTGCTGTCGTCCGGTGAAGCCCTTTCCACCTAAGATCGAACAAGAAGGCCTGTACTGGCACTTCGACCTATTGGAATAGCAGGACCAGCTATTCCCGGCACCTTCATCAACTCCTGCCGTAAGCCTTCGGAAGTGTCTCTGGGCCATCCAGTTGACTGACCAGCTTACTAAGGAGTCCTGCTCTGTAATCGCCGACAGGTTGGGTGGTATTCTGAGTCCGGGGCACGCTCACACGCTTCGTTTGCTTAGCAACCCTAAGCTAGAGGTGAACGGTGCTCGTTTGGCTTGAATACACCCGGCCGTTCCGTTGCCCTGCCGTGGCGACAAAACTGTGCAGGATTCTTCGATCGGGACGCCTTTTTACTCTGCACGACGACGAGACGTTCCCTGCTCTTCAGAACCTGCCAGAAGCTGCATCTATCGAGGAGAAGCTCGGGCCTGCTTGCTTCGGGGACCGGTGAGTAGATTAGCTAGGATCTGGTCGCCCTCCTGCAGTGCCCCTTGCTTTTCCCCGCTGTAAATACAGCACCCCTTGTCCGTACTCGCGCCCTACTTCTGCCTCACAGTGGAGGCTGCGCTAGAGTCGCGGACCGTGTTCTCCTTCATTAGGGCACCCTACAGAGCTGTCCAACGTCCTCCGAAGAGCTTCACCTTCTGCCCATTGGCACCGGCGTGTGCAGGTACTTTTGAGCGCTAGGCTCCACTCTTCGTAGGGATTGGACTACCATCCAGTTAGGGGCCTCAGAAGGCGGACATATCACCCGCATTGGTTCGCACTGCCTGTTTTCCTTCCCCTACAGGTGGATAACATATTTCGTGCTGCTAATGCTGTGAAACTGTGTATTCTGTATATATATTGGGTGGATAGTGTATGTGTTGGTTTAATATCGTTGTATATTGCTGCTTTTACTGTGGTTATTAGTTTCAAGGCCTTATAATAAATGTGTATCTATTTTTGATATAAACAACTGTTTGGAGTAGTTTGTAAGCGCTCTTGCTTCGTGTGCTCACTGCGGGCTTTCAGTCACCCTCACCCCTCTTGAGACCTAGTCTTGACCGCCGCGATCGCTACCTTGATTGGTCTGGCTTGTCCAGAGGTTACCCTGTTCCAAGTAATTAGGTTGGCCTTCTGAACTTCTGCGCCACCAGGACAGAGTTCAGAAATCCGTCTTAACAAATTGGTGTACAGCGGTGGGATACGACTGAAGGTATCCAGTGTTGCGCACGAGCTAAGGCGTTTTCAGGTTATTCCAACCGGGACACGCAGTAAAGTATTTAATATAACGTTAAAAAGGCCATAGTCCTATCAACAGTATGGAAACGAATACTTTATTAACCTTAAATGCTTCGAAATCTGAAACATTGAAGAAGATGTGTGCGGAGAGAGGGGTTTCCTCTCAAGGCACTAAATTGGAAATGATCCAGAGAATCGTGGCGTGGCAAGAAGCGCAGCTTGACGCTATAACTTCCGAGGACAGTGCAGAAGGTGGTGGGGCTGCTCTCACTGGCAGAACCGACGGTTCTGCCGCTGCACTGATCCATCACGACCACGAGGACAGGGAGGATGTAATGTCTAACGTTTCCTCTGCCAGTGTTGATGGGGAGGCTATGCTTGAATTCAAGAAGCAAGAGCTGCGGTTTAGGCAGCAGGAGCTTGAATTCAGCATAGCCAAACTGAAAATCGACCAGGCAGAAAAACAAAAAGACAGGGATCACCAGTTGGAACTGGCCAAGCTTCAGTTCGCAAATGGGTCCAAGGGTCCTGGACATGGTTCTGGGGCTTGCTCTCATCCACGGTTTCCAAAAGATCTGCTCAGTGTGTATGAGGAACGAAATGACATTATGGACTGGTTAAATGCGTTTGAGTATGCATGCGAGGTTCAAGAGGTTGATAATGCGGATAAGATTGCATGGTTACTCAGCAGACTGCCCCATTCTGGCTGCAGTGCCATTATGGAAATGTCGAAGGCTGAGCGGGCTGATTTCGCAATGTTAAAGCAAACTCTCATTTTAAAGTTTGGGAAGACTCCGGCCCAATATTTAAAGCGTTTTCGAGAGTATAAGAAAAAGGAAGGTGGTACTTGGGTATCTTATGTCGCTGAATCTTTGAAAAACTTAACTGGCTGGGTTGAAGGTTATAAGGTTTCTACCTTCGAAGGCATGATAAATCTTGTCATGCTGGAACATATTTTTGCTTCTTCTTCCCCGGAGCTTAAGCAGCATTTGGCCGATTCGAAGGAGATAGATCCTAAGAAGCTGGCCATTGCAGCAGACTTATGGGTGTCACATCGAGTGTCCCATAAGGACAAAACTCATCCTGGTAAGCAGGAGGAAGGGAAAAAGTCCAAAGATATGGAGGGTGGGGAATCTGCTAAATCTTCTTCCCATAAGGGCCACAAAAAGAAAAACAAGGGTAAGACACAAGAGAACTCACAGGGTAGTGGAGGTTCGCCTCCGAAACAGAACTCTGGTTACAATAAGCCTCCCTACGTAAACAGACCCAATGGGGCTTGTTTTTCTTGTGGAGCAACTGACCATGTGAAGGGGGATTCCCGTTGTAAGGTTAGACCTTTGGGGGTCCACTCCGCTAATCTGGCCTTCTCCTCCTACGAGGAAGAAGAGATTACAGGAGCATCCTTCTCCTCAGACTCATTTCCCAGCGGAATAGAGGCTGAGGTAGTTTTAGTGTCCCTGGGTTCCTGGGAGCCTAAAGTCGCAGAGGCGTATGCTAGGATTCCGGATAATACCAAGC
Organism: Ambystoma mexicanum; assembly: GCF_040938575.1. Lineage (NCBI taxonomy): Eukaryota > Metazoa > Chordata > Amphibia > Caudata > Ambystomatidae > Ambystoma > Ambystoma mexicanum. The sequence goes on from NC_090932.1 coordinate 591,414,356, forward strand.
ACTACTTTAAAGACAGTGTGTTGATCAATGGAGTGGATACTCCAGCTCTTAGGGATAGTGGGTGCAGTCGAACTGTAGTGGATTCTACCTTGGTAGACTCAGAGGAAGTTGCCAGAGCTCCTCTGATGCCCACTAAGTTGGCTGACGGCCCCCTCCGTATGTTTCCCGTGATCCCTGTTAATCTAACTTTAAATGGTACAGCAGTTAGGATTCCAGTGAGCATTCAGAGAAACGTCCCGGGAAAGGTCTTGTTGGGCAATGATCTCAGAGCTCTAGGGCTCGTAGGAGACACTGCCGAAAGACCCTACACACGGTCTCAAGCACGGGCAGCATTGGCCAAGTCCAATACGCCGCCCCAGCCGAAGGGGAAACCCAAGGCGAAAGGAGTCAACAAGTCCCGACGGGGGAAAGAGAATATTCCCCCGAGCTCGCCTACCACTGCGGTGGAGGGAGTTGGTCAATCGCCCGAGCCTGACGAGGAGGTGGCGATGCCTGAAGTGTTCGACCCCAACGACCATCCTGAACTAAAAGACTTGTTAGTTGAAGGAGGTCCTGATAGGGACGACTTCAGTAAGGGCCAACGTGAGTGCCCATCTCTGGAAGGCCTAAGGAGGCAGGCCTGCTCCCAGCTTGAGGGTGAACCTCCTGGGAAGCATCGGATTTATTGGGAAGGTGGACTCCTGTACAGTGAGCCCCCAGAGTCTACAGAAGGAGACCATAGGAGGTTGGTGGTTCCCCTTGCTGTTAGACCCTTCCTCCTGCAGTTGGCGCATGAAGTTCCCCTTGCTGGTCACCTTGGAATGAAGAGGACCAAGCAAAGGTTATCTATGCACTTCTACTGGCCCAAGATGGGGGTGCAAGTAGAAAGTCACTGCAGGAGTTGTGCCTCCTGCCAGTTGTCTGGTAAGGTTGGCGCGACAATCCAAGCTCCGTTGGTACCGCTCCCAGTTGTGGGGGTACCATTTGAAAGGGTAGGGATCGACATCGTTGGTCCCCTTGACCCGCAAACATCCTCAGGCAATAGGTTTATCCTGGTGCTGGTCGACCATGCAACCAGGTATCCTGAGGCCATCCCATTAAAGACTGTAACTGCCAAGTCAGTTGCAAAAGCTTTACTCGGCATATTTACTAGGGTTGGCTTCCCTAAAGAAGTTGTGTCAGATCGTGGCAGCAACTTTATGTCGAAGTATATGCAGGCTATGTGGAAAGAATGTGGGGTCACCTACAAGTTCTCTTCTGCATATCACCCCCAGACCAATGGTCTGGTGGAACGTTTCAACAGAACGTTAAAGAGCATGATTGGGGCTCTGGAGGAGCCCCAGAGAAGAAAATGGGATCTTCTTTTACCATGCTTGCTGTTTGCCTACAGAGAGGTACCACAGGAGGGTGTTGGCTTCAGCCCCTTCGAACTGCTGTTCGGTCATCCCGTACGGGGACCCTTAGCCATCGTCAAAGAGGGATGGGAGATGCCCACTCCCCCTGTTACTACCAATGTAGTTGACTATGTGCTAGGGCTCAGAAAACGGATGGTACTCCTGATGGGCTTGGCTAGTGAAAAGTTGAAGGCAGGACAAGCGCTGGTGAAACATTGGTACGACCAGAAAGCTTCCTTAATTCACTTTACCCCTGGTCAGCAAGTCCTGATCATGAACCCTATAAGGCCTCGCGCTTTACAGGACAAATGGTCAGGCCCTTACACAGTGGTGGAGCCCCTGGGTGAGGTGAACTATTTAGTGGACCTTGGAAGACCTGGACAGGCTCCAAAAGTGTTCCACGTAAATAGGCTGAAGGCTTTCGTCCCAAGAGTCGAAATCGCAGCACTGCTACTGGCGTCAGACGTTGAGGAAGAGGAGTCAGAACCTCTTCCCGACCTGTTCCAAAGCGGTCCTTCAGATAGCTCCGTTGAGGGTGTCCGAGTGGCCCCTCACCTGACTTCTGATCAGCAGGCTGAGGTGAAAAGTTTGCTTAGGCAGTTTTCCCCCCTGTTTTCACAGTCGCCTGGTTTGACACCTTGGTGCAAACATAACATTGACACAGGAGACAGTGTACCTACCAAAAGTAGGGGATACAGGATGTCGGATAAAGTACGGTCTTATATTAAGACCGAGGTCAACAAGATGTTAGACCTTGGGGTGATTGAACCCTCTAGTAGTCCTTGGTCCAGTCCTGTGGTATTGGTTCCAAAGGCAGGCACTTCTGAATTGAGGTTCTGCGTGGATTACAGGGCTCTGAATGCTGTCACCAAGACAGACGCTCACCCCTTGCCTCGAACTGACGAGCTGGTGGATACCTTGGGTGCCTCCAAGTACCTCAGCACGTTTGACCTGACTGCGGGCTATTGGCAAATAGCTTTAGCAGAACATGCCAAGGAGAAGACAGCATTTTCAACTCCCGACGGGCTTTACCAATTCCGGGTAATGCCGTTCGGATTGAAGAATGCACCTGCCACTTTCCAGAGGCTTGTGAATCATGTGTTGAATGGGTTGGACGAATTCTGTCTTGCATATCTAGACGATATAGCAGTTTTCAGTGCCACCTGGGAAGACCATGTGAAACACCTCGGGATTGTGCTCCAGGCTCTTCAGAAAGCCCACTTGACCATAAAGGCGAGTAAATGCCAGATTGGACAAGGCTCAGTGGTTTACCTTGGGCATGAAGTAGGTGGAGGAAGGATACAGCCTCTCCCCAGTAAAGTACAAGCAGTACAAGACTGGCCTACCCCCACTACACAAACCCAAGTGAGAGCCTTCTTAGGACTCACGGGTTATTACCGCAATTTTATGGCAGACTATGGCACCATAGCTGCTCCTCTGACTGCCCTCACAACTCCGAAGAAACCCAAGAAGGTAACTTGGACTGACGAGTGTGAGAAGGCCTTCAATGGCTTGAAAGACTCCTTGTGCCAGGCCCCTGTGCTCAGGGCCCCTGATTATCAAAGACCTTTTATCGTGCAGACGGATGCCTCTGACACTGGGATAGGAGCTGTACTATCACAAGTAGATGAGAAGGGTAAGGAACACCCTATCGGTTTTATTAGTCGCCAGCTTAAGGACAGAGAGCTCAGATGGTCCACGGTAGAGAAAGAATGTTTCTCTGTTGTGTGGGCCCTAAGGAAGCTGCGGCCCTACCTCTATGGGACCCACTTCACTGTGCAGACTGACCATAAGCCGTTAAAGTGGCTAATGAACATGAAGGGGGAGAATCCAAAGTTGCTTAGGTGGTCCATAAGTCTACAAGGCTTCGACTTCACTATTGAGCATAGGCCAGGTGTCCAACATAGCAATGCTGATGGGTTGTCCAGAATGTTTTACCGACCTGAACAAGAGACTCATCCAGGGGTGGATTAGTTCCCCCTGTCCATAGTCTGGGAGGGGCGAGTGTTAGGAAAGATTTCGTTATTGTAGGGAACTTTCCTTCCATGTGGCAACCCCTAAACTTTTTGCTATTGTTTTCAACCTGTTTTCTTGACTTTGCCAGAGAAGTGCAGCCTTCTGCCGTACTCCTCTGGGCTTTCGCTCCTTTCTTACGGGGAAACTGACATGCCCTTAAGACAGTCAGTACCGGGGAACGCTGTTTCCCGTAGTTTCTTTTATCGTGTCGCCATTTTTAGTGCAACACGACACAAGAGGGCACTGTAAGCTAAGTTACAGCTCTCTTGGGTCTCTAGCCTTCTACAGACCCTAGACACTCTTGTAGGATGGTTTTTGGTGGCAGCGATCATTTGGTTTATTTTGAGCTCCTTTTGCCGTTCTGAGCACCTTTTTGCCGCGAACACGAAAGGGTGGCCCGGCTACCCAAATTGGCCGGACCACGAGGCTCCTTTGTCTCGTCCACTGTCCGTCTTGCTCCCTTTACCTTCCCCCGGGTCAGGCGACCCGGGGCCTTCCTTATTTGGGCATGTAGTTTCCCGCGAAACACGGTTTCTTTCGCGGGCTTCTACATGTCGTTTGAGTGCCCCCAGGATGTGGGCTGGGCTGTCTGGTCCCAATACACATCCTGGGTGCCAGAGAGTCTAGGGTGGTGTGAATGCCTGGGACCACTGTGGTCCGTGATTGGTCCACGTATGGTATGTGTGTTGATGAGCGGATCTCCCATTGGCTCCCCTCCGTTTTGGCGCGAAGGGAACCGTGGATAAGAGGGAGCTGGAAACACCACTACCATGTCGATCTCCTGAGTTCTTACGAACCCAGGGATACAGGAGCCAAGTATCCTGCGAACACGAGGCTGGACCGAGGAATCGCTGGTGACCCCCTGAAGAACTTCTGCTCCTCATTGCTGTCGTCCGGTGAAGCCCTTTCCACCTAAGATCGAACAAGAAGGCCTGTACTGGCACTTCGACCTATTGGAATAGCAGGACCAGCTATTCCCGGCACCTTCATCAACTCCTGCCGTAAGCCTTCGGAAGTGTCTCTGGGCCATCCAGTTGACTGACCAGCTTACTAAGGAGTCCTGCTCTGTAATCGCCGACAGGTTGGGTGGTATTCTGAGTCCGGGGCACGCTCACACGCTTCGTTTGCTTAGCAACCCTAAGCTAGAGGTGAACGGTGCTCGTTTGGCTTGAATACACCCGGCCGTTCCGTTGCCCTGCCGTGGCGACAAAACTGTGCAGGATTCTTCGATCGGGACGCCTTTTTACTCTGCACGACGACGAGACGTTCCCTGCTCTTCAGAACCTGCCAGAAGCTGCATCTATCGAGGAGAAGCTCGGGCCTGCTTGCTTCGGGGACCGGTGAGTAGATTAGCTAGGATCTGGTCGCCCTCCTGCAGTGCCCCTTGCTTTTCCCCGCTGTAAATACAGCACCCCTTGTCCGTACTCGCGCCCTACTTCTGCCTCACAGTGGAGGCTGCGCTAGAGTCGCGGACCGTGTTCTCCTTCATTAGGGCACCCTACAGAGCTGTCCAACGTCCTCCGAAGAGCTTCACCTTCTGCCCATTGGCACCGGCGTGTGCAGGTACTTTTGAGCGCTAGGCTCCACTCTTCGTAGGGATTGGACTACCATCCAGTTAGGGGCCTCAGAAGGCGGACATATCACCCGCATTGGTTCGCACTGCCTGTTTTCCTTCCCCTACAGGTGGATAACATATTTCGTGCTGCTAATGCTGTGAAACTGTGTATTCTGTATATATATTGGGTGGATAGTGTATGTGTTGGTTTAATATCGTTGTATATTGCTGCTTTTACTGTGGTTATTAGTTTCAAGGCCTTATAATAAATGTGTATCTATTTTTGATATAAACAACTGTTTGGAGTAGTTTGTAAGCGCTCTTGCTTCGTGTGCTCACTGCGGGCTTTCAGTCACCCTCACCCCTCTTGAGACCTAGTCTTGACCGCCGCGATCGCTACCTTGATTGGTCTGGCTTGTCCAGAGGTTACCCTGTTCCAAGTAATTAGGTTGGCCTTCTGAACTTCTGCGCCACCAGGACAGAGTTCAGAAATCCGTCTTAACAACAGGCTTGTAGCAAAGGTGAAATTGTACTGTCACTTGTAGACTTAATGGTGTGTGGTGTTCTCAAAGGATACTGCATATAATTCTGCCTAACAGTGCACACACATAAAGTTATAAGAATTGCAATCTGTGTAAGGTTGCATTGAAGGAAATAACTACCTACCCTCATTAAGTGATACCCCAGTAACTAATTAGTCCTCCTGATTAACATTGCAATGCAATGTCAGTGAACACGGATGGAAATTCTGTCTTTATTTTTTTCTCTCTCTTCTTTCCATGGAAAAGAAATATGCACTGTAAATAAAAAAAAATGAATGGCCTATCTTTTTGCATTCTGAGGCTTCTTTGTCTGTGCAGGAATAAAGAAGAGATACATACAAACTCCCGTAGGTGATTGGACAGTGGGATCAGGAGTCTAGAAGTTGCTAAAATACGTCACAAACAGGGCGGTTTTAGTTTTCAGTGACAGGCAGGGTAAATAAATAGGAGTGAGCCGAAGGGTGTCGGTTCTTCTTCTTGCTACCGGCTGCTGGAAGGGAGGGAATGCTGCTGCTGTGTTGACCTGGCATTGAAGTCTGCTGGGAACATAAGGCTGTCTTTTGGGAGTGCAAAAGGGCAGTACGGAGTTCGTAACATTTCAGCACAGATAAGCAGAGCTGAAGGGAGCTGCACAGATATAGCACATACACTTTAGAGTTCCATGTAAGTGGCGGTAAAGTTAAGGAGAGCGTTGAATGAAAGTGAATTATCTCTGTGACCAGATAGACAGGAATAGCTCATTCATTTCAACTGAGTCATTGGGCCTCATCACAAGTATGGAGGTAGCCATGCTGCTTGTAGCTTTTAGTGGCGTGGCTACCCCAATACCGGGTACCGGGTCCGGGTTCTCTGAATGGAGAAGTACCGGGCCATTCCGACCTTGGAGAGCCTGGTATTTCCCCATTCAAGGAACCTGGACCCGGTACACCCCCATTCCCATTGATCCCCCACAGGGCTCAATGGGAATGGAGAGGATGCTAACAACGGGCCCGTTAATGACGGGCCCGTTGTTAGCATCCTGGTCTACCTGGCGTCCTTAGCGGGTCCCGCAAGTGGACCTCGTAATGAGGCAGTAGAGGGTTAACGGCGCCGGCAGCTCTACCGGCACTGTTAACCCCCTATCACCTACGTTGTAATGAGGCCCATTGTTGTTTTTCTTTCGCACACTGTGAACTAATGGGAAAAGAAATGTTCTGCAATGCATGTTTGACTCTTAGATAACCACAGTGGTGTCAATGATTTGGTAAGAGTCACCAGATGTATTATTTAAGCAATAGAACCCGAGCAGCGGGGGCATTACCGACTCAGGTAATGCCCCGGGGCCCATAGGTAAGGACCCGAGCGAAAATTTGCGTGACCGGGGAACTAAAAGCAATTTTTTTCTGTCTCGAAACGCTGCAGCGTTTTGGGACAGAAAAAAAAACCGACCAAGAAAATGGCCGCCGCCATGGAAAGGGAAAACGTAGTCCATTGTCCCTTTCCATGGTGGCCATCGGAAGCGGACGCGCTGGGAACACCAGTGTTCCCAGCGCGTCCGCTCCCGAAAAAGGATAAAAAAAAGGTAAGTGGGGTTGGGAGGGCGGAAGTGGGACCGGGGAAAAAAAAAAAGTACATGCGCCCCCGGCGGGGGACGAGGGAAGCCCCCAGCTGCGTGGAGGCGCAGAGTGGGGATGGCCCGCTCTGAGTCTCCGCACGGCTGGAGGCTTCTCTCGTCCCCCGCCGGGGATGCAGGATCAAGAAGGTAAGTTGGGGAGGCGAGGGAAGGGAAAGAAAAAAAAAAAATAAAGACTTACCCGAGTCACTGGCAGGGGGCGAAGGCAGCCTCTCAGCCACAGGGCGGCTCGGAGCGGGGATGGCCCCGCTTCAAGCCTCCTCATTGGCTGAGGGGCTGCCACACCCCCCGCCGAGCGCAAAGGCCATGGAATCCCGACAGAGGGATTCCCGGCCGGGTAGGGACCTGGCGAGAGCCAATCAGAATGCTTGTTGCATTCTGATTGTCTCTCGCCGGGTACTAATATGAAATGTAATATTTTTGTTTCCTTCTTACAAGTCACATGATCATAAATATTAATTGCAAGCATGAAAACAAAGTTGGAGTCACCATTTGTATGTTTCTGAGGATTATTCTTTAGGTGGGGAAGGTAACTAAGAAGCCCCCTAGTGCCCACACCATGGTGGTAAATAGTATTTACCGCCAGCGGTAAATAAGAAACAGAAGTGGAATATAAAAGAAAGCTAGACAGCTGCTGTGTTGTGTGAGTGTGGTCAGTTATGCATGGAACAGAACAGGATCTTTCAATAATATACGCTGATGTCGTAGATAAGTCATCGGCACAATCTATGCACAAAATATACACCATCTATGACAATATTTGATTTCTTCTAAAGTGCTAAGCCCAGGATACATGCCTACAGTCAAATCCAGAATAGAGCGTAGTTATAAAAAGGGGAAGGTTTGTCTTATCACATAGGGCAGTGTTATGAATATGCTCACCACAAATCTAACACAATACTAATTTACCACCACAATAAGCTATTGCTAATTTACCACCAATTTACCACAATACTAAAATACCACCAAGTTTGTTAATAGCCCAAAGACAAAAACCCATTACAGCATGTTATCCCATAATACAGATCTTTTTACACAAAGGCTTTTGAGATATCTAAAAATGATACATATAGTTATCATTTAGCCAATTGCAATTGTTTAGCTAAAAAATGGATAGTCAAAGTGTTTAGAGAAGTGCTGACCTCTTAACACCTGACTCAAATCCCCTCTGCTCTTTAAGCTCTATCTAAGCCTCATTCCCGCACTCATTCGATCTCGCAGCCTTTCCCACTACAACTATGCAGACACCACCCAAATTGTCTTCAAAATCCCAAATGGCCCCTCCTCCACTGTTCTCGATCTCGCATCATGTCTCTCAGAAATCAAACACTGGATGACCATCAACCACCTCCTATTCAAGAAATAAAAAACGAAGTTCATGTTCTGTGGAAGACCGCCCTCTTCCTCCAATCCACTCTGTGCCTGCTCTCTCTAGGCCCACCCCCACCACCTCCAACAAAGTAAAAAACCATGGATACATTACAAAGGCAGACCTAATCCTATCAAAGCATATCAACTCTATGACAAAAGGCTGCTACCTACACTTGTGCATTCTCTGCTTCATCTTTCCCTACCTGACCTTCCGGCACAGAGTCTCTGTGATTGTTGCTATGACCTATGATCCTTACATGCCTACACTATGCTGAAGTCCTTTACATTGGGGCCCCCGAATCACAACTAAGAAAACTCCAACGGGTCCACAACACTGTTGCGAGGCTACTCCTAGCCCTAGGTCCTAGAGAACAGATCACACCCGACATCCATGTCCTTCACAGGCTTCCGATCAGGTCATTATAATCATTCAGGGCAATGTGCATCACCCACTGAGCTCTCCAAAACATAGGTGCCATGATGCCTACCCCTGGGGAACCAGACCAGGTCCAGCAACTCCGGAAGCAGGCATCAAGTTATTTTGAGCAAGCCCAAAAACCCCTGCTAGGGGATGTTTGGGTGCGGTCCTGGTGCCTATGGCGCCAGGCTCATATGGAGAGTCAGTGCTGGCGCCATAGGCGCCAGGCTCATAGAGTAGAACTTACCTGATGCAGACCATGCTGCAAGCTTACCTGATGCAGACCATGCTGCAGAGCTCCAAGCCAAATGAGGCTTGGAAGGGACTATTTTACCTAGGGACTATTTTTTACTCGGGTTGGGCTGGGGAGGGATACTTACCTGGGACTACTTTGGAGGCTATTTAAACCACGCCCGAAGAGCAGTACACACTTCGTGTTATTCTGCATCCAGCAGCGTAACGCTCACTGTGTCTGCAAGCCTGCATCCAGTCTTCTGCCACGCCCGCCTCGAGTCTGAAGCTCCTAGAAAAAGGGAGGAACAGAAGGAGAAGAGGTTAGAACAAGAGCAAAACCTTCGATCCTTACCTGAATTCCAGATCCACCGCGCCTTCGAGCTGTAAGAAAGAAGCATTTTACGCGCGCCACCTCACCTGCTGCAGCGCCGCCCTGAACTCACCGGCCTTCGCAGCATCCTCACGATCCACCGCATCCTTCTGCATGTTCCCGCAGCACTCTGGCACCTAAGGGGAACACAAGAACAGCAGAGGTGAGCCAAGGGAATAATAAACAGAGGCAATAGTAACTACCCCCATAGACTTACCTGATTACCGCCAGGGGTACTATTCCTCTTCACGGGTCGGCGCAGTCTCCATTGCATCCTCACCGTACCCCGGCCCCTAAGGGGAACAAAAGGACAACAAGGTGAGACGAAGGGACAAACAAGGGGAACTCTTCTCACCACAATAGACTTACCTAATTTTACCGCCGCAGGCATTATTCCCCGAACTTCATATTTCTTTCCACACCCGAATAAGGGAGCAAGCCACAGGTTACATTTGGGCCTTATTTTATTGAACTGTGTAGGATAAGCCAAATCCTTACCTGAACTTCGTCAGCTACCACGAGGAACTCTTCGCTGAGGTCAAGCTGCAAACTGCAAGGAATCGGACAAGAGTGAAAGTCAGACATGTGAACTCTTACGAACTACATACTTTTCAGAGTCAATATTGTTCTGGAACTCACCAATTCCTTCGAGCCAGTGAAGCAACTGGTTATCAACGTGCCCCTGCGCTCAATGCAGGATGGAGAGCTCATCTTTTCAAACCATCAGGTGAGACTATAAGAGGGGACATCAAAGGTGATCTGTGGGGAGAACAGCGGGGGTGGGGGGATTTACGCTCAACTCCACGGGTGGTTAATTCCCTTTCTCCATTTGCAGAAGAATATTCCTACGGGCCAAGCAAACGAAGCTAGGTGGGCCAGTCCAGTCCGTCATCTCGGCCCTACGCGTCACATTGGTGGAGATGGCAGCTGTCCAGTTCAGATCGACGCCTCTGTGGGAGCCAGGTGAGCGTAACAATAGGACCAGAGTATCTCCAGCATAAACGTACACACTACAGGCCTACCAGAAGCCTCATATCAGGAGCAGCACTTCTCTTCGTAATTCCAGGGGCAAAATCTACCTGAATAGGGGGCTCTTCTTTCTTAGTCCAAGGACCCACCATCTGGAACTCGATCCCATTTACCATCCGCCACAGTGATGATCACCTCACCTTCAGAAAGACTCTAAAAACTTGGCTCTTCCCTTCAGCATCCTCACAGACCTAGTCCATCTCGAGGGTGACAGAAATGCAGGGGTACCTGAGGAGTCGACAAGGTGGGACATAGCCCCCACAGAATATATCTTATTCAGGCCTTATGACAAGCTCTGCAAGACTAGATCTAACTAGGTGTCAGCCTTTGTTTGCTGGTACATTAAGCACTCCATCACAACAAATCATAGCTGTATCCTGCCTGGGGCACAGCCCTACCACCTCTAAACTTCTGCAATAAGCATTGCTTGAATTCACTCGCCCAAACACACATCACCACCTCCAATAGAATATAGCAGAGTCCCATGGAAAATGTGGCCCAGCTGTTCACATAATCAGTCTCATGGAGTCTCGTACTCACCTGAAAATCTGTCACCGCACCCATCAACACATTCAATATCCATGGCCTGATATTAAGGACCTAGCCACTCCAACCTAATTTTGCTTGCTAAAAATGCATTTTTTGAAATCCTTCATTCACATCTCAAATATCTGACTACGGTCTTTTCGAAGGGCGTTCATCCCACAGTGCTTCAAGCCCATACCAATGGTAGTAGGCGCTATACAAATGACATATAACATAACATATAACATAACATATTCCCCTCTAGATTACCCTACACTTTCTGCAGAACAAAGCACTCTGGGTATGAGGCAAGAAGGCAAAGTTCACTTGTCACAGCAGCAGGCAATTGACCTCTTACAGAAGGTTTGCTTCTGTCCAATCCCATGTGGCATTTTACTTTCATAATTAAGTAATCTTTCACTCCTTCCTTGATACTTTCCTGGACACCAAGAAGTCATCTCTGGAACCCTGTTGGGAGTGCAGTCCATTCCAAAGCCTCTAGTGTGGTGCTGGCCCTTTAAGGGTTCAGCACGCGGCGGAGTGACGTTGCACTCTGCCGCATGTGTATAAATAAATGGGGTGTTCCCGGCCGCATTAGAGCAACCGGGGAGCTCCGAACTGGACAGACGTGTCCTGTGTACGTCTGTAGCGGGAGGGGGCTCACGGAGGATCATAGGGCCTGGGGAGTGCGCCTCAACAGTAGAGATGAGATCAGAGCCACACCCAGTGTTAGGAAAGATTTCTTAATTGTGGGTAATTTTCCTTCCATGTGGCAACCCCTAAACTTTTTGCTGTTGTTTTCACCATGATCTAGACTTTGCCAGCGAAGTGCAGCCTTCTGCCGCACTCCTCTGGGCTTTCGCTCCATTCTTACAGGGAAACTGACATGCCCTTAAGACAGTCAGTACCGGGAAACAGTGTTTTCCATAGTTCTTTTATCATGTTGCAGCTTTTGCGCAACATGACACAAGAGGGCACTGTAAGCTAAGTTACTGCTCTCTTGGGTCTCTAGTCTTCTACAGGCCCTAGACACTCTCTTTGGATTGTTAACGAACGGTGCAAGTGAATCACGGACGGGACCGGTGGCAGCGATCGTTTCTTTGTGTTTTGAGCTCCTTTTGGCTGTTTAAGCGCGTTTCTCGCGCTTAACCCAAAATGGTGGCCTGGCTTCCAAAATGGCCAGACCACGAGGCTCTTTGTCCTGCCCGCTGACCGTCTTGCCCCCTTCATCTTCCCCAGGTCGAGACCACCAGGGGCCTTCCTTATTTGGGCATGTACTTTCCCGCGAAACACAGATGCTTTCGCGGGCTTCTACAGGCCTTTTGTGTGCCTCCAGGATGAGGGCTGGGATGTCTGGTCCCAATACACATCCTGGGTGCCAGAGGGTCTAGTGTGTCGTGAATGCCTGGGACCACCGTGGTCCGTGATAGGTCCACGTATGGTGTGAGTGTTTTGTGAGCAGATCTCCCATTGGGTCCTCTCCGTTTTGGCGCAAAGGGAACCGTGGATAAGAGGAGGCTGGAAACACCACTACCATGTCGATCTCCTGAGTTCTCACGAACAAAGGAATACAGGAGCCAAGTATCCTGCAACTACGAGGCTGAACCGAGGAATCGCTGGTGACCTGCTGAAGGACTGCTCCTCTGCACTGCTGTCGCTTTGTGAATCCCTTTCTACCTCTGATCGAACGAGAAGGCCTGTACTGGTACTTCGACCCTTTGGAATAGTGGGAACAACTATTCTCGGCATCTTCACCATCTCCTGCACGTAAGCCTTCAGAAGTGTCTCTGGGCCATCCAGTGGACTGACCAGCCTACCCAGGAGTCTTGCTCTGTAACCGCCGTCAGGTTGCTGCTGTATTACGAGTCCTTGCCACTCTCACACGATTCGTACACTTGGCATTCCCAGGTCTGAAGTGAGAAGTGTACATTGGGCTGAAATACACACGGCTGCTCCGTTGCCCTGCTGTGGTAACAAACTATGCGGGTTCACTGCGTTTGGGACATCCTCAACTCTAACTTCTGCTGCTGCGGAATCTACACGACGCCGAGACATCCCCTGCTCGTATCTGAACCTGACAGCACTGAAAATGACGCGGAGAAGCCTGGGTCTGCTTGCATCGGGGACCGGTGAGTAGCATCGCTAGGAACTGGTCGCCCTCCTGCAGTAGCCCATAGTTTTTCCCCGCTGTGTCAAACAGCATGCCTTTCCGTACTCGTGCTCTGCTTCTGCCCACAGTGGAGGCTGCGCTTGAGTTGCGGAGCTCTGTTCATCTTCATTTGTTCACCGAACTGAACTGCCAGATTCCCTCGAGGAGACTCCCCTTTGCGGGTTGGCACCCGCTTGTGCAGGTACTTTTGAGCACAAGGCTCCACTGTTCGTAGGGCTCGGACTTCCTTTTAGTTAGGTGCCTCTGAAGGCGGACTGGGTGTAACTATTATTCGCACTGCCTGTTTTCCTCCCCATCTAGGTGGTCTGCACATTTTGTGCGTCTAAATTGTTAGACTCGTTGGTAATTGTATATATATTGTATTTGATTGTGATGTGTTGGTTTACTTGAGTTTTTATTGTGATTTCTCGCTATGGTCAATGTTACAAAGGCCTTGTAATAAATGTGTCTATATTTTTAATATAACACCTGCTTGGAGTAATTTGTAAGTGTCCTTGCTTTGTGTGCTCATTGCGGGCTTTCAGTCACCCTCACCCCTCTTGAGACCTAGTCTTGACCGCCGCGATCGCTACCTTGATTTGTCTGGCTTGTCCAGAGGTTACCCTGTTCCAAGAAACTAGGCTGGCCTTCTGAACCTCTGCCCCTCCAGGACAGAGTTCAGAAATCCATCTTAACAAATTGGTGGCAGCAGTGGGATACGGTATCCAGTGTTGCGTGTTAGGGAGAATTCTCTGTTTAGGCTGAATTTCCTAACCTAGTGAGTCCCCCAGCAGTTTTGCTGGATTTTTTGGGGTTTATTGTTTTCTCCTGCCAAGAGTGAGACTCTTTTACCCTCACTCTTGGACATGATTTGAGTGTGTTCCTTTGACTCTAGATGTGTTTAATGGGCTATGGGGTCTTTTACTCCATAGGGCTTCATGTGTTTGTGTGATGTGTGTTACACAGCACCCTCAGTGCAGTAACACAGGGGTGTCATAGTGACTCCCCAGTATACACTCCATACCCTGGGACTGACTACTGTCTCCCAGGGCATGTAAAGTCACCATTGACTTTACTAGTCTTAAATTCTGAACAGAACCAGTACAAACCATCATATTGTGGATGTACTGGCTGGGACAATTCAATTGCCCCGGGGTCTGTTAGTCGACGGGGCATGTCTCCGTCCCCCCTGATCGAGGTTTGGCTGGTGGCAGTGGATACTACTTTTTATATTCAACCGTAAATATTTCTCTATGGGATTTTCCCATTGTTCGAGGCTACTATCTTTATTTATTTAATTACGATAGCCTCGAACATACCGCCGGTTTATTTAATTATTATTAATTCTCCGGTTGGTATTTTTTGCCAAAACTTGGTTCTAAAATGGCGTTTGTGTTCTCTTCTGTGACTCCAACCCAAGTCGAGCCCTTTGTTCCACTTTTTGGCGGGCTTCTCCACAGAAGCCCTCCAAAGTGGTGCCACTCTGTCTGGGGTACTTAGGAGGGGTGGAGGGGGATTTAGGCACCCTGGACTGAGTTGCCTAGGCAACTCAAGTCGCACTCCGTCCTGATTGGCCCAGCTCACCACTTAGCATGTTTGAGTGGCAGCTAGGCTGAGTGAATGGGGGTTTTCTGCATAAAAGCAGGGCTTTGGGGACTGGAACTTCAGAAGTCGCCACAGGACCTAAGAATCCGACGAGGGAAAAGCTGAGCCGTCCTGCCACGATGACACCACCGGTGGAGCCCTGCTGTACCGTCTCATCACTTTTCCCAACGACAGAGGAGATCTCCCGCCGGAGAGTCTTCTTCCTTTGACTGGTGGGGATAACCAGTTTCACCGTCTTTTCACCTTCCCAATGCATCTCGTGGCCACCTTGCCTGTGCCAAGCACCCCGGCAACTGGAATACCACGTTTTACCACGACCGCAAAATAAAGGGTAATACCTTTAACCGGAAAACTCCGCGGCTGGTTTCTTCCCTGGCAGTGCAACGACCTTCATCTTTCCTCCAAGTCGAGATCTTCTCTTCCCCTGGACGACGACGAGACTTGCACCCGCTGCCAGTAACAACTGCCACCGCTGGAGGATCCTTCCCCCTTAAGGTACCGTGTCCCGCCTGGCATCCCTTGCCACCGACTGTACGGGGTAGATTTAGCCCCCGGCTTTCGAACCTGGGTTAGCCTGGGACACCCTGGCTAAACTTTTCTGAGCCTCTCTAAACTCTTTTCGAACTCTCTGCAAGACTGTCAAAGCCTAGTGTAACTGTGTGATCTTGGGCGCATTTGTGCTCTGCTCTCTCTAAGAGTGGGCCCAGCCTATGGACTTTGGCTCACAAGTGACTTTTGCTCTTCTGCCTTGCTAATAGTGTTCCTAAATCTTAGAGTGGTGTATCTTTCCATATTCTGTCTTTTTCCCTCACTTCTTCATAAACTTATTGGAGTGCCATCTATAGTTAAGCGCTCACCTCTGTATGGAAATAAGTGGTGTTAACTAAGATTTATCTGATAAGGAATAAGGGTTGTATATATTATAATAGTAACTGTGTTTAGAGTGTTTTACAATAAGAGTGCTGGAGTGTTTCAAACAGTGTGTTTTTAAATAAATAATTATATACTTTGATACCAAAGCTCTGGTCAGTGTTTGCTTGTATTATTCTGTCTGAGTGCCTATTGTGTATGCTTTGCATACTGCCTAAATCTTCTTGAGGGTAAATCCAGGTAAATCTGGGTGGTACAGACTGCTACCAAGTGGGTTTACTGCTAACACCTGTAGTCCTAAATCTTTTGCAGTGTTCCCAAAGGGAACTGCACAGGTTTCTGCCTAACATTGCGCACAAGCAAAGGCATTCCAAGTTATTCCTACCAGGACACGTAGTGAATTGTCATAGTATAACTTTTAAAAGGCCATAGTCCTATCTAACAGTATGGAAACAAATACCTTGTTAACTTTAAATGCTTCTAAAACCGAAACATTGAAAAAGATGTGTGCGGAGAGAGGTGTCTCCTCTCAAGGCACCAAATTGGATATGATCCAACGAATCGTGGCGTGGCAAGAAGCGCATCTTGACGCTATAACTTCTGAGGACAGTATGGAAGGAGGTGGGGCTGCTCTCACTGGTAGAACCGACGGTTCTGCCGCTGCACTGGTCCACCGTGACCACGAGAACAGGGAGGATGAGATGTCTAATGTTTCCTCTGCCAGTGTTGATGGGGAGGCCATGCTTGAATTCAAGAAGCAAGAACTGCTGTTTAGGCAGTAGGAGCTTGATTTCAACATGACCAAACTAAAAATCGAACAGGCCGAAAAACAGAAAGACAAGGATCACCAGTTGGAACTGGCCAAGCTTCAGGTTGAAAATGGATCCAAGGGTCCTGGACATGGGTCTGGGGCCTCCTCTCATCCACGATTTCCAAAAGATCTTCTCAGTGTGTATGAGGAAAAGAATGACATCATGGTCTGGCTGAATACGTTCGAGTATGCATGTGAAGTTCAACAAGTTGACAATGCTGATAAGATTGCCTGGTTACTCAGCACACTGCCCCATTCTGGCTGTAGAGCCAATATGGATATGTCTAAGGCTGGGCGAGCTGATTTTGCAATGTTAAAGCAAACTCTCATTTTAAAGTTTGGAAAGACTCATGCCCAATATTTAAAACGATTCCGAGAGTATAAGAAAAAAGAAGGTGGTACTTGGGTATCTTATGTAACCGAATCCTTAAAAAACTTGACTGGCTGGGTCGAAGGTTATAAGGTTTCTACCTTTGAAGGCATGATACGTCTTGTCATGCTGGAACATATTTTTCCATCTTCTTCCCCGGAGCTTAAGCAGCATTTGGCCGATTCAAAGGAGATAGATCCTAAGAAGCTTGCCATTGCCGCAGATTTATGGGTGTCACATCGAGTGTCCCATAAGGACAAAACTCATCCTGGTAAGCAGGAGAAAGGGAAAAAGTCCAAAGATAAGGAGGGTGGAGAATCTGATCAATCTTCTTCTCAAAAGGGCCACAAAAAGAAAAATAAGGGTAAGACACAAGAGAACTCACAGGGTAGTGGAGGTCAGCCTCCGAAACAGAACTGTGGTTACAATAAGCCTCCGTATGTAAACAGACCCAATGGATCTTGTTTTGCTTGTGGAGCAACTGACCACGTGAAGGGGGATCCCCGGTGTAAGGTTAAACCTTTAGGGGTCCACTCCACTAATCTGGCCTCCTCCTCCTACGAGGAAGAAGAGATTACAGGAGCATCCTTCTCCTCAGACTCCTTCCCCAGTGGGATAGAAGCTGAGGTAATTTTAGTTTCCCTGGGTTCCTGGGAGCCTAAAGTCGCAGAGGCTTATGCTAGGATTCCAGATAATACCAAGCACTACTTTAAGGACAGTGTGCTGATCAATGGAGTAGATACTCCAGCTGTTAGGGATAGTGGGTGCAGTCGAACTGTAGTGGATTCTACCTTGGTAGACTCAAAGGAAGTTGCCAGAGCTACTCTGATGCCCACTAAGTTGGCTGACGGCCCACCTCGCATGTTTCCAGTAATACCTGTAAATCTTACTTTAAATGGTACAGCAGTCAGGATTCCAGTGAGCATTCAGAGAAACGTCCCAGGAAAGGTCTTGTTAGGCAACGATCTCAGAGCTTTAGGGCTCGTAGGAGACACTGCCGACAGACCCTGTACACGGTCTCAAACACGGGCAGCATTGGCCAAGACCAATACGCCGCCCCAGCCAAAGGGGAAACCCAAGGCGAAAGAAGTAAGAAAGTCAAGACGAGGGAAAGAGAACATTCCCCCGAACTCGCCTACCACTGCGGTGGAGGAAGTTGGTCAATCGCCCGGGCCTGACGAGCAGGTGGCGATGTCTGAAGTATTTGACCCCAACGACCATCCTGAACTAAAAGACTTGTTAGTAGAAGGTGGTCCTGACAGGGAAGAATTCAGTAAAGGCCAACGTGAGTGCCCATCTCTGGAAGGCCTAAGGAGACAGGCCTGCTCCCAGCTTGAGGATGTACCTCCTGGGACGCATCAGATTTATTGGGAAGGTGGACTCCTGTATAGTGAGCCCACAGAGTCTACAGAAGGAGACCATACGGGATTGGTGGTTCCCCTTGCTGTAAGACCCTTCCTCCTGCAGCTGGCGCATGAAGTGCCCCTTGCTGGTCACCTTGGTATTAAGAGGACCAAGCAAAGGTTATCCATGCACCTCTACTGGCCCAAGATGGGGGTGCAAGTAGAAAGTCACTGTAGGAGTTGTGCCTCCTGCCAGTTATCTGGTAAGAGTGGCTCAACAATCCAAGCTCCATTGGTACCACTCCCAGTTGTGGGAATACCATTCGAAAGGGTAGGGATCGACATTGTTGGTCCCCATGACCTGCAGACATCCTCAGGCAATAGGTTTATCTTGGTGCTAGTCGACTATGCTACCAGATATCCTGAGGCCATCCCATTGAAAACTGTAACTGCCAAGTCAGTTGCAAAAGGGTTACTTGGCATCTTTACAAGGGTTGGCTTCCCAAAAGAAGTTGTGTCTGACAGAGGCAGCAACTTTATGTCAAAGTATGTGCAGGCTATGTGGAAAGAATGTGGGGTCACCTACAAGTTCTCTTCTGCATACCACCCCCAGACCAATGGTCTGGTGGAACGTTTCAACAGAACGTCAAAGAGCATGATTGGGGCTACCCAATCATGCTCAATTGGGGACAGTGTACCTACCAAAAGTAGGGGATACAGGATGTCAGACAAAATACGATCTTACATTAAGACCGAGGCCAACAAGATGTTAGACCTTGGGGTGATTTAACCCTCTAGTGGTCCTTGGTCCAGCCCTGTGGTTTTGGTTCCAAAGGCAGGCACTTCTGAACTGAGGTTCTGCATGGAGTACAGGGCTCTGAATGCTGTCACAAAGACAGATGCACACCCCTTGCCTCGAACAGATGAGCTGGTGGATACCATGGGTGCCTCCAAGTACCTCAGCACGTTTGACCTCACTGCTGGCTATTGGCAAATAGCTTTAGCAGAACATGCCAAGGAGAAGACAGCGTTCTCTACTCCAGACGGTCTTTACCAATTCCGGGTAATGCCGTTCGGGTTGAAGAATGCACCTGCCACTTTCCAGAGGCTTGTGAATCATGTGTTGAATGGGTTGGACAAATTCTGTCTCGCATATCTGGATGATATAGCAGTTTTCAGTGCCACCTGGGAAGACCATGTGAAACACCTCGGGATTGTGTTACAGGCCCTTCAGAAAGCACACTTGACCATAAAGGCTAGTAAATGCCAGATTGGACAAGGCTCCGTGGTTTACCTTGGACATGAAGTAGGTGGAGGGAGGATACAGCCTCTTCCCAGTAAAGTACAAGCAGTACAAGACTGGCCTACCCCCACTACACAGACCCAAGTGAGAGACTTCTTAGGACTCACCGGGTATTACCGCAACTTCATGGCAGACTATGGCACCATAGCTGCCCCTCTGACTGCCCTCACCACTCCGAAGAAACCCAAGAAGGTAACTTGGGCCGACGAGTGTGAGAAGGCCTTCAACGGCTTAAAAGAATCCTTGTGCCAGGCCCCTGTCCTCAGGGCCCCTGATTATCAAAGACCTTTTATTGTGCAGACGGACGCCTCTGACACTGGGATAGGAGCTGTACTATCGCAAGTAGATGAGAAGGGAAAGAAACACCCTATTGGTTTTATTAGTCGCCAGCTTAAGGACAGAGAGCTCAGATGGTCCACAGTGGAGAAAGAATGTTTCTCTGTCGTGTGGGCCCTACGGAAGCTGAGGCCCTACCTCTATGGGACCCACTTCACTGTGCAAACTGACCATAAGCCCTTAAAGTGGCTAATTAACATGAAGGGAGAGAATCCAAAGTTGCTTAGGTGGTCCATAAGTCTACAAGGCTTTGACTTCACTATTGAGCATAGGCCAGGTGTCCAACATAGCAATGCTGATGGGTTGTCCAGAATGTTTAACCGACCTGAACAAGAGACTCATCCATGGGTGGATTAGTTCCCCCTGTCCATAGTCTGGGAGGGGCGAGTGTTAGGAAAGATTTCTTAATTGTGGGTAATTTTCCTTCCATGTGGCAACCCCTAAACTTTTTGCTGTTGTTTTCACCATGATCTAGACTTTGCCAGCGAAGTGCAGCCTTCTGCCGCACTCCTCTGGGCTTTCGCTCCATTCTTACGGGGAAACTGACATGCCCTTAAGACAGTCAGTACCGGGAAACAGTGTTTTCTGTAGTTCTTTTATCATGACACAAGAGGGCACTGTAAGCTAAGTTACTGCTCTCTTGGGTCTCTAGTCTTCTACAGGCCCTAGACACTCTCTTTGGATTGTTAACGAACGATGCAAGTGAATCACGGACGGGACCGGTGGCAGCGATCGTTTCTTTGTGTTTTGAGCTCATTTTGGCTGTTAAAGCGCGTTTCTCGCACTTAACCCAAAATGGTGGCCTGGCTTCCAAAATGGCCAGACCACGAGGCTCTTTGTCCTGCTCGCTGACCGTCTTGCCCCCTTCACCTTCCCCAGGTCGAGCCGACCCGGGGCCTTCCTTATTTGGGCATGTACTTTCCCGCGAAACACAGATGCTTTCGCCGGCTGCTACAGGCCTTGTGTGTGCCTCCAGGATGTGAGCTGGGATGTCTGGTCCCAATACACATCCTGGGTGCCAGAGAGTCTAGTGTGTCGTGAATGCCTGGGACCACCGTGGTCCGTGATAGGTCCACGTACGGTGTGAGTGTTTTATGAGCAGATCTCCCATTGGGTCCTTTCCGTTTTGGCGCAAAGGGAACCGTGGATAAGAGGAGGCTGGAAACACCACTACCATGTCAATCTCCTGAGTTCTCACGAACAAAGGAATATAGGAGCCAAGTGTCCTGCAACTACGAGGCTGAACCGAGGAATCGCTGGTGACCCGCTGAAGGACTGCTCCTCTGCACTGCTGTCGCTTTGTGAAACCTTTTCTACCTCTGATCAAATGAGAAGGCCTGTACTGGTACTTCGACCCTTTGGAATAGAGGGAACAACTATTCTCCCATCTTCACCATCTCCTGCACGTAAGCCTTCGGAAGTGTCTCTGGGCCATCCAGTGGACTGACCAGCCTACCCAGGAGTCTTGCTCTGCAACCGCCGTCAGGTTGCTGCTGTATTAAGAGTCCTTGCCACTCTCACACGATTCGTACACTTGGCATTCCCAGGTCTGAAGTGAGAAGTGTACATTGGGCTGAAATACACACAGCCGCTCCGTTGCCCTGCTGTGGTAACAAACTGTGCGGGTTCACTGCGTTTGGGACATCCTCAACTCTAACTTCTGCTGCTGCGGAATCTACACGACGCCGAGACGTCCCCTGCTCGTATCTGAACCTGCCAGCACTGAAACTGACGCAGAGAAGCCTGGGTCTGCCTGCATCGGGGACCTGTGAGTAGCATTGCTAGGAACTGGTCGCCCTCCTGCAGTAGCCCGTAGCTTTTCCCCGCTGTGTCAAACAGCACGCCTTTCCGTACTCGCGCTCTGCTTCTGCCCACAGTGAACGCTGCGCTTGAGTTGCGGAGCTCTGTTCATCTTCATTTGTTCACCGAACTGAGCTGCCTAATTCCCTCGAGCAGACTCCCCTTTGCCCGTTGGCACCCGTGTGTGCAGGTACTTTTGAGCACAAGGCTCCACTCTTCGTAGGGCTCAGACTTCCTTCTAGTTAGGTGCCTCTGAAGGCGGACTGGGTCTAACTATTATTCGCACTGCCTGTTTTCCTCCCCATCTAGGTGGTCTGCACATTTCGTGTGTCTAAATCGTTAGACTCGTTGGTAATTGTATATATATTGTATTTGATTGTGATGTATTGGTTTACTTGAGTTTTTATTGTGATTTCTCGCTGCGGTCAATGTTACAAAGGCCTTGCAATAAATGTGTCTATATTTTTAATATAACACCTGCTTGGAGTAATGTGTAAGTGTCCTTGCTTTGTGTGCTCATTACGGGCTTTCAGTCACCCTCACCCCTCTTGAGACCTAGTCTTGACCGCTGCGATCGCTACCTTGATTGGTCTGGCTTGTCCAGAGGTTACCCTGTTCCAAGAAACTAGGCTGGCTTTCTTAACCTCTGCCCCTCCAGGACAGAATTCAGAAATCCATCTTAACACCCGGGCACAGCAGTGATTTAAAAATAAAAAAATGTTCTTCAACGAGGTGAATTTTGTCTCGTTCTATGCCGCGGAGACGGAGTGACCCACGCGGCTCGGAGGCCATTTTGAGGATAAGGCTGAGGATGGTTGCGGCCCTCTAGAGGGTGCCTGTCACCATCCAGACCACATTTTTGGTGATATCAACAGCGGACAGCTGTTTCTGCACGCACAGCACATCAGAAACCCAAAATTTTGATATTGAAGTGCATTTTCATTGGGTTGAGGTGAGGTGCTGGGGGTGGCCTGCTGTTTTCTTGGTTGGTCCCCTAGGCCTCCCTGGCTCCATTTTTGGACACATTGGGACACATCCCTCTTTCTCCAGTGGATTCATCTGCCACACACTGGCTGTGTGCTTTGGACTGCTCAAGTGGGGATGTCTCAAGGCTACATTGTGACTGTTTGTGGTGGGGATGATGATCAAGGAAGCTTGCTACTAACTTTATTCCAGCTGAAAGCCAGGCAACTCACCGGTGGGGTGAGTTGTGGCCCCATCTTGAATTAAGGTGGGGTGCCTGTGCGCTTAACCCATGAATGACCAAGCTGATCAAGCTGTGGCCAACCTGTGATTTAGCCTGCACATCAGCCTGCACCTCAAGCTATGGCCCAGATGAGACCACCAGGGGTGCTGCAGCCAATCCCTGAGTTTGACATCCCTGGTCCCCCATCCAGCACGGGGCCACGTTGGAAAAGGTGGATTGATCGTCTGGACATGTACTTCTGGGCCACCATGGAAAAAAATGGGGACAGCAAGCTGGCGACCCTTTTTATTCTGCGGGGCCTGCAGTACATGACATTTTTTAATCTCTTCAACCGGTAGATACATCCTATCATGCTGCAAAGGCGGCTTTTCACAATTACTTCCTGCCCTTGGCAAATGTCGATTATGAGCGTTTTGTAATGATTTCCACCCGTCAGAAAGACAATGAGACTCTCAACACTTTCTATGGACGTCTGCGGCGGCTGTCAGTTGCATGTGCCTGGGACAATCCAAATGTGATGGTCAGGAATCAGCTGATCCAAGGATGCTCATCGGGCAAGCTACGCAGACAGGTTCTGCGGGAGCCAGGAATCTCCTTACCCCGTATCCGCGAATTGGGTCGGTGCCAGGAGGTGTCTGAAGTGAGGGCTTCCAGGATGTTGGTGGGAGTGCGCCCAGGCAAGGCGGAAGAGCTGTGTGCTGTAGGCCGTGGTGCAAGTGGCCAAGGTGCCAGGAGGCCAGCAGGTAATTTCCATGACAGGGGCGGAAAGCTGGGGGAGGCGTGCCTGAAATGTGGGTATGATCTACCTCATCCTGCTGAGTACCCAGACACGGGAAAGCGTGAACTCGGTGTGGTCTAGCTGATCATTACGCCCGCATGTGCGACCGAGAGGTCCTGTCCGATCTGGCTACTTTCGGCAATCATGCCCGCCCAATGTCGCCCAGGTAGACCAGGGTGAATAAGGCACCCAACCAGAAGAGGAGGAAGAGGAGAACATCTTCTTTGTGTCCAGCGTTGGAGCCCTACAATCAAAGAACAGACGGCAACTGCAATGTATTGTCAAAGTCAACAAGTCATCTGTCCCTGTGCTGGTGGACACTGGGGCTTCTGTCAACGTTATGGCAAGAGAACATTACGATGCCATGGAATCCCCCCCACAACTGGCTGCCCCCAAGGCACGTATATTCACTTTTGGAGGGTCACGACAAATTCCCCTCGACAGTGCTTTTGTGGCTGATGTGGAACACGAGATCTCGCGGAAAAGGGCTTGCTTCTATGTGACACCTGTGAGCAGCAACACTCTGTTAAACTGCACGACGGCTGAAGCTCTAGGACTTGTGAGTTTCGCTTACACTGTGTATGTTGAGGACATTCAAATGCTACTGGACAAATACTCCAGACTGTTAGAAGGCATTGGGCGAATGGCAGGTGACCCGGTGAGGCTGCACATTGGCGATTTGGTGCAACCTATTGCTCTCAAACATCGACGGGTGCCTTTCCATTTGCGGGAGCTGGTGGATCGAGAACTGGACAATCTGGTCCCCCTTGATATCATTGAAAAGGTTGAAGGCCCAAACCCCTGGGTATCCCCCATCGTAGTGGCAAGAAAGCCGAAGCAGTCGGACTCAGTGAGGATTTGTGTCGACATGCGCCTCCCCAACAAGGCCATCAAGAGAAAGAGGCATTTAACACCGACCTTTGACAACATCATCACCGAGTTACAGGGAGCCAGGTTCTTTTCCAAATTAGACCTTAGAGCGGGATACCACCAGGTAGTGCTGCACCCTGAGTCACGGTATATCACGACATTCACCACCCATAGGGTATTATACCATTACAAAAGACTACGCTTTGGAGTGTCCTCTGCAGCGGTTTTCTGGTTTCTTTCCAAAGGGATGGGTATTTGTTAGTGTTTTTAGATAGTTATTTGCATATTGATTGTACCTTCTTTTATTTTGAGTCTTTGTACTATTGCTGTTTGGGTTGCTACAGTTATCACTTTCACACCCCTCTTAAGAGTATAGCCTGCCCTCAGCCTGCATTATCACAAAAGGTGAAGGTCGTATATCTCTTGGTTGTGCCTGTTTTCATCTTTATGATTGGTTTGTTGTAGTGTGAGTACTCATCCCTGTACACCTGCAGGATAGTAATGTCATCATGTCATCACACTACTTCTCTCACCTGACTTAATAAAGCAATGGCACTGCTGATCATCTGGAGGCATTCATCAAACCTTCGAGCAACTCGATGGTTAATGAAGTATTAACAGCTGAGTGGAGGACTCAGCTCTGACGTACTTTTTGCAGTTGACACCAAATTCCAAATGAAGAATTCCCTTTGAAGTACCCTAGAAGACAGGCAGTGAAGAAATGTATTGTCTATGACAGTAGGCAGACCCCATTCCTCTGCCTCATATAGGATATTTCCTTGGAGTTTATCTTTGTAGGGAATCAGATCCAGACAGGCAGAGGTGCTACTTAATCATTTAACTCAATGATACCCCTGTTTACACAATCCACAGATTAGATTTTATCAACATGTTTCTTCCATCTAGGTTGCTGATGCATCTTACATTAAAGTATTAATAATAACCAACTATGTAAAGAGGGCCACTAGAAAGGGAAAACTATTTTCCCAACAATTATCTTTGATTCTAACAAGGCGGTCTGCAGCGCATACTCTGCACAAAATAGGTAATGAGCATTGGTTAGTAAATTAAGAAAATTCACCACTTTGCCATTTAGGACTGCATTGTGTCCAAAAAGTAGTGTGTGGGCCCTCGGGGTGCCAGTTTGGGGGATATCTAACCCCCTGAGAAAAGTATTGCACATGCTGTTGATGGAAATGAAAAGCATAGATGTCAGTACATCACCCTGGAGTACTCATCCCTCCATTGGGATGGAGTTTGTCAAAAATACCCTTTTTGTCAAGTCTTCAGTTCTCTTTATGAAGAAAAATTGATCCTTGACAAGTGTACTCGGACACAGGGATGAAAGAAAAGGCACCACTGACACAGTGGCTTCGGTTTCCGTATCGTGACAGAGACGCAGTCACCAGTAGCTAGTTCTCTGCAATCCATCACCACCAGACTAAAAGCTATATAGCCTAAAAGGATGGATACTAAAGCAAAGTAAACAACGCAATGATGACCAAAATTATCACCAAACAAATAAATATATAGAAATAAGTCATCACCTTACCATTAAGCACCAGCATTTAAGGACAATATTGTCTCTCTTGCCCCTGAACTGGCTGATTTCTGCCACCGCTCTTTTGATACTGGATCTTTCCCCTCATCCATCAAGCACTCCCTTGTGTGACTCCTCCTGAAAAAACCTTCTGCAGACCCGTCTTGTCCAGCTAACTACCTCCCCATATCCATCACCCCATTCCTTCTCCAAGGAATGGAGAAGTTGGTCTTCCCCCAACTGACCCAGCACACTGAATTTGTTGGTTGCCTACACGACCAGCAATCTGGATTCTGAGCATCCAGAGTCATGAAACTGACCACCCATGAGGGACTGCTCGCATCTCTTGACTCCAACTCTGCTGCTGTTCTCATTCTACTTGATCTATCCTCTGCATTCGATATGGCCACCCACTCCATCCTCATAAAACAGCTCCACGATACCCTAGGTATCTCGGAGTGGGCACTGGACTGACCTCCTTCCTCAATGACCGTCCGTCCCAGGTTATTGTGGGCTCTTTTTCCTCCCCACCTCTTTATCCACCTGCTGCAACCTTTCTCCCTGACTCTTTAACACCTATCTTTCTCCGCTTGCACACCTCAATTTCACCTTATCCTCCAAGTTCCAGTGTTATGCATTTGACACACAACTCTTCTTCAAACTTCCCTCCGATCCTCTCCTTACTTTCTCCATCATTCCTGACTGCCTATCTGCTATCCAGTCCTGGTGTACCTCCAATGATCTCTGCCTCAGCACCAGCAAGACTGAGATCCTTCCTATTGTGACTCTTGCTCCCTCTTTCTTGCCGTCATTCTGGCCATCTTCTATGGGCACTCCCCCTTCTCCTTCATCTTAAGCCAGAAACCTTGGAGTCATCTACGACAACTCTCTTTCCTTCCCTTCCTCCCTCACATTCAGGACCTTGCAAGAAGGCCCACTTCCAACTCCCCCTCCTCAAAGGAATTCTTTCTTTCCTCACTTTCTGCCAGAAGCGCAAAGTCTCCAGAGCTCTGGTTATCTCCAGGCTAAACTACTGCAATAGCCTTTTCCTTAATCTACCCTCTTCTTCTCTACGACCCCTCCAGCTAATTCAGAATAGTGTTGCAAGACATATCCTTGGCCTCAAGCCCAAGGACCACATCTCTCCAGCCCTCAAATCTCTCCACTGGCTCCTGGTTGCTGCAAGGGTAAAATTCAAATCCCTCTTCATCATCCATAAAACTGCCAGGTGCCAGGGACCGCTCCATCTGCAACTGGTTCTCACTAAATATTCTCCCTCCCGATCTTTATGCTCCTCTGGCACCAACTCCTTGTGTGTCAAGCGCTTCACTAAACAGCAAGCTTGTGGCCAATCTCCTTCCTCGGCAGACTCCCTCCTATGGAACAGCCTCCCCCTTCCTCTTCATCTTGAGTCGGATTTCCTAAAATTCTGGAAGCTCCTCAAGACCTTCCTTTTCACCTCCCCCTTCCCTTCCACCCTCCTCCTCTAAACTGAATAGCCGCTGAGATTGGTGACCAGGGCCCTAATGTGTCCTCCAGGTTCCTGGCCTCCCACACCCAATCACCTTCAGTCTTTGCTTGTCTCCAAGCACTTGCCTTGGTACCCACTGGCCTATTCCACCACAGGTCTGAACTCACTTCCTCATCCCTCTCTCTCTCTCTCTCTCTCTCTCTCTCTCTCTCTCTCTCTCTGCACTTGCATGTTCTGAATGCTCACAAGGCCTAGTAGGTCTGTCTCTTTCATTCATTGTTATATTTGCTTTTCTTTCCCATGTTCCCTCACCGTTGCCCTGTGAGCGCTTTGAAACACTATTTACTTGTTGTATAAGTGACTTACAAATGCACAATAAGTAAATCAGATAAATAAGAAAAAGCTAAATGGTAATTGTTTGTGCGGCCACTGTAAGAATTTGGTACCATTTATAAACCGAGAAGGTAGTAATGTTATTTTGAGCTCAAGAAGGTACAGAAACATGTCCTCTAAAACAATGGCATACATCAACACACAATTGCAAGAAAACCTTGTCTGAAACCAGTCGAATAAGCTGAAACAAATATGAATCTACACATATTATTCAACTACCAGATAGTGTTCCTCCAAGAGTCTACTACAATGTTGCAACGTTGCTTGAACTCTTATTTTAAAAATGTGCCTAATTAGGATACCTTGCATGAAAAAGCGAAATCTTAAACTTCGACCACAAAATTAAATTAAAGTTGCGCTTTGAGATATAGCTCTTGCAGACACTTGATATTTTAAGCTGCTGTAATGTTTACTGAAGACTTTGTCAGCGTGGCAGGGGCAACTGTATCAGGACTGGTTCCAGTGATTATAGGAGATCCATATTTCTCTACTGTGAACCCTTTGTTTCTATGGTTTGCAAAATGTTCAGATGGGCACTTCCATTATTTGCTGCAGTGAAATGCTCATGTGAACTGTTGGTAATCTGGAATCTAATTTATTGTGCATTTCAAGTGTTCCTATCAGACATATTTTCAAGGTAAATGGCTCCTGAATGTTGTGATGTAAAACGCAGCATTTCGAAATCACCTCTGAATCCTTCGGAATGGTTTCAGTCTGGCTCACGTTGCTTCGTCGATTGCACCAATCACTTGCACTAAGCAAATATCCACAATCCACTACCGAGTATTATTGTGCTTTTCATTTCTATATATTCAATAGTGTGGCCCTCGAGAGGTGCTTTTAATCCAAACAACCCCGTATCAAATGAATTTGACACCCCTGTCATCTAAACAGATTTACCAGCCCCAGAAAACATGAATGCACATGTTTCTGATTGAACAATGACAACCAGAGAGGTCGTGACAAACTGATGAAATGAGATAGTGTCAGGGTTTATGGGTGCCATGGCCATCATGTACAGTGCTCCCCCACAACCGTAATTGCAAATATTGGAAGCTGCCGCAGCGATTGGGAGTAGGGGCCCCAGGCACTCATGGGAGAGACGCAAGGCATCAGTACCCTGACAGATGCACTGGTCGTTGCCATGGCAATGCATCACTATGCCGTGTTGGAGAGCGGCAGGCAGAAAAGACTGGCGCTCCAGAGGAGCCTCCAGTGAGTCTCGCACTTGCTCGTTCTACTTTTCTTTTCCTGATATTGAACCCTGCCTGTTCTCGACCTGCTTGTGGGTTTCCCTATTAGCCTTGACGCCTCAGTCGTTTGGATTGCATTGTTTCTGATCCAGCCAGTCCCAGACCTTCATTGGATTTCCCCTTTTGCTCTGACCCCCCTGATTGCGTGGATTACATTATTACCGATCTGGCAAGTCCTTGTCGTGCGTTGGATTGCCCGCAACCTGTTGCACCTGAACTGTGTTTCCCTGGAGTCCCCTTTCCTGCTTCCTGGGGGTCCTTCTACCTACTTTTCTGCTCCTTTGTATTACAGTCTCAGCTTCCTTCTTTTTATAAACAGTTTGTACATATTAAACCAATTTAATTTCCCCTCCCTCAACAACAAAAATACAGTGTCAGTACAGATCTAAAATTCTACCCCATATTTTCTCAAACCAAGCCCTCTTTTTCTGGTGATTATAAGCAGAAAAAGTATCAGCAAGTTTTGACATTTCAGCTAACCAACCCTCCTCATTTGGAGACTCCCTTGATTTCCATATTCTCAATATTAACTTTTTGCCATCATCGATCCTCTGAACAGCCACTTCATCTGGGCTGCACTTAAGTCATCCGTCATCCAACATTTCATCCTCTCCTAATACTAATGTTACAAAATCAAAGTCCAAAGAAACCCTGAATACACTGTTAAAAATAGTGCAAAGTTTCCCCCAGAACCTCCCTGCACTGACACATTCCCAAAGCATATGTTCCAATGTCCCAGCAACAATCCGAGTCATACATTCCACGTTTGTATAATCGATCTGGTGTCCAATAGACTATTCAATATCTTGATCGGTCTTTATCTTTACCATAGGCTCACATACGAAAGAGACATTTCCACATATCCTCGTCCGACGCTCCTATGACACTTCACACGGCAGTCTCTTTGTCCATTGATCTAATAAGTCATTATTGCCTTTAGCCCTAGATACAATCAATTTATAATAGTTACTTGCCAGATGACCCTCCACTTTCGCTTGTGCATTGAGAATTTGGAAATCAATTTCCCTTTCCGCAGAGATTTCTCCAATTGCCCTTTGGAGTCTTTGGAAGTCACTTGTTGTACATATTCGGTATTTGCCATGTTGCTCGTATTTGATCCAACGTCAAACATCTACCGTTTCTTCTGAGGTCTCCAATCAGTTTAGCTCCTCCGAAAAACCAATCTGGCCAGAAAAGCATATTATTTTTCTCCTTTATTTCAGGATTGCGCCAGATGGACGAGCCATGGCATTTATGTGGGTTTTCTCCCAACAATGACAACATTTTTCCACGAAATCCATAAGAATTCTGAGGTCGGGTTCACCTTAGCGGCTCGTCTCGATTTAGTTGTAAAAATAGCCTTCGGCGTTAAACGGTCCAACAGGCAAGCCTCAGCCTTCGCCCAATCATCTGGTTCTGGGTTCAGCAGTGGTACAAAATATCTGGCTGTAAACGCAAGATATGCTTGAAAGTTTGGTACTCCTAGGCACCCTCTTTCCTGAGTTAATGGTAGCGTCCAAAGTTTCATTCTAGGCGATTTATCATCCCAAAGAAAACTCTGTAGGATAACATCAATTTCCTTCAACATTTTTTCACAATATGCAACGGTAGCATGCTAAGCACATAATTTTTAGAGCATTAACTTTCCCCCACTACGAAAGTTTCAATAATTTCCATCTTTCCAGATCTTGCTTAAGACCCACTAGCATAACCTTCATGTTCTCTGGTATTATTTTCCCACTTTTATTTGTTAACCATATGCCCAAGTATTTCAGCTTACATGGATACCATTTGAACGCTAAACTAGTAATTTGACTTTTCCTAACATTCACATGAGCGGCATCACCTCAGATTCTGTCCAAATCATCTTGTAACCAGACCTAATATTAAAGTTTGCAATCAGCTCCATTCATTTTGGAATAGAGTTTTCTAGATCTCTCAACACAACTAAGAGGTTGTCAGCGTAAAGCCCCAATTATTGATAAACCCCACCTTAACGTCCTGGAGAATTTTGCTTCTGCCCTATGTTTCGCCTTGACCTGTATTCTGAGTGCTGTTGACAGTGACCTTGTACTCATGCCCATTTTGTTGTTCTTTTTTGCATCCTCGTGCCACCCGGGGCCGGGTTTCTTGCTTTACATGGATTATCAAGCCAGAATTCAGTCCAGGGTCAAGTCCATAAGGTGAGACAGCATTCTCTTGAACTATTTTTTGTTTGAAGTGCTCTGCGAACACCTACCATAACAGATAAGGCTGCTGACTTGCGGGTTGCCAACAGGGCTACTGACAAGGATTCTGGGGCAACTCAGAAGAAGGATGAGGGAAAGCAGCCAAATAAAGATAACAAGGAGAATTCTAATACCTCTAATCCAAAAGAGGGCCACAAAAAGCAACATAAGGGTAAACCACAAGGGAAACCAAATCAGGCTAGTGTACCATCTGGACCCAAACCAGATGGAGGTCAGAACAAACCCCCATTCATCAAGACATTTGGGGAAATGTTATGTTTGTGGGTCAACTGACCATGTGAAAGGAGATCCCAGATGTAAGGGTAAACCTTCAGGGATCCACAATGTCTCCTTAGCCTTCTCCCCAGAGGAAGAAGTACCTATGGCAAGTGGAAACTTTCACTTACTGGCTGATGAACCCATGAGAGTCTCAGCTAGTGTTTCTGGGCTTGTGGGAACAACAGAATTTAGATGTCTATAATTAAATCCCAGATAATACTAAAGAGTATTATAAAGATAGTGTTCTTATGAATGGCCAGGAGACTCCTGCCATCAGAGAAACTGGAGCCAGCATAACTGTGGTGGATGAATATTTTTTCAAGGTGGAGGATGTTGCTAAGCCACCCAAACGCCTCACCAAGTTAGCTGGAGGCCCTATGCAAATGCTTCCCCAGGTACCAGCTCTCATCCAGTGTAATGATATGACTGTCAAAATACCTGTTAGTGTGCAGAGTGAAGTGCCTGGGAGAGTCAGGTTGGGTAATAACCTGAAAACTCTTGGAGTTGTGTCAAGTACCCCCAGGCCTCCCAGTAAAAGGAGACAGGAGCTCACTAGGCCTGCAAGAGAGAGGAGCTTGAGAGGCTCTCCAGGGGAGTTGATAGAGGAAACTATCACTCCCACTCCACAGGAGTTGCTCACTGCTATTTCTAGAAATAATGAGGCAAAGGGGAACCCCAAGACCTCAAGGAAAAAGTCAGACAGCACCCCTGTGCTACCAACAAGGACATCCCCAAGAATGTCCAAGGTCACACCTGTGACTCCTCCACCTGCTGGGGCAGAGTGTTAGGTGCAACTTTGTGTGGTTGAGCCAGTTTCTGAAGAATCAGATCTGGAAGAAGACACTGTCTTAGTTGGAGATCTTGACCCTGTTTACCATCCTGAGCTGCAGTCTTTACTCACAGAAGGTGGACCCAACAGGGCAGACTTCATCAGAGGACAAAGAGCCGGTCCAACTCTCGGGGGACTTCGACAACAGGATGCTAACCAACTTGATGGGCAAGAAGTTGGAAAGCATAGGTTAAGCTGGGAAGATGGCCTCTTCTACAGTGAACCGACTGAGTCTATCCCTGGGGACTGCAAAAGAATTGTAGTGCCCCTTGCCAACCAACTCCAGTTCCTACAGTTGGCCAATGAGATACCTTTGGCTGGTCAATTGAGTTTCAAAAAGACCAAGGAAAGGCACTCCTTATACTTCTACTGGCCTAAAATGGGTTCAGAAGTTGACAAATTCTGTAGGAACTGTCACACTTGCCAAACCTCTGGCAAGAGTGGAGCCAAGGGTGTGGCACCCCTGGTTCATCTCCCAGTGGTGGGAGTACCTTTTGAGAGGGTGGGCATTGATATTGTTGGTCCCCTTGACCCTGCCACATCTTCAGGGAATAGGTTTATCCTGGTTGTAGTAGACCATGCTACAAGATACCCAGAAGCCATACCTATGAGAACTGTCACGGCTCAGGCTGTGGCTAAGGCTCTACTTGGTATTTTTACCAGAGTAGGGTTTCCTAAGGAAGCGATATCCGACAGGGGATCCAATTTTATGTCCCACTACATGCAAGCCATGTGGAAAAACTGTGGTGTCACTTAAAAGTTCTCTACAGCCTACCATCCACAGACAAATGGACTGGTAGAGAGGTTTAATTGTACTATGAATAGCATGATAGGTGCTTTAGAGGAACCCCTTAAAAGAAAGTGGGACCTTCTACTGCCATGCCTTCTCTTTGCTTATAGAGAAGTCCCTCAGGAGGGAGTTGATTAAAGTCCCATTTAGCTTCTCTATGGCCATCCAGTCAGATGTCCATTGTCCCTGATTAAGGAGGGGTTGGAGAGTGCTCCTTCCCCCAAGCCAGTCAGAGAGAATGACTGTGTGATAGGTCTCTGGAGGACACTGTCACACATGATGGCAGAAGCTAGTGATAACTTAAAAGCAAGTCAGGCTCTGATCAAACATTGGCATGACCAGAAGGCCAGCATGGTTGAGTTTACTCAAGACCAGCTTGTATTAGTTATGGTGCCAACAAGGCAGAGGGCCTTGCAGGACAAATGGATAGGACCCTTCAAGGTTGTGGGCAAACCTGGAGAGGTGAACTATTTGGTGGATTTAGGCAGACCTAAGGAGGCTCCAAGAGTCTTTCACACCAACCGTTTGAAGGCATATGTCTCGAGACCAGAAGTGGGAGCTTTACTTCTAGCTTCAGCTCAAGAGAAAGAGGATAGTGAACCTCTACCTGACCTCCTCAGAGGCCAACCTTTGGATGAGAAAATAGAAGGAGTCAATCTCTCTTCTCAAATGACTTCTGAACAACAGGACGAGTGCAAAGCTCTGTTAAATCAGTTTGCCTCCCTGTTTTCACTATCGCCAGGCTTCACCCCTTGGGGCCAGCATGATATTCTCACTGGTGACTGTTTACCTGTGAAAAGCAGAGGTTACAGAATTTTAGAACATGTGAGATCCCACATCAAAGGAGAGGACAACAAGATGCTTGATCTCAGGGTTATAGAGCCATCTACAAGTCCACGGTCTAGTCCAGTTGTTCTAGTACCAAAGGCAGGATCCAAGGAGTTGAGATTATGTGTGGACTATAGAGCTCTAAATGCAGTCACTAAGACTGATGCTCATCCTTTGCCAAGGACAGATGAATTGGTGGATAGACTTGGTTTGGCCAAGTACCTCAGTACATTTGATTTGACGTCAGGCTATTGGCAAATAGCCCTGACAGACCATGCCAAGGAGAAAACTGCATTCTAAACCCAGCAGGCCTCTACCAGTTTAAGGTTATGCCTTTTGGACTAAGTAATGCATCTGCTACATTCCAGAGGATGGTCAATCAAGTTCTGAATTGGATGGAGGACGTCTGCATGGCATACTTGGATGACATTGCAGTGTTCAGCCCTACATGAAAAGAACATATTGACCACTTAGGATATGTTTTGCAGGCTCTTGAGCAGGCCCATCTGACCATAAAGGCAAGCAAATGTCAAATTGGTCAGAGCAAAGTGGTCTACCTTGGTCATGAGGTAGGAGGAGGTGAAATAAGGCCATTGCCTAGCAAAGTACAAGCTGTACAAAACTGGGCCGCCCCTACTACTCAAACCCAAGGGAGAGCTTTCGTAGGTCTCACTGGGTACTACAGGAATTTCATAGAGAACTATGTGACCATAGCTTCTCCCTTGAATGTGATCTCCTCTCCAAAATCCCCTAAAAAGGTTAGATGGAATGAGGAGTGCACTCAAGCCTTTGAAAACCTGAAGAAAGCCCTTTGTCAAGCTCCAGTCCTAAGAGATCCTGATTATCACCGACCCTTCATTGTGCAAACAGATGCCTCCAATACAGGTATAGGTGCAGCACTTAGTCAACTGGATGAGAAAGGTAGGGAGCACCCCATTTGCTTCATCAGTAGAACACTGACTGAACCAGAAACAAGGTGGGCAACCATGGAGCTTGAATGTTTTGCCATTGTGTGGTCTCTGAAGAGGTTTAGATCATACTTGTATGGATCTACTTCTGTGATTCAAACTGACCACCAACCCTTGAGATGGTTAGTGCAAATGAAAGGGGGAAACCCAAAACATCTGAGATGGTCAATCTGCCTGCAAGGGTTTGATTTCACCATTGAGCACAGAGCAGGATGTCACCCCCAAAATGCGGATGGTCTCTCTAGGATGTTTTAACCAACTAGAGGTAGAGATTCATCCAGGAGTGGATTAAATCCTCCTGTCCCTTATTATGGGGGGTGGGGCAAGTGTTGGGGAGAATTCTCCAGAATCGGTAATTTCCCTTACCTACTGAGTCCCTCAGCAGCTTTGCTGGATTTCTGGGGTTTATTTTTTTCACCTGGTAAGAGTGTGAGCCTTTTTTCCCACTCTTACATGTGTTTTGCTGTGTGTGTTTAAAAATGTTTGTGTTCATGGACTGTGGAGCCTCACCTACTCCACAGGCATCATCTTTTTACTGTGTATTACACAGCACCTTCAGTGCAGTGACACAGGGTTGTCTTTTAGACTTCCCAACTCAGACTCTATTTTCTGGGACTGACTACTGTCTCCCAGAACATATAAAGTTGCCATTAACTTTATTAGCCTCTGTAAAACCACAGACCCAGTACACCCTATCTTACATAGAGTACTGGAAAGGGTTAATACTTATCCCTTTTTGTCTGTTTCTCTTGGAGTGTTGTTTTGCTCCCTTTTCATCAAGGCTTGGCTGGTGGCAGTGGTAACTACCCTATTTTTTCTACTGTGGTTATCTTAAATAACCATGGTATTGTTTTAGGCTATCTTGGTAGCCTCGAACTTAAACCCGCTAGACCATATATGTTTTATAACGGTTCCGGCTAGGTTTATTTGCCATTTCTTTTTGAAAATGTCTTTCTAGTGTTTTACTCTGCGCGCCAAACCAGGTTTGATTCCTTTGTTGACCATTAGGGGTTTAGGACTTCCTGCACAGGGTCTCCTTGGAGACCCATGTCGCAGTCTGAAATGATTGGCTGCGGTGACTGTCTAGGCGGGACAGCCACCCTGCTGTGTGATTGACAGCCAGGCTGTGTGAATGGGGGAAAACTGCATAAAAAGCAGGTTTCTGGGGCTGGAAAGGCAGAGTCACCACTGGAACGAAAGAACTGACCATGAGTTGACGGAAGAGGACCCCTACCACCACTGAACCGCCTGGTGAAGCCTGCTGCAGGTCGGAATCCTCTAACTCCAATGACAGAGAAGATCCAACAGGAATCTTCTTCCCCTGAGCTGGTGGGACCAACCATTTCTCCCAAACTGCAAGCCAGGACTCTCTCCTCTGGTCGAATTCGCTGTACAGAGCTACAGTGGGCCGGATAGCCAGGAAGGTCGGACCCTGCTTGGGTTTTAAGGAGCGCTCCTTTTATTCATTGCTTTGCTCTGCTGCTGGTTTCTTCCCTGGGTAGTGCAGGACCCTCCAGTCTTCCTACTTCATGTCAGTCCGACAGTTGCTTCAGGAACTGTGAGCCTACAGGAACTGCCAGGAACGTCTGCCTCAGCTACAGCTTCTTCTCCATTTAAAGGTACTGTGCAAATCCGGTTGTTCGTTTCGTTCAGCTGAGGGCTTGCCCTTCTCTACTCTTTAAACTAACTTTTCTGCCGACCAACTTCGTCCGGAACTCTTGGCAAAGACTTAACCGCGAACTACCCTGAGCTGTGTGATCTTGACCAAAAGACTTTTGTCCAATTGACTTTGGCCCTAAGCCTTTTGGATTTGATTCCATCACTGTAGTTCCTCTTTCTAGATTGCCCTGCTTACTTACCTGTTGGAGCTGTTCAATTTCTGCCTGACTTTGTCTTTCCCTCCCTTTTAAATTTCAGGAGTGCCATTTTGCTCCCACTTCATTTGTGAGCTTAACTTGTCTGGAACCTATCGGGAGTGGTGTGGTCTATTAAGAGTGTGATTTTTAAACTGCTTTACTTTAGTGAAATGCTATACAACTGATGTGTAAATAAATGTATATTCTTTTACTCAGAAACCTTGAGTCAGTGTTTGTTTGAATCATAGTAATTGCTGTCCTTTGTGTAACTATTGATACTGCTCACTTGCTCTTGAGATAAGTCTGGCTGCTCAGCCATCGCTACCACTTTACTGTGTAGTACAGGCTTGTACCAAAGGTGAATTTGTACTGTCACTTGTAGTCTTAATTGTATGTGGTGTTCCCAAAGGGTACTGCATATAATTCTGCCTAACACTGGTGTACAGCGGTGAGGATCAAGTATAGTAATTACACTTAGAGTGCTGCCATTACCTTGGGTCAACTAAGCACAAGGCTTACATCACTAAAAAGCAATATTAATCATGTCTGATATGGAAAGCTACAGTCAGGAGACCCTCCTTAGTTACACTGTGGATTATTTAAAAAATCTGTATAGAGAAAGGAACCTCTCTGCCAAAGGCAAAAAGTCTGAATTGATTGAAAAGTTGTTGAAGAACCAAAGTGAGCCTGCACGAAGAACGTCTGCCTCTGCTACCGCTTCTTCTCCATTTAAAGGTACTGTGCAAATCCGGTTGTTCGTTTCGTTCAGCCGCGGTGAAAGTGTGTAAAATCGTTCTCCAATCCGAGGGCTTGTCCTGCTCTACTCTTTAAACTAACCTTTCTGCCGACCAACTTCGTCCAGAACTCTTGGCAAAGACTTAACCGCGAACTACCCTGAGCTGTGTGATCTTGAGCAAAAGACTTTTGTCCTACTGACTTTGGCCCTAAGCCTTTTGGATTTGATTCCATCACTGTAGTTCCTCTTTCTAGATTGCCCTGCTTACTTACCTGTTGGTGCTGTTCAATTTATGCCTAACTTTGTCTTTCCCTCCCTTCTAAATTTCTGGAGTGCAATTTTGCTCCCACTTCATTTGTGAGCTTAACTTGCCTGGAACCTATTGGGGGTGGTGTGGTGTATTAAGAGTGTGATTTATAAACTACTTTACTTTAGTGAAATGTTATACAACTGATGTGCAAATAAATGTATATTCTTTTACTCAGAAACCTTGAGTCAGTGTTTGTTTGAATCATAGTCATTGCTGTCCTTTGTGTAACTATTGATAGAGCTCACTTGCTCTTCAGATAAGTCTGGCTGCTCAGCCATCGCTACCACTTTACTGTCTAGTACAGGCTTGTACCAAAGGTGAATTTGTACTGTCACTTGTAGTCTTAATTGTGTGGTGTTCCCAAAGGGTACTGCACATAATTCTGCCTAACAACAAGCAAATGTCAAATCTGCACTTTACCACCCCCCGAAGCAACCTCAAAGTACGGACCAGGGAGCATGCACATGTCAGACTTACCTGCACAGAGAAGCAGAAGTACACATACAGCATCAATCAATTACACCAACATGACTACAGGTACCACAATCCAACATGCACCCATCAAAGCAATGCAGAGAAATGGCCAAATTGCCACACAGATCCACATCCCTGCCAGTGCCATGGCCATGCACCATGTGCAGCCAGCCCACAATGCGCACCCATAGCCACCAGACACCCAGGAGGGGTCCATGGCGAACCCAACATGCCACATGCACAGTGTAAAGACATAGCCACATGATTGCCACCACGTCTGCAGCACATGTCACTGACAGACATCGTACGTAACATATGCTGCAAGGGAACAGGGTGCATGTGAAGCACAAACAATGCATAGTGTTAGGGAGAATTCTCTGTAAGGCTAATTTCCCAAACCTAGTGAGTCCCTCAGCAGCATTGCTGGATTTTTGGGGTTTATTTTTTCTCTCCTGCTAAGAGTGAGATTCTTTTGCTCCCACTCTTAGACATGATTTGAGGTGTTCCTTTAACTTTCCATGTGTTTTATGGGCTATGGGGTCTTTTACTCCATAGGGTCTTGTGTTTTTTTGATGTGGGTTACACAGCACCCTGCGTGCCGTAACCCAGGGGTGTCGTAGCGACCCCCCAACATAGACTCCATACCTTGGGACTGACTACTGTCTCCCAGGGCATGTAAAGTCACCACTGGCTTTGCTAGTCCCAAATTATGAACAGAAACCAGTACAAACCATCATATTGTGGACGTACTGGTCGGAGCAATTCGATTGCCCGGGGTCTGTTGTTCGAGGGGGCACGTCTCCGTCCCCCCGATCGAGTTTTGGCTGGTGGCAGTGGATACCATTTTTTATATCCGACCGCAAATATATCTCTATGGGATTTTCCCATTGTTCGAGGCTACCAACTTTAATTATTTAATTCTTATAGCCTCGAACATACCGCCGGTTTATTTATTTAATATTAATTTGCCGGTTGGTAGTTTTTGCCAGAACTCGATTCTAAAATGGCGTTTGTGTTCTCTTCTGTGACTCCAACCCAAGTCGAGCCCTTTGTTCCACTTTTTGGCGGGCTTCTCCACAGAAGCCAAGTGGTGCCACTCTGTCTGGGTACCACAGGGGGTGTGGGAGGGGGTTTAGGCACCCTGGACTGAGTTACCTTGGTAACTCAAGTCGCACTCTTGTGTGATTGGCCCAAGTGGTGAGCCGGCCAGCTCACCACTTAGCATGTTTGATTGACAGCTAGGCTGAGTGAATGGGGGTGTGCTGCATAAAAGCAGGGCTTTGGGTACTGGAACTTCAGAAGTCGCCACAGGACCTAAGAATCCAAGGAGGGAGAAGCTGAGCCGGCCTGCAACAATGACACCACCGGTGGAGCCTTGCTGAACCATCTCACCACTTTTCCCAACGACAGAGGAGATCTCAGCCCGGAGAGTCTTCTTCCTTCGACTGGTGGGGATAACCAGTCTACCTTCTTTTTGCCTTCCTGGAGCATCTCGTGGCCGCCTTGCCTGTGCCAAGCATCCCGGCAACCGGGATACCACGTTTTCACCACTACAGCGAACCGAAAGGGTAGTACCTTTGTACCGGAGAACTCTGGGGCTGGTTTCTTCCCTGGCAGTGCAACGACCTTTCTTCTTCCTCCAGGACGAGATCTTCTCTTCCTCTGGACGACGCTGCGACTTGCAGCCGCTGCCAGGAACAACTGCCCCCGCTGGAGGATCCTCTCCATTTAAGGTGCCGTGTTCCGCCTGGCTTCCCTTGCAACCGTTTGAACGGGGTGTATTAAATCCTCGTCTCTCAAACCTGGGTTAGCCTGGGACACCTTAGCTAACTTTTCTGCACTGAACTAAACATTTTTCGAACTACCTCCACAAACTTCGAAGACTCTGTGTAACTGTCTGATCTTGGGCATCTTCCACCCGGCTCCCTTGAAAGTGGGCCTGGCACCTAAACTTCCTTGCTCACTAGTAGACTGTGCCTTCCTAAACTTGCTGTGGTTCTTTAAAAAGTGTTTAGTGTGTATGCTTCCATAATTCTGCTTTTCCCTCCCTTTTTATTTAACTTGTTGGAGTGCCATCGAACGTTAAGCGCTCACCTCTGTCTGGAAATAAGTGGTGTTAACTAAGACTTGTCCAACAAGTAAGCAGGGATGTACATATGATAATAGTGATTGTGTTTTGAACTTATCTTACCAATTTAGTGCTATTGTGTTTTATTAGTGTGTGTTAAATAAATAATTATATACTTTGACACCCAAGCTCTGGTCAGTGTTTGCTTGTGCTACTGTATTTCTGTACCTATTTTGTATGCTCTGTATACTGCCTAACTCTTCTTGAGGGAAGTCTGACTGCTCAGCCACAGCTACCAAGTGAATCTGTGTGGTACAGACTGCTACCAAGTGGGTTTACTGCCAAACATCTGTAGTCTTAAATCTTTTGCAGTGGTCCCTAAGGGAACTGCACAGGTTTCTGCCTAACACTGGTGTACAGCAGTGGGATTTGTATTGAGTATACATTTTAGTGTGCTTAGAGATACCTTAGTGCAACTAACCACAAAGCTTAGCACTAAAAGAAGTATTTTCTAAAAACCTGTCAACTATTGAAAGTTATAGTAAAGAGTCCCTTGCTACAAAAACTGCTGATTGTTTAAGAGTTCTCTGTAAGCATAAGAATCTCCTGACTAAAGGCAAGAAAATGGAGTTAATAAAAAGGTTGTTAACAAACCAAAGTCTGGATGGTGGTTCAGAGGAACCTACCACTCCAGCAACTGTAGATAACAGCAATGATATTGATATGAATGTTAGTATTGATAACTTGGAGTCAAAAGCAGAAGAGGAGGTGGAAGATGTTAGAGTTGTCTCCCCTGGGCCTCTACCTGCCCTGCCAGCTGTGCCTACTGGACCTTTACCAGGTCCCACACTTAATTCTCAATATATGGAACTAGAAAAAACGAAGCTTGAATTAGAATTCAAAAGAATTAATGCTCAAACAGAACAACGGCACCAAGAACTAAGGCTCAGAGAAATGGAGCTCAACCAGGAGCTAGAAATGAAAAAATTGTCTGTGGAAAGTGCTTCTCTCTCCGAATCCTCTAGGAGTTCCAGTCCCAAAACACCCCGGATGCCTAAGGAGTTGGTGGGTATGTATGAGCCTAAGTTGGATGTGTTGGACTGGTTGAGTTTCTTTGAATATAATCATGGGCTCCAGAACATTACAGGAAATGAGTTACTTTCCTGGTTGTTCTCTAGGCTTCCCCCTGTTGCAACTGATGTGGTAATGGAGTTGGGGGAGGAAGATAAGAAGGATTATGAATGTGTGAAACTAGCTTTGATAGCTAGATTTGGGAATACCCCTTCCCAGTACCTTAAGAGGTTTAGGACCCTCAAAAAGCATGATGGTACCCCTTGGGCTACCTGGGTGAGTGAAAGTTTGAAGAACTTAGAGGGATGGATTAAGGGTTACAAGGTGAACACTTATGAGGGAATGAAGAATCTTGTGATGTTGGAGTCAATTTATGATGCCTGCTCTCCTGAGCTCAGACAGCACTTGGCTGACTCAAAGGAATTAGATTCCAGGAAACTAGCTAAGGCTGCTGACTTGTGGGTTGCCAACAGGGCTACTCACAAGGACTCTGGGGTAAAAAGGATGAGGGAAAGCAGCCAAAAAAGGACTCCAAAGAGAATTCTAATAATTCCAATCCCAAAGAGGGCCCCAAGCAGAACAATAAGGGTAAACCACAAGGAAAACCAAATCAGAGTAGTGTACCCTTTGGTGGTAAACCAGAAGGAGGTCAGAGCAAGCCACCATTACAGAAAGCAATTGGTAAATGCTTTGTTTGTGGCTCGCCTGACCATGTGAGAGGAGATCCCAGATGTAAGGGTAAACCTTCAGGGGGTCCAGCTTGTCTCCTTAGCCTTTGCTCCAGAGGAGGAAGTCCAAATGGCAAGTGGAAACTTTCTACTGCTGGCTGATGAACCCATTGGAGTCTCAGCCAGTGTTTCTTTAGTGTCTCTGGGTCTGTGGGAACAACAGAATTTAGATGTCTATAACTCTGTCCCAGATAATACTAAAGAGTATTATAAGGACAGTGTCCAGGTGAATGGTCAGGAGACTCCTGCCATTAGGGACACTGGGGCCAGCATAACTGTGGTGGATAAATCTTTTTTTCAGGCTGAGGATGTTGCTAAGGCATCCAAACGCCTCACCAAGTTAGCTGGAGGGCCTGTGCAGATGCTTCCCCAATTACCAGTTCTCATCCAGTGTAATGACATGACTGTAAAGATACCTGTCAGCATACAAAGTGAGGTGCCAGGAAGGGTTCTGTTTGGTAATGACCTGAAAACTCTTGGAGTAGTGTCACATACCCCCAGACCGCCTAGTAAAAGGTTACAGGAGCTCACCAGACCTGCAAGGGAGAGAACCATGAGAGGTACTCCCCAGGAGATGATGAAGAAAGATATCACTCCTACACCACTGGAATTACAACTTGCTATCACTGAACAAAAAGAAGCAAAGGGGAAACCCAAGACTTCCAAGAAACAGCCAACAGCCAGCACTCCAGTGATTCCAACAAGGACTTCCCCGAGGTTGTCCAAAGTTACACCTGTAACTCCACCTCCAGCTGAGGCTGAGAGGGAGGTACAACCCTGT
Organism: Ambystoma mexicanum; assembly: GCF_040938575.1. Lineage (NCBI taxonomy): Eukaryota > Metazoa > Chordata > Amphibia > Caudata > Ambystomatidae > Ambystoma > Ambystoma mexicanum. Next base: position 591,457,446 of record NC_090932.1, read on the forward strand.
ATGGTGGAACTAGACTCTGAAGAAGAGCTAGTGGAAGGCCAGGAACTCATTGGACATCTGGATCCTGTTGACCATCCTGAGCTGCAGTCTTTACTGGCAGAAGGTGGACCCAACAGGGCAGACTTCAGTAAGGGACAGAAAGAATGTCCAACTCTGGAAGGTCTTCACCAACAGGCAGCTTCTCAGGCTGATGGGCAAGAGCCTGGGAAGTATAGGTTGCACTGGGAAGATGGCCTCCTCTACAGTGAACCAACTGAGTCTGCACCTGGAGACTACAAGCGGCTTGTAGTACCTCAAGAAAACAGACAACAGTTCTTGCAACTGGCCCATGAGATTCCTTTGGCTGGTCACTTGAGCTTCAAGAAGACCATGGAAAGGCTCTCACTCTAATTTTATTGGCCAAAAATGGGGGCTGAGGTAGATAAGTTTTGCAAGAGCTGCCATACCTGCCAGACTTCTGGTAAGGTTGGGTCCAAGAATGTGGCACCTTCAGTGCCTCTCCCAGTAGTGGGAGTCTCATTTGAGAGGGTAAGGATTGACATTGTTGGTCCCCTTGATCCCCCAACCTCCTCAGGCAACAGGTTTATCCTTGTTGTAGTAGACCATGCTACTAGGTACCCTGAGGCAATTCCTATGAGGACTGTTACGGCTCAGGCTGTGGCTAAGGCCCTCCTTGGTATTTTCACCAGGGTTGGGTTTCCTAAGGAAGTAATCTCTGACAGGGGGTCAAATTTTATGTCCCACTACATGAAAGCCATGTGGAAAACCTGTGGAGTTACTTACAAGTTCTCTACCGCCTACCACCCTCAGACAAATGGGTTGGTAGAAAGGTTAACAGAACTATGAAGGGCATGATAGGTGCTTTAGAGGATCCCCTTAAGGGAAAGTGGGACCTTCTATTGCCATGCCTTCTCTTTGCTTATAGAGAAGTCCCTCAGGAGGGAGTAGGTTATTCTCCCTTTGAACTTCTCTATGGCCATCCAGTCAGAGGTCCATTGGCCCTGATTAAGGAGGGGTTGGAGAGTGCTCCTTCCCCCAAGCCAGTCAGAGTGACTGACTATGTGATAGGTCTCCGAAGAAGAATGTCACAAATGATGGCAGAAGCTAGTGATAACCTGAAAGCTGGACAAGCCCTGGTCAAACATTGGCACAACCAGAAGGCTAACATGGTTGAGTTCACTCAAGACCAGCTAGTTCTAGTTATGATCCCAACAAGGCAGAGGGCCTTGCAAGATAAATGGATGGGACCCTGCAAGGTTGTGGGTAAACTTGGAGATGTGAACTATCTGGTGGACTTGGGCAATCCCAAGGAGGCTCCTAGAGTATTCCACACCAACCGACTAAAGGCGTATGTCTCCAGACCTGAAGTAGGAGCCTTGCTTCTAGCTTCAACAGAAGAGGAAGAAGAGAGCAAAGCTCTAACTGATCTCCTCAGAGGCTTACCCTTAGACAAAAAGATTGAAGAAGTAAATCTCTCTTCACATCTGACACCTGAGCAACAAGAAGAGTGCAAAGCCATGTTCAATCAGTTTGCCTCTCTGTTCTCACTTTCACCAGGCTTGACCCCTTGGGGACAGCATGATATACTCAATGGTGACTGTCTGCCAGTCAAAAGCAGAGGATATAGAATGTCAGAAAATGTAAGAACCCACATTAAAGGGGAGGTCAAGAAGATGCTTGATCTCGGGATAATAGAGCACTCTACTAGCCCATGGTCTAGCCCAGTTGTGTTAGTACCAAAGGCAGGATCCAAAGAATTGAGATTCTGCGTGGACTATAGAGCTCTTAATGCAGTCACCAAGACTGATGCCCACCCTTTGCCAAGGACAGATGAGTTGATGGATAGACTTGGTACAGCCAAGTTCCTCAAAACATTTGACCTTACGTCAGGCTATTGGCAAATAGCCCTGACAGACCATGCCAAAGAAAAGACTGCATTTTCTACCCCAGTTGGCTTATACCAATTTAAGGTTATGCCTTTTGGATTGAAGAATGCACCTACTACATTCCAAAGAATGGTGAATCAGGTTCTGAATGGGATGGAGGACTTGTGCATGGCATACTTGGATGACATTGTGGCATTCAGCCAAACCTGGGAAGAACATGTGAACCACTTAGGATATGTTCTGCAGGCTCTTGGACAGGCCAATCTGACCATAAAGGCAAGTAAATGCCAAATTGGTCAGAGTAAGGTGGTCTACCATGGGCATGAGGTAGGAGGTGGAGAAATAAGGCCTTTGCTCAGTAAGATTGAAGCTGTGCAAAATTGGACAACACCTACTACTCAAACCCAGGTGAGAGCTTTCCTAGGCCTCACTGGGTATTAAAGGAATTTCATTGAGAACTATGGGACCATAGCTTCTCCACTGAATGTGATCTCCTCGCCAAAATTCCCTAAGAAGGTCAAATGGAATGAGGAATGCAATCAGGCCTTTGAAAACCTGAAGAAGGCTCTTTGCCAAGCACAAGTACTGAAAGCGCCTGACTACCACCAAACTTTCATTGTGCAGACAGATGCTTCAAATGTAGGTATAGGTGCAGTCCTTAGCCAACTGGATGAGAAGGGTAGGGAGCACCCCATTTGCTTCATCAGTAGAAAACTGAAGGATCCTGAGACAAGGTGGGCAACAATAGAAAGAGAATGCTTTGCTATTGTGTGGGGACTGAAGAAGTTTAGGCCATACTTATATGGTTCTACTTTTGTTATTCAGACTGACCACCAACCATTGAGATGGTTAATGCAAATGAAGGGGGAAAATCCAAAACTATTGAGATGGTCAATCTGCCTACAATGGTTTGATTTCATCATTGAGCACAGGTCAGGGTGTCACCATCAAAATGCTGATGGACTCTCTAGGATGTATATCATCGACTAGAGGTATGAGGTTCATCCAGAAGTGGATTAAATCCTCCTGTCCCTTAGTCTGGGTGGGGGGGCGGGGGCGAGTGTTAGGGAGAATTCTCTTTAAGGCTAATTTCCCAAACCAAGTGAGTCCCCCAGCAGCTTCGCTGGATTTTTGGGGTTTATTTTTTTCTCTCCTGCTAAGAGTGAGATTCTTTTGCTCCCACTCTTAGACATGATTTGAGGTGTTCCTTTAACTTTCCATGGCCCTCATTACGACCCTGGCAGAAAGCAACTGACCTGACCGCCATAGCGTAAATAGCGTTTCCGCCATTGCACGACGGAGTAAAGTGCGGCTAATTCTGACCCATCGGGCACGAGCACTACGCCATGGCGGAAGTGCAAAGTCCGCGATGGCGGAAATGTCCCCAAAACGCCCCTCACCGCCGTCGTACGGCGACCTAGGTGCAATTCCGCCACCGATCATAGCGGTCACCGTAATGAGCGGCAATCGGAAAATACGGTGACCGTAAATATACGGAAACGGAAGCAAAAACATGGTCCCGGAACGGGAAACAGCACGCCGTACACCTATAAAATCAGAATTTCCACACAACCATTAAAAATACTACCCTGAGACACATCCCAACCCGTCATCCACCCTAGTGAAAACAATAACAATGGGAAAAGTAGCGAAAAAAGCGTGCGACCGCAAGCGGCAGGTCCACTTCTCCCGTGAGGAACTCACGGTGCTCACAGAGACCCTCCAGGAGAATGCTGCCGTCGTCTTCTCCACGCAAATGACCAGGACGGCACTTGCGAACAAGAAGGCCATACGGGCCCTGGTGGCACAGCGGGTAAGTGCGGTGGGGACCGCACCCCGCAACCCACAGCAATGCAGAAAGCGATGGGACGACTTGCGGATACGTGTACGGAGCATACTATCCGCCAACCGTAACATTGCCGCAGCTACCGGGGGAGGATCGGAATCACCCATCAAGTTGACCCCCTGGGACGAAATCTGTGCCTCCACCATTGGAATGGAGACCATAGAGGGAGTCGGAGGGATGGAGAAAGGAGTGCAGACATCCGAAGAATCAGGTAGGTGTCCCAAATAAAACAATGCTAAAACCACAATGTCCAATCATGTGAAGTACCATGTGTCCACATAGTGCAACAGAAACACATGTCCAGGAGAACGTCCACATACATTGGCCTGATAGCGCACATTAAAAGTCAAATTAAATAAATAAATAATTAAAATTCCTAAAAACACCCTCTACACGTGCAGCAGGCACCCCCTAACTGCAGGCTGCAAAACAACTGAACCCTCAATCCACACAAAAATGAAACCACCTCCAAGGCCCTGACCCAAATCACCCTCAGGTACCACCCCAATGCATGTGATACATTGCCATTCCAATTTCCACAGACCCATAAATAACGCTTGCCCTCCTTTACTCCACCACAGGGTCCGATTCAAACGACGAGCTCCAGGACACCCCTACCAGCACACCTGCAAAGAGGGCCAAGACCAACGGCCAAAGACCCTCCACCTCAGCAAGACACGGCAGCAGCACAAATCAAGTGGCAGCACACAGGAGGGGACTTCAACAGGCACCCCAGCAGCCAGCATGGCCACAACAGCACCACCACAGGCCCCCCCAATGGATGCCACAGAAGGCACTGCTTCTGGTGGCAGCAGCACCATAGGTGACACTGCATTAATGGCAGCATGCTCCGACACCGAAAACGGTGATGTCGATGTACGATCCATCCATGACCTGTCTCAATCCCCCTGTTTGTTTCATCCCGTACACCATGAGGATACCACGCAGGGGCACCCACAAGACGACGACTGGCCATCCCCCACAAGCCCTGTGTCAAGGCAACATGAGGTGATCAGCCCCTCTGTGACACCACCGCAAATGGCCATGGCCCAGCAGAGGCAACAGTCCCTCGACCAGGTGATCGTGCAACAGCAGCAACTGGCCACGCTCCTCAAGGACCATGCTGATGAATGTGGGGGTACTAAGGCAGCCATAGAAACATGTACAGAGACACTAAGGGCACAAATGGAGAGAAGCACCGAGAGCCTGAGAGTACAAATGGAGAGAAGCACCGAGAGCCTGAGAGTACAAATGGAGAGAAGCACCGAGAGCCTAAGGGGGGAACTGCATGCGACGTCCAAAGACGTATGTGCTGAACTTGCCGCTGTGCGCCGTGTGCTCACTGAGCTCTCACAAACCCTTAGGGACATGCATGGACGTGAGCAGGCAGAGACATCATCCGTTGCAAGTTCCGTCCAGGGCAGCCCCCAAAGTAGATCTGGGAGGAACCTGCGCTCCACAGGCAGGGGTGCCCCTAATACCCGGAGAGGGGGCTTGCAATAGCGTCTGCCCACTGACAATGAGCATCCTTGGACACTGGTGTTCGGGGGGGAGGTAGGAGGGTGGAGGGGGTGTGTTGGGCTTACTTGGGTGGCGGGTCGATGGGGTGTGTAACATAATTTCACATATGCTATAAACATTTCACAATCATCCAATGAGATGTGTGGACATTGATCTTTGTGTACGAGGCCATTATAGGCGTACAGTCCATATTGTGCATGTTCCAGACACACACAGTGCCACAAGTCCCGTGTCCATGTATCAGCCACCAGGCGTGAGAGCTAGAAGCATGAATCTATGATAATCTGACGAATTTCACGGCCCTCCTGTGCCTCGCGGACTCCTTGAGGTGCTGCCACATCCCCACCCTCATCATGACCATATTCAGGTGCTTGCAGTTCTGCGTCAGGGGGCATGGGCACATTTCTACGTACGCACATGTTGTGTAGCATGACACATGCCATGACCATCTTTGCAACCTTCTCATGGCGGTACAGGAGTGCCCCGCCAGACCTGCTGAGGCAGCGGAAACGACCCTTCAGTAGGCCGAATGCCTGTTCTATGACTACACGGGTACGTGAGTGGGCATGGTTGTAGTCCTCCTCATGCTGGTTCTGTGGGTTCCGGAGTGGTGTAAGGAGCCATCTCTTCAGTGGATACCCAGCATCACCTGTATGTGGACAATAAAGGATGTTTGAGGAATGACATTGCTACGTAAGCACCCCCCCCCTTCCTGCCAGGTCATTGCCGCATCACATACCCCACATTATCATGCATGAAATGAGACTCACCGAGTAGCCAGGATCTGTTCCCTGCGTGTCGCTCCATGTAGCGTGGTATTGTAGAGTTCCGTAAGACCATGGAATCATGGGTTGATCCAGGAAATCGGGCACAACAATGTGTAATGATCCTGTTTGAGTCACACACCATTTGTACATTAAGAGAATGATATTGTTTTCGGTTGCGGTACTGGGCCTCCATGGCATGTGGGACAAACAATTCCACATGGGTGCAGTCGATGGCACCAATGCAACCCGGTATGCCGGCAAGTGCATGGAATCCCACTTTTGTGTTCGTAATTTCCTGCTCCGAGCGTGGTAGAGAGATGTAGTCGTCTGCGTGCTTCAGGAGGGCATCGAGCACTTGCAATAGTGTCCGTGACAACAGTGGCTGTGAAATGCCATGCAACTGTCCGACTGTGTGCTGGTAGGTGCCTGTGGCCAGGAAGTGGAGTACAGACACCACCTTCAGTAGGGGTGGGATGGCGGTTGGGCTATCTATCATGCTGACAAGGTCAGCGTGTGTCATGTCCACAATGGCGGTTATGGTGTCCCGGTCCAAACGGTAGAGGGTGTGGATCTGCTCATCAGTGAGGTTGAACGGATGTGCTCGGAGGCGTGGGATTGCGGGCTGCCTGTGTGGTGGTAGTGGCTGTGCTGGTGGGCCTTGCTGGCCCTGCCTTTCCCTCCTCCTCCTCCTGCGTCTCCTCTGTGCGGCCGGTTGTTGTAGTAGTTGGTGTTCGTCTTCTTCTTGAAGTTGGAGTACTTGCAGTGCTATCAGGTCCCCCAGGGCCAACATCGCTAGTCCTGCTGGTAGCATTTTGGAGTGGGTGTGGTTGTGGGAGGGGGTTGGGTGTGCAATTTATGTGTTTTCAAGCTGTATAGCCTCCACCTGTGGTGATTCATTCCACCTGTGCAAGCTGCAATCCCCTTTGGGCGAGCACGTCCCGCACACAACGCTGCAATTCGACGCATGGCATCTTGCTATTACAATCATGTATTTCATCCCGATGGCAGTGAGATATTGGTTCATATGTTAATTCTGCTATGGTCCCATTGTTTCACATACTATCTTTGCAGTCGGGAACAAACTTGTGAAGGGTCAGTGGAATGTAGTACTCGATTAACGGTGGACCCTCATGCAGCACTGTACCGCGGTTCACCGACGGGCGGGGCGTCACATTTGTGAGTGAAGCCAGTTGCCATTTTCACACACTGCCGCACTAAATGGATGGATTTGTGATTTCAAGCGGTCACAGATGCCTTTTCGATGTGATGTTGCAAATGAGGAATTCGAAGGACAGCGCTTTCGGTTTCCAGCTAGCGGCGAGGAGACGCCCACAGGTCTGACTGCAGATATAAAGTTCTATTGTTTAATGTCCTTGGGACAGGGGCCATGGCGAGAATGCAATGATTGATATGAATAGTATGGGATGCACAATAGCGTAGTGGAGGATAAGGCAGGACGTTCCCAAATACATGTTACTTCACAACACTAGAATTCCGGCCTGGAGCACAGTGGATTTTGCAGACTGCATTACGCACAGACTCAATGGAAATTTCAAATGTTATGTGAGTAAATAATCAGGCGTTTTTATACCGGGATGAGGGAATGATGTATGGATGCATGGACAGATGATTTAATAGAGAGTCTGCCATGTACATGGCTTTTTGGAATCTATCCACTTCCCCTGCGCTATGTGATGCAGGGCTGCCATAGTGGGACCATCGTCTATCTGCCCTTGTTGAACCCTCCCTGTCTCGACACGCCTTCAAACACTTGTGTCTATGCACGTTACTAATCCCATCTAATGGATTCTGTTTTAACAGACGCATGCACACAAACACTCGTTTGTAATAGTGTTTTCACCTCGATTTATATAGTTATGATTCGCAAGTGATTTTTGAGTGCGAATAATCCTTTTGAGTGGGCTAGCATGCATATGGCTGTGGATTTAGTGTGATCTTTGAAGTGAGTAATTCAAATGGAGTTCTGATGCCCATACTATTCTTTTTCGTTTCATTTGGGTGACAGGTATCTCCTCCCCTTTTGCCGCTGCCATCTGTATGCCACTCCTGCAGATGGCTTTTACTCCCGACACCTGCTGCTTCGTGTTAATCAGTGGAGCACCATTACGATCTTATGGGACGATCGCCAATGGCCCACATGCCCTTACGCAGTACTAGTGGCTAGGAGCAACATTTCGACCTTTCAGCTGAACTAGTGCCTACCTAATGGGACGGCCCTGCGGTTCTAGGCGCTTCCATGTTGCCTTTTTGAACGTGAATGTAGCCCCTGTGTACCATGGAGGAACAGGGCGTCACACAAGAAGAAGCTGGTCATTTATTGCGGATGCAGCCCACAATTATGAGATATAATTTGGAGTTCATGACCTAATAGCTGTATGGCCCGGGTGATTTTGTTGTGCATTAAATTTTGATTATGATATTGACCGTGTAGCGTTATTCTTTGCAAGTAATGTAGCATATTCCTATTTGTGGAGCGATGTATTGTGAGGAGATCTGCTTTGGATTCCGGCTTCTGAGTATAGTTGCGTGGTACTGTACTGGGCGCGTTTGCCTACGAAGGCCAGTAAGGTCAGGGATAGGGGCTGCCATTATGTCTGTTTTGATGATGTCATGCTCATGGGAGGGGGATTAGCTTTTGTGTAACAGATGCCGGTCAGCCAGGTGGATTGGTGGAATGATGTGATTATCAGAATATGGCTGGTCACAGGTGCCTGTGTTTGCGTGCGTTTCTTGGAGGGAGACTGAGGTCATGTCCATTGGAATAGCTTCTGTATTCGTGCCATCTGTGCCCTGCAGCTCCCATTGGCCCCTCTTGAGATGAGCCTGGCTGCTCAGTCACTCTGCCAACTTGTGTGGTACATGCTTATGCTGATGGTTGGTTTGTTTACTGGCAGGAGTACAGGGCTGGTGCAGTCTCACTCAGGATACTGCTTTGAATGTTGCCTTACACTGGTGTCAAACGATGGGGGGCCTGTTTTTGTTTGTCTCAGTTTTCAGTTCATGTTGCTGTACTTGAAGCTTCACATGCCTGTGCTGCATCAGTACGGCAATGGTGCCATGGCTAATATGGATGGCCACTCACAAGGCACTTGGAGCCCCTACATTCATTTGTTCGTTGGCATGCATGGGTGACTTGTACATTTCACTGGTTGCATTTTGTGACTTCATTGCACCTACGAGGAGTTGTGCAATGTGGCCAGGGAGTGGTGTACAGGCACTCAGTAGGGCCTTTTACGGTTGGTTCGCGATGCCGTACTTCTCACCATGGCGGAATGGTACTTTCCGCCATGCTTGATGGCGTTAGGTACATGTCCGCTAGGGTCAGAATTCCTGTACCGTTGCGCCATGGTGGTAATTACGGTTTCGCATGGCGCGCGTGCGCGTACTTGGTGCAGTTAGCGTTGGCGTTAACTACGGTGTCGCTAATGGCATCGTACTTTACGGTGACGGGTCATAATCGCACCGAGCGGTATTCGATGGCGGTATTGCATTTCCGCCATCGTTTTTCGATTTCCGCCAGGGTCGTAATGAGGGCCCATGTGTTTTATGGGCTATGGGGTCTTTTACTCCATAGGGTCTCATGTGTTTTTTTGATGTGGGTTACACAGCACCATCCGTGCCGTAACCCAGGGGTGTCGTAGCGACCCCCCAACATAGACTCCATACCCTGGGACTGACTACTGTCTCCCAGGGCATGTAAAGTCACCATTGGCTTTGCTAGTCCCAAATTATGAACAGAAACCAGTACAAACCATCATATTGTGGACGTACTGGTCGGGGCAATTCGATTGCCCCGGGGTCTGTTGTTCGAGGGGGCACGTCTCCGTCCCCCCTGATTGAGTTTTGGCTGGTGGCAGTGGATACTACTTTTTATATTTGACCGCGAATACATCTCTATGGGATTTCCCCATTTGTTCGAGGCTACCAACTTTAATTATTTAATTCTTATAGCCTCGAACATACCGCCGGTTTATTTATTTAATATTAATTCGCAGGTTGGTATTGTTTGCCAGAACTCGATTCTAAAATGGCGTTTGTGTTCTCTTCTGTGACTCCAACCCAAGTCGAGCCCTTTGTTCTACCTTTTGGCAGGCTTCTCCACAGAAGCCTCCAAACTTGGTGCCACTCTGTCTGGGTACCACAGGGGGTGTGGGAGGGGGTTTAGGCACCCTGGACTGAGTTACCTTGGTAACTCAAGTCGCACTCTTGTGTGATTGGCCCAAGTGGTGAGCCGGCCAGCTCACCGCTTAGCATGTTTAATTGACAGCTAGGCTGAGTGAATGGGGGTGTGCTGCATAAAAGCAGGGCTTTGGGGACTGGAACTTCAGAAGTCGCCACAGGACCTAAGAATCCGAGGAGGGAGAAGCTGAGCCAGCCTGCAACGACGACACCACCGGTGGAGCCTTGCTGAACCGTCTCACCACTTTTCCCAACGACAGAGGAGATCTCCAGCCCGGAGAGTCTTCTTCCTTCGACTGGTGGGGATAACCAGTCTACATTCTTTTCGCCTTCCTGTAGCATCTCGTGGCCGCCTTGCCTGTGCCAAGCACCCCGGCAACCGGGATACCACGTTTTCACCACTACCGCGAACCGAAAGGGTAGTACCTTTGTACCGGAGAACTCCGCGGCTGGTTTCTTCCCTGGCAGTGCAACGACCTTCCTTCTTCCTCCACGACGAGATCTTCTCTTCCTCTGGACGACGCTGTGACTTGCACCCGCTGCCAGGAACAACTGCCCCCGCTGGAGGATCCTCTCCATTTAAGGTACCGTGTTCCGCCCGGCTTCCCTTGCAACCGTTTGAACGGGGTGTATTAAATCCTCGTCTCTTGAACCTGGGTTAGCCTGGGACAACTTAGCTAACTTTTCTGCACTGAACGAAACCTTTTTCGAACTACCTCCACAAACTTCGAAAACTCTGTGTAACTGTCTGATCTTGGGCATCTTCCGCCGTGCTCCCTTGAAAGTGGGCCTGGCGCCTAAACTTCCTTGCTCACCAGTAGACTGTGCCTTCCTAAACTTGCTATGGTTCTTTAAAAAGTGTTTAGTGTGTATGCTTTCATAATTCTGCTTTTCCCTCCCTTTTTATTTAACTTGTTGGAGTGCCATCGAACGTTAAGCGCTCACCTCGGTCTGGAAATAAGTGGTGTTAACTAAGACTTGTCCAACAAGTAATCAGGGATGTACATATGATAATAGTGATTGAGTTTTGAACTTATCTTACCAATTTAGTGCTAGTGTGTTTTATAAGTGTGTGTTAAATAAATAATTATATACTTTGACAACCAAGCTCTGGTCAGTGTTTGCTTGTGCTACTGTATTTCTGTACCTATTTTGTATGCTCTGTATACTGCCTAACTCTTCTTGAGGGAAGTCTGACTGCTCAGCCACAGCTACCAAGTGAATCTGTGTGGTACAGACTGCTACCAAGTGGGTTTAATGCCGAACACCTGTAGTCTTAAATATTTTGCAGTGGTCCCTAAGGGACCTGCACAGGTTTCTGCCTAACACATGGCACGAGTGACACTGCATGCACAGACATAGAATAGACATGCCATGAAATGAAGGGCCATCTGCATGCACAAGTAGTCCATTGACCAGATATTGTGTAAGTACAACCCCACACCTTACATTGTGACTAATGCCTGTGCCTCCACCCATGCAGGTGACTCAGGATGCCCACAGCTGCCCTGGCTAATGATCCCTGTACGTGATCCACAAACACCTGAAGAGAATGCCTACAACCAGGCTCAGAGCCAGACCTGTGTGTGCATTGAGCGCACCTTTGGTCTTTTGAAGGCACGTTTCTGCTGCCTCGACCATACCAGTGGAGCCCTGATGTACGCTCCAGAGAAAGTCGACAAAATTGTGCTTGTGTGTGCAATGTTCCACAATATCTGCCTGAAGAGGAAGGTGCTCCTACCCCGACGTGGACATGCTACCCCCCCAGAGGATGAGGATGCAGTGCCTGTTGCTGAGGCAAATGAATGCATTGCCAGAGATGATGTAAGGGATGGGAGAATGGCACGCCAGGGACTGATAGACAATTTCTTTTGACATTTTCACAGGGCACAAGCCATGCACCACTGTGTGACACCATCCAATCAATAAATACGACTAAGACAGAATCATGAATGTCCTTGCATTGAAGAATCTTTATGTTTATTATGGAACAATCCTCCCTCCCCACCAACTTCCCACCACACCATCTCCCCCCACCCACCACCAACTCCCCAGCACGCCATCCTCCCACACCCTCCCACCACCAACTCCCAAGCATGGCCACTCATGGCGGTCAGTGGCCCGGAGTCATTCACAGTCAGGGCATATCTCCCCCCTCCCTGGCTGCCCCTGGTGACTTTGCACAAAGAAGGCACTGGGGCTGTAATTGCGGCATGCCCTGCTGTGACCCTGCCGTTGGTGGTGTGGAGGTGAATGGGATGGAGCCTGTCTCCGGGTTCTGCTGCTGCTGCAACTCATTGCCATGCTGGATCGCTAAGGCAGAGACACCTTCCTCATGTCCGCCCTGTTCCGCACCATTTGCTGCACAGCCCTGTGGGTGGCCCCTGGATACTCTCGCTGATGGCCTGCAGGTGGGCAGAGTGAGTGTGCCCAATGGCCTCCATCTCCCGCTGTCTGCACTCCATGTCGTCCAGCCTTTGCAGCACCATGTTGCGAGACAGACTATGCAGTCGGGGAGGGGGGCTCTGCACTCGCTATGAGATAAAACGGACTAACACCTGAGCCATATACCTGACATGTCCCAATACAATGGTTAGGCAGGGTCAGGCAATTACTGACCATTACACACACCTGACTTTCATTACACTTCCCTACAAGGTTAGAAGGTGGAGCACGAGAGCACACTCTGAGCGAGGCAAAGCACATGAGGAACAGCAGTTCCAATATGGCAGTTTAATACAAGGTGAAAGACGGAAAAACCGAAGGGGTTTGCAAGGAGGTAAGTGCACTTGATTTTTTTGACAAGGAACCATTACTTTCATGAACCTGAAAGATTCCTGCATTGTGTGTCGGAGGTACCAAGGGCTCTCCCGCATCGAAGGTCAAGGCGGGGAGAACCGCTTGCCACCGTGTTACTGTCGATGGCTCCTACAACAAAGCAGCGCCAGTGAAGTCAAAAATAGTCGGTGAGTTGGAGAGACTGAAACCAGACCAGTCTGTGTTGAAGGTAAGGTTGCAAGGGGCATCATTGTATAGTGAACGCTGAAGTGAACATTGTATGAAGCGTATGTGATCATCGATGTGAGTTAAACTGAAAAGCAGATGAGTGATTGAACTTTGAAGCCAAGATACAATACCTTAGACGGAGTGGTCTGACACTGCGTACGTGCTCATTTAAAAGTCTCTGTAAGGTATCCAACTGAAAGAGTGACAAAGAATTGTGAATCGAAGTGGTCCTGCAACGGGTCAAGCAAAATCCTGTGCACAATTGAAAATCTTTGATGTTAATAGCATAAAGAAAGTTGATGACAAAGTAGATTAAGTTGGTCTGAGCCCGGCATAGGGAGATCCGCTGAAAACCTTTCATTAAAGCAAGTTTGTATTAAAAAGTTAAATTGAAATTGGTCCGAGCCCGGCGGGGGGAGACTAATTGAGCATTGTGTTAAAGAGGATCTGAGCCCGGCTGAGGGGGATCCGAGGTGAATAGTGCATCACCTGAGAAACTGAGTACGTATCCCGAGAGGATAAGAAAGTATTGTTTGTTTGACTCATCAGGCCCTCTGAAAGAAGAGACTTTGAAAGGCAAAGAGACTTGGGCACGAAAGGCCCTGATGCTAATGATTGAACTGTATCCTCGTGCTACAAAAACCGGAGACTGTGCTAAGCTCAAGTGTACCGCCTTGTCCCATGCTGAAAACGTGAGGAAGGGAGGCCAACGGCCTGAACATCCTGACATATCATTTTGTCAACACTTCTTTCTTTTTCGTAACACTGTTTCCCACACTATTTGTATTTAGAGGTAAGGATTGGCAATAGGTTTATTAGTATAGGCCCTTTTATTTTGACAAGACACCACTAGGACTGCGTTATTATTATTTGATGCTCATAGCTGTCGATTTCGGATTTGATAGGCGTTCTTCAAACCCTTTTTGAAGTTCAACAAACACCCTTGAACTGTGGTCACTTGTGTGTCTTAGTGTTGATACCATGCTATATTTACACTCAGCAGTGCCTCCTCCTGTCGCCATGGAGTCACAGTGATGTTGGGACAGCAGTCCCTGCACTCTTACCCTCAGCTCATTCCACCTCTTGCGGCAGTCCTCACCATCATAGGGTACACTGGCAACTGCTGACACATTCTGGGCGATGATGTTCCAGATTGCTGTCCACCGCTGGCCAATGGTCATACTCGGTCAGTAGAGCTCCTCACAGTGAGCCCACCATCTGAGGATCACAAGCTCCCCCTCACTAAATTCTGGCTTTCTCAGGCGATGTTCAGGCCCCTTGCCTTGTAGCCTCTCATGTGACATATTTAGCAGGTTTACAGGACCACAAGGATCCACAGTGTAAAGATATTAAATGGATTGTATTTTTCAAAATGGACAGTGCGATGCTACCCGTTCGGGTAGCGCTATTAGTGCTCCTAGCTTGGCGGTAGCCCATTTTCCAGTGCAATTACCATTGGCCGATGATGTGTTACCATCCATGCCAGGGGTGTGTGTACACCAGGTTGTGATACACCACTAATTGTGCCGCACAACCCAGCAGTAATTCTATTTGCGCCCATCGGTAATTGCATCGATTTACAGCCGAACTTATGATGAGGCCCTTAATCTCTTGCATTGGAATGATGTTCAATCTAAATCGAAGAAATACATCTCTCCAGTGCCTATTTGGGAACTCTAGGGATAATGGGGCTCTGAATTTCAGCTGGGGCAGAATTGTATCAAAACTCAGACTCTATCAGCAAGAGGTGTGAGCCTCTGGTGTGAGACTCTGATGTGCATTTGGTGTGAGTCAGTATTGTGAATACATACAAAACAAAGCAAAAGGGGGGTTGAGCCCTGCTTTGCATGGTAGCCATACAATATCATAGTACATCATACCATGGTATAGCATGGACTGAGTTGCAATGAAGCATAAAACTAACAATTACTAACCTACTAATCTCTAATCCCTTAATAATATTGAAGGTGCATCAGTCCATAGCTCAGTGGTGCAGATCATTGGGACAAATTGGCCCACTTAAGACGTGATAAATTAGAGGACATTGAATGTGCTGAAAACTAAAGTCCATTGTTTGAAGCTTTCAGCTTCTAGTACAGGAAGGAGAAAAAGTAACTCATTGGCATCTATTTGCTGCCCTGAAATCTGTGCAAAGGTGGCAGGCAAACATGTGTTCTATGGAAGATTCTAGAGTTTGGACAGAGGAGGTGGTGTCTGATTGGCATTTGACATCACAGTTCGGGGCAGGCAGTTCTTACACTTTCCGTAGGGGAACATATGTGAAGGGGCGGGTTGAAGAGAGAGGCCTTAAAAGGGAGTGCAGAAGGTGGGGGTCTGTCTCTCAGAGGATCTGGCTGTCATTTTCTGACGGTGGGCTGGTTGCCAGCCTGCTGTTCTTTTTCTGCCAAAAGGGTGAGTAGCAGATGAGAAGGGATTTCCAGGTGTGAGCCTGTGGACAGAGACAATTCCAGCAGCAGAGGAAGTTGGGGCAATCTGGGTCGAGCAGACCGCGGCAGACAGAGCTTATCCTTCTCTGAATCTACCGGCGTGAATATTTCAAGCATTCTTTAGGTGAGAACCTGTGCTAAATGAGATGTGTGTCTGTATGATTGAACATTGTGTGCAGCTGTCGGCTGGCAAACATTTTCACTTACAAATGAAGATAGCTATTGTTATATCTTCTTTGTTCCGTCCAAGAAGCAGATTTCACATATATAAATTAAAAGCTCAAAGCTCTGCTAAAGTGAATGATGCGTTTCAAGGCTATTAGATGAGTGTTTTGAATTGCAACACTAGAAGTGCAATTGGAATTTATTGTGGAAGAAAGGGCTTTATTGCGGGGGAGGCAGTTACTGTGAAGTGTGCCCACAGTTCTGTTTTGGCCTGAAGAGTGGGGTCTGTTAGGACAGTTTTTCTGAAGTCCAACTAAGGGCTTAGTAAAACCATTCAACTGAGGCAGTACAAGACTCCACTCTTAGTATAAGGCTTTACCACCTGCGTATATGGTAGCATACACAGAGCAGCCAGGCTTATTTTAGGAGGGTGAGAGGGCTGTAGAATCAGTACAAAACCCATTTACTTTTTTAACCTCACTATGAATGGGGGAAGTAAAACCCAATGTCACACTTTACTGAATGACTCAAAGTTATTCTAGGTAGGCAACGACCTAATACAGACTTATTAAGGACAGACTAGCAGCAAGTCAGGGGAAGCAAGACCCAGTTGGTGGACACTCATACAATTATCCTCAAGGGACTAATCTGGTGATACCAACCCTTTACTTTTGGGAAGAGGCAAAACCTAATCACAGGAGAGTAAAATATCTTCACATCTTTCTATTAGACTGGCAAAACAGTTGCTAAGGAAGAAACGACGTTAACCATACTTTGAAAAATAGTGCATCACACATTCAAGATCAGTAAGAACATTTGTAACTGTTCACTCTTAGAATTACAGTTACCAACCAACTCTTTACATATAAGTAACTTGTTAAACACTTATTTTCTTTTCTAGGCAGAAGTCCCAAATCCCTTGACAGTCTTTCTTGGAGCATGAGTGTTCTCAGTGGCAGAAGGGGAGTCACTAGCACTAGTGACCAACAGGCAGTGTCAGAATAGGTTCTTTAGAAGCAAAAGTCAAAGTTCCTTAGGAACACTGGGCAAACAGGTAAGTACTTCACTTTAGAGTTAGGAGAGGGTCCAGGGGCTTCGCAGAAGGCATCCTAGCAGTGGGAATGGGTGTACTGGACGAGGGACCTCCCAATCACAGAAAAAACCCCACAGCCACACAGAAATACTAACATGCTTAAGGTAAGTACATACCCAAGCCAACATAGTACCTCAGCATTGAAGAAGATTTTGCAGCAGGAGAAGTTCAGGGTCTGAAGCCAAATACCCAGTCAATGGATTCCTTGTTGTGGAGACTGAAAACAAGACCTCAGAAGGGACTTTAAAGCAGGGAGCGATGAAGAAGGCTCTAGGCAAGGTTTCCCTCATGGCTGAATGCAGTTCTGCAGATTTGGCGCCTTTTCAAGGAGCACAGAAAAGAGAGAAAATCATGGTTGAATTCTCATCATTTTGAAGGTCCAGCACTCTGGTGAGGGGACTTTTTGGACTTCATTCGTGCCTCTGGAGATCCACCAGGATGCCCACGAAGTTTCAGTGAGATTCGGAATTGGGAAGACCGTGCACCGCATGATGGCTTGAGGTCTCAGGGTATTGCGGTATTGCCACAACGAAAGGTCGCAGCAACACATGGCATGGCTCAAAATGCAGGTCTTCTCGAGGCTAGTGGGTTTCGCTAGGCTCCGGGTCAGGGTAATCGTTTTTGCAGTCCCCAGGTCAATTGGAAGGAAGGGCTACAGCAGGTTCTGGTTACACAGCAGGTTCTCCGGTCGCTGGAAATCGTTTCTGCCGCTTTTCCTTTGCCATCCTCTTCAGTTTAAGTTCCAGTGGTCGACATATCTTCAGCTTCCAGGTTTGCAGTATTTATCAGGAATTACAGCACAACCTCTGCATTCTCTCCCTGCATTTTACAAGAAGGGGCGGTCTGGTTGTTCAATCAGGACAACCAGCCCCCCACTGGGATTTGTCCCCATTCAAGCAAGGCGTAAGACAAAGGGCTGGGGAATTTTGGACTCCTACCTCACTTCCTGCTCTCACAGACAGACTGGAGCCTGGGCGGGGAGTCCAGGGGACTCCCGCCAAAAACAAAAATCCCACAACGGAATTTCCCACCTGGGATGTCAGGGGAAGGAACAAGAAACAACAAGAAACACTAAAATGGCAAAAAAAAGAAGACAGGGGCCATTTTGGTAAAAATTGACACCCTTAGGTCCCTTTTCTGCGGCTGTGAACACAGCCTGCGGTAAAGGTGCACCAAATTAATACAAGGCATCACTGCCAACAGCCATTGAAGGTAAGCTTGTCACTGCAACAGAATTGTTACAGTTTTAGTGTGAAAGGGCATACATTGTATCTCTCCAGCACTCCACATAAGGTGGGAGATGCTGGTTTTACTTAACAAAATGTAAAAGGGATTCAACAATCCTTTCGACCCTTGGCAACTGTAGTTCACTCAAGGTTAGCACAAGAAAGTTAAAAGGGGAGCTCCTAAGGCAACCCAGCAACAACAGGCACTTATTGCCAATAAGTTGTTAAAGATGATAACTTTAAAAAGACACTATGGAGAGTCTTAAAAATGACACCCATAAAAAGAGTTAAACATTATGTGAGTGTGGAAAAAGGTTCCACTGAGGTATTAATGAAAAATATCCCACTAGTAAAGCAAAAATGTTCTGGGGTTGTACCAGGAAAGGAAGATTTACCAGTTCTGGGCAAATCTTACCTAACAGAGTCTACTATCGATGACAAGGGAAAATTTGAAATAGCGATGTGCGCTTTCATTTCTGTATTGCAGAAAATGTCTTACTGAACTCATTGTATTGCATATGCTGTTTTGTGTCACTCATGAATCTGAGTTGCTTATAAAGCATGTGAACAAAACATACCAGTTTGGTCTATTTATTGTGTGCAATAATCACTCGTGATAACTTAGAGAGGTACAGAACTAAGGAGGTATTTTATTACTGCCTCCGGTAAAGAGTAAGGTACTTTAAATACTGTGAACTGGGTCACAAAATACCCGAACAAAACGTGTGTAGATAATTTGGTAACTGGCCTAGCGGTTTGTCTATTTTGGAAAACCTTTGATACATCTTTTCTATTGTACAAATCCAGTCCCATTCAAATAAAATCCTTTTTGGTCAAGGGTGGATTAGTATTGAGATCATTATTTGAAAATGGAATGTTTCCTAAAATTCCCTCAGCAAACAGTGTAAAATCAGTCAAGCTATGGGATTTGTTGACTAGCATTATCGCATTAAAAACCTCATGGAAAGACTGTGGAATCAGTTTTAACAGATACAGGGATCACATGTTCAATGTATACCTGCCATTTAATCTCGTCGGGCCCAATTCAAACCCAAGGGCCACCACTGGAGTACTTAAAGGCAGGTTGAGTGCTTTTTGTTCCAGTTTTGTCCCTCTAAATAATCCCAATTAAAATCTCTCAATTGATGTTCCACTTCCATACCATAAAATAAAGCCAGGACAAAATTTAGCTTATAAATATTTTATTCATGTCAGAATTGTAAATCTGCAGTTTTTTTTATAAGTTGTTCTCATCTGGAACCCACATTGTGCCACTTTGGCCTTAAGACGGGTCACTATTGCCATTTTATTTAAAGTTGCCCCAAAATGATGCCACATCTGAAGCACCCAGAGAAAGTCCATGTCTAGAGGGCATTTCTAAAACGGTGCATGCATCATCATCGTCTGTGAGGGCATATCCAAGATTGGCGGGGCGGTATTTCCCCATTTCCCCATGGCCCTTCCCCATTCCCATTTTTGCCCCATAGGGCTCAATGGGAATGGAGAAGGCGGCAATTACGGTACCGCAAATTGCGGTACTGTAATTGCGTGCGAGGTCCCTTTGCGGGTCCCTACTTTAACGGCTGGTCCAGCCCAGCCGTTCAGGTCGCAGACCGCAAAGGGACCTCGTATTAAGGCGCTAAGTGGTTAACGGCGCCGCAGCCTTTTACGGTGCCGTTAACCACTTAGCGCCTGGGTCGTAATGAGGTCTTTTCCAAGCAACGCATTGGGGTGGTTCAATGGTCCTGCACACAAGTAAGTATTATACTCAGACCACCTTAAAATTGAGAATGATACAGGACGGTTTCAAGGCTTCCTCCAAAGCAGGGTTTATAGAGCCTGGGTCTTTTTTGAGTTCCAGCGGATGGCTTGGAGGCATGTTAAGGAAGTTAGTTGATGACATCAATAAGTTGGGTTACTAAGTATTTACACAAGACATTTGCTTATGGGCAATTGATTTACTAATGATGTGCTTGCAATGTTTGTTGAAAGGAATAAAGCAGCAATATTTATGTAATGTGTGTGTATATTTTAATGGATATACGTACAAAAGACCGATCTTGCAGATTCCAGGCCTAAAAGTTTCGATCTGCTGGATTGGTCTTTTGTTCTTGGCCCTCTCCTGGCTCATTTCCACTCTGCTGCCTCCCCACCCAACCAAGATTTACTTGCTGCAGGCTCTGACCACCTCCATTCGCGGTCTGCTGCCCCATAACCTGAAAGCCTGAAGCACAGCATGTTGAGCTGTTGGGCCTTTCATTCCTCAGGCTTCCAGATTCACGGTCTACACATCGCAAACAATTTGAATACATGGTCTTATTATGTTTTTCTTTGCATGCAACTTTGATGAAATAAAATATATGTGAACCTGTATCATTGTAACCTTGGACATTGATTCTTACGTATGCATCCAGCTCGGTACACAGCACTAGGCCATTAGGGAATTGGTGGGGAATGTTAAGGAAGCAAAGGTTTGCATCGAGCGGAGGAAAGTTCAAAAGCCATTTTGTAAAGCTGATAGGAAATCATACAATTCAATATAAGATTTAAGGACATTTGATATAATTCGATATTCGGTTATGGCATCTTTATGTTACAGATTTACACAATGGGAAGTCGGGAAAAATTGACCATCTTAAAGAAATGCAATATTTCAATATATGATATTACACTGTTTTTGCACATGGCATTGTGACAGAATTCCATCTGCAGGGGTGCAATTCTGAGCTTTTTTATTTTTGTTGTGCAAAATGATGGTGTTCTCTCCAGTGCTTAATTTGTAAAAAAATAAGTGCCAGTGCCCAAAAAATATTGGCCCCATAATGCCGGGCGCGATGCCGCTCGCAGTGTGGGCGTGGCGCCGCCTTCAGCGCTGGCGTGGCGCCGCACTCAGCGCGGTCACGCCAGCCGTGCCAGTTCGGTGCTAGACCTACCTAGATCGGCCCACCACCAGCCCATCACACTGCTGGTGCTCCATGTCACATGTTTGGCACTGCAGCAACTGCTGACACAGGCTAGTAGTAAATATGCAACTAAGACATGCTCCTCCTGTAACTGCGCCTCGATGCCCCAGGGCTGTGTGAGCGCTTTAAAAATGCAAATAAATAAAAAAGCATTCTGTTTCAGTCACTGTTGCACTGTATTTGTCTCTAACCCTTCTGCCCCATCTGGCAGTCTGTTAAAGTACAAGTATTGTTAATCGGTTACCTCCAGGAAGAGCACCCTCCCCTCAGCCTGTTCTTCAGTCACCTCATCCAGGTGTTTTGTGTAATCAATTTACTCTCAAGCCCTTATCAGTTATCACATCTCATAAATGCATCCCCCTTCATCCTTCCTTCAAGCATGATCATGGTGTTGTATAACTTGGAAAAAGTCATTTCTGCAAGACATTGTTGTGAAATCAAAGGCCTGTGCTACTTCTGCTCTAGGGCCTCTTTCCACCTTAACACAAGTTAAAAAACTAAATATGTTTTGTCACACAATATTCAGGAGCCAGAGGAGAATGCATATTCGGATATCTCCTTCCCACTGGCATGTTCTTGACATACTTCACTAAACTGCAGGGTGTAACAGACACCCACCTCCCTATATGAGGATTCCTATCTGAGGATTGCATGTGCTCTCATTCGGAGCACATGCTCGGAGCATATTGTACCCAGGTTTAGGGGCCACATCTGGTGTATAAACCACACATCAGGATAGAAAACATGCGATGGAATTATGTAAAAAAATGACAGCAAAAGACGGTTGAGACTTATACACGAATACTCAACTAGTGCTTTTATTTATCATGACAGATTAGTGGGCACCTGCACCATGTTTATCCCAGTCTAGTTTCTATGTGTGTATCTTTAAGCCTGAAACAGCATTTCAGAAGTTCGTCTTTGCATGGGTTTTTCTCGCAAAGTGCAGCCGGTTCGGTTTCGGCCCAATACGTGCACCGTTCCGGGTCCCCTCACTGAAGCTCGTTTGTGAACAAATGAGGCCGATAACAGTAAAAGGAAGAACGGAAACACCCAGGCAAAAATTCACAGTTTATGGTTCGCTTAGATGAATGCTATCCAGGGTCGGACTGGGGCATACAATTGTCTCGAGTCAGGCTCGGCACCAATCAAAAAGTGGCCAAAGTTGCAAACGACAATTCATTCCTTTTGTGACCGACACTAGTGGGACCACCCTGCCGCCCGTGCCCTGCCCGGTCCTGGGCCTTGCCCTGCCTTGCCTCATTCACTTAGGCTACCTTCCGTGGGGCCATCACCGCCATGGCCATACTGAGCCTGATGATGACAAAAATAGGTGCGCGGCGCTGCGGCCCCACGGAAGGTAAGATTTTAAAAGAAAAAACATATATTTGGGCAGCCAGGGCGCATCATTTTCGAAGTGATGGGCCACAGCCGCCGCTCAAAATAAGTTATTTCTTTTAAAACCTACCTTCCGTGGGGCGGGCCCCGGCCACCGGCCCCATGGAAGGTCAGGTTTTCAAAGAAAAAAGTAAAAAACATACTTTGGAGCACAATCCATGGGCCCAGCCGCCTGTGGCAGAGTCATCCGACTCAGTCTGCGGCAGCCGGCAGCCCCTGGTCACAGAAATTGGCCTGGGCCTGGCACTGACTGCAGTCAGCAGAACACAAGTCACACTGTGAAAGCAAAAAGAAGATATCGAGGCTGAGTACCCCAAAAGGAAATGCACCATCACAGGTTATAAAGATACACAGATCTTTATTCAAAGTAACTGAACAGTTCTCAAAGGACAAAACAACCGATAGCTATCAGGCCCTGAGTACAAAACAGCGAAAGCAGCCCTGTTCGGTATGTTCAGTGAGTGGGATTATACATAAGAATAGTCACACCTTTTATACAGTCCAAAACATGATGTCCAACCCACTTGCAGGTTAATGAATCTTGGATCTAGGGTTTGTGCCGAGTTCGTTCCTAATTTATGCATCTATACATTTAGGGATTATCCTTAATACATTCGCCAAGAAGTTACAATAGCAACAGTGTGTCTTTGGATTTCTCTCTGAGCCTTTGCACATCTCTTTATACAATATAGTAAAAGAAGTGTTCACATCAGATGCTTGAAAAGTATTGTGCACAATATATGTTCTTGGATTAGTTTCGTTGGTACGGGTAATCCTCTTTACACAGGTCAGCGAAGGACAAGGTCTCAGTACATGATCCTAACATTTGGACTGCGGGCGGTTTAAACATTAACTTGTACACAGAGGTCAAGACGACCATGTTACGTGCAAAACAACACTGCCCACTATCTTAGAACACAGGGTGACTTAAGAGTGAGAATCTAAAATGGCGGATGAACCTAAAATGGCAGCTAACACTGATCTAAGGTCAGGACCTTGGTACCCGGATTTCTTCGCAGAGCGACTTGGCTTAGGCCAAAATACATATATTCATACAGTATAGGAGGCACGATATGATTTCCCGTTCGACAAACCCTCCTTTTGGCCTATGCCAAGCGCTAAACTACTTCTAATCGCTTTATGAATAATTCCACGTCTCAATGTCCATACACCCTGAATCACCATTGGTGATATCTATTGCCATTAGGTCGGTCACCAAAATTTCTTTCAGCACAGTTCTTATCTGGGGCGGATACCTTACGTCCTAATGTATCCATCGCCTGTGCACAACATCCTTCTAACATCGAACATATACCAGGAAGACACTGTATACAGCAACAAAGAAACATAAAACCCCCTAAAATGATCAGTAATACCAAAAGTATCTTCCAACCCCGAGATCGTAGACAGTCCCAAAACCAAGTGCTAAGATTCCAGTTTCCCTCGGGGACATGCCCTTCTGAACTTAAGACATGCAGATTCTGTAATGCTTTGAAGATAGTTGGGGAGGAATCTGGCACGAAAACACAAGCGGACCCCACTAATTTACATACCCCACATACCCCACCACGTTCAGCTAGGATGACATCTAATGCCATCCGGTTCTGAAGTGCTACTAACCTTATTGCTTTCTGTTCTAAAGTCATATTATAGAGTATGTCAGTGGTCCGGTTGATGGTTCTCTCCAATACTCTCGCTAGTCTCCTGATATCCTCAGAGTTCATTATTTGTCCCCAAAATGGCACAAAGGACTTAGCTACGTCACCCAGAATTTGCACTTAAGTATCGCCATTCTCGTCCCGCCGCGGACAAGCCTTTGAAACCTCTACAGTACTGGCTATGAATACCCCGGGTAACAGGATCCCTATATAACAAGTTCCCTGCCAATCCCTGGGTAACCATGGAAATGCTACATTACCGCAAACAAAGTAGACAGGTTCGCCTACATACAAAGGTCAGTTCTCGCTAGTCAAATTCGCAATGTTGGCGCAACCTTTAAAATCACCCATTGACTGAGTACCATTCCTCTGTATGCAGAAAGAAACCGAATTGGGGCTATGATTAACAATGTAGGAAGGAGGCGTGGCATCCTTATTGCCTATAGGAGCCATCTTGAAAGAGATCAAAGATTGAAAAGGACGAGACAGTCTAACAGAAGGACTAATAGAAGCAACGTTAAGCTTACTCCTATTCGCAAAGAGCGAGCATCCCAAGGGAGTTAGAACACGTTTCTCAAACTGATTCAAATTAGTCCCATCAAAATTCCCTGCAATGCTATCATTCCAGCGACCAAAGAATAGTGCTCTAAGAGAAGCGTAGCATGCAGTTGTCAAAGGTAAAGGATGAATATACCAACCTAGGCTCTTATCCCCATGTTGCAGTAAATATGAACAGACCCAAATATTAGATTTGTTAAAAATAGCATGTGTAGCATTCATGATGAGTAATAGCGTGTTGTTGTAATATCTCTGTCTATGCTGAGAGTCTCTAGGAGATAGAGTGTGCAAGTGCACGAAAGGAGTAAAAACAGTAGGTACATTTTCAGTCAGTAACAAATTCTCAAGTGGATGCCATTCTTCTAGATACCAGAAGCCTATAATAATGACTATTATAAAACCAATTAACATTATCAAAAAACAGCAGTAGCCGAACCGTGCAGTAGGTCTATTTCCTCGGACGCAGATTGTACCTTGAGCTTCCTGGTACTGAGTGATCTCAGAACAACACGTCGTCACTTCCCATTGAAAGTTTCGTATCAAGGACAAGAGAGCATGCAAGATCCGGGACAACAGTTTCCGGAAACAAAACTGTTGGCGAGTGTGGAGGCAAAATGGCTGTTTCCCCAGGCCCCACGGACTCAGGGAGAGTATCCGACGCACTCTCGATGCTGTTTACTGCTCCAGGATCGTTGGTTGCAGTACTGATGAGGGCTTCTGTTTCTTCTCTATCGTATGGCACTGGGTGTGGAATTTTCTTCGTATGTGTCGCATGGATCCAGTTTTTCCGGCCTGCCACTCGCACCGCCATCTGTGTGACCAGTAGGACCTGGGAAGGGCCCCGCCAACGAGGTGCAAGGCAAGACGATTGTTGAAAGGCTTTTACTAGGACCCATTCCCCAGGTCGTATGCTGTGACCAGGGCCCTCGTATCATACAGGTAAAGCCTCTCGCTCCTGGTGATAAATCAAATACAAGTTTTTAGTCAACTGGCTACAGTAATCTGAAAGAAGTACATTTTCAACATTTCTCAAGGAACGACTTTTTGGAATGTTCCAAATATTAGCAGGCCTTCACATCACCACCTCAAAGGCAGAGAGCCCAGTCTTAGTTTGAGGGGTTGTACGCATTGACAACAACACGATTGGTAAGGCGTCCGGCCATTTTAGTTTGGTGCCGGCACACGTTTTAGCTAGCTTGTTTTTTATGATGCCGTTATGTCTTTCCACTAATCCAGCACTCTGAGCGTGTCTGGCCGAATGGAACCGTTTATCGATCAGTAATCCCACGCATATCTGCAGAATTACAGCAGCAATAAAATGTGGACCATTATCCGACCAGATAACTCTTGGTAGCCCGATACTTGGGAAATACTCTTTTAACATAATTTTTGCAGTAGTCATGGCTGTAGCGTCTTTAACAGGAAAAGCCTCAACCCATTTGCTGAAAGCACAGATGATAATTAACACGTACTTCAAGTTATTGCATCGTTCCATTTCAATAAAATCAAAGTGTATAACCTCGAAGGGGACAGAAGGTGGACCAAAACTTCCCCTAGGAGTTGATGTTCCCTTTCCCACATTATGCTGTAAACAGATCATGCAGTCCTGAACAAAGCGTTCAGCTATCTTAGAGATTTTATCATTCACCCATACTTTTTCCAACACCTTTGTGATCTTGCGAGCACATATATGTGGGGGACCATGAGCCATAACAACCATCATCGTAATGTACGCGCCGGGAAGTAGCCATTTCCCTTCAACTCTGTCCAGCCAACAGCCATCATCATCAAGTTTCCCCAAGCCCTCAGCCCATTTCTTAGACTCTTTTAATGTGGCATCGGCTTGGATATCCCTTACGGAATAAATACCCTCATCCATAGTACAGGCATTTGTGGCTTCCCTCGAAGTATACATGTCTGAAGAGAGATCGGTAGCAGTCTGTTTGGCTATCTGACCGGCAAAAGCGTTCCCTTTTCCTACATCATATACAATTTTCTGATGTGCTGCGCATTTTACAATAGCTAACTGAATAGGGAGTGCAAGTGCTGAGAGTAGACGTACTATCAGGGAGCCATGCTGGATCTTTGTACCATGTGAAGTCAAGAACCCTCTTTCTGACCAAAGTCTCCCAAAGTTGTGAACCACCCCAAAGGCATACTGACTGTCAGTGTATATATTCACGGTAAGCCCTTCGGAAAGTTCACAAGCTCGGGTTAATGCTATAATCTCTGCGGCCTGCGCAGAGTTATGCGTGATTCTCCTGGTTTCCACAACTGTGCTCAATGTAGTGATTGCATAAGCAGCTGTGGATGTACCATCCTAACGTTTGAAGCAGGACCCATCGCAAAACAGCTCCCGTTGTGGACTGTTCAATGGAATATATCTTAGATCAATTCTACCCTTTGTCTCTTGTTCGGTAGTATGGAGACAATCGTGTGACTCTTTGTCATTGCAAATAGTACCTTTTGGGAAAGGTAAAAGTTCAGCCGGATTAAGAACACAACACCTCTTAATTTGTATGTGTGGTGCAAACAAGATCAATTCATATCTTGTTAACCGTGCAGAGGTGAGTTGTTACGTTTGAGTTCTGTTCAGTAGAACATCTACAGAGTGAGGTACCATTAGGGTTAAAGGATGGCCTAGGGCCACATCCTCGCTCTGTTTTACAGACACAGTAGCAGCAGCGACAGTTCGCAAACATCTTGGCAAAGCCATGCTACAGGATCAAGGGCAGAAGAAAAGTAGCTGCATGGCCTATTCTTCCCTCCATGTTCCTGCGTTAATACAGCAAAAGCACATCCATCACATTCATGCACATACAACACAAAGGCCTTTTCATAATTTGGCGTGCCCAAAACCGGTCTTGAGCAAATCAAATGCACGCTGGTGCTCCATGTTCCACGGCAATGGCGAAGAAATGCCCTTCTTCGTCAAAGCCAACATCGGCTTACTCGTTAACGAGAAGTTCGGGATCCACTGCCTACAGTAAGAAGCCATTCCTATCAAGGCTCTAACTTCTTTCTGTGTATTTGGGACAGTTATGCTAGAAATTAGTTTTATCCGTTCAGGTGTCAACCTTCTTCCCTCCTTTGACAGGAAATAGCCTAAATAGGCGACCTCCTGGCAACAATATTGAAATTTCTTATGTGAAGCTTTATGTCCATGTTTAGCCAAGTAAATAAGCAACAACATAGTGCCCTCCTTACAAGCGCTCTCTGAGTAAGCAGCTAGAAGCAGGTCATCAACATATTGAAGCAGTGTACAATTAGAGGGCAACTCAAGCGTATCAAGTTGTTCTTTCAGGGCCCTAATGTAGATGCTTGGACTTTCCGTGTAGCCTTGTAGTGCACGGGTGAAGGTGAACGAGCGTCCCCCTAAGGTGAACGCGAACAGGCATCTACTGTCCTTATGTATAGGAATGCTAAAGAAAGCGTTCTTTAGATCCACAACACTAAAGTAAGTAGCTGAAGCCGGGATCATAGTTAATATTGTAGTCACATCAGGCACAATTGGAAATTGTGGAGCAACAATCTTATTGATGGCACGTAGATCAATTATGAAACAAAAAGGAATTGCATTATCGCCTTTTGTGTACACGGGCAAAATCGGACTATTGCACAAACTACCTGCAATTTCCTCAATTACCCCTCGATGCACAAAATCGGAGACGATGCATTTCAAAGCTTGCTCACCGTCGACCAAAATCTTATACTGTAGAATACGTGGCAGCTTTACTCCATGTTTCAAGAAAATCTTAACAGGTTCAATTTGTAAAACACCGACATCATTATCATCAATAGCCCATAAACACTCCAGAACCTCAGTAAATTCCGGTGGCAAAGGTCTAGTCAAGAATTGAGAGACAGAAAGTTGTTGTGGTGAAATCGTCAAACGCACTGCATCAGAAGAACAATGAATTACCGCATTTAATTCCTTCAACAGATTCAACCCCAGCAAATTCTCTCCACAATTCGAAGTCAAAAGAAATGGACAATGGTCCGTAAACGGACCCAAAGAAATAGGTACCAGCGAAGAAACCAAACTGGTGTGCCAGAAAACCCTACAGAAACATTGGTTTGCCATCCCAGTGGAATGTTTGGAACCCGAGAATGATCAATGGAACACTTTTGGGCCCCTGTATCTATCAAGAATAGATGTTTCCTATTTTCCACTAAAATTTCAACGTAGGGACCTTTCTGATTAACGGGAATATGCGTCGGTTCCAAACTCTGCTTCGGGCGATCCTAGCGAAACAGAATATCATTGAAAGGAAGTTCTTGAGAGAGGTAAGCAGCAGAGGGATGGTCAAAAATGTTTCTATTATCCACACTTGGTGCCTGATTGTCCTGTGGAAAAGGTTGCTGTGAATCTTGTGAAAACTGACCTCTACCATGGCCCGCGGCACCCGAGCGACCTCTGGGTCGTCTACCCATATTCCCAAATGTGTTATTTGACCTCTGTCAGAGGATCGGGCATTGTGCACGGCAATGACCCTCTTGTCTACAATAAGCATACTGGTTAATGTTTTCAGGACCCAAGGGCGCATTCCCTGTGGGACAAACTGACCTCTGAACTGCGAATTGCCCCCTCTAGGTCCTCTAACAATTTGTTGTAATAATACTTTTGTCTTCAAATCACCTTTCCTATTTTCGACTCTTTCTTTTTCATTATTGACACGATTCTCATAGTATTGAGCCATATGCAGTACTTCTGATTGAGACTTTGCTTGCCAAGCGCTCTCAGAGGACGTAATTTGCGACTGGATTTCAATCAGCAATCCACGCACAAATTTGTCGACAAATAGTCTCTTCCCAGACTCTGTGCCTAAGTCTTGTCCACTGAAATCCGAGAATACCTGTTCGAACTGATTAAAGAACTCGGTAGCACCCTCAGATTTTCCTTGGACACAGGCAGTAAGCTTGTCCCAAATAATTCTCTTTTCGGGAATTATAGTTTTCTATTTCACAACTATTCTGTCAAGTAAAGTTAATATCACCTGAGGCGGTCTCTCACCAGCTGGCCTTTCTCCATCGAGTCTAATTATGTTAGCCCATGTATCTCCTAGCCCTGGTACATCGTCTATAGTCCTAACCTGTTTCCATAAATCTACAGGCAGGAGTACGGAAATAACAAATCAATATCACTTAGAGTGAATACCGATAATTGTAACACAGATTTGATTTCTTTGTAGAACCCAGTAGGATTCTTCCTAATATCGGGAGCGGATTGTTTAATGGTATTCACTTCCTGTCTCGGGAACGGGACGTGAACAAACTGTGACACATAGTGTGCAGGAATATCATGAGCAGCTGCACCCGCTGCAGGGTTAGCAGGAATCTCAACGTTTAGGACAAATGTGTCAAGAACAAGGGAACCACAGAACCACAGAAGCCGAATGAAGTCGACCCTCCACCCGTGGTTGGCACAGGCGCCTGATAGAAATAACAGGACACCACGTGGCAGCCAATGGGGGGAAGAGGAGTTAGGAAGAGGTTGTGGATAGGGTAGGGGAAATTAGGAACACCGGTAAGAGGGTTAGGAAAACCTATGTTGGATAGGACAAGGGGAGCAATGGGAAAAACCCTACCTATTTCCTCTGAACACTTAACACCTATATCCAGCGTACCATACACAGAATTTAGACCAGAGATGAGAAACACCTTAATACGTGCCTCTACCCAGTCTTAGACCTGCCCCTATGACCTCATAAACACAGAAACATAGATGATACCCTACACATGTCATACTTGGGAGAAAATTCCACATTGAATCAACAAACACATGGCCCCTGGGCTTACAGAAAACAATGAATTTGAACACGTAACATGAAATATGGAACGTATTTGCAGCAACATAAATAACAAATAGCATATGCCCCTTTTGATTTTTAGAACGTGATGTGTTGTCATGCACTTCGCATTGATAAATGAAACTTGTAAGCGAGCAACCTTATAGCACTGGATTTCCAGGCAGCAGGGTACTAGAACAAGGACAAAACTACATATAACCGAGCGATAACCGCGCCGTTTCCGCACACATCAAGTAACACCCAAAAGAGCGTGATTCGGTGCGCCGCCACTCGCCCAGTACTTAACTCAAGTCCGGGAGGCCCGCAAGCCTTCCCGGACGCAGCAGTTTTCAGCTTCTAAAGTGGATTCTGCAGCCGCCTGAAGTCCGAGTTCCGTAGAGAGTTTTCACATGCTGCCGCCAGCGTCGTAGCTTCGCCTGCTCCTTCTCCAATACCCAAAATAAGCCACACCTGCCGTGGCTCCGTTACTCCTTATAAACGTTTGTTAATCCTTACCAGCTGTGTCAACGGCCGCACGGCCCTCAACTACAATTTCCCTTAGAGAATGCTGGGAACTGTAGTTAGAGTTGCATTCGTGAATTCCACAGACCTCTACCGCCTTTTGCACACTCCTTTCTTGCAACAGCCCTTTTTCCTGACAAAATGTCGGAGCAACCTCTCTCATAGGCAACTGAGAAGTTGGCAACTCCGAACGCTTACTGAGCAACAGAGCCAAATCGAGCGCTTAGGCAGCCGAAGAAGTGTCAATTGAAAAAGCTCTCTTGTAAATACTCAATAACTCTGCGGGACAACTAATCTTTCTTTTTACACACTCATCCTGTAGGTATTCTATCATTACCTGTATCACTTTACTCTGCATTTCTGGTGTATACTGACTATACGTGTCATATACTTCTGTGGGAGATATCGACATAGCTGAAATCCATCCAATTGCATCTTCCGTACAAACTCGCGTTTCCTCAGTTATCGATTTTCAACAAGGAAGAAACCGTTTTTGTGTGAACATAGTACCCAAACTATCTCCATCTTCATCTTCATTCTGTAACCTTTCCAACTCCCTTCTGTACACAAAAACCCTCTCAACATGCTCTTGTACTTTCTCCGCAGTGTCTCTAGAAAACGCTAAAGTATTCAAATCCCTCAACCCTTGCGGGAGATCTCTATCATTTAACCTATCCCACATTACACATAAACGAATCCCTAACCCCTCAATAAAAACATTTTTCTCAGGAAAATTGTCTATATTGGAAAGTGTAGCAAAAACATCAGCTTGATCACCCTTTTCCATACAATGCTTAGCCCACACATTTAACTCACGTTTCTTCTCTGGAGGTACAGTATTACGAGTGACAACCCTCGACCCCACTTCCCGATCTACTTCAAGCAGTGTAGAACCACTTGGAAGAGGGAGAGTAGGCAAGTCTAATGGAGGTACTATCACTGGAACAACAGGTAAAGGTGGAGGAGCAGGTGAAGGAGCGGCAACAAAAGGAGGACCGACAACTGAAGGAAGATGGACAACAGGAGGTGCAGGGGGAGCAAGAGGAGGAGCAGGAGGAGGAACAACAGCAGGAAGAGGAACATACGGAGGTGGCGCCGTGGCACCAGACCTTCGTTCATTTAACAATTTATCAATAAGTTTGTCAGAAACATAAAAGTCTTTAGAGGGATAGATTTTCTGAATACCGAGTGAGAAAGCCCTATCCATATTCCTAGCTGACTCAGACTGTTTATCTTGGTCATACAACAACGCTTTTTCTGCGTTCGTTTTATGACGGCGCACATGTTTTTCTCTAATCTTGAGCTGCTGTAAAGCTTCTTTCTTTCAATTTTGTAATACATCGAATGCTGCAGGTCTAGCCTTTTTCTTTAATAATATAGATTCTAAGTATTCAATACGAGGAATTTCAAAACTACCATTGATTGGCCACTGAAGTTCGGAAGCATGTCTAGTTTGTCTGTGCCAAATATCATTAAACACTATACTACCAATGCCATGCTTACAGTACATAGTACAAGCCAGCGACCCCTCCTGTGGCGCCGGATGGCTAAATTCCAAAGATTGTCTGTCCTTGCGGAATAATGCCCTGAAGCAGGCAGACAATTTCCCAGGCATATCATAATACTGGTGTTACCTGGTCAATAATTGTACTCGCGAGTGCAATACCCCAAAACAAATTATCAGGATACTTAAGAATCGGGTCACGACTCACCTGATGAAGCCTAAGGAGGTCCGATCGGATTTCAAAATTTTTCTAACAAATTTTACCTTGTGTTTGGTGATTTCGGCAAATCTGCCCGCCTCGATATGTGGAGCCTCGTCAAGATGTTGACTCAGACCGCATGCTCACCGACCAGGAATCGGGCCATGCTGCGCTGCTGAGGTGTCGCTCCTCGTTCAGAAAGGGACCCCTTTTACACCATCCGATCCCGGTTCGATAGCCGCGTCAACCTTCAACGAGCTGGCATCAATCTTGAGGGTCCCTATTCGGGTGCCATCTGTGAAAGCAAAAAGAATATATCGAGGCTGAGTACCCCAAAAGGAAATGCACCAACACGGGTTATAAAGATACACAGATCTTTATTCAAAGTAACTGAACAGTTCTCAAAGGACAAAACAACAGATAGCTATCAGGCCCTCAGTACAACACAGCGAAAACCAGCCCTGTTCGGTGTGTTCAGTGAGTGGGATTGTACATCAGAATAGTCGCACCTTTTATATAGTCCAAAACATGATGTCCAACCCACTTGCAGGTTAATGAATCTCGGATCTAGGGTTCGTGCTGAGTTGGTTCCTAATTTATGCATCTATATATTTATGCATTATCCTTAATACATTCGCCAACAAGTTACAATAGCAACAGTGTGTCTTTGGATTTCTCTTTGAGCCTTTGCACATCTCTTTATACAATATAGTAAAACAAGTGTTCACATCAGATGCTTGAACAGTATTGTGCACAATATATGTTCTTGCATTAGTTTCGTTGGTACGGGTAATCCTCTTTACACAGGTCAGCGAAGGACAAGGTATCAGTACATGACCCTAACATTTGGCCTGCGGGCGGTTTACACATTAACTTGTACACAGAGGTCAAGACGACCATGTTACATGCAAAACAACACTGTCCACCATCTTAGAACACAGGGTGACTTTAGAGTGAGAATCTAAAATGGCGGATGAACCTAAAATGGCGGCTAACACTGATCTAAGGTCTATGCGTGCTATGCGGATTTCTTCGCAGAGCGACTTGGCTTAGGCCAATATACATATATTCATACAGTATAGGAGGCACAATATGATTTCCCGTTCAACAACACAGGCAGAAGCCCGGGCGCGGACGGGCCCCTGGTGGGGTCCTGACTCCTGGGCAGTCAGGACACCACCAGGGAACTGTGCTGCCGCCCGGGCCCCGATCTGGGCCTTCCTTGCCTGATCACTTGACTGTGACAGGCTCAGGCTGCACCGCACGCAACAAGTGACTTACCTGCTTTGCCGGCTGGGACTTGGTCTCCTTTCGGGGCCTCAAGGTGTGGGGGGGAGGGCAGGTGCACACACTGGCACCCGCACAAATGAAAAAGCAGGTAGCGGGGGCCCCAGGAAGCAACTAGGCCGCACCACGCAGTGCAGCAGGGCAGTCTCTCTCTCTCACAAGTCAGGACCGACAACGCCACGCCTCGACACTTTCACTTCACAGTAACTCGTGAAATGAAGGCGGCGCCGCGCTGCCTCCTGTGGCAACAACAACACGTCACCATGTAATTTCACTGGCTCAGAAGAACAGCCAATAAAAACTGCACATTCTGTGTTACTATACAGAATGTATCAAATACTGCATAGTAACAACAGAATGGTAGTTTTGATTGGCTGTTGTTTGTAACAGTTTGTTGTTCATTGCTATTGCTGGCCCCTCCCAGGCCCAGCAAGCCATGGCCTGCAACCTGCAAGCACGAGAGAGATTGAGATCAGAATGACAAATCCCGATGATTTATAATCGAAGCAAAGAGAAGTGGAAGAACAAACAAAGCAATTACACGTGGGCTGGACCCGCATGAGTTCCGGTGCCTAAAAAAGAGTGCCGGTGTTTGGCACCGCCAACCTCCACCACAAATGAAGCACTGGTTCTCTCCCTGAAAGTGTGCTGAGCTAAATAGACCACACCTCGCAATTCTCCATACAGAAAAGTATAGTGAGCACATTTGTAGTTTTCTGGGCCTCGTCTACTGACACACCAGCGAAATATAAACTTGCAACATGGCAGCTGCAAAATAACACGTTCATGAGGCTCCCTAAAACAATCTCCTGGAAACAAACTTACTCCAACATCTGTGGGATGCCTTTAAAAGTGCGGGCACCAATGTTCACAATACCTTTAACTGAATATATACCCATATGTCTGTTGACAGTACTTTTTTTGAATGTACATTTAAATCTTTGTATATATATATATATATATATATATATATATATATATATATATATATATATATTGAATTGCACGCGCTAGTGTCCGTATATTTATGGTTAAGTTGCTAAACCCATAGGAAGACCACTTTTTGGGCGGCTTATAACTATAGCTCCCCCTGGACGAATCCTCACCAAACCTTGCAAAAAATGTATATGGCCCGCTCTCAATTATTTTGGCAAGTTTGGTGAGTTTTCGTCAAGGAGGTGTCCTAAATGTTTTTTTTCAATAGAATGAATGGAGAAAAACTGCGCACGCGTACAGCCCAAACCGCTGGACGGATTTTCACCAAATTTGCGGCAGGAGCGGCGGCTTGATCCCGAAAGCGTGCTTTTGTAAATTTGGTGAAAATATATCCAGTAGTTTTTTAAAAAAACTGTAAAATGTAGGTCCCAAAGAATTAGTGATATCTGGCTCCGCTCCGTGGTCCCATTTCCCTGTTCGCTCTGCGGCTAGAACTCCGATTGTACGGCATGCCCGATGTTTGGCTGGTGGTAAGCGTGTTGTGCGTCATCATTTTCGGAAACGCCCACCATGGTGTATCCAAGGATAGTGCAGTGGCGAAAGGGGCTCGAAAACATGCTTTGAGGCATCTGGTGGTGGGAAGAGGGGCTGGAAAGGGTGGGGTTGTGAAAAAATGGTTCATATGATGTATTTGTTTAGGTGGAAGAAGATGTGCACGCTGTGTCTTCATTAGGGTAGGATAGGTCCTGAGGCAAGCAGCTTATGTGGGGACTGCAGGCAGGCTTAATTAGGGAAGGGGAGTGGATTGTAGATGATATGAGGATGTTTGTATAGGGTGTATTATGCTGTGTTGTGTGTGGTAAGCCCCTAGACACTTGGGTGCATGGCCTCTGGCCATGCACCCAAGAGTCTAGGCTGTGGCCACAACCACCATAACATAATATAGCCATTTTGTCAACAATGTGATAGTGGTTAATGGAATATACAAATATGTGTACAGAAAGCAATTTGCAGATTACAAAGAAGTAAGGTACCAATAATGGTATACTTACTGTTTGTATTGTTGAGGGTGTATAGTATCTGTAGAAGTGGACAGGGTTTCAGGTTGTTGGCTTATGTGTGTGGTTTGTGACCAGTGTACAGATTGTTGGGTGAATGGGTGTGTTATGTTGTGATTGTGACTAGCTAGAGGTGATGGAGTCAACAGTCCAGTATTGTGCCCACTGGGTGAATGTTGGTATACTATGAGTACAGAAGTGGACAGAGCTTTAGGTGGATGGTTTATGTGTTTGGGTTGTGGCCACTGGGCAGATTAATCTGTAGCTTACTGTATTATGATGTATTGGTTGTGGGCAGTAATTAGAGCCTTGGATGCAGAGGCCATTCATCAAAGAGTGTGTCCATTGGCTGGAAGTACTGCAATACTATGTGAACTGAAGTGAATAGGGGTTAGGTGGCTGTGTTATGTTTGTGGTTTGCAGTAAGTGGGTGGATGTTTGCATGCATGGCTGTATTATGCTGTGGTGGTTGTGGCCAGGGTCTAGAGTATTGAGTGCATGGCTGGAGGCCGTAGACTATAGGGTTTGCACTCAACAGTGTAGGCCGTGGGTTCAAGCACCACGGTATAATTATACCTATACATTCAACATTGTGATACTGGTATGTGGATTACAGAAATATGTGTACAGATTGCAATTTGGAGATTATAAAGAAGTATGACACCAATACTTTTATAGTTACTGTTTGTATTGTTGAGAGCCTATGCAGTTTTTGTGCATGGTATGTGGAAATGTAGGAGTAATCGTTGTTTCATTCTCTGTGATAAAAGAAAATATAACATGTTAGAGAAGGTACTTTGTCATTTTATAGTTCATTGCATTGCAGACATTTGTATACTTTGTGGACCCTCATAATAAGTACTTCAGAAGTACCATGCTTTAAACAAGTGTATTGTGCAATGTGCGCAGTTCCTGTGTTTCTTCGCATAATCATTAGATATGTGGGAGAAAAAAAATCCATGCAGGATTAAAAAAAAACTTTTACGTGTATTTGTTGTTATGTTGCACATTCAGTTTTAGTGAGGTGTGCAATAGTTACAGCAATGCTTAAGGTGCACTTTTACAGTAGGAGGAATTTCAAATGGTGTATGATTTGTCTTTTGGAAGTGGTGTTAGTATTGTTGCACTTATATACCAGTTGGCGTATTCTAACTATTTATCTGTTTCCTCTTTTTTAGCAGTATTTCTTTATGCGTTTGGTTGTTGCTGATGTTTTGTAATTATTGTGGCATTGCACTGTGATATTGCAGAATTGTGGGGGGAGTTAGATACCTGTTGGTGTATTCTAACTGTTGATAGTTTGGAAGTTGTTGAGGGTATGTTTGCAGCACTGTGGTTGCTGAAGGTTGAGTATGGCAGTTTGAATGCTGCAAGTGATATTGAGTATTATGGTTACAGTTAGATACCAGTTGGCGTATTCTAACTGTTTACAATTTCTCATTTTTGTAGGGTATGTTTAGAAGCTCGAGCATTCTTGTTGGTACATTTAACATTTTCAATATTGTGAAGTGCTGTTGCAGAACTATGGGTGTACTTAATAATAATTGTGTATTTCTTGCATTGGTATGGGCATTGTTAGACAGTTGTTGTCTTATTCTAGTAGTTGGTGGTTTCAGAGGTTACTGAGGACATTATTAAACCCTAATTCGCAGAACTTTTCTTTTAAGTACCATGTAAGAAACAATATTAGTGTGTCTTATCTACACTCATTGTTTTTGTGACTGCAATCATTGGGAAAAAAATATATAGCAGGCAAACTGTTGTATTTGTTGTATAGTTGCTGTATGCTAAGTCATCCAGTTCCACACAGTAGAACGTATTTTTTTTGTTGCAATTATATATGTACTGGTGGGTTTTTGGGAGTAGGTTATTCTAATTTTGTAGATCAGTGAGTACATTTGGTTTCAAGAATATTAAGTAGACATTTGCAAGAATTGCTGGTAATCTCTGCTTTAGAGTAATGGAAGTATCATTGCATTCAAACAATGCGCATTGCTTTTTAATGTATGCAGTATAGTGACCTGCACTGGTTGTGGCACCTGTGTGGTAGATTATGGCTACTGTTGTGAAGGTTTTCTTGCCAAGTGATACTTGTCCGTGTGAAGCTAGTAAGCTTGCAGTTGTTTTTGGTTCCATTTGCATTTTATCTTAAAAGCATTAGTATTACGTATTTCTGTAAGGTGGAACGATTATCGGAATTGCAAGTAGCACATACTATGCTATGGTTTGCATTTTGTATGAGTTGTTGAAATGGAATGTATAGCTACATAGACAAAGCGCTTGTTAAGGACTTGTTCCTGTATGACATGGTTGCAGAGAGTGCATATATGTTTCCTCATTTATGAAATCTAGATATGTTATTGCTTTCCAGTACTTGTAGTAAGTACATTAGAAATTCCTGTGGATCTTCTTGCGTGTTTATAGTGAATCTCACCATTCCAGCACAGTATTCCAATTCCTGCTTTATTCCTGAGACACTGCAAGTGTTCTCAGGATTGTTTGTTGCATTTCTGTGAATGAGTAGCATTTGTAAATGCAACTGGTCCAAGCCGTTTAAATAAATGTTTTAAACAATTGGTGGCAATTGGAATAGAACATTGATTGCTACATTTGCATAGCAATTTACACCAATGTATTTGAAAATTTGAATGGAGCAGATAGTTATGTGTCTGAGTCACTTGATGGATGCCCACGTGGTTTGTTCCAATAGGCAGTTCTCTTTGTTTGTGCAGTTGGGTATGTGTTTTCCTTTTCAGTAAATTATTCTGTGGTTTTGGTAGCTGATGGAGTATGAGCTGATTTCAATTTCTTTGGTGGTACTGTTGGGAGATCATGTATAAGTTCTGATTGCATTCGTTTTCTTTTACAAAGTTTGTGTTTTTGAGTTACAGGGTACATTTTGAGATGGGGTGTGTAGGGTGCACATAGTCTATTGTACTCTACGATGCAAGGAATGTCAGCGTTGACTTCACTTGCATCAAAATTGACTAGAAATATTCCTTCAAGTGTACGTAGGTGTGACAGTGCTATGTAACTCATGCCTTCTTTAAAGACTATGCTGCCAATATCAATCAATGCTTGATCTAAGGTTAGACCTTGCAATTTATGAATAGTGACTGCGTATGCTAGCGACAGAGAAAACTGTTCTCTGCGTACATATATGTCTTTGAAAAGAAGGAATCTGGCTGTTGAGCATCCTATCCTTTTAACTTCTGAAAGTTTGTCAAAGTGGATGTTGACAAACTGAATTCTGTTGTCACATGGGTATGCCTGGAAGCCAACAACTGAACCAAGTGCTCCATTAACTAAATCTTGCTTCACGTCAAGGTTAAGCTTTAGCATTACTCTACAGTTTAAACACATTAACATTTTCTCCAAACCAGCTGTGTTAGAGAGAGAGTTTTCTAAGGTATTCAGTCATGCCATGGCTTGTTAACACATGGGTATTGTCATACCGTGTAAGTCCAGTTTGTCTGTGGAGTAAATTTGTAATAGTGGTTGCATTTCTTTTTTCAGCATTGTTTCATTAAATTGTGCACAGCTTGCTAGAGTTGGCATTAAGGACATACAGTTGACATTTTTGTGTGCTAATTGTTCCATGACATTAGTAGCACATGTGTTATGCCTGCATAGCTCAAGGACCAGTCTGGTATTTAGGATAGACTGAGCTTCTTTAGATAGTACACCAATCCGAATGCTTTTTAAAATATTGGCGTAGGTGAGGTCTGCAGACTGACACGTTTTCAGTTAGTTATCTGCACTGGAAATGTTGCCAGGCATTTACATTCCCTATGCTTCCAAGAGTTTTACGGCATAGTTTGTGTCCCAAGGTTTTAAAAATAGGTTCACCTTTCACTGGTGTTAATTGAAGATCTCTGAAAACAATAACATGTTTTTCTGCAAAGAGTTCTTCGTAGTCTGTTTTCAGGACATCTTGCAATCTGAGGTGAATCAAATCCAACATTAGGTTGTAGACCATGCTCACCTCACCGATTAGGAGCATTTTCATTTGCTTCAAAAAATCTGCGTAGTTCCATAGCAGCTTCTGTTGAAAGTTTATAGTCTATTTTGTTTTGGTGTTCTACTGGAAGGAGTAGCAATCAGTGTAAAGTGACACAACCTATGTTGTAGGCAGCTAAACCTGTGGTGGTGGTTACAACAGCTGAAAGCTTGTTGTTTGTTGATTGTTGGAGGAATTTACTGATGATTTTTATTAAGAATGTTTTGCCTGAACCACTTACGTACAGCAGTACAGGTTTATAGTGTTGACAGGTACAAGTTTTAGTTTCGTGCTGTATACCATGTTCAATTTCTTTAGTTACTTCTATGAAAATTGTTTAGTTGTGATTTCAGTGGAGCAAAGTCTACTGCAGATTGCTCATACTGACACATGGTGTTCTCTACTTCAGTCATGGCTAATTCTGCCTCATTTGCTACGAGTGGCTGTACCACTGGTTCTTGGCTTCCTGTCAGAGAAGGTTGACTGCTCTCAGGAGTGTCTATATTTAGTTGTGCTTGAAGTTCTTCTTCTTGTTGGCGTTCATTGTCCAACATGTTTTTGTACTGTGTAAAGTTTATATCTGTTATGGTGCTTTCACTTGCATTGAAAGCAGCTTCATAGGAGGCATAGGTGTCTAATAAATCTTCTTATTTTCTCCATGGTTTAAGAAGTTGTAGTAGGGCCATGTAGTACAGTTCTTTATGTTGAGGAGTTTTTAATGACAGCTTGATATGATTAATCAGGCTGTGTTTGGTATGTTTTACCAGGCTGCCCTCACAACTTTCGACTATGTATTTAAGATTTTTTCTCATCTGGTTTAATGTTATTTTTGTATGAGAAGTTTTGGGCTATGTGGTATTGGCACATGGTTTGTAAAGCAGTACTCCTGTTTGGGTAGTATGTGTCCAATAAGTTGTTTTTCAATATGTCCTGGCTGCTGGGATCGTGTTTGGCTATTGTTTCTATGTCTTGCTACGATTTGAGAACTCTTTTTCTCCATGCAGCAGGACAAAAGCTTAGCCAGACTATGTTTTCAGATTTCCCATATAAGGAGGTGCTGGTTAAACAGTCTGCATCTTTGTAGCAGCCACATTCTCTATGAGAGAGCATTTTTCTGCCAAAGCTGTACAATTTCTTTGATAGTGTTTTGTCAGATGATATGTCATCCCAGAGGTCTAACAGCTCTGTTTGCTCTGCTTTGGTTAAGTAGACTGTGACATATCATGCAACTGCAGTGGAAGTGTCTGCAATGTACTGCACATCTATAATTGCATTCCATAGGAGGGAAATGATTGCATTGTAATCATGTATGTAATTGATGCTTCTGTTCTTTTTATGCAGTATGTGTTCTTAGGAGATTTGCCTTTCACATTGTGTCTAACCAAAGACATGAAGCTGTTTACTTGTCCTGTTGCTGAAACTGGTCTAGGGAAACCAAAGCGGAATTTGGTGTTGTATTTGCCTTTGTTTTTATATCTGCGCTGACAATACTTGCCACACTTGTGTCTTTGAAACTGCAAAATGTGTGCATGTAGGTCACTGTGTGTACTTTCGGAAGGGATTTTGCAAGTGACGTATTTGTGAATGAACTGCAAAACAGTTGCATCACTGCCCTGACCAAATTTAGGAGCATTTTTAATCTACAAAAGCATGTGGATGTGTGGTGCTCCCCAGGCTTGATATTCTTTTCTCCCAAAAAAGTGTTCCACTTCTCCAAGGGGAGGAAGTGTTGTATTAAAAATGATGTGCAGCATGGCACTAAAGCGATGATGGAAGTACCTTTACAGGATCAAGAGAGCAGAGTTCTCCTGGTATTTTCATGTCTATACCTGTTTTAATTTTGTTTGCTATCCATAGGAAAGTGTGCAAGTCTTCCCATGCATACTCTGCACAACTTAAAGTGACAAACCATGTGGGCGGGTCAAGGTTGCGTAGCATACACCGTACATCTGCGTGCCGCCAGAACCAGTATTCTTTCGTACCACGCATGTTTGCCAAGAGATTTGTAATACTTGACTGTAAAACTTTGTCTTTCTCTTGCACCTTTTGAAGTAGTTGCATAACAGATGTGTTTTGAAAATTGGAACCTGTTTTAATGTGTGTGCAACTCCATAACATATAGTTGCTAGTTCACTTTCAAAGAGTAGGTGGAATATATATTACACGTTTTGTCTGAATCTAGGGTCTTCAGAATACATCCATAAAGAGCAGTATTCTGATGCTGTGTGCATCTTTCATCGTACTTTCCACCTTTTCCAGTAGGAAAAAGTAGAGGAAAGGCTTGTGCTGCTACACTTTTTTCCCATATATTGATTGGCGATCCTTTGGCTTGCCGCATTTGAACGTTTCCAGTGCATCGTTGAAGGTGTCTTTGGAGTGCAGTGAGTGAATTGTATAGTGGTCTAAAATATTGGCGGCTTTAGTAGGATCTAGAAGTTCAAATTGGCCAGTCCTGAATTATTTCTGTCATTTCTCTCAGGTTTTCTTTAATGTTTATTTCTTTGTTGTATTCATTGTTGTCTTTAAGATATTGCAGGGCTTTTCTAACTTTGTTTATGTCCACTGGTTGCTGCCACATTCTTTTGTCTTTTGTAGGTACACCATTCACCAAGACAATCAAAGATTGTTCTATTGGCCGTTGCACTCCTAGAGTGTCTAAATTTGCTTTGAGATCTAATGGCAAAAAAAACTACTTTGCCACAAATGCCATAGAAGTAATTCAGTGGGAGGCAATTTTGCAGTTTTTGGTTGTAGTCGTATTATTGTTTGAAATGGGTGTACTGTTTGGATTATAATGGTCTCATACAAATTAAGCTGTTAGAGTGGTTTTGGCATTGGGAATATTTCCAAATTATTACTGATAGCCTGCGTAGGCATTTTGTTATTGTCAAGTTTTGCAGTGCAGTATGTGCACAGTATTGAGGGGTTAGTAATTTCGTATTTGTTTTCTGCTATACGGTAGAGAGCTAATTGGAACCATTGGGATTCCTCATTGGCTTCTATTTTGTACATTATATCTATAGTTATCATGCTTTTTGTATAAAAAAGTTCTTCAACAATACACACATACTTGGTTTGGTACTTCAGCAGATGTGCTTTTGAACTTGGCTATTTCTTTTTTGTATGTGTGTAATAGAAAGTTGATAACTTCAATGTTGTCGCTACTGTCTTCTGGATGTTGAAAGTGCTCTTCAGTTCCAAAATATTTGCTTTGGATGT
The DNA here is from genome assembly GCF_040938575.1 of Ambystoma mexicanum. NCBI lineage: Eukaryota > Metazoa > Chordata > Amphibia > Caudata > Ambystomatidae > Ambystoma > Ambystoma mexicanum. Next base: position 591,500,694 of record NC_090932.1, read on the forward strand.
GGTCTATTTGTTTGAGCAGTTGTTTGGCTGTACTGTGTAGGAGAATGTCATTTAAATGCTCCAGTGCTAAAGCAGGATTTTTTGCATAGTACAGTTTGTGAACAAGATTTCTTACAGTACAATGGTGTGTTGCTAACATTTTGATATGGTGGAAGGTGCTTTTGCAAGCAGGTCGGGAAATGCAGGCAAATGAATGTCCTCATAGTCCTGTGTGTGTGCGCACTGGACAGGAGTCCATAGTTTGTAGTATTTTCATTTTTCCTTTGTCTTTGGCTTTCACATATTGATTGAGGAACTGCGGTAAAGATTTGATAGAGTTTTGGTGTACGTTACTTATTGATGTACATGGCCATTTGTAGATGGGGAGTATTGGTTCAGTGGAATGGAGAGTTGATTATAAGTTTGATGGGGATATTTGTGAAAGCAGTATTTCTTTTTCCATTATGGTATTGTCTACCTTTTCATACCCTCGCCCACTGCGATGTACGGCAATTTGGTTTGTTTGCTCTTGTTTGTATGATTCTTCATTGAAATATGGCTCTGTGCTGGTGGTGTGACTCCACTCACCTGTACAGATGTTGCCAAAGGTATCTATGCTGATATTGCATTTTTTTGTGAAGTATTGGTTGTAGCTTACTAATTAATTTTGTTAGTGGTTTCATTCTATTTAAAATGAATATAAAGAATTTCCTTTTGAGGAGCATTGCACTGTCTACAAGAGCTTCCAAGATAATTTTTCTGCAGTAAGGTTTAAGGGTTGAGCATGATTTTTCTCCTGTTTTTATAAGGTTCTGAAGGACTCTGTGGTGGAACATTGTTTGTAAAATTAATTTTTGGATTGCTTTCTTGTAGCTACGTTACCATTTGTATGTGCTCTGTTAGCAGTAGTGGTAGTTGCAATCTTTTTTGTACATTTCTTTTTATTTTTACATTTTGAAAGAGGAGTTACAGTTTGTTTCCTGTTAGGTGCTTCTGTTTTTGTTAGTGACTGTATTAGCTGTTTTGTTTGAACTTTCTGTACAAATTCTGCTAGAGGCGGATGGCTATTTTGTATGCTTTTAGATTGATCTGCTCTATTTCTGTGTTGTTTTCTACAGAGTAGCTTTTTGATAGGCATTTTGTAGTATCTGTTGGAGAAAAAAGGAAAGTGTGTATGTGCAGGTTGTGCAATGTATATATGTGCACTGTGCATGAGTGTTTGAATATGAGGGTAAGTATACACATAGAGGTGTGTGATTGTGTAATGAGTTATTACTTTTGGGTCGGAAGGCTGTATAGGTATCTGTGTTTTACTATAATGGCAGTCAGGTGACAACAGGAAGTGGGCACCTGTTGAGGTGCAATCAGTAAGAATGAAGAAAATACTGTTGGGTTGATGGGATTGTGTATCCTACAATATAAGAACACTGCACTGTCTGAGTAAAAGGCAGAACACTACAATAGTACTGCACTTACTTTGTTGGATGTTGAGAGTAGGTTTCTTCTAGGTTGTATTTTCCAGTTGAAACACCACTGGCCTTCAGGAGAGAGGTGTTCACTGCAACTGCGAAAGGAGGAAGTAAGAACATATGTTTGTTAATGGCATAGGGCTTGCATTTGGAGAATACATTATTTAAAAAGGAAAGAGTATGTCTTCACACGAAGAGTTAGTGTGTGTGTGGAATTGGATAGCTTTGTATGTGAATGGGGACTTGGGAGCATCAGCATTTTTGGTAAGGGGGTCAGTGGTATATTTATAAGTGTGACGTATGTGGTGTATTCAGTGCTCCAGATAAGACTTCGATGTGGGAGTATTTTACGCATGATTTTTCAAATTAGAGCATAAATGTAATTTCAAGAGAGTAAAAATGAGTTTTCTCCTCTCCAAGAGAGTAAAACGTATCCAACATACACCCAATGCATACGGCAAATCAGGCCCGTAGCCCAAAAGAGTTGTAGATCAAAGTTATCTGGCTTGGTTTTAACCATTTTATTACACTTGTGGAAAATATTCTGCCATAAAATAACTTGCAAGTACCTGGTACTTACACAGCTTCATTTTCAAAATTCTACAGCCTAGAAACTCTGTTAAGAACTACTATAGATTGAGACTGATGAATTGCCTGCAGAGGAAGTGTGAGTAAGCAGTTGTTGGCATATGATTAACTTACAGGAACTTGCACACATAATCTTAGCAAAAGTCACAAACTGCTAATCTACCTTTTCTGCTGTCTGCTGCAGGAAATTAATGTGGATCACCAGACACTAGTTAGCAATATCACTTCAAATAACCAAAAAGTGCGTGCAAACTGAATTGTATTATGGTCGGCATATTTATAGTTTTACTGGTTTATTGTTTGTGTACAAAGCCAAAAACCATAATTCTGGCAATTACAGTTAGGAAGAAATGCAGGCAAGTGCATAAATTGAAGACTCGTCTCAAAGCCCTACTTCAACACTAAAGTGTGTGATCCTGGACAAATACTTTTGCCACTGTGCCTTTTTAGCAACAATAGAAATTGCTACTACAAGTGATTTATTTCCAACTAGTTACTACTAAAAAAGCCTGATTTTATAGGAGGTGTGTTAGTGGGGGAAGAGGTTGTAACAATGCCAGGAGGAAAGAAGAGAATAACAGTTTGAACATTAGAATGGGTGATACGGGTAAATGAAAACTTTCAAAGCATATAGCATTGTAAGTGCCACTTGATGATAGGTGATGGGACACATGACAGTATGCTTTTTGAGTAGTTGATGTCAGATAAGTGACAGGTACAGTGTTCACAGTCACTTATAAAAGAGTTGCAAATGTATTGTACATAAAATATTCATACCAGTAGTTTGTGTTGATGGATGGAGATGTGTTGAATCTGGGAGCATAAATCTTGGATAGTTTTACAGTACTTTCTGCTGAAGGTGCTTTGCAATCACAGGCGACCTGTACTCTGAGTGTTTAACGGTAAATCTGGAGTGTTGAACAGAGATGAGTTAGATGTAGAGGTCTTGGATGTGATTGGTGGATGTTTGTGTGACTGCTTACCAGTAGCCAATGAGATAGTGGTGCAAAGTGTAAGTGGAAAGGCAAGAAGGGCTGCCCCTGTCTTGCGAGATCCACAGACAACGCGGTAGTCCGCAGATCACATGTGCTGCATCCGTGGCTTTTTAGCATGATTGGCATGGAAATGGGAGTGTACTAAGGGGATTATCCAATCAGGTGTTCAGGGTGTGCTTAACAGGAAAGGATGGCAATACTTTGTTTCATTGCTGTGTTCGTTGTGTAGTGAAGATGGCTGGAGTTACTGTATGGATAGTGGGAGATTCCTTTGCATGTGATCTGGAGAGCTATGCAAAGGCAAGAGGGTTTTCTGCAGATCTTGGTTTTACAGGTGTGGAGGCTTTATGGTGCAGTGTGCCTGGTCGCAATTTGCAGGCACTGCTTGCTGTTTGTAGAAAAATGGCTACTTTTGGTCGTCCTGATGTTTTGGTGGTGCACTGAGGAGAGCATTTGGGCTACATCAGTGCCCCAAGTTTGGTTCCTGTATTGAAGTTGTTCGTGCAAGAGCTAATGGTACTTTTCCCTAATGCAAAGGTGGTATTTTCTCAAATAATACCAAGAGCACTATGGAACGATCCCAATGTCTTCAATCCCCAGCAAAATGTTTCAAGGAACCTTCTTAATAGCGGCATAGATGTGGTTTTGGGAAGTGCTGAGATGTTCTTAATGAGCACTACTTTACTAGAGATGGCGTTTCTTTGCCCTTCCTTGGAAATGCTCTTTTATTTTTAAGGGATGCTTTGCAGAAGTTGATGTAAGGCAGTAAGGATGAAAAAAGAGAAAAAACCCTGAAAAGAACTACAAAATAAAAAGAGTTTCTTAAGTAAAAAAAGACTCTTTTCAGACCACCACAAAAGAGGAAATCGCCTACCCTGGTTGAAATGGGTTCCACCACCCCTGCGCAAAGCATTATATGTCTGCGGACACTGCGGTATTTCAAGGATCGCACATGCCACATCCGGGGCTTTTGAGGATGGCAGGCATGGAAATAGGACTGTGGAGGGCAGGGGATTGACCAATAAGTTTTCCTGGGTGTGGTGTGTAAGGAGAGAGTGCGGCAGAAGGTCTGTTTGCAGAGAGGAGTGCAGATGGCTATGGTTATGGCTGAGTCGTTCATAAGGCAGAGTGTATGGATTCTGGGGGACTCCTGGATACATTGGTTGGAAGTGCATGCAGAACACGTGGAGTGGCTGCACATCTTGGATTCCATCATATGGATGTCCACTGGTATGGAGTGCGTCGAATGAAGTGGCTGAATTTGGTTCCTCTTTGTGCCACTTTGGTGATGCTCGATCATCCAGACATTATTATTATTCCTTGTGGAGGGAATAGTTTAGGACAGGTTGCCAGAATTTCTCTGCAGTTTGCGATGAAGGAGGCATTTGGGCAAGTCATGGACATGTTTCCAAACTCCCAAGTAATTTTTTCTCGCATTGCTCAGAAACAGATGTGGCTGTGTTCTTGTTAATTTGGTCTGCAATTGTCAACAAGGCAGTTTGCGCCTTTTTGAGAGATGTTGGTATGTCCTCCTTCCACAATGAAAATATTAAGTTTCGTAGCACATTTTCCACAGAGATGGACTCCATCTTACTGATGCTGGCAATCAGCCTTTTCTGCAAAATATCCAAAATGCATTGTATTCCTTTTTGCTAGTATAGGAAGCATTTTTCCGGTAGGTTTTGGCCACTTCAACCCTTCCAAAAACAAACACCACAAAAAGGCTCTTTTCAGACACACCACTTTCTGCTGGAAAAGAGTGCAATGTTTTTGACAGAGCCACCCCTCGTCTTCACAGGCTGCGCAGCTGCCTGCATCATTTCATTGGCAATTGTATTTTTAAACTGTGAAAGGTGGCTCTGAAAAGAGCTTTTTTTTAAAAAAAATTGTTTTTGTTGTTTTGTATTGTTTTGGTTTTTTACACACGATACACAAGGAAAGGAAGGGAAGGCAAGGCAGTGAAAGGGCACCAGCACAGGGATAAGAAAGGGCAGGTGGACAGAGGAAGATGTTGGTTGGCCTTAATTAGGTAGGGAGCAGTGGTTCTCATGCTCCCGGACCGAAGCCTCGAAAGCACTTTGAAGTGTCTCCCCTCTGCAGAGTACTGCGTCGCAGTGCATGCACAATACAGTGACCTTCGAAAGGTAAGGGTCTGCTGTGGTGCGTATGGCCTGCAAGGCTGGTTTAGGGATCCGCTTGCCCACAGGAGTGTCCTTTGTGGTGGCAGGAGCAGAAACGGAGGATGCGGCAGAGGACCTCAACCTACTGCTTTGTTCGAAGGGCACAACCCTCCGAACTGCCGCCTTGTGGTTCGACCTCAGGTGTCACCGCATGGAGGTGGTGCCATAGCTGTACAAGCCTGATTTGCCGCGACCGAGTACACTCAGTGCATTTTACCTTGTTTGCACAAGCTTTGTGCACGTTTCCAACAGTGGTAAATAGCATCCACACCCAAGACTCACGCTGGCTGCAGGCAATGGGGACTTCCTCTACCTCATCCTCGCTCTCATCTTGATCCCTATCTACAACACCATGCCTGTTCCCCTCTCCAGGCCCTTAGAAAGGTGGTGGTGGTGAGGGTGTGGGTGCTGCTGAGGCGGAGGCAGTAGCAGCAATCATGGTTGCCATTAACTCCAAAGGTAGTGCAGCACAGCAGAATTGAGCAGAAAGCCATTCTAGCAAGGAGCAATCTGGAACACTGTTCCAACACAGCACCAAAAGTAGCACAGCAGAGCAGATTTCGGCAGAAAGCAATTGCACCAGGAAGGAGAAATCTGGACCACTGCTCTGTTCTGGACAGCCAAAAACAGAATGAGGTGCAGCTCTGGGGTGTGGCCTTTCATAAGGGTGCTGGGGAGCGCTTCAAACCCCAAAGCGGTCCCAAAAAGTTCCCAAAAGTGGTCAGATCACCAGGGGCATAGTGCGGGGCCTGTCTAGGGGTGTAGTTTCATAGTAAAACACCTTGGATTGCACAAAAAGGACTTTGTCGATGTCCGGGGGCCCAGAGCGTGTCTGCATATAAGGGCCGATGCTCAGCGTGGGTGCGGTCAAATGATGACGTCGCGAACACTCTCGAATGGGGCAGCTGCCCGCAGGACACCTATTTCACGGTATACGTTGTGCATAGGTCCCCGAACTAATTAAAAGTGTGACACACGTGCGGCGGATATTTCCGAAGAGGCGCAGTGTTTGTAGGACCCAGGAGGTGGGATGCGCATGTGCCCAGGTGTCTGTTGGACATGGGTGGGCGTCTCGAACTAATCAAAGTGCGTCCCAACTTTTTTCAGACATGCTGGAAAGGGGCGGTGTTACCAGGACACAGAGGATGAGATAATCATGCACGTAGGTGTCCAGCGGACAGGCATGGGTTCCCACACTAATTAAAGGTGCATCACAAGTTTGCGGACATGCCAGACAGACGTGGTGTCCGTAAGACACTTCCATTTTGCTTAATTGCAGGCATCCCAGACAGTACCACGCTCCGTGGACTTAGAATGGGATTTAAAAAAAAGGAAAACACACAACCACACACTCACAGCAACAGTATACATATAAAACTTTATCTACACATATAAATAGACACAATTAGGAAAGGGAAGGGGTAGCAGAAATTGAGACATATACAGGGGAATTGGGGTTTTGTTCAGGTTGGGCATCAGGGGAGAAAGGGATTGAGGTCTCATCATAACCTCTCTCTTTACAGGGAATTTGAGGGGATGTTTGGCTGGGAAAGGGGTAAGGGGTACAGGTGCAGGTGGGGCTGTGGTAGTTTATTCTTTCCATTATATGTCCTTGTACAAAATCTTTTAAGCTGGCAAAATTGTTCAGAAATTGCTCCATTTTTGCCTCCAGGCTGTCTAATTCTTTACTTACAGAGTCTGTTATATTTTCTTTGCACGCATGTCCTTGTGGAAGGGGTGCTGCTTCTGCTGCATTTTCTTCATTTCCTGTATGTACTTTTAAAGAAAAAAATATCTGTCAGGTACATGTGAAGCAATGTGTATTAACTGTCTTACTTTTCAGACTGTGTTGTGTACCAATGGGGTTACTATCTTCACTCATTTCGTCATGAGGGAAATTCTCTTCCAGCCATTCTAGGGTGCTTGCCATTTCTGAGTAAAAAAAGAAAAATAATTTTTTCTACTATTGCACACTGAACAAACTGTGCAGTTATAGGAAAACATGTAGTGCACTTACCATGTAGTAGTGCAGTTCTGCTCTCAGTACTTTGCCGTTCTTCTGCTAACAGTTCCTTCTTAGTTTCTATGTAAAGCAGCAATGGGGTGATATTGTTGGAAGCATACATTATGTTTTTGTCGGTGCATTCCATTATGGCGCATACCATATGCATTTGTTCTGTTCCTTTGATAAGTACAGAGTTTGTAACCCTACTGTATTTTTCATTGTAATTCACGTATGTGGTGCTCTTTTTATATGTTCAGTCTCTTTGCTGCATGGTACAACAATGTAAGAGAACTCCTGACCTTTTGAGCAGTTTGGATGCTACCCAAGGTCCGCGAACAGACGCATAGTCGGGGACTCAGGGGCTATCAGCATGGGGGCAGGGGGCTCCCTATGTTGTATGGTACATCTATACAAATTGAGGGTATCCTGGTAAAAAGCTATGAAATTCAGTGAAAAAACGGTGTTAAAGGGACGTTATGGTTAAGTTGCTCTACGAAAAACCTATCAAATTCAGTGAAAAAACGTAGTTTAAGAGACATTATGGTTAAGTTGGGCTACTAAAAACCTATCAAATTCAGTGAAAAAACGTTGTTAAAGGGACATTATGGTTCAGTTGCCCTAAGAAAAACCTATCAAATTCAGTGCAAAAACTTTTTTAAAGGGACATTATAATTACTTTACACTAATAACAAGCCACCCATATTATGGTAACAAGTAAAATAGAAAAACCCCAGAAATTCACCAGTTATGGTAAACTAAGCAACCATAAATCACGCCACCACCGTGCACTGCTATGACTAACACCCATGACATTAAAGATTACATCACAAATGTCATTGATGACATCACTGATGACATCACATGTGCATTTACTTTCATGAAGAGTCTGTACAAAGGATTGGTATTGTAACATTGGCAAAAAAGTGTTAGGGGTCATTGGGATAAATATCCTAAAGGCCCACTTACTACATAATTGTATTATTACACACAAAATATAAAGAAACCACAAAGCATACAAATATGAACATATACAGGGGAAGTAACGTAAGCTAAAAAGCAGCAGCGCTACCAGAAAGTGTTCATAACCTAACTGATTATGTTCATGCACAGAAATGATTAGCGTGTTTCAAGGCTGTTACTTCTCCTATGTATATGTGTCATATTCAGTGCTTAATTTGTGGTGGTGGTTGCCGGTGCCCAACACCGGCACTCTTTTTTGGGCACCGGAACTCATGCAGGGCCAGCGCACGTGCAATTGCTTTGTTTGTTCTTCCACTTCTCTTTGCTTCGATTATAAATCATTGGGATTTGTCATTCTGATCTCAATCTCTCTCGTGCTTGCAGGTTGCAGGCCATGGCTGGCTGTGCCTGGGAGGGGCCAGCAATAGCAATGAAAAAAAAACTGTTACAAACAACAGCCAATGAAAACTACCATTCTGTTGTTACTATGCAGTATTTGATACATTCTCTATAGTAACACAGAATGTCCAGTTTTCATTGGCTGTTCTTCTGAGCCAGTGAAATTACATGGTGACGTGTTGTTGTTGCCACAGGAGACAGCGCGTTGCCACCTTCATTTCACAAGTTACTGTGAAGTGAAAGTGTCGAGGCGTGGCGTCGTCGGTTTTGACTTGTGAGAGAGAGAGCCTGCCCTGCTGCATTGCGTGGTGCGGCCTAGTTGCTTCCTGGGGCCCCGTCTGCCTGCTTTTTCATTTGTGCAGGTGAAAGTGTGCGCACCCGCCGCCCCCACACCTTGAAGCCCCGACAGGAGACCAAGTCCCAGCCGGCAAAGCAGGTAAGTCACTTGTTGTTGCGTGCGGTGCAACCTGAGCCTGTCACAGTCAAGTGATCAGGCAAGGAAGGTCCAGGTCGGGGCCTAGGTGGCAGCACGGTCCCATGGTGGTGTCCTGACTGCCCAGGAGTCAGGACCCCACCAGGGGCCCGTCCGCGCCCGGGCTTCTGTCTGTATTGTCGAACGGAAAATCATATTGTGCCTCCTATACTGTATGAATATATGTATATTGGCCTAAGCCAAGTCGCTCTGCGAAGAAATCTGGGTAGCAAGGTCCTGACCTTAGATCAGTGTTAGCCGCCATTTTAGGTTCATCCACCATTTTAAATTCTCACTCCAAAATCATCCTGTGTTCTGAGATGGTGGACAGTGTTGTTTTGCATGTAACATGGTCGTCTTGACCTCTGTGTACAAGTTAATGTGTAAACAGACCGCAGGCTAAATGTTAGGGTCATGTACTGAGACCTTGTCCTTCGCTGACCTGTGTAAAGAGGATTACCCGTACCAACAAAACTAATCCAAGAACATGTATTCTGGACAATACTGTTCAAGCATCTGATGTGAACACTTGTTTTACTATATTGTATAAAGAGATGTGCAAAGGCTCAGAGAGAAATCCAAAGACACACTGTTGCTATTGTAACTTGTTGGCAAATGTATTAAGGATAATCCTTAAATGTATAGATGCATAAATTAGGAACAAACTTGGCACAAACCCTAGATCCGAGTTTCATTAACCTTCAAGTGGGTTGGACATCATGTTTTGGACTATATAAAAGGTGCGACTATTCTGATGTACAATCCCACTCACTGAACACACCAAACAGGGCTGGTTTTCGCTGTGTTGTACTGAGGGCCTGATAACTATCTGTTGTTTTGTCCTTTGAGAACTGTTCAGTTACTTTGAATAAATATCTGTGTATCTTTATAACCCGTGTTGGTGCATTTCCTTTTGGGGTACTCAGCCTCGATATCTTCTTTTTGCTTTCACAGATGGCGCCCGAATAGGGACCCTCAAGATTGATGCCAGCTCGTTGAAGGTTGACGCGGCTATTGAACCGGGATCGGATGGTGTAAAAGGGACCCCTTTCTGAATGAGAAGCGACACCTCAGCAGCGCAGCATGGCCCGATCCCTGGTCGGTGAGCACGCGGTCCGAGTCGGCATCTTGACGTGGGTCCACATATCGAGGTGGGCATATTTGCCGAAATCACCAAACACGAGGTAAAATTTGTTAGAAAAACTTTGAAATCGATCGGACCTCCTTAGGCTTGATCAGGTGAGTCCTGACCCGATTTTTAAGTATCCTGATAATTTGTTTTGGGGTATTGCACTCGCGAGTACAATTGACTAGGTAACACCAGTATTCTGATATGCCTGGGAAATTGTCTGCCTGCTTCAGGGCATTATTCCGCAAGGGCAGACAATCTTTGGAATTTAGCCATCCGGCGCCACAGGAGGGGTCGCAGGCTTGTATTATGTACTGTAAGCATGGTATTGGTAGTATAGTGTTTAATGATATTTGGCACAGACAAACTAGACATACTTCCGAACTTCAGTGGCCAATCAATGATAGTTTTGAAATTCCTCATATTGAATACTTGGAATCTATATTATTAAAGAAAAAGGCTAGACCTGCAGCATTCGATGTATTACAAAATTGGAAGAAAGAAGCTGACAAGGAGTTCTACCCTTCTCACCTGGGTCCGGTGTTTGCCGGTGTCTTCGATCGCTGCCTTCTTGCGAACGCTCCTGGTCTTTAACAGTGCTGCTCGAGTCTCGTCTGGTTCCAGGTTGCGTTTAGTTCCGGGAACGCGGAGTCCAGGAATCTGGGAGTCTGGGAAAGCTAGTAATGCTCGGAATCAGGAAGGGGGAAAGGGTCAGGAGCGGGTAATAGCACTGGGACAAAGGAAACAATACCGCGAGCTATGAACACACGTCTGGGGCTACTCTGCAATAGCATTGAGACGCGCAGAGCCGCGGAAGGCGTGGTCTATAAATAGATCACGCCGCGTTCAGCGCATGGAGCGAGCAAGGGCTTCAGCTTTGGATGGCCATGTTGGAAGTAGTACGGAATGTAAGCCCCGTTGAGACAAGGACCAGGAGGTCCAAAAAGGGCGTGATCTGAAGTTCATGACAGCATGCCTCCTCCGAAGGCCTTTTCCTCCAGGTTTGCCCGGGTGTATTAGGTGAAATCTTCTGAGCAACCGAGGAGCCTTGATATTTGAAACAGGTTCCCAGGTCCTTTCGCTAGGAGTATATCCTTTCCACTCCACTAGGTATTGAAGATGGCCCCGCTTATACCTGGAGTCACAAATCCGGGACACCTCATATTCCAGTTGGTTGTCAACCAGTAGAGGAGGAGGTCTACTGGATTTTCGAGAGGATTGGATGTAGGGCTTCAATAGGGATGTGTGAAAAACTGGATGAATTCTTTTCCAGGAGTCAGGTAGCTTGATTCGATATGAGACAGGATTGATTATCTCCTTGATGGGAAATGGACCATAGTAGCGGGGAGCCAGCTTGTTTGGTCGCAAGTGTAAGGGGAGCAGTTTTGATGACAACCACACTCGGTCACCGACCATATATGAAGGAACTGGTCTTCTCTTGGAATCCACATACCTCTTGGTCTGTAATCTGGCTTTCTCTAAGTGTTCTTTAGCCTCCCGGTGAATGTTGATAAGAGTTTCGATCCAGGAGTCAACAGTAGGTACTGGTGTAAGGTAAGGAAGAACCGAGGGTAAAACCGATGGATGGAACCCCTGGCTACAATAAAAAGGGCTGGTCTGTAGCGCTGAGTGTTTGAAGCTGTTGTAAACGAATTCTGCAACGGGTATCAGGACAGACCAGTCATCCTGGACCTTGGTGGCGAAACATCAGAGATATTGTTCCAGGGTCTGATTTGCACATTCTGTGGCTCCGTTTGTTTGGGGGTGATATCCTGAAGAGAGGGCACGTTGGATTCCTAGAACCCGACAGGTGTTTCCAGAATTGTGAAATGTATTGGGGACCCCGGTCAGATATGATCTTGGAAGGAAGCCCATGTAGTCGGAATATGTGTTCTAGAAATATTCCAGCTAGCTCTGAAGAGGAGGGTAGTTTCATCAGTGGCGTAAAATGAGCCATATGGGTAAACAAATCTATGGTGACCATGATGGTAGTATATCCTCGGGAAGGTGGTAACTCCACTATGAAGTCTGTAGCAATGATTTCCCATGGTTTAGAGGGTAGAGTGGGCTGTAGAAGAAGACCCGCCGGTCTTTTGTTATCATGTTTATTTTGGGCATAGGCCATACAAGCCTGGATGTATTGCTGTACGTCAGACTTCATTTTAGGCCACCAGAACTGTCTCTGTATAAGACGGAGGGTGTTAGTGATACCTCGGTGCCCAGAATGGAGTGTGTCATGACAAAGGTTTATTATTTTCTGCTGTAACTTCCGTGTAGGAATGAGCAGTGCATTGTCCTTCAATAAGTAGCCTTCCTTGGCTCTTAATTTCCACTGGTTTCTTCTTGAAATGTCCTTCCATATTTCCGAGGATTGGGTTTGCGATCAGACTTCTTCCAGGAGATTAACTGCTTGGGCTACGAAGATCGTGGGAGAAAACATTTTAGGATATGCCTTATCTTCAGTGGTCACGTAGTCAGGACGGCGAGACAAGGCGTCAGCGATCAGGTTCTGTGATCCAGGGACATGAGTAATGTGGAACTGATACTGGGTAATAAAGTAGGCCCAACGTGCCTGACGACTGTTCCTGCACTCCAGTGACTGTAGAATCTGAAGGTTTCGATGATCAGTACGGACTTGGACAGGATGTCTGGCTCCCAGAAGTAGGTGTCGCCATTCAGTGAAGGCTTGGCGAATAGCTAACAGTTCCTTTTGCAGGACGGAGTAGTGTGTTTCACTCGGAGTTAAAGTTCTTGAAAGGTAAGCAACGGGGTGTTCCAAGTCGTCCTCCATTTTCTGCTTCAACACTGCTCCTATAGCGTAATTAGAGGCATCCGTTTCCACTAAAAAGGGTCGACTTGTATCAGGTTGAGCCAAAATAGGAGCTTGTGTAAACTCGGTCTTCAAACGCTGAAATGCAGTTTCTTGTAATGTTGACCAGACAAAAGGGGTATCCTTCTTTAGCAGAGCCACTATAGGTTGGACAATCTCGGAAAAGGTGGCTATGAACTTTCGGTAGGAATTGGCTAGTCCTAGGAAGGATTGGATTTGTTTCACGGACGTGGGAGTAGGCCATGCGAGAATGGCCTTTACTTTTGAAGGATCCATGCCAATCCCCTCTGGACTAAGGATAAATCCCAGATAGTGCACAGAGGTAACGTGAAACAAACATTTTTCAAGCTTGGCTAAGAGGTGATGTTCCCGGAGTCTTTGTAGAACTGCCTTTACATGTCCTTCATGCTTCAGAGGGTCCTTGGAAAAAATCAATATGTCATCCAGATAGACAATGACGAACAGAAACAACATGTCAGAGAACACCATATCCATAAAACGTTGGAATACTGCTGGGGCGTGGGCTAGTCCAAAGGGCATGACCAGGTACTCGTAGTGGCCAAAGGGTGTTCTAAAGGCGGTCTTCCACTCGTCTCCTTCCCGGATACGGATCAAATGGTAGGCACCCCTGAGATCCAATTTGGTGAATATTACTGCACCTCTCACGGCTTCCAGGATATCCGATATCAAGGGTAGTGGGTATCGGTCCTTAAGAGTGCATTGATTTAGGCCACGATAATCGAGGCAAGGTCTAAGTTCCTGGGTGTCTTTCTTAGGAACAAAGAGCAAGATGCACCTGCTGGTGACTTTGAAGGTCTTATGGTACCGTTTTCAAGGTTTGTATCCAGATATTCTTTGAGGGCCTTTTTCTCAGGTTTGGATAGTATAAACATCCTACCGAAAGGGATCACTGCCGAGGGTTCCGTTTCAATTGCGCAGTCTTCGGGTCTGTGTGGAGGTAAGGCCTGGACTATGGCAGTTGAAAAGACATCGGCGAATCCTTGGTAGGCCTCCGGAACCTGTATTATATTGGAAACCATGAGTGGAGTTTCTTGCTCCTTAGGTGGTCCCTCAGGGGGTGTTAAAGGAAGTTCCAGGGATAGACAATGAGACATACAAAACTCAGAGCCTAGGAATAGTGATCCTGCTGTCCAGTTGATATACAGATTGTGTTTTTATAACCAGGGCATACCCAATACCATGGGGTAGTGGGCAGACTTAATGATATCGAATCTGATTAGCTCTTGATGGTGGTTTATTGAGAGCTGGATTTCCTTGCTCTGTAGGCTTCTGGGCCCTGAACTGAGGGGTCTTCCATCGATGGCTTCCACAGGCTGCATGGTGCTTCATGCCTCATATGGGATTTGATGACTGACAACCCATTCCTGATCTATGAAGATTCCCATAGCTCCACAGTCAACCAAGGCCAGAATGGGGCAGATTTTACTCTTCGAGGGTGAAAGAAATGCCTGGAGAACGACCAGTTTGTTTTGTCCAGGAGAGTTCAATGATGGAATTGATGTGGAGCAAACATCTCTCTCCCGAATCTCTGCTCCATTTAAGATCAGGAGCTGGCGTTTCCCGAACGCCGAGGAGGTGCCAGAGGACATTCCGTGACCAAATGTTTGTCTGAAGCACAATACATACACAAACCTGTATGAATCCTTCTCAACCTTTCTTGAGGTGATATGGGTCCAAGAAAGGCTCCAATTTGCATGGGTTCTGGTTCTGAGGCTGGGCTTGGGTTTGCGTCCGTTCTGGCTGTGCTCTCAAAGGACATCTTGGGTGGGTTTCCCCTGGATTTCTTCTTTTCAGCCTTCCTTTCCTGGATGCGAAAGTCTATTTGCAAGGCCAGGTCCATAAGTGCTTGGAATGAATTTGGTCGAGCCACCCTGGCCAGTTCATCCTTGATCTCATCGTTCAGGCCTCTCCTGAACAGGGTAAAACTAGCCTCAGAGGACCAGTCTGCTTCCTTAGCCAATTGTTTAAATCTGGTCACATAAGTGAGCATATCTTGCGAGCCCTGTTGAAAGTCCAGCAAGCATTCTTGGGCAGTGCAGACCTGCTCTGGACGGTCAAACATGCCTTTAAGGGCCTGTATGAACCCATCAAAGTCATCTAGGAGGGCATCGCCGGAGTTAACAAGGGGTTTTGCCCAAGTTAAGGCGTTGCCGGAAAGGTGGGATATGATGAAACCCACCTTAGCCCCAGGAGTCGAGAAATAATAAGGCTTAAAGGTAAAGTGGACCAGGCATGAATACAGGAATCCGCAAAGTGTCTTTGCCGAACCATCATACTTGTCAACAATACCGCCCAACAGGGCACCCTTCTTTGTAGCAGAATCCTGGGATAAGACCAATTGTTTGAGCGCGGCGTTTTCCGCCTTAGGATTTTGGACCTTGGTTGATAATTCTTGCATGCGTTGCATTAAGTCCTGCATGGCGGCTTCCATCTCGTTTTTAGGTTCGATCGGGTGGCGTCTCAAACTGTCAAGGAGTTCCCCCCTTCTCACCTGGGTCCAGTGTTTGCTGGTGTCTTCGATCGCTGCCTTCTAGTGAACGCTCCTGGTCTTGAACAGTGCTGCTCGAGTCTCGTCTGGTTCCAGGTTGCGTTTAGTTCCGGGAACGCGGAGTCCAGGAATCTGGGAGTCTGGGAAAGCTAGTAATGCTCGGAATCAGGAAGGGGGAAAGGGTCAGGAGCGGGTAATAGCACTCGGACAAAGGAAACAATACCGCGAGCTACGAACACACGTCTGGGGCTACTCTGCAATAGCATTGAGACGTGCGGAGCCGCAGAAGGCGTGGTCTATAAATAGATCACGCCGCGTTCAGCGCATGGAGTGAGCAAGGGCTTCAGCTCTGGACGGCCATGTTGGAAGTAGTATGGAATGTAAGCCCCGTTGAGACAAGGACCAGGATGTCCAAAAGAGGCGTGATCTGAAGTTCATGACAGAAGCTTTACAGCAGCTCAAGAGTAGAGAAAAACATGCGTGCCGTCATAAGACAAACGCTGAAAAAGCGTTGTTGTATGACCAAGATAAACAGTCTGAGTCAGCTAGGAATATGGACTTGCCTACTCTCCCTCTTCCAAGTGGTTCTACACTGCTTGAAGTAGATCGGGAAGTGGGGTCGAGGGTTGTCACTCGTAATACTGTACCTCCAGAGAAGAAACATGTGTTAAACGCGTGGGCTAAGCATTGTATGGAAAAGGGTGATCAAGCTGATGTTTTTGCCACACTTTCCAATATGGACAATTTTCCTAAGAAAAATGTTTTTATTGAGGAGTTAGGGATTCATTTATGTGTAATGTGGGATAGGTTAAATGATACAGATCTCCCGCAAGGTTTGAGGGTTTTGAATACTTTAGCGTTTTGCAGAGGCACTGCGGAGAAAGTACAAGAACATGTTGAGAGGGTTTTTGTGTATAGAAGGGAGTTGGAAAGGTTACAGAATGAAGATGAAGATGGAGATAGTTTGGGTACTATGTTCACACAGAAACAGTTTCTTCCTTGTCGAAAATCGATAACTTAGGAAACGCGAGTTTGTACGGAAGATGCAATTAGATGGATTTCAGATATGTCGATATCTCCCACAGAAGTATATGACACGTATAGTCATTATACACCAGAAATGCAGAGGAAAGTGATACAGGTAATGATAGAATACCTACAGGATGAGTGTGTAAAAAGAAAGATTAGTTGTCCCGCAGAGCTATTGAGTATTTACAAGAGAGCTTTTTCGATTGACACTTCTTTGGCTGCCTTAGCGCTCAATTTGGCTCTGTTGCTCAGTAAGCGTTCAGAGTTGCCAACTTCTCGGTTGCCTATGAGAGAGGTTCCTCTGACATTTGTCCCAAAAGTTGAGATTCCTGCTAACCCTGCAACGGGTGCAGCTGCTCATGATATTCCTGCACACTATGTGTCACAGTTTGTTCACGTCCCGTTACCGGGACAGGAAGTGAACACCATTAAACAATCCGCTCCCGATATTAGGAAGAATCCGACTGGGTTCTACAAAGAAATTGAATCTGTTTTACAACTATCGGTATTCACTCTAAGTGATATTGATCTGTTATGTCCTGTACTCCTGCCCGTAGATTTATGGAAACAGGTTAGGACTATAGACGATGTACCAGGGCTAGGAGACACATGGGCTAACATAATTAGACTCGATGGAGAAAGGCCAGCTGGAGAGAGACCGCCTCAGGTGATATTAACTTTACTTGACAGAATAGTTGTGAAATAGAAAACTATAATTCCCAAAAAGAGAATTATTTGGGACAAGCTTACTGCCTGTGTCCAAGGAAAATCTGAGGGTGCTACCGAGTTCTTTAATCGGTTCGAACAGGTATTCTCGGATTTCAGTGGACATGACTTAGGCACAGAGTCTGGAAAGAGACTATTTGTAGACAAATTTGTGCGTGGATTGCTGCCTGACATCCAGTTGCAAATTACGTCCTCTGAGAGCGCTTGGCAAGCAAAGTCTCAATCAGAAGTACTGCATATTGCTCAATACTATGAGAATCGTGTCAATAATGAAAAAGAAAGAGTCGAAAAGAGGAAAAGTGATTTGAAGACAAAAGTATTATTACAACAAATTGTTAGAGGACCTAGAGGGGGCAATTTGCAGTTCAGAGGTCAGTTTGTCCCACAGGGGAATGCGCCCTTGGGTCCTGCAAACATTAACCAGTGTGCTTATTGTAGACAAGAGGGTCATTGGCGTGCACAATGCCCGATCCTCCGACAGAGGTCAAATAACACATTTGGGAATATGGATAGACCCAGAGGTCGCCCGGGTGCCGGAGGCCATGGTAGAGGTCAGTTTTCACAAGATTCACAGCAACCTTTTTCGCAGGACAATCAGGCACCAAGTGTGGATAATAGAAACATTTTTTACCATCCCTCTGCCGCTTACCGCTCTGAAGAACTTCCTTTTGATGATATTCTGTTTCGCTAGGATCGCCCGAAGCAGAGTTTGGAATCGACGCCTATTCCCGTTAATCAGAAAGGTCCCTACGTTGAAATATTAGTGGGAAATAGGAAACATCTATTCTTGATAGATACAGGGGCACAAAAGTGTTCCATTGATCATTCTCGGGTTCCAAACATTTCACTGGGAGGGCAAACCAATGTTTCTGTAGGGTTTTCTGACACACCAGTTTGGTTTCTTCGCCGGTACCTATTTCTTTGGGTCCGTTTACGGACCATTGTCCATTTCTTTTGACTTCGAATTGTGGAGAGAATTTGCTGGGATTGAATCTGTTGAAGGAATTAAATGCGGTAATTCATTGTTCTTTTGATGGAGTGCGTTTGACGATTTCACCACAACAACTTTCTGTCTCTCAATTCTTGACTAGACCTTTGCAACCGGAATTTACTGAGATTCCGGAGTGTTTATGGGCTATTGATGATAATGATGTCAGTGTTTTACAAATTGAACCTGTAAAGATTTTCTTGAAACATAGAGTAAAGCTGCCACGTATTCCACAGTATAAGATGTCGGTCGACGGTGAGCAAGCTTTGAAATGCATTGTCTCCGATTTTGTGCATCGACGGGTAATTGAGGAAATTGCAGGTAGTTTGTGCAATAGTCCGATTTTGCCCATGTACACAAAAGGCGATAATGCAATTCCTTTTCGTTTCATAATTGATCTATGTGCCATCAATAAGATCGTTGCTCCACAATTTCCAATTGTGCCTGATGTGACTACAATATTAACTATGATCTCGGCTTCAGCTACTTACTTAAGTGTTGTGGATCTAAAGAACGCTTTCTTTAGCATTCCTATACATAAGGACAGTAGATACCTATTCGCGTTCACCTTAGGGGGACGCTCGTTCACCTTCACCCGTGCACTGCAAGGCTACACGGAAAGTCCAAGCATCTACATTAGGGCCCTGAAAGAACAACTTGATACCCTTGAGTTGCCCTCTACATGTACACTGCTTCAATATGTTGATGACTTGCTTTTAGCTGCTGACTCAGAGAGCGCTTGTAAGGAGGGCACTGTGTTGTTGCTTATTCACTTGGCTAAACATGGACATAAAGCTTCACTTAAGAAATTTCAATATTGTTGCCAGGAGGTCACCTATTTAGGCTATTTCCTGTCAAAGGAGGGAAGAAGGTTGACACCTAAACAGATAAAACTAATTTCCAGCATATCTGTCCCAAATACACAGAAAGAAGTTAGAGCCTTGATAGGAATGGCTTCTTACTGTAGGCAGTGGATCCCGAACTTCTCGTTAACGATTAAGCCGATGTTGGCTTTGACGAAGAAGGGCATTTCTTCGCCATTGTCGTGGAACATGGAGCACCAGCGTGCATTTGATTTGCTCAAGACTGCATTGTGCTCGACACTGGTTTTGGGCACACCAAATTATGAAAAGGCCTTTGTGTTGTATGTGCATGAATGTGATGGATGTGCTTTGGGTGTATTAACGCAGGAACAGGGAGGGAAGAATAGGCCGTGCAGCTACTTTTCTTCCGCTCTTGATCCTGTAGCATGGCTTTGCCAAGATGTTTGCGAGCTGTCGCTGCTGCTGCTGCGTCTGTAAAACAGAGCAAGGGAATGGTCCTAGGCCATCCTTTAACCCTAGTGATACCTCACTCTGTAGATGTTCTACTGAACAGAACTCAAACGCAACACCTCACTTCTGCATGGTTAACAAGATATGAATTGATCTTGTTTGCACCACACATACAAATTAAGAGGTGTTGTGTTCTTAATTCAGCTGAACTTTTACCTTTCCCGAAAGGTACTATTTGCAATGACAAAGAGTCACACGATTGTCTCTATACTACCGAACAAGAGACAAAGGGTAGAATTGATCTAAGATATATTCCCTTGAACAGTCCACAAGGGGAGCTGTTTTGCAATGGCTCCTGCTTCAAACTTTAGGATGGTACATCCACAGCTGCTTATGCAATCACTACATTGAGCACGGTTGTGGAAACCAGGAGAATCACGCATAACTCCGCGCAGGCGGCAGAGATTATAGCATTAACCCAAGCTTGTGAACTTTCCGAAGGGCTTACCGTGAATATATACACTGACAGTCAGTATGCCTTTGGGATGGTTCACAACTTTGGGAGACTTTGGTCAGAAAGAGGGTTCTTGACTTCACATGGTACAAAGATCCAGCATGGCTCCCTGATAGTACGGCTACTCTCAGCACTTGCACTCCCTATTCAGTTAGCTATTGTAAAATGCGCAGCACATCAGAAAATTGTATATGATGTAGGAAAAGGGAACGCTTTTGCCGATCAGATAGCCAAACAGACTGCTACCGATCTCTCTTCAGACATGTATACTTCGAGGGAAGCCACAAATGCCGGTACTATGGATGAGGGTATTGATTCCGTAAGGGATATCCAAGCCGATGCCACATTAAAAGAGTCTAAGAAATGGGCTGAGGGCTTGGGGAAACTTGATGATGATGGCTGTTGGGTGGACAGAGTTGAAGGGAAATGGCTACTTCCTGACGCGTACATTACGATGATGGTTGTTATGGCTCATGGTCCCACACATATATGTGCTCGCAAGATCACAAAGATGTTGGAAAAAGTATGGGTGAATGATAAAAACTCTAAGATAGCTGAACGCTTTTTTCAGGACTGCATGATCTGTTTACAGCATAATGTGGGAAAGGGAACATCAACTCCTAGGGGAAGTTTTGGTCCACCTTCTGTCCCCTTTGAGGTTATACACTTTGATTTTATTGAAATGGAACGATGTAATAACTTGAAGTACGTGTTAGTTATCATCTGTGCTTTCAGCAAATGGGTTGAGGCTTTTCCTGTTAAAGATGCTACAGCCATGACTACTGCAATAACTATGTTAAAAGAGTATTTCCCAAGTATCGGGCTACCAAGAGTCATCTGGTCGGATAATGGTCCACATTTTATCGCTGCTGTAATTCTGCAGATATGCGTGGGATTACTGATCGATAAACGGTTCCATTCGGCCAGACAAGCTCAGAGTTCTGGATCAGTGGAAAGACACAACGGCATCATAAAAAACAAGCTTGCTAAGACGTGTGCCGGCACCAAACTAAAATGGCCGGACGCCTTACCGATCGTGTTGCTGTCAATGCGTACAACCCCTCAAACTAAGACTGGGCTCTCTGCCTTTGAGGTGGTGATGTGGAAGCCTGCTAATATTTGGAACATTCCAAAAAGTCGTTCCTTGAGAAATGTTGAAAATGTACTTCTTTCAGATTACTGTAGCCAGTTGACTAAAAACTTATATTTGATTTATCACCAGGTGCGAGAGGCTTTACCTGTACGATACGAGGGCCCCGGTCACAGCATACCACGTGGGGAGTTGGTCCTAGTAAAAGCCTTTCAAGGATCGTCTTGCCTTGCACCTCGTTGGCGGGGCCCTTCCCAGGTCCTACTGTTCACACAGACGGCGGTGCGAGTGGCAGGCCGGAAAAACTGGATCCACGCGACACATACCAAGAAAATTCCACACCCAGTGCCATATGATAGAGAAGAAACAGAACTCCTCATCTGTACTGCAACCAACCATCCTGGAGCAGTAAACAGCATCAAGAGTGTGTTGGATACTCTCCCTGAGTCCGTGGGGCCTGTGGAAACAGCCATTTTGCCTCCACACTCTCCAACAGTTTTGTTTACGGAAACTGTTGTTCCGGATCTTGCATGCTCTCTTGTCCTTGATACGTCACTTCCTATGGGAAGTGACGACGTGTTGTTCTCAGATCACTCAGTACCAGGAAGCACAAGGTACGATCTGCGTCCGAGGAAATAGACCTACTGCACGGTTCGGCTGTGTGATCGAGGAAAATCATCAAGGGCTTGCCTTTTTGGCCCGATCAAATCGTTTGTTAGGGGATTCTGTTGGCTAGGGTTTGTGGACGGACTAAGAAGACGCTCGGCCTGGAGGTCGCCAGCTAAAAACACTGGCGTTAATTTTCGTTTGAAGACTACAATGCCTACAACCGATACCACTAATATGCACAAAGGGAAAGACTGTGTGACCAGCAGCGGGAATGAACACTTAACCGTCTGGGCCCCGAAAACGTACTGCTGTTTTTTGATAATGTTAATTGGTTTTATAATAGTCATTGTTATAGGATTCTGGATAGAAGAAGTGCACCCACTTGAGAATTTGTTACCGACTGAAAATGTACCTACTGTTTCTACTCCTTTCGTGCACTTGCACACTCTATCTCCTAGAGACTCTCAGCATAGACAGAGATATTACAAGAATACGCTATTACTCATCATGAAAGCTACACATGCTGTAACCCAAGGCACAACCTGCACACATTGTAACTAAGTCTTCCTTGCAAGTAACAGTGCCACAATGCCCCTGGGCTGCCTGCGCGCTATATACATTTAATAAATAAATAAATGCTATTTTTAACAAATCTAATTGTTGGGTCTGTTCATATTTACTGCAACATGGGGATAAGGGCCTAGGTTGGTATATTCATCCTTTACCTTTGACAACTGCATGCTACGCTTCTCTTAGAGCACTATTCTTTGGTCGCTGGAATGATAGCATTGCAGGGAATTTTGATGGGACTAATTTGAATCAGTTTGAGAAACGTGTTCTGACTCCCTTGGGATGCTCGCTCTTTGCGAATAGGAGTAAGCTTAACGTTGCTTCTATTAGACCTTCTGGTAGACTGTCTCGTCCTTTTCAATCTTTGATCTCTTTCAAAATGGCTCCTACAGGCAATAAGGATGCCACGCCTCCTTCCTACATTGTTAATCATAGCCCCAATTCAGTTTCTTTCTGCATACAGAGGAATGGTACTCAGTCAATGGGTGATTTTAAAGGTTGCGCCAACGTTGCGAATTTGACTAGAGAGAACAGACCTTTGTATGTAGGCGAACCTGTCTACTTTGTTTGCGGTAATGTAGCATTTCCATGGTTACCCAGGGATTGGCAGGGAACCTGTTATTTAGGGATCCTGTTACCTGGGGTATTCATAGCCAGTACTGTAGAGGTTTCAAAGGCTCGTCCGCGGCGGGACGAGAATGGCGATACTTAGGCGCAAATTCTGGGTGATGTAGCTAAGTCCTTTGTGCCATTTTGGGGACAAATAATGAACTCTGAGGATATCAGGAGACTAGCGAGAGTATTGGAGAGAACCATCAACCGGACCACTGACATACTCTATAATATGACTTTAGAACAGAAAGCAATAAGGTTAGTAGCACTTCAGAACCGGATGGCATTAGATGTCATCCTAGCTGAACGTGGTGCGGTATGTAAAATTAGTGGGGTCCGCTTGTTGTGTTTTCGTGCCAGATTCCTCCCCAACTATCTTCAAAGCAATACAGAATCTGCATGTCTTAAGTTCAGAAGGGCATGTCCCCGAGGGAAACTGGAATCTTAGCACTTGGTTTTGGGACTGTCTACGATCTTGGGGTTGGAAGATACTTTTGGTCTTACTGATCATTTTAGGGGGTTTTATGTTTCTTTGTTGCTGTATACAGTGTCTTACTGGTATATGTTCGATGTTAGGAGGATGTTGTGCGCAGGCAATGGGTACATTAGGATGTAAGGTATCTGCCCCAGATAAGAACTGTGCTGAAAGAAATTTTGGTGACCGACCTAATGGCAATAGATATCTCCGATGGTGATTCAGGGTGTATGGACATTGAGACGTGGAATTATTCATAAAGCGATTAGAAGTAGTTTAGCGCTTGGCATAGGCCAAAAGGAGGCTTTGTCGAACGGGAAATCATATTGTGCCCCCTATACTGTATGAATATATGTATATTGGCCTAAGCCAAGTCGCTCTGCGAAGAAATCCACGTAGCAAGGTCCTGACCTTAGATCAGTGTTGGCTGCCATTTAAGGTTCATCCGCATTTTAGATTCTCACTCTAAAGTCACCCTGTGTTCTAAAATAGTGGACAGTGTTGTTTTGCACGTAACATGGTCGTCTTGACCTCTGTGTACAAGTTAATGTGTAAACCGCCCGCAGTCCAAATGTTAGGGTCATGTACTGAGACCTTGTCCTTCGCTGACCTGTGTAAAGAGGATTACCCGTACCAACGAAACTAATCCAAGAACATATATTGTGCACAATACTGTTCAAGCATCTGATGTGAACACTTCTTTTACTATATTGTATAAAGAGATGTGCAAATGCTCAGAGAGAAATCCAAAGACACACTGTTGCTATCGTAACTTGTTGGCGAATGTATTAAGGATAATCTGTAAATGTATAGATGCATAAATTAGGAACGAACTCGGCACAAACCCTAGATCCAAGATTCATTAACCTGCAAGTGGGTTGGACATCATGTTTTGGACTTTATAAAAGGTGCGACTATTCTTATGTACAATCCCACTCACTGAACACACCGAACAGGGCTGGTTTTTGCTGTTTTGTATTGAGGGCCTGATCTGTTGTTTTGTCCTTTGAGAACTGTTCAGTTACTTTGAATAAAGATCTGTGTATCTTTACAACCTGTGTTGGTGCATTTCCTTTTGGGGTACTCAGCCTCAATATCTTCTTTTTGCTTTCACAGTGTGACTTGTGTGCTGCTGACTGCAGTCAGTGCCAGGCCCAGGCCAATTTCTGTGACCAGGGGCTGCCGGCTGCCGCAGACTGAGTCGGATGACTCTGCCACGGGCGGCCGGGCCTGTGGATTGTGCTCCAAAGTATGTTTTTTTACTTTTTTCTTTGAAAGCCTGACCTTCCGTGGGGCCGGTGGCTGGGGCCCGCCCCACGGAAGGTAGGTTTTAAAAGAAATAACTTATTTGGAGTGGCGGCTGTGGCCCATCACTTCGAAAATGATGGGCCCCAGCTGCCCAAATATACGTTTTTTCTTTTCAAATCTTACCTTCCGTGGGGCCGCTGCGCCACGCACCTATTTTTGTCATCATCAGGCTCAGCATGGCCGTGGCAGTGGATGCCCCACGGAAGGTAGCCTAAGTGAATGAGGCAAGGCAGGGCAAAGCCCAGGACCGGGCAGGGCACGGGCGGCAGGGTGGTCCCACTAGTGTCGGTCACAAAAGGAATGAATTTTCGTTTGCAACTTTGGCCACTTTTTCATTGGTGCCGAGCCTGACTTGAGACAATTGTATGCCCCAGTCCGACCCTGGATAGCATTCATCTAATCGAAACATGAGCTGTGAATTTTTGCCTGGGTGTTTCCGTTCTTCCTTTTACTGTTATCGGCCTCATTAGTTCACAAACGAGCTTCAGTGAGGGGACCCGGAACGGTGCACGTATTGGGCGAAACCGAACTGGCTGCACTTCGCGAGAAAAGCCCATGCAAAGACGAACTTCTGAAATCCTGTTTCAGGCTTAAAGGGATGGTCTAGTAAAACATTTTATTTAAAAAATAGATAGGCAACATAAAAAAGAAAATACTAGCATTCTCTGTTTTAAAACTTCCTATTTAAAATTTTGAGCTATTCAAGCTCAAAATTCGCAAAAGCAAGCACATGGGCGCATCCATTTTGTGAAATGGAGGCCCTCCTGTGCTGGCTTTTGCTTTTGCAGCACTAATGAAGGAAAAGCCAGCCAGCTGTAGTAAACAAAAGCTACCGCTGGGTGGCTTTCCCTTCATTAGTGCTGTAGGCGGAGGACGGGGACCGGAGACCAGAGCAGGAAAGCTGCAGCTGAATCTCGGTAAGTGCTATTTTTTTTTTTTTTTTTAAATAAGCACTAGCTGCGGTTTTTTTCTAAGTTTTCCGGGCTGGAGGAGCCCGGAAAACTTAGAAATAAAACCCCAGCTTTAAAAACGTTGTATTTATGTTTGCGGTCGCTTTTGAAGCGACCGCAAACATAAATACAACGTTATTGTGTTGGAAAACGCTGTGGTTTTTCTTTCCAAGTTTCTCAGGCTCCTCCGGCTCGGAGGAGCCTGAGAAACTTGGAAAGAAAAACCGCAGCGTTTTCCAACACAACCGCGTGTGTTTCTGCCTGCTGTGGCTATCACTTTGGGTCTCCGGTGCTCCCAGGGGAGCACCGGAGACCCAAAGTGAAAGCCACAGCAGGCAGAAACACAGCGCGGTTATGTTTACATGCCGCGTATTGTTTCTACCTACAGCTCATTTCCCATTTGGGGCTCTCGGGCTCCCCGTGGGGAGCCCGAGAGACCCAAATGGGAAATGCTAAATGCTGCGTTGTCTGCCTAAATCTGCTTTCCCATTTGGGGCTCTCGGGCTCCCCGTGGGGAGCCCGAGAGCCCCAAATGGGAAAGCAGATTTTTTTGTCAGAAACAACGCGGTTGTTTTCCGCAATGCCGCGTTGTTTCTGCCTGAATCTGCTTTACCATTTGGGGCTCTCGGGCTCCCCGAAACAACGTGGTTGTTTTCCGCAATGCCGCGTTTTTAAAGCTGCGGTTTTATTTCTAAGTTTTCCGGGCTCCTCCAGCCCGGAAATCTTAGAAAAAAAACTGCAGCTAGTGCTTATTTAAAAAAAAAAAAAATAGCACTTACCGAGATTCAGCTGCAGCTTTCCTGCTCTGGTCTCCGGTCCCCGTCCTCCGCCTACAGCACTAATGAAGGGAAAGCCACCCAGCGGTAGCCTTTGTTTACTACAGCTGGCTGGCTTTTCCTTCATTAGTGCCGCAAAAGCAAAAGCCAGCACAGGAGGGCCTCCATTTCACAAAATGGATGCGCCCATGTGCTTGCTTTTGCGAATTTTGAGCTTGAATAGCTCAAAATTTTACATAGGAAGTTTCAAAACGGAGAATGCTAGTATTTTTTTTTTTATGTTGCCTATCTATTTTTTAAATACATTTTTTTACTAGACCATCCCTTTAAAGATACACACATAGAAACTAGACTGGGATAAACATGGTGCAGGTGCCCACTAATCTGTCATCATAAATAAAAGCACTAGTTGAGTATTCATGTATAAGTCTCAACCGTCTTTTGCTGTCATTTTTTTACATAATTCCACCGCATGTTTTCTATCCTGATGTGTGGTTTATACACCAGATGTGGCCCCTAAACCTGGGTACAATATGCTCCGAGCATGTGCTCCGAATGAGAGCACATGCAATCCTCAGATAGGAATCCTCATTTAGGGAGGTGGGTGTCTGTTACACCCTGCAGTTTAGTGAAGTAAGTCAAGAACATGCCAGTGGGAAGGAGATATCCGAATATGCATTCTCCTCTGGCTCCTGAATATTGAGTGACAAAACATATTTAGTTTTTAAATATGTGTTAAGGTGGAAAGAGGCCCTAAAGCAGAAGTAGCACAGGCTGTTGATTTCACAACAATGTCTTGCAGAAATGACTTTTTTCAAGTTATACAACACCATGATCATGCTTGAAGCAAGGGTGAAGGGGGATGCATTTATGAGATGTGAGAACTGATAAGGGCTTGAGAGTAAATTGATTACACAAAACACCTGGATGAGGTGACTGAAGAACGGGCTGAGGGGAGGGTGCTCTTCCTGGAGGTAACCGATTAACAATACTTGTACTTTAACAGACTGCCAGATGGGGCAGAAGGGGTAGAGACAAATACAGTGCAACAGTGACTGAAACAGAATGCTTTTTTATTTGTTTGCATTTTTAAAGCGCTCACACAGCTCTGGGGCATCGAGGCACAGTTACAGGAGGAGTATGTCTTAGTTGCGTATTTACTACTAGCCTGTGTCAGCAGTTGCTGCAGCGCCAAACATGTGACATGGAGCACCAGCAGTGTGATGGGCTGGTGGTGGGCCGATCTAGGTAAGTCTAGCACTGAACTGGCACGGCCGGCGTGCCCGCGCTGAGTGCGGCGCCACGCCAGCGCTGAAGGCAGCGCCGTGCCCACACTGCAAGCGGCACCGCGCCCGGCATTATGGGGCCAATATTTTTTGGGCACTGGCACTTATTTATTTTTTACAAATTAAGCACTGCATATGATGTGACTGGATTCTAAGAAAAGTAGTGTGAGAACAACGCGTACAAATGTGAGCATATACAGGGAAAGTACAGTAAGAAAAAAACAGCCAGCAGTAGTACCAGAAAGTGTTCATTACTGTACTATTTAACTTCATGAACAGACATTTTTGCTGTGTTTCAAGCCTGCTTATTCCCCCATGTATATGTATCAAATGCTGTGACTGGACCCTAAGAAAGGTAGTGTAAGAACACATTTGAATTTTTACTTCCTGAGAGTTACTGAAGAAAACCATGTGGCGTAGATATGTCAGTAAAGAAAAAAGAGGGAGCCAGCCAGACATGTGATGTCATCAGTGATGTCATCAATGGCATGTGTGATGTCATGTTTTAATGTTATGGATGTTAGTCGTAGCAGTGCACTGTGGTGGCACGAGTTATGGTTGCTTAGCTTACCATAACTGGTGAATTTCAGGGGGTTTTCGATTTTACTTGTAACCATAACGTCCTTTTAACAACGTTTTTTAATGAATTGCATAGGTTTTTATTAGTGCAACTAGACCATAACGTCCCTTTAACAACGTATTTTCATTGAATAAATATATATATATATAAAGCACCAAAGCCCGAAGGCATCAGGGCGCTACAAGTAGACAAAGGACTAAAAAAATGGGACACACATATCATTTTAGGGGAAGGCCAGTCAGGTAGAAGTTAGGTACCGAAGTCAGTCAAATAGGTGTATTTTTAACAGTTTCGTAAATACCGGTCATTTAGTTTCCAGCCTCAGCTCTGGAGGCAACGTGTTCTAGGCTTGGGCTCAAAGTACATAGAAGGAACAACCTAGGCCTCTGTTTCCTTTGGTCCTGGGGGCAGTCAGCAAGCCACATTTGCTTGATCGAAGTTGCCTAGAGGGGCTATGAAGTTTCAGTTGTTCCTTTAGGTATGCAGGTGTCTTTCTATAGATGCACCTGTCAGTCAAAGTGGGTGCTTTGCACCGTGTCCTTGCCGATATATTGAATTAGATTTAGTGACATATGACATGCAGTTACAATTGACAAAACACAATCTGTCATTAAAAATACAC
The DNA here is from genome assembly GCF_040938575.1 of Ambystoma mexicanum. Lineage (NCBI taxonomy): Eukaryota > Metazoa > Chordata > Amphibia > Caudata > Ambystomatidae > Ambystoma > Ambystoma mexicanum. Next base: position 591,529,618 of record NC_090932.1, read on the forward strand.
TTAGTTTGTACTGTGACCTACAGCTCAGAAGCATTTGTTTTATTAGTCTGCCCTTGGGAGGTTCACTCAAACAGATGGTGCTTTGTTCTGGAAGTCATTTATTCTCTGCTGGGAAGGTTAGCAACCTTTCTCAGGAAAACTGGGCATACACCCTCTAGGATTGGGCTAGCAGGTAGGAGCTTCAAAGGGTTTCTTCAACAAAAAGGGGAAGTCACTCCAGGGAGTTAAATACTGGAATAATACAGCCTGTCCCAATACTGTTGAGACAATGAAAGAAGATAAAAAGGTATAACTCAGGGGTTCTGTCCATCTGGCCTTGTTTTAAAGACCCCAGGCACATTTAAGACTGCTCTCAGCCCATGCTACCCATTGATGCTATGCTTATTTCATCTTTATGATTGATATCACTGCTGTTCTAGTAGTGTGAAGCTGAGTAATAGCTTTGAAGCCCTGCTCAGCTTTATACTTCTGCATGCCAGTATTCATTTTGTCACAGGCATCTTGATGTTATGGGTCGTTGAGGTAGGAAGTCACACAAATCCCTTGAAGCCTTAAAGAAGTGTAATACTATATACGGTGGACATGCTTCACTCCAAGCCAGTACATTGCTCCCAAAACAGTGAATAATTGGCACAATTGCATATGTAAACACAGAATGTGCATTCGTTTGTTGTTTAGCTTTGTCATGTTTCTCTGAGGTCCACGTGCAGCGTTACAAGGTGCATTAATTGCTCAAAAGTGCTTGCAGGAACCAAAAGAAGACTGAAAGTTTAGAAACTAATGGTGCTCTGGCAAACGAGATCTCGGGTAGGCCAGAGTGCTCTCAGGGAGGAATAAGTATTGCTTACGCTAGAACACAGTCAGGTATGAACGAGTGATGGAGTGGGGAAGAGAGGGACGGCCAGGTTTAGATCAAAATCAGTTTTGAAGATGCTGGCATTGCATGTTTGTGGTGGGGGAGTTAAATATAAAGCGCAGGATGTGTGCGTGCATCATATCGAAAAAAGTTAGGCATAGGCATTATAGAACATCTGCTCACATGACAATGTCCCTTTATCAGCTTAACACAGAGGGAGAAACTCCAAGTAAAACCATCCCTGCCAGTCCAAATCTGAACACAGCATTTGGCCAGATTTGATCTGTTAACAGCAATGATCTCTGAATGGAGATCAAATAGTTCAAGAAGCATAGTGTTTCTCAAAGGCAAAAATCACATGCCAAGGCGTTTACAGTGAACTCAACTCCTGTAACTTGTAACGCAATCCCTCCCCTAACCCTTGACCCCATTGTCACTACTAATGTTGATCAAAAACGTGCTGGTACAGAAAACCCCCACCCCATCTCCCTTCACCATCACACATTCCCCCCAAACGGCCAAAATGTGAGAATGACATATAATGTTGTGGATACCGCCTCATATGTTTGCCACAGGTCTTTTCTGTCCATGACCACTAGAAGTACACAAACAATAATACACAAGTAACAATAAATGCTGAGAACAGTCACTGACATCCCAAGCTTATTTCATGCACACAAAAAGCATACAAGTAGGTGCTAAATACATGAAGCATCACATTTACTTAACACGTGGCACCACAACGCCTATGCGCTTGAAAGGACTGCCTACATATTAGCAATCTGTATGCCTCTGCACGCAGCAATGTGTGAACGGTTGGGAGAAGTCAGTGAGCGAGTGGAGGGCCGCTTTCACCTGAACAGTGCGCTCTTGAACAAGCTGGCACTGTGTGGGTGTTCACAGAGTAGTGGATATTGCTTCTGCTTACAGTATGGGATGTCTTCACAAATACTTCTGCATGGTCAGCTCAGGTCAGTATGCATTTTTTGTATGCATTACAAACCAGTATGACCCATGCATTATAGGACATAAGTCCTCTAATGATGAAAACAAACATGTTGTGTGTCTTATATCAATAAGCACACTAAAACAGTATGGCAAAGTTCTTCTACTTACTTCCATATGCCCCAATAACATTTGGGAGGGGTTTTATGTTAGAAATATAAACCTGGCAGGTTTGAGAAGGCTCCCTGAAAAGGGAGGCAAAAAAAAACTCAAATGTATTTTGATATTACACGGCCTACTTTAGCAGCCATGTAGTTATGGTTAAGTTGCTCAACTCATAGGAAGAGCACTTTTTGGGCGGCTCATAACTTTGCTCCCCCTGGACAAATCCTTACCAAACTTTGCAAAATAAGTATATGGTCCGCTTTGATTGTTAAGTTTGGTGAGGGTTTGTCAAAGGTGGGCAAAGTTATAGGGACGGGTCCCAAGAAAGATTTTTTTCACATAGACTGTATGGAAAAATAATTTGCTCACGCCTACAGCTCAAACTGCTGGACGGATTTTCCCCAAATTTGCGACAGGAGCAGCGGTTTGGTCCTGAAAGCGTGCTTTTGTAAATTTGGTAAAAATCCCTCTAGTAATGTCTTTTAGAACACGTATAAAATGTAGGCCCCCAAAAATTAGTGATATCTGGTCCCGCGCTGCTGACCCATTTCCCTGTTCGGTCCACAGACAGCATCTGATTGGCCTAGAAGGCAACATGATGTCCGCAGACATCTAACGCGCCCACTGATTGGATGGTGAAAAGCGTGAAGTCTGTCAGATTTTTGGAAACGCCCGCCATGTTGGATTCATGGACATTCGCTGGTGTCCGCAGACACCGCTGTAAAAACATATAAAAAAACACAACATTGCACTTAGCAAAATTATCAAACAATCTCTGGGGAGGTAAGGTGTGATGAAGATGGGATGCGATATGGCCATAAGAAGCCAAAAAACAGGTGTTTTTCATCCCCAATTTTTCATCAATGACATTTATGATGTCATCTTTGATGTCCTGGGTGTTAGTCTTAGCCGTGCAGAGTGGTGGCACGAGTTATGGTTGCTTAACTGGTGAATTTCTGAGGTTTTTCGGTTTTACTTGTAACCATAACGTCCCTTTAACAAAAAATGTTTCATTGAATTTCATAGGTTTTTATTAGTGCAACTTAACCATAACTTCTCTTTAACAACGTTTTTTTCAGAGAATTTCATGGGTTTTTACCAGTGCATGCTATTTTCCTAAAACTTACTAATATCATACTTACCCCAATATAGCGACATTTTTGTCCAATTTACAAAGTTTCACCTTAAAACTCTGCCATTTCACACCTTCTAGCATAATTTCTAACACTGCTATACTTTTCCCACAGTTTTTGCTTCCATCGATGTCTGCGAACGTCTGACATCATCGTGGACCCTACGGACAGTGCCATGGGACCATGCGCTTGCATGCAGCATGACGACGTGTCTTTGAACACGTTTACACTTCGCGTTCATGCCCTTGCTTTAAGGACGGTTCGGCACTGCATTTTCTACTGATCTAGGAACTTTCAAGCTCAAAATGTACCCTTGCACAGCTCCTACACCTATTCTTATTCATTATCCATAAACAATCTAGTACAAAGCACATACTTGGAAGAATAGTAGCAAAACTGCTATTTATCTTAAACATGGCATCAGCTATTGCCATCCCTCCTCCCCAAGAGACACCATCACTACCAGCTGAAGGACCCACACAACAAAAAAGTACAGTATTTCCAAAGACAATGAAGAGAACTAAGAAGATGAGGTAGAGGAAGTGCCTACCTCTAGCACCCAGAGAGGATCATGGGTTTGGCCGTTCTTTACCACTGTTGGGAATGTACCAAAGGCAAAAGCTACAAAAATGAAATGCAGTGAGTGCAACGTTGTACTCAGTTACAGACTACCTGTACATTACTCCTACGGGACCACCTTCATGCACCGCCACACCAAATCCAACCACTGCAATGCTCTCAGAAAGACTGTTCCTTTCTTGGCAAGTAGTAGCCTACCTTCCTCCACATCATCTTCCTCAACCCTCTAACTTTGCCCCCCCCTTGACGAAACCTCACCAAACTTTCCAATCAGAGTGGACCATATAACTTTTTTGCAAAGTTTGGTAAGGATTCGTCCAGGGGGAGCAAAGTTATAAGCTGCCCAAAAAGTGCTCCTCCTATGAGTTGACCAACTTAACCATAAATACACGGCCGCTACCGCAGGCCGTGTAATATATATATATATATATATATATATATATATATATATATATATATATATATATATATATATGATACATTACTCACCGTAATCGTATTTCTGATGCTTGTATCTGCTTAGATTCACATGCTGTGCATAGGCCGACATCTAGTGGAAGCTGCGGAGTATTACAGTTTGTTTTTCGAAACTCGAAAATGGGCGTCGACACAGGGCGTGCCAGTAATACTATCCCTAGTGTGACGTCCACTGTATCCAAGATCCCTCACGCGTCTAGGATCCTCAGATTGTATTTTTTCTGACATAAGGTTGCATGAGGAGTAGCGTGAGTACAGATAATCCAAGCAGATAGATAGAAAGGTAAGACTACAAGCAACCATGCGCCTTCTCTCAGAGGGGAGGAAGGGTGGGTCGCATGTGAATCTAAGCAGATACAAGCATCAGAAATACGATTACGGTGGATTACGGTGAGTAATGTATCCCTTCTGAGGCTTGTGGAATCTGCTTAGATCACATGCTGTGCATAGATTAGCGAGCAGTACCTGAAGAAGGAGGTGGGATGTGAGAAGGGTCATGAGCAAATAAATGTCTTAGAACCGCTTGTCCCACTTGTGTATCTGCCTTGGAATGGGTGTCAATTCAGTAATGCTGAGTAAAAGTGTGAATAGAGCTCCAAGTAGCTGCTTTGCAAATGGTGTCAAGGGGTACATTTGCAATGAAAGCCAGAGTGGCCCCAATGCCTCTAGTAGAGTGGGCTCTTGGCGTGAAAGGCAGAACTCTTTCGAAGAGTGAGTAACACAGCTGGATACAGTTAATAATCCACTTCGAGATGGCACCTTTATAGACGCGATCCCCCTCTCTGCCTGTAGCTACGGAGACAAACAGTTGATCTGTTTTCCTTAGCAGTCTGGTTTTATTTACATAGTAGAGGACCGCCCTACGCACATCTAGGGTGTGTAGTTTCACCTCAGCCAAGCTTTGAGGGTCCTGGAAGAAAGCCGGAAGCTCGATGGACTGGTTTACGTGGAATTTAGATATAAACTTAGGTGAGAACCTAGGGTGTGTGCGTAAAACCAGCTTGTCTTTATGGACAGTAAAGAAGAGATCCTGCACTGACAGAGCCTGAATTTCACTGACCCTTCTTATAGAAGTAATAGCTACTAAGAAGGCCATTTTATAAGTCAGGTGTTTGAGACTGCTTTTATGCATGGGCTCGAAAGGGGGGCCCATGAGCTTAGATAGCACCACATTAAGGTCCCACACTGGTGGTGGGTTTGAAATAGGAGGGTGAAGTCTCTTTACTCCTTCCATGAAGGCTTTAACTACTGGTACTTTCCTCCACGAGACCTTGTTATGGGAAGTGGTGTATGCCGACAGGGCTGCCAGGTGTACTTTCAGTGAGTTAAATACCAATCCTGCATCTAGCAGGTGGAGCATGTATGTAACAATAGTGAAAGGAGTGCAATCAACTGGGTTGATTTGTCTACTCTGGCACCAGATAATGAATCTCTTCCACTTGTCAAAGTAGCAGTGCCTTGTGTTTGGTTTCCTAGATTCCTTTAGGATGTCCATACACCTCTGTGGTAAATTGAGATGTCCAAACTCTATGACCTCAGGAGCCATACTGCCAGGTTCATTGAGTTGGGCTGCTGATGCACTGTTTGACCTTGGTGCTGGGACAGTAGGTTGTACCGGGCCGGAAGTTTGATGGGCTCGCACACCGCCATCCTGCATAGGTGTGGGAACCACGGTTGTCTTGCCCACATGGGAGCAACTAGGACGAGCGTTATCGACTCTCTGTTCATCTTGTTGACCACCTTCCTGATGAGAGGAGTTGGTGGAAAAGCGTACGCAAACATCCCTGACCAGTTCATCCACAGGGCGTTCCCCTGGGAGTCTGGTTGGGGGAACCTGGATGCAAATCCTGGGCATTGTCTGTTTTCGCTTGTGGCGAATAAGTCTATAGTGGGGAAACCCCACTGAGAGAAGATATCTTCCACGACCTCTCTGTGTAGAACCCATTCATGTTCCTCTGGGAGGGAGTCTCTGCTCAGAGCATCCGCTAGGGAATTGAGCTCCCGTGGAACATGTTGTGATGACAGGAAGATGTTCCGTCTGAGTGCCCATATCCAAATTTTCTGGGCAAGCTTGGACAGATTTGGCGAACGAGTCCCTCCTTGCTTGTTCAGGTAGACATGGCTGTCGTGCTGTCCGTCCGGATTTGCACTGACAGGTTTAGTAGGTGGGGCTCGAACGCTTGAAGCGCTCTGAATACTGCCAGAAGCTCTAGCAGGTTGATGTGGTTCTTGGCGACTGAGGGAGACCAGAGACCCTGAGCTGTGTGGTGGAGATGGTGAGCTCCCCACCCGGTCAGACATGCATCGGTAGTGACTACTGCCTGTACTTCGGGATCGTAAAAGGGTTTTCCCTGTGAAAGATTCTCTCTTGTCCACCAGTGATGGCTTTGTACTAGTGTTGGCGAAACGACCACTAGATCGTCCCACTGACCACTTGCCTGAGACCCCTGTTTCGCCAACCATTCTTGCATGGGACGCATGCGCAGGCGCGCGTGGGGACCAGATAAATACATGGCGCCATCATGCCCAGCAAACGCATTGCTTTGCGTACCGTTATTTGGTGATCGGACTGATATTGAGGAATTTGCAGTAGTATATTCCGAATTCTTTCCTCTGAAGGAAATGTCAACCCCTCTTTAGTATCTAGGATTGCTCCTAGGAACTGTTTGGAGGTGCTTGGCACCAGGCTTGACTTTTTCTCGTTGATTGAGAAGCCTAATTCGTGGAGGAGGTCGATAGTACTTTGGATGTTTGTCCTGCAAATTACTGGGGTTTCCACCGTTATGAGCCAGTCGTCCAGATAAGGGTACACCGGGATTGCCTCCCTGCGTAGGTGTGCCGCCGCCACCGCCAGTACCTTGGTGAATACCCTTGGTGCCGAAGCTATCCCGAAGGGCAGTACCTTGAACTGGTAGTGCCGACTGTCCACCTTGAAGCGCAAGTACCTTCTGTGCGCTGGCAACATGGAAATATGAAAATAGGCATCTTTCATATCCAAGGTTGCCATGTAATCCCCCTTTTTTAGGAGGGGGATTACCTCTTGTAGCGTAGTCATGCGAAACCTTTGGGGCTTGACATACTTGTTGGCAGGCCGTAAGTCCAATACTGGGCGCATTGTCAAATCCTTTTTTTGGCACAAGGAAGTAAGTTGAATAAATACCCTTGTTTACCTGGTGTCCCGGGACGAGTTCTATCGCGTCCTTTGCTAGCAGATTGGCGATCTCCTCGAGGAGAATCTTCTGATGTTCTAAAGAGTGTACTCTTTGTCATGGAGGATGGTTCCGGGGACGCTGCAGCAGTTCTATTCAGTACCCTGCGGATACTGTTGACAGCACCCATCTGTCTGATGTGATCCCTTCCCAAACCTGGGTGAAGTTGGAAATGCGTCCCCCTACTGGGGTTGCGTGAGTAGGGACCCTGAACTGAGCATCACTGCTTTGGTGGAGGCGTGCCGCCTCCTTTACTGGGGCTGCCTCTGCCTTTACCACGTCCTCTCCTATTACCCCTGCCGTAACCCTGGGTAGACTGTTGGCTGTTGGTGTTCCACTGTGTACCCTGCCCCTGTGAATAGTTAGATCCTCTCTGGGAATTTTGGCCGCGTGGGCGACGAAAATTACTATTCCCTCTCTGGTTAGGGGGTTTATTGGTTAACTGGCCAAGGGACTTGAGTGTCTCGTATTCGTCCTTGGCATTCTTCAGCGCGTCTTCGACCGCCTTACCAAACAACAGATCGGCTTCCACTGGTTTGGCCAACAATGATGCCTGGGTTTCTGCCTTAAAACCAGACTGCCGTAACCACGCATGTCTCTTGATAACAGTACCTTCTGCTATCAATCTGCCTGCGTTGTCCGCGGCGTCAAAAGTTGCTTTTAAAATGCAACCAGACACGGCTCTACCCTCTGCGGAAATTCATGCTAACTGGCCCTTTAAGGGTTCTGGTGCAGAGGCTATGAGTGCCGCGACTTCTTCCCACTGATGGCAGTTGTAGCTGTCCAACAGGGTGGTGGAGTTTGCAATCCTTGCCTGATAGGCGGATGTTGAGGCTACTTTCCTGCCGAAACCATATAGTTTTTTGCTCTCCTTGTCTGGAGGAGCTTCAGACGATGACAATGGTGTTCCAGCCCTCTTACGAGTGTTAGTGACAACTAGGGAGTCCGGCTTCAGATGTCCTCTTATATAGAGAGGGTCAGACTGGGCTGCCCTGAAAAGTTTTTCAACTCTGGGATTGACTGCTCTGGTGAGGTTCGGGTTCACCAGGGACAGGCCTATTCTTCTCTGAATAGACTTAAGGATAGGGATGGTCTGGGCAACCGGCCTCCTTTCTCCCACTAACTCCTCGGCGAAGTCCCTCTCCTCCTGGACACCGTGGGTGTCAATATGGAAATGTTCTGCTGCACGTGCGAGAACCTCGTTCAGAAGGGGTTGGTTATCCACAGGGGAGTCGGTAACCGGGGCTTCCTTCTCTACCGGGGAATCTACTCTGTAGGTTTCAGGGTCTTCCTCTTCCTCTTCTTGGTCCTCATCATCCCCATAGTAGCCCGTCCCGGTTTGCTCTTCTACCATGCCAAAATCTTGGTCCTCACCAAAGGAAGCCTCTCCTTGATACAGTGAGTATGGTCGTGAGTATGGTTGTACCTCGAAGGGGTCTGTAGACCTCATCGGTGTCTCAAACCGGGGCTTCTTTCTCGGGGGGATAGGATCATTAGAGCCTGAGGGTGTAGCCCCTTGTGGATCATATGAAAGGAAATGGTCTGGATTTTTATCGTAAAAGTCAGCCAAAGAAGACATCCTTGACATGACCCTATCTATGTCATCACTCAACCATTTTTTGGAACTGGGAATGACTCTCTCAGAAAGTCTCTGAGATTTATCTTGAGTAGATTTGCTGGTTTTAGAAATATCAGCAGACCTGGTCTTGTCTGTCTGTTTAGGGGGAGTGGAGTGTTTCACAGGTGTGGAAGAGTGCAGGGGCTGCTTCTTCTGCTGTTTTCCCCCCTCCCCGTGAGTAGAAAAGTGTTTTCCCTGTCCCTTTGTGGCTCCGGAGGTTTTCGACGCCTGGCGTCGAGAATTGGGGGTAGAGTCCCTGTCCTTCGAGCGTGGGGCCGCGCTGATCTTGTCTGCGGGCCCCGACTCCTGGAGCGCGGCCTGGGGGTGGAAGTCGTCTTCGTCCTCCGACGATCGAACTTCTGTTAGCCTAGGGAGCGAGGCACTCTTGGCAAGAGTGGATGATTGCTTGGAGTCATGCGGCGATCTCGATCGAGAACGCCCAGAGGACACCGAATCGGACCGTTCTGTTTGTGCCTCTTTCCGAGAACTCGACGTCGTCGAGTCTCGGTTGGACTTCGTGTGTTTAGTGTGTGTGGTGTTTGAAGCGCTTGTGTCGCCGGGGGTCTTCCCCATAGCCGCCCTGCCGGACGACCTTCCGAGGTCGGGGACCTGCGCTCGGCTGTCTTTCGATGCCGTAATGCCCTCGCCGTCCGAAAGTACGGCGTCGCTGCCGTCGTTGAAGGCGCCCTCCGCTGCCATGGCCACCTGCCTGGCGTGGTGGGCCCAACGCTTCGTCAAACGGTCCTTAAGTGTCTTAGGTTTAAACCTACTACACGCTCTGCAGTTCGCTTCGGGGTGGTCCCTCAGCAAGCAGAGATTGCACGTGGCGTGCCTGTCGACCCAAGGGTATTTGCGATTCCACTTGGGGCAGAATTGAAAAGGGGTACCCTCCATACGCACCTTGAGGCAGCGGGCTGGTAAGTGTAGGAAATGTATAGGGTGTACCTAATAGTGTAGAGTATGTCCAACCCCCCACTCTCCCTACTTGCAGGGCCGAGGCCAGAGGCCTTCCAAGGCCCGGGCCGAGGCCAGAGGCCTTCCGAGGCCCAGATCCATCGTGCAGCAGCCGACGGTCGATTTCTTCTCCAAGCTGGCGTCGAGTGTCGAAGTTCGACGTTGGGATGGGGAAAGGATGTAAATTAATAAATATTTTAGAAAAAGTATGGCTAAGGCCAGGGGACTCCGCAAAATGCTTCCGACCAGTATGGCGGAATGTTAAGACGGATTTCTGAACTCTGTCCTGGCGGCGCAGAAGTTCAGAAGGCCAACCTAATTACTTGGAACAGGGTAACCTCTGGACAAGCCAGACCAATCAGGGTAGCGATCGCGGCGGTCAAGACTAGGTCTCAAGAGGGGTGAGGGTGACTGAAAGCCCGCAATGAGCACACAAAGCAAGGACACTTACAAACTACTCCAAACAGGTGTTATATTAAAAATATATACACATTTATTCCAAGGCCTTTAAAACAATGACCGTAGCGAGAAATCACAATACAACTCTAGTAAACCAACACATACCAAACCAATACAATATATATACAAATACAAACAAGTCTAAAGCGTTAGATGCACGAAATGTGTAGTCCACCTAGAAGGGAAGGAAATCAGGCAGTGCGAAATAATGCTTAGACCCAGTCCGCCTTCAGAGGCACCTAACTAAAAGGAAGTCCGAGCCCTACGAAGAGTGGAGCCTTGTGCTCAAAAGTACCTGCGCACGCTGGTGCCAAGGGGCAAAAAAGGGGAGTCTCTTCGAGGGAATCAGGCAGTTCAGTTTAGTGCACAAATGAAGAAGAACAGAGTTCCAGGACTCAAGCGCAGTCTCCACTGTGGGCAGAAGCAGAGCGCGAGTACGGAAAGGCGTGCTGTTTTGACACAGCGGGAAAAAGCTATGGGCTCCTGCAGGAGGGCGGCCAGTTCCTAGCTATGCTACTCACCAGTCCCGGATGCAAGCAGACCCAGGCTTCTCCGCGTCAGTTTCAGTGCTGGCAGGTCCAGGGGAGCAGGGGACGTCTCGTTGTCGTGTAGATTCTGCAGCAGCAGACTTGAGTTAAAGATGTCCCAAACGAAGTGAACCCGCACAGATTGTTACCACAGCCGGGCAACGGAGCGGCCGTGTGTATCTCAGCCAAATGTACACTACTCACTTCAGACCTGGGAACGCCAAGTGTACGAATCGTGTGAGAGTAACAAGGACTAGAAATACAACACAACCTGGCGGCGGTTACAGAGCAAGACGCCTGTGTAGGCTGGTCAGTCTGCTGGATGGCCCAGAGACATTTCCGAAGGCTTAGGTGCAGGAGATGGTGAAGATGCCGAGAATAGCTGTTCCCGCTATTCCAAGGGTCGAAGTACCAGTACAGGCCTTCTGGTTCGATCAGAGGTAAAAAGGGTTTCACAAAGCGACAGCAGTGCAGAGGAGCAGTCCTTCAGCGGGTCACCAGCGATTCCTCGGTTCAGCCTCGTGGTTGCAGGATACTTGGCTCCTGTATTCCTTCGTTCATGAGAACTCAGGAGATCGACATGGTAGTGGCGTTTCCAGCCCCCTCTCATCCACGGTTCCCTTCGTGCCAAAACGGAGGGGACCCAATGGGAGATCCGCTCATCAACACTCACATCATACGTGGACCTATCACGGACCACGGTGGTCCCAGGCATTCACACCACCCTAGACTCTCTGGCACCCAGGATGTGTATTGGGACCAGACATCCCAGCCCACATCCTGGAGGCACACACAAGGCCTGTAGAAGCCCGCGAAAGCATCCGTGTTTCGCGGGAAAGTACATGCCCAAATAAGGAAGGCCCCGGGTCGGCTCGACCTGGGGAAGGTGAAGGGAGCAAGACGGTCAGCGGACAGGACAAAGGAGCCTCGTGGTCTGGCCATTTTGGGAGCCAGGCCACCATTTTGGGCTAAGCGCGACAAACGCGCTTAAAACGCCAAAAGGAGCTCAAAACACAAGAAACGATCGCTGCCACCATTCCCTTCCGTGATTCACTTGCACCGATCAGTTACAATCAAAAAAGAGTATCTAGGGCCTGTAGAAGGCTAGAGACCCAAGAGAGCAGTAACTTAGCTTACAGTGCCCTCTTGTGTCATGTTGCACGAAAGTCGCAACATGATAAAGAAACTACGGAAAACAGCGTTTCCCGGTACTGACTGTCGTAAGGGCATGTCAGTTTCCCCGTAAGAATGGAGCGAAAGCCCAGAGAAGTGCGACAGAACGCTGCACTTCTCTGGCAAAGTCTAGATCATGGTGAAAAACAACAGCAAAAAGTTTAGGGGTTGCCACATGGAAGGAAAATTACCCACAATTACGAAATCTTTCCTAACACTCGCCCTTCCCAGACTATGGACAGGGGCAACTAATCCACCCCTGGATGAGTCTCTTGTTCAGGTCGGTTAAACATTCTGGACAACCCATCAGCATTGCTATGTTGGACACCTGGCCTATGCTCAATAGTGAAGTCGAAGCCTTGTAGACTTATGGACCACCTAAGCAACTTTGGATTCTCCCCCTTCATGTTCATTAGCCACTTTAAGGGCTTATGGTCAGTTTGCACAGTGAAGTGGGTCCCATAGAGGTAGGGCCTCAGCTTCCCTAGGGCCCACACAACAAAGAAACATTCTTTCTCTACCGTGGACCATCTGAGCTCTCTGTCCTTAAGATGGCGACTAATAAAACCAATAGGGTGTTCCTTACCCTTCTCATCTACTTGCGATAGTACAGCTCCTATCCCAGTGTCAGAGGCGTCCGTCTGCACGATAAAAGGTCTTTGATAATCAGGGGCCCTGAGGACAGGGGCCTGGCAAAAGGAGTCTTTTAAGCCATTGAAGGCCTTCTCACACTCGTCGGTCCAAGTTACCTTCTTGGGTTTCTTCGGAGTGGTGAGGGCAGTCAGAGGGGCAGCTATGGTGCCATAGTCTGCCACGAAGTTGCGGTAATACCCCGTGAGTCCTAAGAAGGCTCTCACTTGGGTTTGTGTAGTGGGGGTAGGCCAGTCTTGTACTGCTTGTACTTTACTGGGAAGAGGCTGTATCCTCCCTCCACCTACTTCATGTCCAAGGTAAACCACAGAGCCTTGTCCAATCTGGCATTTACTAGCCTTTATGGTCAAGTGTGCTTTCTGAAGAGCCTGGAGCACAATCCCGAGGTGTTTCACATGGTCTTCCCAGGTGGCACTGAAAACTGCTATATCGTCCAGATATGCAAGACAGAATTCGTCCAACCCATTCAACACATGATTCACAAGCCTCTGGAAAGTGGCAGGTGCATTTTTCAACCTGAACGGCATTACCCTGAATTGGTAAAGGCCGTCTGAAGTAGAAAACGCTGTCTTCTCCTTGGCATGTTCTGCTAAAGCTATTTGCCAATAGCCAGCAGTGAGGTCAAATGTACTGAGGTACTTGGAGGCAACCAAAGTATCCACCAGCTCATCTGTTCGAGGCAAGGGGTGTGCATCTGTCTTAGTGACAGCATTCAGAGCCCTGTAATCCACGCAGAACCTCAATTCAGAAGTGCCTGCCTTTGGAACCAAAACCACAGGGCTGGACCAAGGACTACTAGAGGGTTCAATCACCCCAAGGTCTAACATCTTGTTGACCTCGGTCTTAATATAAGACCGTACTTTGTCTGACATCCTGTATCCCATACTTTTGGTAGGTACACTGTCTCCTGTGTCTATGTTATGTTTGCACCAAGGTGTCAAACCAGGCGACTGTGAAAACAGGGGGGAAAACTGCCTAAGCAAACTTTTCACCTCAGCCTGCTGATCAGAAGTCAGGTGAGGGGCCACTCGGACACCCTCAAAGGAGCTATCTGAAGGACCGCTTTGGAACAGGTCAGGGAGAGGTTCAGACTCCTCTTCCTCAACATCTGAAGCCAGTAGCAGTGCTGCGATATCGAACCTCTTGGGACGAAAGCCTTCAGCCTATTTACGTGAAACACTTTTGGAGCCTGTCCAGGCCTTCCAAGGTCCACTAAATATTTAACCTCACCCAGGGGCTCCACCACGGTGTAAGGGCCTGACCATTTGTCCTGTAAAGCTCGAGGCCTTATGGGATTCATGATTAGGACTTGCTGACCAGGTGTAAAGTTGATGAGGGAAGCTTTCTGGTCGTACCAATGTTTCACCAGCGCTTGTCCTGCCTTCAATTTATCACTAGCCAAGCCCATCAGAAGTACCATCTGTTTTCTGAGCCCCAGCACATAATCAACTACGTTGGTAGTAACAGGGGGAGTGGGCATCTCCCATCCCTCTTTGACTATGGCTAAGGGTCTCCGTACAGGATGACCAAACAGAAGTTCGAAGGGGCTGAAGCCAACATCCTCCTGTGGTACCTCTCGGTAGGCAAACAGTAAGCATGGTAAAAGAAGATCCCATTTTCTTATCTGAGGTTCTTCCAGAGCCCCAATCATGCTCTTTAACGTTCTGTTGAAACGTTCCACCAGACCATTGGTCTGGGGGTGGTATACAGAAGAGAACTTGTAGGTGACCCCACATTCTTTCCACATAGCCTGCATATACTTCGACATAAAGTTGCTGCCATGATCCGACACAACTTCTTTAGGGAAGCCAACCCTAGTAAATATGCCAAGTAATGCTTTTGCAACTGACTTGGCAGTTACAGTTTTCAATGGGATGGCCTCAGGATATCTGGTTGCATGGTCGACCAGCACCAGGATAAACCTATTGCCTGAGGATGTTTGCGGGTCAAGGGGACCAACAATGTCGATCCCTACCCTTTCGAATGGTATTCCCACAACTGGGAGTGGTACCAATGGAGCTTGGATTGTCGAGCCAACCTTCCCAGATAACTGGCAGGAGGCACAACTCCTGCAGTAACTTTCTACTTGCACCCCCATCTTGGGCCAGCAGAAGTGCATGGATAACCTTTGCTTGGTCCTCTTAATACCAAGGTGACCAGCAAGGGGCACTTCATGCGCCAACTGCAGGAGGAAGGGTCTTACAGCAAGGGGAACCACCAACCTCCTATGGTCTCCTTCTGTAGACTCTGTGGGCTCACTATACAGGAGTCCACCTTCCCAATAAATCCGATGCGTCCCAGGAGGTTCACCCTCAAGCTGGGAGCAGGCCTGTCTCCTTAGGCCTTCCAGAGATGGGCACTCACGTTGGCCTTTACTGAATTCGTCCTTATCAGGACCACCTTCTTCTAACAAGTCTTTTAGTTCAGGATGGTCGTTGGGGTCAAATACTTCAGGCATCGCCACCTCCTCGTCAGGCCCGGGCGATTGACCAACTTCCTCCACCGCAGTGGTAGGCGAGCTCGGGGGAATATTCTCTTTCCCTCGACTTGACTTGTTTACTCCTTTCGCCTTGGGTTTCCCCTTCGGCTGGGGCGGCGTTTTGGTCTTGGCCAATGCTGCCCGTGCTTGAGACCGGGTGTAGGTCTTTCGGCAGTGTCTCCTACGAGCCCTAAAGCTCGGAGATCATTACCTAACAAGACCTTTCCTGGGACGTTTCTCTGAATGCTCACTGGAATCCTGACTGCTGTACCATTTAAAGTAAGATTTACAGGTATTACTGGAAACATACGGAGTGGGCCGTCAGCCAACTTAGTGGGCATCACAGTAGCTCTCGCAACTTCCTCTGAGTCTACCAAGGTAGAATCCACTACAGTTTGACTGCACCCACTATCCCTAAGAGCTGGAGTATCTACTCCATTGATCAGCACACTGTCTTTAAAGTAGTGCTTGGTATTATCTGGAATCCTAGCATAAGCCTCTGCGACTTTAGGCTCCCAGGAACCCAGGGAAACTAAAACTACCTCAGCTTCTATCCCGCTGGGCAATGAGTCTGAGGAGAAGGATGCTCCTGTAATCTCTTCTTCCTCGTAGGAGGAGAAGCCCAGATTAGCGGAGTGGACCCCCAAAGGTTTAACCTTACACCGGGGATCCCCCTTCACGTGGTCAGTTGCTCCACAAGCAAAACAAGATCCATTGGGTCTGCTTACATAGGGAGGCTTATTTTAACAAGAGTTCTGTTTCGGAGGCTGACCTCCACTACCCTGTGAGTTCTCTTGTGTCTTACCGTTATTTTTCTTTTTGTGGCCCTTTTGAGAAGAAGATTTATCAGATTCTCCACCGTCCTTATCTTTGGACTTTTTCCCTTCCTCCTGCTTACCAGGATGAGTTTTGTCCTTATGGGACACTCGATGTGACACCCATAAGTCTGCTGCAATGGCCAGCTTCTTAGGATCTATCTCCTTCGAATCGGCCAAATGCTGCTTAAGCTCCGGGGAAGAAGATGCAAAAATGTGTTCCAGCATGACAAGATTTATCATGCCTTCAAAGGTAGAAACCTTATAACCTTCGACCCAGCCAGTTAAGTTTTTTAAGGATTCGGTGACATAAGATACCCAAGTACCACCTTCTTTTTTCTTATACTCTCTGAATCGTTTTAAATATTGGGCCGGAGTCTTTCCAAACTTTAAAATGAGAGTTTGCTTTAACATTGCAAAATCAGCTCGCTCAGCCTTCGAGATTTCCATAATGGCACTACAGCCAGAATGGGGCAGTCTGCTGAGTAACCAGGCAATCCTATCAGCATTGTCAACTTCTTGAACTTCACATGCATACTCAAACGTATTCAGCCAGTCCATAATGTCATTCCTTTCCTCATACACACTGAGCAGATCTTTCGGAAACCGTGGATGAGAGGAGGCCCCAGACCCATGTCCAGGACCCTTGGACCCATTTGCAACCTGAAGCTTGGCCAGTTCCAACTGGTGATCCCTGTCTTTCTGTTTTTCTGCCTGTTCGATTTTTAGTTTGGCTATGCTGAACTCAAGCTCCTTCTGCCTAAACCGCAGCTCTTGCTTCTTGAATTCAAGCATAGCCTCCCCATCAGCACTGGCAGAGGAAACATTAGACATCTCATCCTCCCTGTCCTCGTGGTTGCGGTGGATCAGTGCAGCGGCAGAACCGTCGGTTCTACCAGTGAGAGCAGCCCCACCTCCTTCCGCACTGTCCTCAAAAGTTATAGCGTCAAGCTGCGCTTCTTGCCACGCCACGATTCTTTGGATCATATCCAATTTCGTGCCTTGAGAGGAAACACCTCTCTCCGCACACATCTTTTTCAATGTTTCTGATTTGGAAGCATTTAAAGTTAACAAGGTATTTGTTTGCATACTGTTAGATAAGACTATGGCCTTTTTAAAGTTATACTATAACAATTCACTACGTGTCCTGGTAGGAATAACTTGAAATGCCTTAGTTTGTGCGCAACACTGGATACCTTCAGTCGTATCCCACCGCTGTACACCAATTTGTTAAGACGGATTTCTGAACTCTGTCCTGGCGGCGCAGAAGTTCAGAAGGCCAACCTAATTACTTGGAACAGGGTAACCTCTGGACAAGCCAGACCAATCAGGGTAGCGATCGCAGCGGTCAAGACTAGGTCTCAAGAGGGGTGAGGGTGACTGAAAGCCCGCAATGAGCACACAAAGCAAGGACACTTACAAACTACTCCAAACAGGTGTTATATTAAAAATATATACACATTTATTCCAAAGCCTTTAAAACAATGACCGTAGCGAGAAATCACAATACAACTCTAGTAAACCAACACATACCAAACCAATACAATATATATACAAATACAAACGAGTCTAAAGCGTTAGATGCACGAAATGTGTAGTCCACCTAGAAGGGAAGGAAAACAGGCAGTGCGAAATAATGCTTAGACCCAGTCCGCCTTCAGAGGCACCTAACTAAAAGGAAGTCCGAGCCCTACGAAGAGTGGAGCCTTGTGCTCAAAAGTACCTGCACACGCTGGTGCCAACGGGCAAAAAGGGGAGTCTCTTCGAGGGAATCAGGCAGTTCAGTTTAGTGCACAAATGAAGAAGAACAGAGTTCCGCGACTCAAGCGCAGCCTCCACTGTAGGCAGAAGCAGAGCGCGAGTACGGAAAGGCGTGCTGTTTTGACACAGCGGGGAAAAGCTATGGGCTCCTGCAGGAGGGCGACCAGTTCCTAGCTATGCTACTCACCGGTCCCCGATGCAAGCAGACCCAGGCTTCTCCGCGTCAGTTTCAGTGCTGGCAGGTTCAGGGGAGCAGGGGACGTCTCGTCGTCGTGTAGATTTTGCAGCAGCAGAGTTGAGTTAAAGATGTCCCAAACGAAGTGAACCCGCACAGATTGTTACCACAGCAGGGCAACGGAGCGGTCGTGTGTATCTCAGCTAAATGTACACTACTCACTTCAGACCTGGGAACGCCAAGTGTACGAATCGTGTGAGAGTAACAAGGACTAGAAATACAACACAACCTGGCGGCGGTTACAGAGCAAGACTCCTGTGTAGGCTGGTCAGACTGCTGGATGGCCCAGAGACACTTCCGAAGGCTTACGTGCAGGAGATGGTGAAGATGCCGAGAAAAGCTGTTCCCGCTATTCCAAGGGTCGAAGTACCAGTACAGGCCTTCTGGTTCGATCAGAGGTAAAAAGAGTTTCACAAAGCGACAGCAGTGTAGAGGAGCAGTCCTTCAGCGGGTCACCAGCGATTCCTCGGTTCAGCCTCGTGGTTGCAGGATGCTTGGCTCCTGTATTCCTTCGTTCGTGAGAACTCAGGAGATCAACATGGTAGTGGCGTTTCCAGCCCCCTCTTATCCACGGTTCCCTTCGCGCCAAAACGGAGGGGACCCAATGGGAGATCCGCTCATCAACACTCACACCATACGTGGACCTATCACGGACCACGGTGGTCCCAGGCATTCACACCACCCTAGACTCTCTGGCACCCAGGATGTGTATTGGGACCAGACATCCCAGCCCACATCCTGGAGGCACACACAAGGCCTGTAGAAGCCCGTGAAAGCATCCGTGTTTCGCGGGAAAGTACATGCCCAAATAAGGAAGGCCCCAGGTCGGCTCGACCTGGGGAAGGTGAAGGGAGCAAGACGGTCAGCGGACAGGACAGAGGAGCCTCGTGGTCTGGCCATTTTGGGAGCCAGGCCACCATTTTGGGCTAAGCGCGAGAAACGCGCTTAAAACGCCAAAAGGAGCTCAAAACACAAGAAACGATCGCTGCCACCATTCCCGTCCGTGATTCACTTGCACCGATCAGTTACAATCCAAAAAGAGTGTCTAGGGCCAGTAGAAGGCTAGAGACCCAAGAGAGCAGTAACTTAGCTTACAGTGCCCTCTTGTGTCATGTTGCACGAAAGCCGCAACATGATAAAGAAACTACGGAAAACAGCATTTCCTTGTACTGACTGTCTTAAGGGCATGTCAGTTTCCCCGTAAGAATTGAGCGAAAGCCCAGAGGAGTGCGGCAGAAGGCTGCACTTCTCTGGCAAAGTCTAGATCATGGTGAAAAACAACAGCAAAAAGTTTAGGGGTTGCCACATGGAAGGAAAATTACCCACAATTACGAAATCTTTCCTAACACGGAAAAAAACAATCTGAGGATCCTAGACGCTTGAGGGATCTTGGGTACAGTGGATGTCACAATAGGGATAGTATTACTGGCACGCCCTGTGTCGACGCCCATTTTCGAGTTTCGAAAAACAAACTGTAATACTCCGCAGCTTCCACTAGATGTCGGCCTATGCACAGCATGTGATCTAAGCAGATTCCACAAGCCTCGGAAATATATATATATAATCAAAACCCTTGGCTTGTGCTGCCACAGAGTAATGGTGAGCCTGGGCATGTTGATGCCATACCAAGAAAACGAAAAATCTCCCTGAAAAACGAGCAAACAAAACTGCATTTTTATTTTTGGTTTCCTCATGTATGTCATGGTTACCACAAATGTGTGTATAATATATCTGACTGAAACCTTAGGCTTGTGGCTCTGGGCAGAGTGCTTAAAGACTCAAAGCCTTTCTTTGGCTCAGCAGTGGTCAGGCTTGTGACCCTTCCAGAGTGTCATGGTGAGACTAGGCATGTTGAAACCATGCCCCAGAAACATAGTGAGCAAAAACCTATTACTCACTTCCCTAAGCCCCGAAGGGAACAAACAGTCAGGTTCTATAGATGAGGAACCTGGAAGGAAATATGGGCACATTTACCTGAGGGTGGGATTTGGCCCACGTGTTCCCTGGGAGCAGAAGCCCAATACATCCTTCCTGAAGGTTCCTGGGTCCTAGGACCTTTAAGGGAATTATTATAGTGGTGTGGGAGGCAGGAATCCTCCTAGGCTTAGACTGGGAGTTTGTGTAAGTTAATTTACATAAACCAGCTTTGAGTAGGAGCTGCAGTTAGCATGTCCTGTTAATAGCTGACCTCATTCAATGTTAGGTCAAAACAGGGCTGTAGGCTCTAGTTAACAGATTCGTTGTTCAAGTCTACCTTCTGTTCCTGTTTTTCCATGTTTAGGGGGTGCTACCTGCTGTGTTGTGGCTGCTTCAAGGTTGCTGTTTTATTACAGAGTCCAGCCCAGCAGTAAACTTATACATTGGGAAATGGTAAAAATTACAATAGTCCACATTTCTGGGTACTTCATAATCACACATGTCCTTGTGTATAACAGCTCTTTTTCACACCTTTCTCTTTGGGAGATACCCATTTAATAGACAACACATTTACCTGAGCTTCTCTAAGGTCCAGTAATGAGTTGCTCCGTTTTTCTGATCCTGAACCTCGACTGCCACAATAGTGCGTGGGAAAGGACGTCTTTCTCTCTCTTTCACTGCATGAGCTGGCATAAGATCTGGGGGTAACGGTGAGTATAAGGTGTCCGTAAGGAGCAGAAACTGAAACTGCACCTAAAAACAAACACGTTTATTCAGTAATTAAGTACAAGAGCTTTCTATAATGCAGGTATGTACAGATACATATTTTAAAGTTGTTGTATATTTGAGAAAAATAGATCCATTAAGAGCATTATTGATGACGGTTTGCAAGCAGAGGCGTAAACAGGGTATGGCATGAGTGGCAAGGCCCACACAAAATCTGTAAATACCGACTCAGCAGCACTGTGTAGTCATTAAAAGATGTTAATGTCACTGAGGTAGGCCAAACTACGTTAGATTCAGGCCCCACGTGTTACACAATCCTGGCTACACCTCTATTTGCAGGTAATATTTTAGTCAGAACAAATTCTGTATTCTTACTTGAAATGTAGGTTCACACAATGAACTCACATCCCTTGAAGCTTGTCCACTTGCTAGAGGGAGGAAGAACGAGGGAGTCTGGTTAACAAGTTAAGATGGAATGTTTGCAACACAGTGGTATTTAATTATTTCTGCAGATTTTTTTTTACCTTAGCATTATTGTTTAGGCAGGTGCAGAATCACTATCCAAAATTGGGAAAGGGCCAGCTGTCACAGCACAAAAGTGTCCAGCATAGTGATTTGGACGAGCATTGCAGTTTAAAATATTCATGTTAGAGGGCACTTGTCTGTGTAGTGTCTCATGGTAGAAGAACACATTTCAATACTTCATGGGTTAGGGGACTACGACATACAATCCTACCTGTCAACACAGGTTCCAGTGAAATGGCAGATAGAGACTTGTAATGCCTCCTGTCTTAAGGCCCTTAGAATGTTTCTTAGTAAGAAATACTTGGATTTGATTACAGTTTGCCACTTGTCAAAGGCAATGATTTAAGAGATTGCATAGAACACTTAGGCTGTAAATATTATTTGACAGAAATGTAATGGGTTTCATTCAACACAGAGCTTTTCAAATGAATGTGTATCTTTATATCGTGTAACTTAATTTCAAATATATTCGGAATATGTAATGCCTTTACTATAATGAAATTAGTTAATGCAAAAGTTTGTGTTTTAAGCATCCATTTTACATGAATATGCAGACTTATACTAATTATATTGTCATTATGCGAGGAGATGATAGACAGAATGTGTATTTAAAGTGATACAGATTTAACTACATTTATTGATAGGCCTCCACTTTATTACATTTTCGTTACCAGTAAAGATTACACAAAGAACATTCTTTCCTTTTTACATTTAACCTCGAAATGGTCCACTTGGTTTAACTGTAGTTAAACTACTGTGTTAATCCATGGCCCAGCTCGTTCAGACCAGGAATGTAAGTGTCTGTTTCCTGTAAAACTAAGTGACTAAGCCATGAACTGAGGTGAGTAGACAACTGTTTATACTCAGAACAAAGGGACTTGTTTTAAAATACCAGGAAAATAGACCAAAGTGCAAACTACATATTGGATTCAGCTCAATTCAGGAGACTTGTATTTTTAAGAGAAAAGCAAGGCCAAAAGGTTCAGAAATCAGATAAGCATTTAATGGCACATTCAGAGGAATGGATGTATACACACGCTGTAGACCTTGACCTGGCATAGCAGGAAGGCCTCATTCATCATTTGTCTACTTCACCTGGTTAAAATGCTCCCTTTGTTTCTCAGGGCATCTGTTTGAGCAGATATTTTCGGTTTATGTCAAGACCCCACAAAACATGTAATGCAACCAAAGAAATGCATTTAAAGTGACAAAAATAGTGAAATATATTAACGTCTCAAATGTTTTAACCCTTCGTTTAATTAGAAAAATAAGACTAGATTTGAAGTCAGCCAAGGTGGCCCCAATCATATGCATATGGGATATATATCAAACTGTATTAAATATTAATAAATCACATTTTTATAATACTGCCATCCATGCAGCTACAGAAAATGTAAGAATGTCTCTGAATATAGAATTTTCTTGTGATTCTGAAATTATTGGTCACATTATTGGCACATGTCCATACAAGAAATGACACAGTAAACACATATTTCGTCCTATGTGAATATCATTTCTGTGGGAAGAGCTAACAGACAGCTAAACACACTCCCCTATGGCATTGAAAAATGCATTGGCTGAATAGAAATAAAGAGGAGGATTATAGTGGGTGTCAGTAAGTGAAGGGAACCTAACACAGGCACTGCCAATCCAAAGTTGCTGTGTCATACAATGCTGCATGGGTGGAGTTTGTAGGGTTCTTAAAGTTAAACAAATGAGAAGAGAGGGGTGGACCTTCCCAAGATAGGACCAGAATGCCTGAGGGGGAGTTGGAAGCAGGGGTACAGAGTGAGCTGTTGATGTCCTTACCTGCCTAGGACCTTTAAAAGACACAACAAAAGTGAGTACATTAACCCAAGAGCATTCAGATAAATGTCCTGATAATTAATTAAATCCCAGACAGCAATACAAAGGGCCTCATCACGAGTTGGGCTGTATCGACGGCTGTAATAATGCCGACTGTAATAGCCCTAGCACCGACCGGCCCGGTGGCATTACCACCGGATCACGGGTTGGGCCTTAACGGTAAATACCCATTCCTGATTGGGTCCTTTGGATCCAATGGGGAATTTTCGGTGCTAATACTGCAGACTAAACCAGCCGGCTGTAATACCGCCGAAAACAGCCCAACTCGTGATGAGGCCCAAAGTATTTTGGAAGAACCCTTTTACAAGCCATGTCACTAAAGATGGACCGGGTCTGTAAATTAGGCTTTGTGGTAACATATTTAAAATAGAATGCCCTAGGAGCTATAATTGTGCAGGACATGTTAACTATCTAACATTAAACAATTATTTATTACTACCCCGAGTTTTCACAGTAACAATTTATATGATATGATATGATATGATAGTTTATTTATATAGCGCCTATACACAATGTGTTTCAAAGCGCTTCAAGGAGGGAGGGGACATAGGAAAAATACAGTTACATTCAGCAAAAGTCCTTGAAACAATACAGAATGTGAAAATAACTATCATAATAGGCCTGTCGACATTTCTGATAGTGCAAGTGCATAGAACAAGTAAGGCAAGAGGTGATGGAAAGGAAGGAAAACAGAGCAAGCAGTAACATTACTAAGTCTGACGACAATTTACGCAGTGCAGGTGGTAACAAGAGGCGGGGTGGGAGGGGGGGGCAAGTGGACGGAGGGGGGAAGGAGAACAAGACACGCTACTGATCAAAAAGTCAGTGACAAATTGAAAAGCAGGGGAGGGGGAGGGGGAGAACAAAAAGAGGGGACAGACAAGCTGCTATCAAGAGTCACGGAACAGATGATAGGAGTAAGTGCTAGGAGGCGGAAGTCTAAGAGGGGGGAGAAAAGGAGGGGGGAGTAGGAGGGAAGTTGAAGAGGATGGAAATGAGGAGGGGGGGTGGAGCGCAGAGCAAGAGGGGGGGCAAGCACGGTGAGGGCACACAGATACTCACGGGGGGGCAAACTGAATCTCAGGGGGGCAAACAGTCTCTCACGGGGGGCAGGGGGGGCACACAGATACTCACGGGGGGCAGGGGGGGCAGAGGGGGGCACACAGATACTCACAGGGGGCAGGGGGGGCACACAGATACTCACGGGGGAGCAGAGGGGCACACAGATAGTCACGGGGGCAAGGGGGCACACAGATACTCACGGGGGGCAGGGGGGGCACACAAATACTCACGGGGGGCGGGGGGGCACACAGATACTCACAGGGGGGCAGGGGGGGAAGGGGGGGGCACACAGATACTCACTGGGGGGCAGAGGGGGCAGGGGGGGCACACAGATACTCACGGGGGGCAGGGGGGGGCAGGGGGGGCACACAGAAACTCACGGGGGCAGGGGGGCACACAGATACTCACAGGGGGGCAGGGGGGCACACAGATACTCACGGGGGGCAGCAGGGCACACAGATAGTCACGGGGGGCAAGGGGGCACACAGATACTCACGGGGGGCAGGGGGGCACACAGATACTCACTGGGGGGCAGGGGGGGTCAGGGGGGGCACACAGATACTCACGCGGGGCAGGGGGGCACATAGATACTCACAGGGGGCAGGGGGGGCACACAGATACTCACGGGGGGGCAGGGGGGCAGGGGGGGCACACAAACTCACGGGGGGCAGGGGGGCACACAGATACTCACTGGGGGCAGGGGGGGCAGGGGGGGCACACAGAAACTCACGGGGGGCAGGGGGGGCAGGGGGGACACACAGACACTCACGCACAGAGGGGCCGGCGATCCGGTGTACCACGGTGGACAGCAGTAGACAGGGCCTTAGGAGTGGACCTTGTGAGGAGGGCCGGCCAAGCCTGCCGGCCTTCCCATTGGGCAAGATGTAGGCGCCCATAGCCAATCCCGTACCCCCAGCAGCAGTGTGCTCAGCACTCCGGTGCAGGCACAGTGAAACGGCCATTTTTGAATGGCGATTTTACAAATGAAAAGGCATGGTGCAATGCAAGGTGGCACACAACGGAGCGGTATTGAGGCTCCAAAATGTCAGTACATTCATGCGGATGATGTGCTAAACAAGCAAAGATATTAAAATGTTCATCCATGCTGATGCGCCGATGCGCGCCTCTCGTGGGAGCCCAATAGAGTGGGGCTTACCTTAGCACCAGAGTCCGACACGTGCGAGCAGGCAGCACGTAGAATGCAGGGGGGGAAGAAAGATGCAGCCGCTCCGGCAGCCGCATGAGAGATTCAGCCAGGATGAAGGAAAGTGCACCAAGAGAGGGCCAGGAGTGGGCCTTGTGAGGAGGGCCGGCCAAGCCTGCCGGCCTTCCCATTGGGCAAGATGTAGGCGCCCATAGCCAATCCCGTACCCCCAGCAGCAGTGTGCTCAGCACTCCGGTGCAGGCACAGTGAAACGGCCATCTTTGAATGGCGATTTTACAAACGAAAAGGCATGGTGCAATGCAAGGTGGCACACAACGGAGCGGTATTGAGGCTCCAAAATGTCAGTACATTCATGCGGATGATGTGCTAAACAAGCAAAGATATTAAAATGTTCATCCATGTTGATGCGCCGATGCGCGCCTCTCGTGGGAGCCCAATAGAGTGGGGCTTACCTTAGCACCAGAGTCCGACACGCGCGAGCCAGCAGCACGTAGAATGCAGGGGGGGAAGAAAGATGCAGCCGCTCCGGCAGCCGCATGAGAGATTCAGCCAGGATGGAGGAAAGTGCACCAAGAGAGGGCCAGGAGTGGGCCTTGTGAGGAGGGCCGGCCATCAAAACGCAAACATCCCCTGTGAATTACTTAGAGCTATTCTCCAGTTGTACACAAAAAATAAGGCCAGGGTCAGGTATGGGAGTGGTGGAGACTGTTCTAGACAGTTCTCTGTTGCGAGGGGTGTGAGGCAGAGTTGTGTTTTTCCCCCACACTCTTCTCCATTCATATTAATGATATCATTATCTAACTCCCCACTGAACTTGCGGATTCCCCTGAAACTAGGTGGGTCAAAAATCACTATCCTCATGTTCACAGACAATGTAGCGATTTTATTTCTCGAATGCCAAGTGGACTTAAAAAAATACTTGCTGGCCAGTTTGAAAAATTCTGTGACATGAAGGGTTTATCTGTTAACACATCTAAAAACAAACTGATGAGGTGTGGAAAGAGGATGAAAAAATACACCAATCTATCTATCCGTATCAGTGGCCAAGAGATGGAGGAATGTTAGGCAAAGTTTGCATGCAGTACCCTCTGGGACCACTACACACAACTATAACTACAGGTGTTAGCAAAACTAACCTTTGGTATAAGTCTGTACCACACAGTTTTTGGTAGCGAGCTGAGCAGCCAGGCTTATCTCAAGAGAGAATGTGAACTTGTAAAGGTGTTACACAAAGGTCTACAATGACAAGCATTCAGATAGACACTTATACTTAAGGTTTCTTGTTAAAAACAGTTATTAATTTATTACCCAATCATTTATAAAGCATTCAATAAATGAGGCAACCCATATTACACAAAAATTATACTACAATACTGAATACTAAGCAGTTGAGTTCCCTTGAAGTAGGAGCAAAATAGCATTGAAGTAGAGCAAAAAGGCAAACTGTGTTGTAACCATGAATTGGGGAGTCACCATGAGACACTTATTGATTTGATGAATTGCGAGGGAGCTAGCAGTCTCCCCAGGCTTGCCTATTTTAGGTTGATGTTGTATTCCTTGAATCTTGAACATGTTTGGCTTTATCCTAGGTCAACATTGGGAAATGATAGCTCAATTGTTAAAACTGCCTTTAGATATTGGGCTTTTAGCAATAGGATTGCTAACTGTTTATCCTTAACCTCTGGTTGGCACTACCTGGAAAATAAAGCCACATGGTAGTGCGAGAATACATAATGGATATAAAGTCGCCATTTGCACGTGCACTCTTTGTGAAATTCAGGTTGAATATTTTTCCATTGTCACCTTTGATGAATATGTGGTATAGAACCGAGAACGTTTGTTGCCCCTTCTGTGAAGGCATTTACAAATCTGTGCAACACTTAATGTTTGTATGTCTGGGGTATTACAGAATTTGTACAGGCAATCTTAAATTTGCCTGAAAAATGATGGCATTAGCACGTTAGATTGTGCAGATACCTTTCATAAAATCTGTCTGTGGTGTTTGCAGTTTGAAATTACCTGCTTACGACCTGGAAAAGAAGAAAAGTCAAGCTAAAGTTTCTGGGATGATCAAGTTTTTAAAGTGCACCTTTTTTCTTATTCATGAACTGATTTGTGAATTCTATGACTTTTTTTAAAATTGTTGTTTTTACAATTTAATATGCACTGGGCTTTTTATATATGTATGTTCTTCATGTTATTTTGCTTTTATGCCTTTCTAGACGAAATAAAGTATCTCTGATAGATTGAATTTATATCAAAGTTTACAGCATGGCATATAACTTGACTCATAGATTTTCATTGATTGATTGGCTTCTTGACCTATAAAAAACATGGTTTACAGAAAGGAAAACATCCTGAATAGAGTGTTCTACTCTTCAAAGTGAATAGGAAGGAGAATCATTTCCCACCTTCATTCACAAGACAATAATGTCAATTTAAAAAAACCAACGCCATTTTTGCAAATAACATTGTGCAGAATAGAAAAGATTCTTAATGCCAATTAAAATGAAGTGCTGATTCCTTTACTATTTCAATGTTATAATCTCATGCTTGTCTAATGCTTTAATACATAAAGGTATTATGCCCTCTGTGATGTGCCCCTTTTCCCCAAGAAGGAACCACCCCTGTTTAGGACTAGCACAGTGAGCCAGCTGTGTAATATAACCCCTCAGGGACAGGGAAAGCAGGATCTCACTGGGGGTGACACCACCCCCTTTAGGGGACAATGATCCTCAAGCAGAGGTGCTTTCATACGTCCCTATTGTATTAAAGCACGCCGGTTTGTAGGATATATGGCAGTTAAAACATATCCTAACATGCAGGGCCCTTTAAAGGGGACTGGCTTGATTTCTGACCCTACCTTGATGATGCCCCACCTGACACAAAGGACCAATGGTGTCATTTCTCTGGTTCCAAGAGAAAACTGAAAAGGCTCGGGCCCATGAAGGAAGTGGAAGAGACATCCCATCACCGAAGTCAAGCAGTCTGCATCGGAGCACTGAGGAGAAACTGGATCCCTCACACTTAACTGGAGGCAGGACTACGTTGGAGGTGTGGTAGTTTGAGAGCCCACAGAATGATGCTGAGCTCATGGAGGAGGCAGAGAGCACCATGCCGCCTGAGCAAAGAAGGAATCAACTGCATCTGTAACAGTTGCTGGCATCTGCCAAACCCAACGCCGAAGTCCTGTCACCAGGGAACGAGCGCGAAGAACCGACAGTAAGGACATCAGAGTAACAATTCCACAGCAACTGATGCAGCCATCTTCCCTGACACACACCACCGCAGGAACAAAGGTACGGGGCATGAGTGAGGCAGTGGGAGGAGAGTGGAAACACACCAATGAAGCCTGTTAGGGGCGAACAGTGAGCATAGCCTACAGGTGGCTGATACGGAGTCTAACCATCATGGGGTGGACATTAAGAATGTCCCCTGAAGGGGTGTAACTAGACCCAAAAGCCTATGATGGGCAGAGAGTATAAATACCCCACTGGGAGTGAAACTGACCATAACCCACAAGGGGTGGACATCAAGAAGATCCCAAAGAGTGATGAAACTAGAAACAGAAACCCACGAGGTGCCAAAAGTGAAAATACCTACGGGCAGAGAAACAGAATGCAGGGCTGATAATGAGAATAGATCAGCAGGGGCTGAATAGAAGACAAAAATCCTAAGGCCACAGAGGCCAGGAATCCTATGATGGGAGAAGATTGAGAATATCTCACAATGGGGTGAAAGGAGACCAAGAAACTAGGGGCCTGAAAGGTCTGTTAGCTCGAGCCGAGCTAAAAGTTGTAAGTGCAATATCCCAAGGAAGCTAGCAAGTGCCAACGACTTCTATGCAGAAGTAACCTTTTAGAACTGTTGTGACAGTTTGGTTGGGGTCTCAGTAAGATTATCCATGAGGAGCAAAAGACACAAAGCAATGAACTCTGCACAATATCACCAGGCCAGGGCCTGCGAGAGACTGAATAACCAGAGAGAGAACTGGGTGGGGATCATAAACCAGCCAGCAGAAGCTAATGTATAGTGAAGGCAATTTACTTAGGCCAGTTACATTGTTTAGTTTTAAAGGAAGGGCAAGCATAGGTGAGAATAGGTCTAGCCAGAGGACAGCATTTATCTGAGACATCCTGACAAGCACCTGTCTTATTTTCTATGTGTTTAGTGTACCTTCATAACAGAGAAAGGGCTTGTTGAGGTTTTATTTTCTTTAATAAATATTGTTGAATCAGGTCTACTTGTCCGTCTCCAATGTTTGACATACTACACCTTCAAAATAAAAGATTCTACCCTGAAACCAGGTTTTTGGAGTAGGTAACCAAGTTAACCCTACCAAACATTCTTGCACATAAGTCCAAGCTAGAAACCAATGGTGTCCAACATTTTAGAGTTGAATCAGCCCTAGAAAAGGAAAGTCAGAGAGCACTAAATGAATTGTGATGTTGCAATCATGTATTCTCAGAACAATCTTTTTTTAAAAAAAAAAATCAATATCCAATGACAATTTGCATGTTTATATTACAGATGATTTAATTTTTTTGTCTACAATAGTTATTCAGATTTGCTTTTATGCGAATGGATGTTTGTGTGCACTGTGAATGTAAAAATGAGCACGCGTAGGCACGTTGCTTTCTTTTCTGCAGACAAGCTGCCTGAATTCATATGGAATCCTGTGTGCGATTTCCCCATCTCTTAAAGTTATGGGACAAACTTTACTTTCAGGATGTATTATTTAAAATAAAACAGAACATTCACAAAAAAAGCAGCCTGCTTCATGTCCCAGATTTTGGTGTGGGAATGACATTTTGAGGAGTGTTAGCTCGGGGATATTTCTCCATAAAAGGAAACAAACTTTAGAAATGTTAATACATTTCATAGATAGAAGTCATTACAAGGTAAATGGTGCAACCTTCTATAGCAGGTAAAGAACCACAAAAAGTCTCTCTGCAAGACAAATGCATTCAAATGGTCTCGCTCTGAGAGAGACTTGATGATGGAGCAACTCTGTTGAGAGTTTTGTCTAAGGTGTTCCCTGCTAAGAGTGGCGTGGATATAAAGCACTTGAGACTGGGTGAGTTCTTGAATTCGAGTATCTTCTGGTGGGAGAAGGAAGTAATGAACATTGACTTTAGGGATAATATAATTACAGATGAAATTATGACTCACCTTTTTTTTCAACTCAACACTGATAGCGTTGGCCTCTTTTAAGAAAATGGCATTTCCCCACAACAGGTCTCGTAGAGAGGTGAACTGGTACCACTTCCACTTCCTGAAAGCCCAGAGGGCCAGCTCAAACTCTTGCTCAGTCCACTGTACTGAAAGACAAAATAAACCACAATGCCATCATTCTAAAGAAAATATTTAGGTAAGGGCCCTGCAAACGCACACCCCTCTGCAAACACATACATGTACTGGTAAAGATGCTGCCTTCTGCTGAAGCTCATCCAGGCCTGGCCTCACTCTGAACTATCTCTCCACTAAGAGCTGATTTTTTCTTATAGTCCCTATTTGCTGCTACCATTTCGAAATTAATGATCCGTGTTTCTTTGCATTTTATACTATACAGTGTAGCAGCAATTTGACCTGCTAACTTTACTTGTCTTTTTGCCCCAAAATTCTTGTAAAATATTCCTAAATGTCATACAAATGACAAAATTTACATAATTCAATTACTAAATGGGAGTTATGATTTTTGCTCATTGCCCCAGACTATTACTTGGCACCTCTACCCAACACATTCTCTGTTTCCACATCCAGGGAATAATGGTGCGAAACGGCAAGCACAAAACCTTGATTACTGGACGTGATGTAAAAGAAAATCGATATTTATGGCAATCCACGTTAATCTGCTAGAAAACGATTGCAGTTATGACTGAGAATTGCAAAACGTTTTATGTGCCAATTTGTAAATAGGTGAGTTGGGAAGGAATTTGCAGGGGGTGGGATGGGAACGCTAAAAACACAGAATTATATCAGACAGGGATACACAATGCAATATATGTCAAACATTCATCATTGGGAAGAGGAAAGGATGACGAGGCAAGGGCAGGAAGTGTTAAGGATTGGGTGTGGGGCTATATAAAAATACAGACCAGTAAAAAAAATATAGCACTGGAAAAGCCAATGAAGCTATAGATTTGCCAATTAGCTCAAAAGCATGCTTTATGCTCCAGAAAAATGTTTTGTTTTATAAGGCACTGCTATTTTACACTTTGCTTTATTAACCCAAGATAGACAGTTCTCAAGGTTGCAGACAACCACATATGCATTTCACCCTCAGCAGGAGTGGCCTGGGAAGAGAAAGAGGCCCTGGAAATAATTTTCAAAGTGGCCTGATATTACACATTTCCAGACATGCCAAACCCTTTTCCTATGAGAACATTTCGAAATAACACACAAGAGAGGCCCAGGGAGCAGAGGACTACCAGGAAATCTCCAGGGTTCCCTATAGGTAGGTCCACCCTTGACCCTCAGTAGAGATTAACAAGCAGTATATTCTGACATCCTTGTGATTGGAGCATTGGTATATGTTTAAAAAAACATTACTGTATAGTTTTACATCATAATAGAGGGCTGCTCTGTAAGACAAAGACAATTTTCTGGAGCAAACGGTATCCATTTAAGATAATGTGTGAAGCTATAATGCATTGGTAAGTGACTCTGGACTCAAGGTGAACTGAAGAGACCTCATCTACTCTCACATTTCAGGTAGAAGTTTTTCATGCTATTTTAAAACCACCTCAACATTTCTAATGGTATTTGTGCTCTATTCATATCTCTCTCTCTCTCTCTCTCTCTCTCTCTCTCTCTCTCTCTCTCTATATATATATATATAATATATATTAAAGGGCCAGTGGTAACGGCCCTGTAGTTATGGTTAAATTGCTCAACCCACAGGAGGAGCACTTTTTGGGCGGCTTATAGCTTTGCTCCCCCTGGACGAAAACTTTGGTGACTGAGGTTTAGCCTGTGGCCATGGGCAGTGGCCAGATTGTCCGAGTCATGGAATAAGGTCATGACCCGGACAATCTGGCTACTGGCCATGACCACGAGGGATGACAAATGGGGTTAAAGTGGCCATGCCCACCTGGGACCAGCTATGTGGTAAAGATATTCAAAAGTGTGATAGGTTTGAAATGGAAAAGAATGTGCTTGTGCTAATATGGTTATAGGGTTCTCTCTTCGCCTTCTGCAGGCTGCCATGGAAACGGAAGAGGGGCTATGAACGAAGCACCGCCTTCCCTTTCAATGGTGGCCATCTTGGAAAAGTATTTTCCTTCCTAAAGCAGGACGCCACAGGGGTGCTAATGGCCTTCATCCCCCATTGCAGGGGCTGGAACAGGGATAACAGTCCGGATTGCTCATTATTCACCCTCGCTTCGGTTGGGCTGATAACTTGGACTGCCAGGCTGTTATCCCCCGTTCCAGTCACTGGAACGGGGGATGAACACCACATTATTCCCATTAGCATAACACAAAATTCTAATGGAAATGTTGGAAAATCTTATTGAGTCTGTGTACTTTAATGAGAAATGTAAAGTAGTTGGAGTCTATAAGATTTTTTTTTAGTTCTACTTTTTAACTGTGAAAGGTGGTTCCTTAATTTTATGTATTTTCTTTTTTGCAGGAGTGGTTAAAATGAAAGATGGGAAGGGAAATGAGGGAAGAGGCACCAAGCCTATCAAGGGGCAGGTGGACAGAGGAAGATGTTGCACGTGTGTTTCTTTTATGGTAGGGGCAGTGTTTCTCATGCTCCTCGATTACAACTACAAAAGCACTTTGAAATTGCTTTCCCCTGAAGACTGGTGTGTTTAAGTATATACAGAGGACTGTTGTCTTCGAAAGATATGGATCAACAGCCTCTTTTATTACTTTCAAGGTAGCTGATGGGATTTGGTGTCCCTCAGAAGTATGCTTTGTGGTTACAGTATTGTTTGAGGGCGATGAGGTTCAGGAAGACAGCCTACTACTTGCTAAGAAAGTAACAACCTTTCTGAGAGCATTGCAGTGGTTGGATTTGGTGTGGCAGCACATGGAGGTGGTCCCGTAGGAGTACTGTCCTTGTAGTCCGCTGTTAGGCAGAAACCTGTGCAGTTCCTTTAGGGACCACTGCAAAAGGCGCTGGTTGGCAGTAAACCCAATTGGTAGCAGTCTGTACCACCCAGATTTACCTGGTAGCTGTGGCTGAGCAGTCAGACTTCTCTCAAGATGAGTTAGGCAGTATATAGAGTATACACAATAGGTACAGAGATACAGTAGTACAAGCAAACACTGACCAGAGCTTTGGTGTAAAAGTATATAATTATTTAATTAAAGACACACTTGTAAATTACACTAGCACAAAAAGAGGTACGTAAATTCAACACACAGTCACTATTATATATATACCACCCTGATTACTTATTAGACAAGTCTTAGTGAGAAACACCTCTTATTTTCAGACAGAGGTGAGCGCTTATCCTAAGATGGCACTCTAATAAGTTATAGAAAAAGGGAGGGAAAAGGCAGAGTTATGAAAGCACACAATATCAATACTTTTCAAAGAACCACAGTGAGGCAGGTTTAGGCAAAGTCTACTGGAGAGCAAGGAAGTTCAAATGCCAGGCCCACTCTTAGAGAGAGCAAGCGAAATGTGTCCAGGATCACACAGTGGGGTTATGCCCAAAGAGTCTTTGTAGATAGTTCACAAAAGATTGAGTCAGGAAAAGTTAGTTAACAGGCCCCAGGCTAACCCAGGTTAGAAAGTCGAGGATTTACTGTCCCCCCGAACGATCTGTCGCAAGGGAAGCCAGGCGGGACACAGTACCTGTAATGGGAAGAACGCTCCAGCGTGGGCAGTTGTTCCTGGAAGCGGGTTCAAGTCGGTGTTTCGTGCAGAGGAAGAGGAGGTCTCGACGTGGAGGAAAGATGAAGGTCGTTGCACTGCCAGGGAAGAAACCAGCCGCAGAGTTTTCTGGTTACAAGGTACTATCCTTTTCTTCGTGGTAGTGGTAAACCGTGGTATTCCGGTTGCCGGGGTGCTTGGCACAGGCAAGGCGGCCACGAGATGGTCCAGGAAGGCGAAAAGATGGGCAAACTGGTTATCCCCACCAGTCAAAGGAAGAAGACTCTCCGGACTGGAGATCTCCTCTGTCGTCGGGAAAAGTGGTGAGACGGTTCAGCAGGGCTCCACCGGGGGTGTCGTCATTGCAGGTCAGCTCGGCTTCTCCCTCCTCGGATTCTTTAGGTGCTGTGGCGACTTCTGAAGTTCCAGTCCCCAAAGCCCTGCTTTTATGCAGAAAACCCCCATTCATTCAGCCTAGCTGTCACTCAAACATGCTTAGTGGTGAGCCAGGCGGCTCACCACTTGGGCCAATCACACAAGAGTGTGACTTGAGTTGCTGAGGCAACTCAGTCCAGGGTGCCTAAAACCCCTCCCACGCCCCCTGTGGTACCCAGACAGAGTGGCACCACTTTTGGAGGCTTCTGTGGAGAAGCCCGCCAAAAAGTGGAACACAGGGCTCGACTTGGGTTGGAGTCACAGAAGCGAACACAAACGCCATTTTGGGACCAAGTTTTGGCAAAAAATACCAACCAGTGAATTTATATTAATTTAATAAACCGGCGGTATGTTCGAGGCTATTTTAAAAAGTGATAGCCTCGAACAATGGGAAAATCCCATAGGAATATATTTGCAGTCGAATATAAAAAGTAGTATCCATTGCCACCAGCCAAAACTTGGTCGGGGGGACTGGACAGTGCCCCCTCGAACAACAGACCCCGGAGCAATCGAATTGCGCCGACCAGTATGTCCACAATATGAGGGTTTGTACTGGTTCTGTTCACAATTTAAGACTAGTAAAGCCAATGGTGACTTTACATGCCCTGGGAGACAGTAGTCAGTCCCAGGGAATGGAGTCTATGTTTGGGGGTCGCTACGACACCCTTGGGTTACTGCACGGAGGGTGCTGTGTAACCCACATTTCAAAAACACATGAAGCCCTATGGGGTAAAGGACCCCATAGCCCATAGAACACATACAAAGTGAAAGGAACACCTCAAATCATGTCTAAGAGTGGGAGAAAAAGAGTCTCACTCTTAGCAGGAGAAAAAAATAAACCCCAAAAATCCAGCAAAGCTGCTGGGGGACTCACTAGGTTTGGGAAATTAGCCTTTACAGAGAATTCTCCCTAACATCCGCGACTGAGTAAAGTTGCACTCAGTGCATTTCACTTTGGTAGCTTTAGTCTTTGGTACATTCCCAACAGTGGTAAAGAAGTGCCACACCCATGATTCTCTCTGGGTGCTAGAGGTAGGCACTTCTTGTACCTCATCTTCTTGGTCTTCTTCATTGTCTTTGGAAGTACTGCACTTTTTTATGTGTAGGTCCTCCAGCTGGTGGTGGTGGTAGCTCTTGGGGAGGAGGGATGGCAATAGCTGATGCCATTTTTAAGTTAAATAGCAATTTTGCTAATATTCTTCCAAGTATGTACTTTTTATTAGATTGTTAATGGATAATGAGTGAGTATTGGTATAGGAGCTGTTCAAGGGTGCATTTTGAACTTTAAAGTTCCTAGATCAGTAGAAAATGCAGTTCCGAACTGTCAACGAAGCACGGACCCGATCGCGAAGTGCGGACGCGTCGCGGACACTTCATAATGCCGCGCAAGTGCATGGTTACGTGGCACTGTCCGGAAGGTCCGCAGTGACGTCAGATGTTCGCAGACATCGACAGATGGAAAAACACTGGAGAAAGTAGCAAAAAGTGTAAAGAAGTGTTAAAAATGATGCTAGATGTCTTGTTTATTGTCCTACTTGTTTTTCTGTGTTTGAAACTTAGCATAAATTTGATTTTCAATTCTAAGTTGTGTATTTAATGGTAATACTTGGTGTGCCTTTGCTACTTTAATTAGTTGTAAATTTTGAAAATTTTAAATAAAGTTGATTTTAAAAAAATGATGCTAGAGGTGGGAAATGGTAGAGTTTTAAGGTGAAACTTTGTAAATTGGACAAACATGTTGCTATAATGGGTTAAGTATGATATTCGTAAGTTGTTAAAAAAAAGCATGCACTGGTAAAAACCCATGACATTCATTGAAAAAACTTTATTAAAGGGATGTTATGGTTAAGTTACACTGGTAACAAGTTGTTAGGGAGAATTCTCAGAAATGTGCTTATTCCCTTCACCTTAGAGACCCCCAGCAACTTTGCAGGATTTTGAGGACTTTATTTTTTTACCTGAAGAGAGCGTGAGCCTTTTTTCCCACTCTTTCATGTATTTTGATGTGTCTTTTACATTTGTGTTCTCTGATTATGGAGTTTTAGATAACTCAATAGGCATCATCTTTTCATGTGTGTTACACAGCACCCTCAGTGCAGTGACACAGGGATGTCTTTTAGATTTCCCAAAGGTTTAAATACCTTCTAAACTACTCGGGAGCAATGTTTTTCAAGATGGCGCCTTAAGCCCCTTTGTTTAAACAGGTTCCGGTCTTCTTTTTTCACCATTTCTTTTTGGAAAGGTCCTTCTAGTGTTTGTCTCTGCACGCCAAACCAGGTTTGGTCCCTTTTGTTTGTGTGCCTTTGGCGGGCTGGGGTGGGCAGGAAGTGAGGGAAGTGCCCGAAACTCCCTGTGCTTAGTCTCCTAGGAAACCCAAATGCACTCTGGCGTGATTGGCTGGCGACTGTCCGGCAAGTATATGTACCAAAGGGGGGTCCCCAACATCTATCTGCAAGTTGCAACAAAATTTGATAAAATCAAACCAAAAAGTACGGTTGAGGTGGGAAAATCCTCCACCCTGAGCCTTCAAGAGAAAACAGGACAGACTAAGACCTATATTTAGATTAGGTCATGTAACAGACTTTACATAAATGTATCAATTGTCTAAACCACCAAATGGCTGTCATTAAAAATAAAAATCAATCTTCACTCTTACAAGCAACTGTTTTCAGATTTAATCCAAATATTTTTACACGCATAAACATGTTATTAATCATTTAAACATTGTTCATACACTTGTGCATATAATCAGTTTTTGAATACTGAAACCTCAATTATACATGAAAGAATAAAGAAACAAGGAGAAAAATAAGGAAAACCCTTACATACATCTTGAAATAAATCAAACCAAACAACCAAAGAACTCAATTGTGTGAAAACAAATCAACATAAAATAATTGTAAAGTGTCATAAGTACAAAACATAAGTTTCATAAGTAAAGAGCTCAGTATGATTAGGTTGGAACTGTACCAAAGAATGGGCCTGAAGACCACTATTTGCCAGTCCAAGATAAACAAAAATCTATCTGCGGGTCAACGTCAATAAGGTCTAAACTGCAAGTGGTATAAAGAATGTTTCAAACCCTTATACAATTCTTCATGTTAGTGTATACATGTGGTCAACCAATATGACTATTGGGCCATTACTTCATTTGAATGCATAGCCGTTTCTGCTGATGTCTGGAATTTAAAATGACCAAAGCCTTCTTCAGGACCCAGATTCAATTTCTTTGCGAGGACCCTTTACACATAAAGGTACCAGTCTGTGGCTTTCCAAAGGATTCAAAAAACAAAGGATGGACGATTCCAACCTCTGTGCTGGCCCACCGGAGTCCCATTCAAATCACGTAGGAGAAGGGAAAATGGACAGATGTTCATGCGGCATGAAGTGATTGGTTCATGCTGGTGGAGCAATGTAAAATCGTGCCCCCTGGGCTCATATATGGCTCAGCATCCTGTGAATGGGTGCCTTGGAATCCAAATGAATGCCGTGCTCTCCATATGATGTGCAAGGAGCAAGGAAACAGCAGGGCCTCGCGAGTAATTCCGGACGCCTTGAATGTACCGGCGACTGGTGTGTCGGAAAAGGACAGCCACCCTGCTGGGTGAGTGACAGCTAGGCTGGAATGAAAGGGAGAAAACTGTTTAGAAGGCGAGTCTTGTCGACTGGAAGGCAGAGTCGACCACTGAAACGAAAGAACCACAGACGAGTTAGAAGAGGACGGTTGTTGCAACTCCTGGACTGTTGGTTTGCCTGGTGAAGCCCTGCTGCAGGTCCGAATGGCCAAACTCCATTCGACAGAGAAGCTCTTTCACGGATGGCTTCTTCCTTTGAGTTGGTGGGACCAATCAACTCATAAGACTCCTGGATACCATTCTCAAGGCTGGTTAGGTTTAATCAGGGAGCGGGAAACCAGTTTGTGTTCTTGAATCTACAGCTACTGGAAATAAAGTGACTCCATTTTGTTTGCTTTCTTCAACGACCCCGTGCAGTGCAGGAGTCCCCCATCGTCCTCCCTCTTGTCCCCACGGCTGAGGGTCAGGAACATCGACATCTGCAGGAACTGCCAGGAACCACGACTTCAGCAACATTTGTTTTCTTCATGCAAAGGTACTGTGCCAACCGGATTGAGAGAACGCCACTCTCGCGGAGAAAGTTTGTGAAACTTTCCCAACTTGCAGGCCTAATCAGCTTGTGACCCCACACATGATTCTTTTTCGCCTAAACTTCTTCTGAGAACTTTTGCAAAGACTTTACCGTTTGATACCAGAACTGCTATCCAGAACACTAGCCCATTGACTTTGGCCTGGCCTATTGACTTGAATTGAATATTCTGGTGAACTGAAACTATTTGCACTTCCTAGAAAGTATATATAATCTATTCTACTTACGTTTGTCCTTTTTGCTCACTGCTAAGTAACTGAACTGCCATGTTGCTCCTTTTTTCAGGGGAGCTCAAACTGTCTCAAAAACGTAGAGTTTTGTATTGAAGTGTATTGATCTATAATATTAAGTTGTGTTCTTCTAGTGTAATGTTTTATAAATGAGTGTGTAAATAAATTAATAAGTGTTCTACCAAGAAACCTTGAGTATAGGTGTCTACTTGAACCACTGTGATTCAACTCCTCTGTATAACTACTTGTACTGCTCACATTCACTCTTGAGATAAGCCTGGCTGCTCAGCTCACTACCAACAAACTGTGTGATACAGACTTACACAAAAGGTTGGTCTTGCTTACATCTGTAGTCCTAATGGTGTGTGGTAGTCCCAGAGGGTACTGCATGAAATTCTGCCTAACACTGATGTACAGCGGTGAGGATAAAATATAGTTATTACATTGGTAGTACTGCTATCACTTTTGTTCAAATAACCTTCACAAGGCTAAGAATCAGCATAAAAGCAATTGTCTTATAATGCCAAATATGAATAACTTCAAACAGGAAACCCTGATCATTCCAACAGTAGATCAACTGAAAGATATGTGTAAGGTCAGGTCTCTCTCTGTTAAAGGCAAGAAAAACAAACTGATTGAGAAATTGTTGAATCATCAAAGACTGGGAGGTAGAGCTATAACCCCTATCCCACCAGCAAATGTGGATAATGTTGATGAGGTTGATAATGTTTCTGAGTCAGGCTCAGATGTTATTAATGAGTTAGAGGAGTCAGAGGAGTCTCAGGAAGAGAGGTCCTCTTCACCTCAACCAGTTCTAGGCCCTCAACCTATAGCAACAGGGACCCTACCAGGTCCAGTACTGAGTCCAGAATGTGTCTCTCTTGAAAAGTTGAGACTTGAGTTAGAATTTAAAAGGCTCCAAATGCAAACTGAAAGCAAACATCAAGAACTCAGGCTCATAGAAATGGAATTGAATCATGCACTTGAAATGAAGAAATTGTCTCTTGAAAATGGTTCTCTCCTAGAGTCTTCGAGGTCTTCCAGTCCTAAGAGGCCTTGCATGCCTAAAGAAGCTTTGAGTATGTACGAGGTGAGAGTTGATATTTTAGATTGGTTGGCTGCTTTTGAATATAACTATGGGATTCAGGGTTTCACAGGGAATCAGTTGGCTTTTGTCTAGGCTCCCCCAGGTTGCAACTGATGCTTTAATGGAGGTGGGGGAAACTTGAAAGATTTGTGTATGAAAATGTGAAGCTAGCTTTGATAGCTAGATTTGGGAAAACTCCTTCCCAGTACCTTAAGAGGTTTAGGACCCTCAAAAAGCATGATGGTACCCCTTGGGCTACCTCGGTGTGTGAATGTTTGAAAAACTTAGATGGTTGGGTAAAGGGTTAGAGAGTTAACAATTTTGAAGAAATAAGAAACCTATTTTTGTTGGAATCTATTTTTGATGCCTACTCTCCTGAGCTGAGACAGCACTTGGCTAACTCTAAGGAAATTGATCCAAAGAAGTTAGCAAAGGCTGCTGACTAGCGAGTTGCCAATAGGGGTACTCACAGGGATTCTGGGGCAACTCAGAAGAAGGATGATGGGAAGCAGCAAAAGAAAGATGGCAAAGAGAATTCCAATACCTCCAATCCAAAAAAGGGCCCCAAACATAAGAAGGGTAAGCCACCAGGGAAACCAAATCAGGCTAGTGAAACTTCTGGTGCCAAACCAGAGGGAGGTCAGCAGAGACCCCCATTTGTCAAAACATTTGGAAAATGTTATGCTTGTGGGTCTACTGACCATGTGAAAGGGGATCCCAGATGTAAAGAGTAAACCTTCAGGGATCCACATTGTCTCCTTAACCTTCTCCCCAGAGGAAGAAGTACATGGGACAAATGGAAACTTTCAAGTACTGGCTGAAGACCCCATTGGAGTCTCGGTCAGTGTTTCTTTAGTGTCCCTGGGTCTGTGGGAACAGCAGAATTTAAATGTCTATAATTCAAATTCCAGATAACACAAAAGAATATTACAAGGACCGTGTACTTGTAGATGGTAAGTAGACCGCTGCCATTAGAGACACTGGGGCCAGCATTACTGTAGTGGATGAATCTTTTTTCAAGGCTGAGGATGTTGCTAAGGCACCCAAAAGCCTCTCTAAGCTTGCTGGAGGCCCTGTCCAAATGCTTCCTAGACTACCAGCTCTCATCCAGTGCAACAGCATGACTGTCAAGATACCCGTTAGTGTGCAAAGTGAGGTGCCTAGGAGAGTCATGTTGTGGAAACACTTAAAAACTCTTGAAGTTGTATCAAGTACCCCCAGTCCTCCCAGCAAAAAGGAAATAGGAGCAGACAAGGAAGGCCAGAGAGAGTACCTTTGATGGCTCTCCAGAGGATGTTACATAAGAATCTATGTATACAACAATGAGGACCGTTTTGGGATTGCCTACTGTGGATTACCCAATTCAATATTCACACTAAAGAACACACAGTTTCTTTGTTGGAGTATAATTTGTGGATGAGCAACGCGTCTCTTAATAAACTACCAAGTTTAGAAGAATGCACTGTGCCGTGCTAAAAAACACTTGGTGATCCTATTCGGTCAAGTGTTTGCCGCTTGTTAGATGAACAGAAAACATAATTTTAATTGATTTTCTCTATTAAGCGGGTACTCAACGTTAAAAACAAGAGAAAAGGAAGAATGATGGAGTATTCTTCACTCACTTTCTCAATCTTTCAATTTTTCTCTCTCAATGTTTTTGTTAAAAACAAAAAAGGATCCACAGAGTTGTTTATATTGGGGATCCAAACAAAAAACCAAATGCACTGACACCAGGTAGTGTTGTTGTATTCTTGGGTCAGGTCATTGTTTAGCCGACTGGTTTCTGTGGTAAAGGGTGGTTAAACCACATTCATCAGGGCTTAAAAATGGTCCGGTTAAAAAGTGCCCTTCTCCATTACTATTGCATTATCGGTGCAGTGACATAGCAATGTCTTTTAGACTTCCCAGAGGTTTAAATACCTTCTCTGGGATAAACTACTGTTTCCCAGAGTATGTAAAGTGAAATTTACTAGTCATTTCCAAATTCATAGTCCCAGCACACACCATCTTACAATGGAGTGCTGGAGGAGTTACATAGTATCCCCTGTGTCTAAACACTCATGTAGCAGTCAAATGCTACCCTTTCCTATTGAACAGGCTGGTGGCAGTGGTTTTACAACAAACTACCATGATTTTTCCCGACCGCGAACACCGGTAGCTAAAAATCACGGGAGCCATGTTTTTCAAGATTGCGACTTAAGCCCCTTTGTTTAAATGGGTCCCGGTCTTCTTTTTTCGCCAATTGTTTTTGGAAAGGTCCTTCTAGTGTTTGTCTCTGCACGCGAAACTTGGTTTGGTCCCTTTGTTCGTGTGCCTTTGGCAGGTTTCAGGACTGAAGTCGCCCTTG
Organism: Ambystoma mexicanum; assembly: GCF_040938575.1. Classification (NCBI taxonomy): domain Eukaryota; kingdom Metazoa; phylum Chordata; class Amphibia; order Caudata; family Ambystomatidae; genus Ambystoma; species Ambystoma mexicanum. Next base: position 591,572,008 of record NC_090932.1, read on the forward strand.
GCGTCTGAGTGTCTGGGGTGTGCAGGAAGTGAGGAAGGTGCCCGAAACTCCCTTTGCTTAGTCTCCTAGGAGACCCAAATGCACTCTGGCGTGATTGGCAGGCTGACTGTCTGGCAAGGACAGCCACCCTGCTGGATGAGTGACAGCTAGGCTGGAATGAAAGGGAGAAAACTGTTTAAAAGGCGAGTCTCATGGACTGGAAGGCAGAGTCGACCACTGGAACAAAAGAACCGAAGATGAGCTGGAAGAGGGCGGCTGCTGCAACTCCTGCACCGTTGGTTTGCCGGTGAAGCCCTGCTGCAGGTCCGAATTGCCAAACTCCATTCGACAGAGAAGCTCCTTCAAGGACTGCTTCTTCCTTTGAGGTGGTGGGACCAATCAACTCATAAGACACCTGGATATCATTCTCAAGGCTGGTTAGGTTTAACCAGGCGGAGGGACACCAGTTTGTGTTCTTGAATTTACAGCTACTGGAATTGAAGTGACCCCATTTTGTTTTCTGTCTTCAAGGATCCCGTGCAGTGCAGGAGTCCCCCGACATCCTCCTTCTTGTCCCCACGACTGAGGCTCAGGAACAGCGAGATCTGCAGAAACTGCCAGGAACCACGACTTCAGCAACATTTGTTTTTTTAATAAGAAGATACTATGCCAACCCAATTGAGAGAACGCCACTCTCGCAGAGAAAGTTTGTCAAACTTTCCCAACTTGCAGGCCTAATCAGCTTGTGACCCCACAAATGATTCTTTTTCGCCTAAACTACTTCTGAGAACTTTTGCAAAGACTTTACCGTTTGATACCAGAATTGCTCTTTCCTATGCAGAACACTAGCCCATTGACTTTGGCCTGCCTATTGACTTGAAGTGAACTATTCTGGTGAACTGAAACTATTTGCACATCCTAGAAAGTATATATAATCTATTCTACTTACTTTTGTCCTTTTTGCTCACTGCTAAATAACTGAACTGCCATTTTCCGCCTTTTTCAGGAGAGCTCAAACTGTCTAAAAAACTTAGAGTTTTGTATTGAAGTGTATTGGTCTATAATATTAAGTTGTCTTCTTCTAGTGAAATGTTTTATAAATGAGTGTGTAAATAAACCTTGAGTATATGTGTCGACTTGAACCACTGTGATTGAAAGACCTCTGTGTAACTACTTGTACTGCTCACATTCACTCTTGAGATACACCTGGCTGCTCAGTTCGCTATCAACAAACTGTGTGGTACAGACTTATACCAAAGGTTGGTCTTGCTTACACCTGTAGTCCTAATTGCGTGTGGTGGTCCCAGAGGGTACTGCCTGCAATTCTGCCTAATACAAGTAAAACCAAAAAACCTCAGAAATTCGCCAGTTATGTTAAGCTAAGCAACCATAACTCTTGCCACCACTGTGCACTGCTAAGAGTAACACCCAAGACATCAAAGATGACATCACACATGTCATTGATGACATCACTGATGACATCACATGTGAAATAAATTTTTATTGGAAGCCTATACAAGGGGTTGTGTTTATAATGTTGATAACAAGATGTCAGGGGTGATCGGGAGACCTATCATTGACTACTTAATCTATTAAAGAATGTACTCATCTAAACAACATTGTATTGGAGTGTTGTTGTTAATACAGGAACCTAATCATACATAAACATAGGCAATGGCTGCAGCATGCACCATAGAAGTACAATATTTATAATCTTGTAATTTTGGATTGGAAAATAATGAATGCTACCTTATCAGAGTTTTGAGTAATGTTTAACATATAATAACTAACAATTCAAGACTTACTACACACTTGTTCTAGTACAAACAATACATTTGAAGACCCACAATGCATACAAATCAGAGGCACATGCAGGGAAACTAAAGTAAGGAAGAAAGAAACCGCATCATCAGAAAATGTTAATAACATGTATACTAATGAATTGAGTGTTTGAGGCCTGCTTATTGTCCCATGAATATGCACCATGAGCTGAGACCAAACTCTAAGGAAAGCACTTTAAGAACATATGACAAGGTTAACGTCTAGATATATAGTTCCTTTTGAATATCAATATTCTGACTGCCAGTGAACAAAACCACCTGGCCTAGATATGTCAGTGACAAAAACCAAGTGGCCCAGATATGTGATGTCATCAGTGATGTCATCAATGAGATGTGTGGTGTCATTTTGATGTAATGTGTGTTAGTCTTAGCAGTGCACAGTGGTGGCGCGAGTTATGGTTCCTTAGCTTACCATAACTGGTGAATTTCTGAGGTTTTTCATTTTACCTATAATCATAACGTCCCTTTTACAAGGTTGTTTCATTGAATTTCATAGGTTTTTATTAGTGCAAGATAACATCCCTTTAACAAAGTTTTTTCATTGAATTTCATAGGTTTTCATTAGTGCAACTGTAGTATGCTGCTTGTATTGGTCCACAGATGCAAGTATGAGAATGTAGCCTAGTGCCTGGAACCTACACTACAGCAAGGTTCCAGTGGAGTCTGTTGGGATACACACAGTATGGGAGAGAGACGAGTGAAGATGTATATACCTTGTGCTCCTACCTTCTTCCTATAGCTTACCCTGTAACCTAATAAAGTAACTTCCTTTTATACATACCTGCCTCCTGTCTGGTCCCTGCCTACATGAAGAACCCCAAATACTACAGCAATTTAACCATAACGTCCCTTTAACAACGTTCTTTTAGTGAATATATATATTTAGTGAAAAAACGTTGTTAAAGGGCCTTTATGGTAAGTTGCACGAATAACAACCTATGAAATTCAGTCAAAAGAATTGTTAAATGTACGTTATGGTTACAAGTAAGACCGAAAACCCTAAGAAATTCAGCAGTTATGTTAAGCTAAGCAACCATAACTCACGCTATGACCATGCACTGCTAAGACTAACACCAGGACATCAAAGATGATATCACAAATGTATCTGATGACTTCACCTATGAAATTAATTTCGATGAAAAGTGCTTACAAGGAGTTTTGCTTAGAATGATGGTAGCAAGTTGTCAGGGCTGATCAGGAAGTATTTCATGTAAGTACTTCTCATGAAGTATTTCATGTATTAAAGAATCAAAGATGACATCACCTATGTCATTAATGACATCACTTATGACATCACACGTGAAATTAATTTTTATGGAAAGTCCCTATAAGGGGTTGTGTTTATAATGTTGGTAAGAAGATGTCAGGAGTGATCGGGAGACCTATCATGAACTACTTAATCTATTAAAGAATGTACTCATCTAAACAACATTGTATTGGAGTGTTGTTGTTAATACAGGAAACTAATTACATAAACATAGGCAATGGATGCAGCATGTACCATAGAAGTACACTATTCATAATCTTGTCATTTTGGATTGTAAAATAATGAATGCTACCTTATCAGAGTTTTCAGTAATGTTAAACATGTAATAACTAGCTAACAATTCAAGACTTCCTACACACTTGTGCTAGTACAAACAATACATTTGAAGACCCACAATGCATACAAATCAGAGGCACATACAGGGAAAGTAAAGTAAGGAAGAAAGAAACCGCATCATCAGAAAATGTGAATAACATGTATACTAATTAATTGTGTGTTTGAGGCCTGCTTATTGCCTCATGAATGTGCACCATGAGCTAAGACCAAACCCTAAGGAAAGTACTTTAAGAACATATGACAAGGTTAACATCTAGATATATAGCACCTTTTGAATTTTAATATTCCGACTGCCAGTGAACAAAACCACCTGGCCTAGATATGTCAGTGAGTAAAAACAAGTGGCGCAGATATGTGATGTCATCAGTGATGTCATCAATGAGATGTGTGATGTCATCTTTGTTGTCCTGGTCTCGTAATCTCTCTCGTAGTCCTCACCTGTGGATGATGGGCTGTCTTCCTTCTGTGGTCCTTTATCCATTCTTCGGGTCTTGGTCTTGTCGTGTAGGCGCTCCTGATAGAGATAGGGTCTATCCTCTACGGTCGCCAGAACAGCTTCCCAAATTAGCTGAATGGGAGCACGAATGGCAGTCTGGGAGGACAAATCCAAAATAATAGAGGGAAAAGCCGGAAGGCCCAAAAGCGGGAAAAGGCAAGTCAGAGGAACAGGAGCAGCGAGGAAATGCTGAATCCCGACAAACAAGTTTGAGTGAAGTAGTCCCAAGAAGGATAATCCATAGGAGCAAAGGAAGCAACAACCCGCCGGTCAGAGAGGAAGAGAGGGGGAAAACCGGAACACTAAGCAACAGGTAAGGAGAGAACGGAAGGAACTGGGAAAGGACAACCCAAGAAAGTAATACGGGGCAAAACAGCCTGAGAGGCAAGCACAAGGAGGAGGGAAGGCTGGAACTAGGAAAAGCAGCAGAAAGGCAAAATAGCCATGGGAAAGAGGGGCTTAGCATCTTACCCAATGGACGAGTCTGGAGGGTTGCAACGCACCCGACTCCTCTCCGTACTCACATAAGTGTACTTCCGGGTACCGGTTGACGGCCATCTTGAAAAAAGACTAGACCGCTCTCTGCAGGTATGTAGTGTCTCGTTGGAGCGTAATGCTCGTATGGACACTGCCACCATTCTGGGACTGATCCGCCAACGGCCCCACAGAGACCATCTAGATACTGTGACACCTTGGTGTTAGTCTTAGCAGTGCACGGTGGTGGCTTGAGTTATAGTTGCTTAGCTTACCATAACTGGTGAATTTCAGAGGTTTTTCGGTTTTACTTGTAATCATAACATTCCATTTGCAATGTTTTTTCATTGAATTTCATAGTTTTTTATTAGTGCAACTTAACCATAACATCCCTTTAACAAAGTCTTTTCATTGAATTTCATAGGTTTTGATTAGTGCAACTTAACCATAATGTCCCTTTAACAACGTTTCTTTTGTGAATATATATATTTAGCAAAAAAACATTGTTAAAGGGACGTTATGTAAGTTGCACTAATAAAAACCTATGAAATTCAGTAAAAAAAAATGTTAATTGGATGTTATGGTTACAAGTAAAACCGAAAACCCTCAGAAATTCACCAGTTATGTTAAGCTAAGCAACCATAACTTACGCTTCCACCATGCACTGCTAAGACTAACACCCAGGACATCAAAGATGACATCACAAATGTCACTGATGACTTCACATATTAAATACATTTCGATGACAAGTCCCTACAAGGGGTTGTAATTAGAATGATGGTAGCAAGTTGTCAAGGTTGATCAGGAGACCTCTCATGAAGTATTTCATTTATTAAAAAATGTACTCATCTAAACAACACATTACATGGGAGTGTTGTTGTTAATACAGGGACCTAACAATAAATACACATAGGCAATGGGTAGAGCATGCACAATAGAAGTACAGTATATTTTGTCTGGTAATATTGGCTATTAGAATAATAAATGCAAACCTATCAGAATGCTGACTAATATTAAACTTCGAATTAATAGATAGCAAAACAAGACTCACTACACACTTGTGTTAGTACCAACAATACATATGCAGAGCCACAATGGATACAAACCTGAGGCACATACGGGGAAACTCCAATAAGGAGGAAGGAAACGACATCACCAGAAAATGAAAACATTACAGCTGATCATCATGTACACAAATACATTGTGTATTTGAAGCCTGCTTATTGGCCCATGTATGTGCACCATGAGCTCAGATTAAACTGCCAGGAAAGTACTTTAAGATAATATGAGAATGTTAATGTCTAGACATATAGCACCTTTTCAATTTGTGAGTGAAGAAAAATAAGTAGCCCAGATATGTGATGTCATCAGTGAGGTTATCAATGGGGCTCATTACGAGTCCGACAGTAACCGTGCCGGTACTATCAGCAGGTTGCCGCCGGACCCGTAGTGCTTTACCAGCGCCGGACTTGCCCGAAACACTGGGGTATTACAACCCCGACGTTCCGGAATGTCAGGCGCCGGTAAATTGAAAGTCCCCATTCCCATGGAGTACAATAGGACTCCGTGGGAATGGGGACCACGGAAGCACTGGCACCATTATTAACGGTGCCGGTGCTTCGGTGACGGTCTGCCTACCGTGACCGCTGTGTCCGGCAGGGTCTGCCCTGTCAGACACAGAGGCTCCGGCAGGCAGACCAGCACTGTCGTTTCCGGACCGGCAAACTTGTTATGAGGACCAATGACTTTTTTGATGTCATCTTTGACGTCCTGGGTGTTAGTCTTAGCAGTGCACAGTGGTGGCACAAGTTATGGCTGCGTACCTTATGATAACTGCTCATTTCTGGTGGTTTTCTGGTTTTACTTGTAACCATAATGTCACTTTAACTATGCTTTTTCACTGAATTTCATAGGTTTTTGTTACCGCAACTTAACCATATCGTACCTTTAACAAAAAATGTTCACAGAATTTCATAGGTTTTTAACTGTGCACCCTTAATTTCCTACAAGTTCGTTATATTATACTCAACTCCAATGTTGGACAGTACGAAAGCCCATGGACAGCAGGTAGCATTCACAAAGCCCAGAAGCACAGGGGACAACAGAAAATGTTTTACCCTTTAACCAACAAACACATATACATAAAACAACATTACTTATATTCACTAGATCCAAATATACCTTTTTGTATAAATCATCATTTCAACATGTACACATTATTTTTTCATTTAGCACACAATATAACGGAATGCACCAAGCACAAACCATAACTGTACACCTCATATTCCCATTTAAAGACAACTATTCATACAGAGTCGCATACACCAGGCACTCATTGCAAAACGACCTCTTACCAAATAGTAAAAATGCTGTATTTATTTCTATATTATTACCATTAATTATGTAGACATTTCGTATAATTTTGTTTATTTTCATAGTAATGGCAAACACACTTGAGTGATCGGAAGAAAACTTCCCAAAAGAAGAAATGAGTGATGACATCTCTAATGGTAGACAATACATCTTTCAATATGGACAAATAATGTAATTTATACAGAGCTCATTCAAATAATATCTACTTTTCTTAAAGCACATACTTTACATGAAGAAACAACACCCCAATTTAATTATGGAGAATTCCAAGAATCAGAAAGACAATCTCTATCCCCAACTGCACATAATTAAATTATGATCTTGTCTGAAAAACTGGAAGAACTTAGTAATGACTTTTAAAAAAAAACTTTTATTTTAACTTAAACAGCCATAACACATTACACGACATTCTGTTTCCTTGTCATTATCATTTTTTTCACAAAGTGTGGGTGCACTTCCGTACAGTATTACATTGCCTCTGAGTCTCGTTCTTCTATATATTTATTGGAAAAGTATTGTATATATCTGTTCCATATGTTTCTGGGGCGGCTGTGCGCGGGTAGTAGACCAGCGTAGACTTCCTCATTATCACTGGCCCACAACATATCTCTCTCCCAGACATTAATTGTGCGTGTGTCTGAGCATTTCCACCGCATTAGTACTGTTTGTTTTGCTAGTATCAGACCAAGATTCATCAGTCCCACACAATAGGATTATCCGACATTTTATCAAGAGTTTTGCACACATCTTCCAAGTATTTGGAGAGGCGGTTACAGGACCATAACATATGGAGGATACCAGCCTCCTCACCCCTGCATCTGGGACATTTTGCATCGGTCGTGGGGTATAAAGTTCTGATCCTAGCCGGCGTGTAGTAAGCCCTGTGTGCTACCTTGTAGTGTATAAGCTGGTAGCGTGAGTTTTGTGAGACATTCCTTGTAAGTGTACATAGTTTTGTCCATTGCTGGTCCGTGATAGTGTTGCCCAGGTCTGTTTCCCATTTATATTTGTCTTCCAGTGGTAGTGTCTCTTGAACAGACTGCACAATTTTGTATAATGTGGAGATAGATGTCTTAGTTACATTGGCCATGAACATGTATCCTAAGACAGGGTGTATCTATGGTTCAATGGGGAACACTACCCACACTTCTGCCATGGACGAGCGCAATCTCAGGTACTGCAGTCTCTGCAGTAGGTTTTCCCCCTAGGGTTTTATTGATCTCTTACCACGTGACGTATAGTGTGTCTATGAATAGATCTCCAAACCTGTGTATCCCTTTTCCCTTCCAGTGTGTGGCAAGGATCTTATCCTGTGTGGGAGGGGGGGGGTTAGTGAGTCCCCCATAGCGGCATGTTTGGATGATACAGAATTTCGTGTCCTGGGTGGCTTACCATTCTGGTCCAAGCTGAGGTTGTTACCAGTGCTGGGTTAATCGTGTTGTCATTTCTGACTCTGGCTTCTGCCACTTTATACAGTAGTTTCAATGGGCCAAGTGCATATGTTTCGGGGATTTTCCTCTATCCAGTATGTAGTGTAATATGCCGGCGCTGCGAGATAATATAATTCAAAGTCTGGAGCGGAGAGGCACCCCGGGGGTACGTCTGGGTCAGCCTGCGCCAGCTCACTCTGGGTTGCCCGATCCAGACGAATGCCGTGCATGCCCCTTGAATTCTAGTGAAAAATAACCTGCCAGGCCAAACTGGAATGGTGCTGAACAAATAGAATAGTTTTGGCAAGATTATCATTTTGACCAAGGCAAGCCTGTCCATTAGAGAGATGGGCATGGACCGCCACCTTTCAAGTTTGGCACATATCACATCTGTAAGTAATGCTTAGTTTCAGGCACGAACGATCTGTGTATTCCGCGCTATTTCAACGCCTAGGTATTTCATTTGTATGGGGGCCCATAAAAGCCCATGTAGTTCTGTAGGTTTTTGAGTGGCATCAGTAAGGGGAAAAATCTCAGATTTAGACGAATTTAGCTTTAGTCCAGAGTATTCCCCGAATTCTTTTACTGATCGCAGCGCCCTGCCGAGGGTAGTTTTAGGGTCTTTTAAATATAACAGTATATCATCTGCATATAACGTAATAATCTCTATCCTGCCCACCAGGGGTATTCCTAACCTGCTATGCCGTGCCCTCAGTAGATCTGCGAGTGGCTCTATGACCAGTGCAAATAGTAATGGGGATTGTGGGAATCCCTGTCTGGTACCTCTGGCAAGCTCCAGGACAACTGAAAGGATTACGGTAACACAGATTGTGGCGTACGGTTTCGTGTAAAGTGTCCATACCCATCTTACAAAATTAGACCCAAAACCGTAGTTATTGAGTACCCTGAATAGGAAGGGCCAGTAGACCGTGTCAAAGGCCTTTTGCATGTCCAATTCCAATGCGACCGCCGGTGTGTATTTAGATATTGATGTAGTAATATTATAACAGCGTTGGATATTAGTCGCTGTGGATCTATCTAAGATGAAGCCAGCTTGGTCCTCGTGGACCATGTGCAGCGTTAGGTGTTCAATCGTGTGGCCAGTATCTTAGAGAATATCTTCGCATCTGTGTTTATTAGCGAGAAGGGTCTGTATGAATCTCACTCTTCAAGTCGCTTCCCGGGCTTAGTAAAGTGATGATTACTTCTCGTGTTGTTTCGGGTAATTCACCAGATTCCAAAACCCCTGACCATACATCAAGGAGTCATGGCACCAGGGTAGTGGCGAACTCTTTATAAAACTCACCACCCAGTCCTTCAGACCCTGGTGCCGTCCCATTTGGGAGGGACTTGATGGCTTCAGCTATCTCCAGCTGGGTCAAGGGACTTTCAAGGGCATCCCTTGCCGCTGGCAACAGGAGAGTGGTAGGAATCCCGGACAGGTACCTGTCTATATCTTTGTCTGAGACCGTACTCTGTGGAGAGTATAGGGCAGCGTAGAAGTCGTAAAAGACGTTCCCCACTTCTTCCTGATTGGTGGCCACCGCTCCACCTGGGCGTGTTATACACAGGATGTTGGAACTGCTGCATTCCCCCCTCACCATCCCAGCTAGGAGTCTACCCGGGTGCTCCTCCTGCTCACTGCACCTTCTAGCGGCCTCTGGGCGATCAAAATAATGGATTTCCCTTTCTGCTGTTTCTTTATACTCTTCCAACTGGATTTTGACGTCTAGCTTATTCTGGGCTGTTGGATTAATGACGTATTGCTCCTGTAGTTGTGCTATATTTTTTTTGCACCTTTGCACCTCCCAAGCTCCCTGCAGATGTCTTTTAAGGACTCCCAACTCCGTCGACATGGCGACCCCCCTTATATATACTTTAAAATGCCACCACAGAGTCGCTTGAGTCTCAACCGTGCCGCCATTATTTTTGAAATACTCTGCAATATGTTGTGTCAGGGTTGTCTTGAACACATGATCTATTAATGCTGCTGCTTTAAATCACCAAGGGGGTCTGCGTGGGGAGATTTTGGGGATGTGCAGGGACAGCAGGACTGGGGAATGATCCGATAGCGGCCTGGGTAGAAATGTGGCTTCAAAGACCCAACCTAGGATCTCCTGCAATGTCAACCACCTGTCGAACCTAGAGTGCATGTCATGCACGGATGAGTAAAAGGTGTACGCCTGCCTCTCCCCATGCAGGGATCGCCACACATCACGCAGATTTAGATCGGTTGTGTGTGTGTGTATTGTGCGCACAGCTTGAGTAAGTGTTCTGGGGCTGCAGGATGTGTGGTCCAGTTGAGTGCATAGTATCATGTTAAAGCCGCCACCTATAATGATGTGAGCAGTGAGATATTTGGCGCACTTCTGGAAGATCTTGGTGTAGAAGTCAGGCTCATCCGTGTTTGGGCCATAGAGGTTAATGAGAAGTATCTCTGTTTCAGCAGGCTTCCCATGGACGATCACATATCGTCCTTCGGGATCGCTTTCAGATGTGTGTGTATGGTAGTGCCTTACGTATTAGAATGAGTACCCACCCGTGCCCTGCTGAAATATAACATGTAGAAGCGGTAACTTTCCCATCCTGGTGCTATCTCATCCGCTAGGTGCCCCAGTAAATGTGTCTCCTGGAGGAATGCAATCTGAGCGCCTGTCCTATTGATATATGCCATTATCTTCCTTGTTTTCACTGGCATCCCCAGTCCTCTCACGTTCCAGCTTATTAGTGTAATTCCTTTTGAGCTCTTATCAGCCATACTCAACCCACTGTCGATCAGAATCCATAATGCTCAAGTGTCCCAAACTGTCTCTATATAACCATCTTGTGCATGTCTGTGCATTTTTAGCTTTAACTCCCCATACATTCTTGTTACCCCCGCCCCTTCCCTCATAGTCCCCCAAACTTCAACTATGCATTTCCCTCCCTCCCTTATCCCACTCTTCCCAACAAAATTGTGCACCTGCATTGCGGGGGCGCTTCTGCGGCAGCCGAGGCCGGGAACATAATATGGCTGGCCGTTAGGTTACCATCTTGGACGTTACCAGAACACATTATGATCAGTGGCATTCAGTAGTATGGCAGTGTGTCACATAAAGCAGTTATAAAGCTTGAATATACAAATTCTGGGTCTCTGTTACTGTAGTCTTGTGTCCATTGTTTTTAGTTGTGGTCTTAAATGGAATCGTACAAAAATGTCGACCTGGGAATTGCGACGGCCGAAAATGCCGACTTTTTTTTTTAACCCCCCCTTACAACACATATATATGTGGGGGAGTTTAGAGTATAATATTAATATGGGGGGCTGCAGGGGTCTCCCCCTGCATATATATGTGGTGTAAAGGGTTAAAAAAAAGTCTAAATTTTCGGCCGTCGGAATAATCACATAGATCCATCTTAAATCAATTGTTTGAGTCTTCTAGTTCTGGCAATGACATGCCGCCGTCACCTGCACCGATAATTCCGAGTGACTGCTTTGGTGGCAATGGAATGCTGGATTCAACAATTGAGACGGCTTCTTCTGGGAAAGTAAAGAAGTATGTTTTGTTATTATGCTGCAGACAAAGCCAAGCAGTAGTCAGCATTGCATAGGGCACTCCCCTTTCACGTAGCATTTTCTTTACGCCTATAAATGAGCGTCGCTCTTGTTGAACTGTCAATGTATAATCTGGGAAGATCCGGATGACACTGGAGCAGAGTTTCAGTTCCTGTTTGTACCTCGCTGTCCGGAGCACCAAATCCCTATCCCTATAGTTCATCAGCTGAGCTATGATGGGCCTTAGGTAGGCACCCGGTTTGGGGTGAGGAGCTAAGGATCTATGGGCCCTTTCAATCACGAACATTGAGGACCAGCCAGGTTCGCCCAGCAGGTCTCTGAGTAGCTCCACAACTGCAGTTTCCATCGGGCCCTTCAACACATCCTCGGGCACCCCCACTATGCGCACATTATTGCGACGGGACCTAGTTTCCGCATTGTGGCATTTGTGCTTCACTGTTCCCAGATCTTTGGCCATTTCCGTCATGGTGTTCCGCAAGGACTCAAGGACATCTTCCGTGGAGCTGATCCAATTCTTGGCCTCCGTTATCCGGTTGGTGGTTTTCTTGAGTTGGTTTCTGACTGTGGTCACGCTCGCATTGATTCCATCTAATCTATTGTTCAGGGCTGTGAAGCCTTGCTGCATTGAGGCAAAGACCGCCTGGGAGACCATGGTGATAGGCGTGGCTGCGGGTGCGGCCTGCATGTTTGATCCAAGGTTTGTGCCGCTCCTGTCGCTTGTTTTCGGGGTCTGTGTCGTGTACTTCTCAATGGCACCTTTCCCTTTCTTGGGCGCTGCCCCTTTGGCATTTTTTATCGTCTCCCACACTGTCTGGGGGTGGGGTGTGTTCAGTAGGATTGTGGGGATATGCACCACTGGTGTCGGTGTCTCTTTAGCCCTATTGCGATTTGGGGAGGTGTCCATTCCCATGGAGTGGTGGGCCGTGGATCTTGACTCCGGGTTGCAAGTCCCATGCACTGTCCCAGTATATTATATGCAGCACAGTGCCTCAGCTGTGCTGGGTGGCCGTGAATTGTCCTAGAAATGTGACTATTATATCCTTTTTGTGGTGGTGGCAATACCTTGTGGCTTGTTTCCGTGACAAAGGCGCTGCGCCTTTGCTCTTTAAAGGATGGGTAGTAGCTGCTTAGTGTGTCATAGTTCCTGTGACAGCTTCTGCCTGGATCCCAGCGTTTTCTACAGTCTGCGGTACTGATCATGCCCAGGCCTCAGATCCTTGCTGTCCCGATCACTCTGTGGCCTTCCTGCCTTTGATGCTTCTATTAGGTACCAGTGTAAGTGTGCCGCAAGCTGTGTAACCTCCCTGTGGCGAGCCTGAGTCCCCTCTTATTCCAGATGCCAGCGCAACATCTCACCGCCCACCTGGGAGCGCTCTCTGTGTTTGTGGCTTGGCTTCTTTGTCCAGACGCGGCCCTTGTCTCCAGTTGATGCTGCGTATAAGTAGCGTATTATGCTGGTGGGTGCGGGTAGGATGCGTTGTGCAGTGTGACTTTTTGTCCTCAATATGCCGCTGATCAGTGTTCCCAAGCAGACCCCACAGACGCTATGCTGCAGGCCGTGAAGGGCAGGGGGGAACGACTCGTCTCATGCCAATTCTTAAATTTCCGTTGGCTGCTGTAGCCGGTGTGCCGTCTTAGGTTCCAGCTCTTGGCACCTCCGGAAGGCTCACTGCCATGTCTGTGACTCCTGCATGCGTTATTATCGCCGGGTATTACCACCGGGGCGAGAGGGAGGGCCCCCTATTCCCTCATACGGTCATATGGTTTCCCTGGGGTCTCAGTACACTCCGTTGGGATGCCGCTTTGTCTCCCCAGTCGGGCCCCTCAGTCCGCAGCGGCTCCGCGTGTGTTGATTAACGAGCCTCCCTAACTTAGTAATGACTTTAAGGAACTTTTAAATTATGTTAAAAATCATGTTATTAGAAATGTTGATTATCACTGTCCTTCTTGTACCTGTCCCCCATGCCACTCCCATCAAATTCCCAAAGTGTAAATGAAAAACGCTTTGATGAAACTTCTCTCTCCCTCCCCTGATGATCATTGTATAGCAATTCCAAATTCTCCTATTTATGTTTCCCATTCCGATACTCCATGCCTTTCATAAATACATTTATTTTGTATACTATAAATATGTTATATACTGTTCTGTCATTTTTTATTTAAACACCAATTAGTAGTCTGTGGATAAGAGGGCTGTCTTGTCTCAATATGCAGTGTCCGGGGACATCAAGCTGTGTCTGAACATGTCTGGTTCCACATGACACACTTTTAATTAGTCCACGGATAGCACGCCAGTTTGCGGACATCCATGCGCATGCGTCTGGCGGTCTCCCACCCAAGGGTGTTCGTAGACAGCCATCAGCACGGTGGTTGTCATCATGTGACCGCACCCATGTGGCGTGACGTCCTGCCCGCGAACGGTGTCTGTGCTCCAGACAGTTTAAAAAACTGCATTTTCAGCCAATCTAGGGTGTTTCAAGTTTAAGGTCTACCCGTCCAGAGCTCCTAAACCCAATCTTAGGCAACTAATCTTGGCAACTTTTTACAACTTTTCAAGGCCTATATCAGTGTTGTAGTCCACGGACACTGTAGCAAAGGCAGCCCTCGTTCTCTTTTTAATTTTAGGTTTCTAACACTCCCTTGTTGGCTGCTTTCGAACAGTCACACATCCATCCACCAATCACATCAAATAATTCTACATGTAACCCGTCATCTCAATTCAACACTTCAGATGTACTCTTGAACTCTCAGACTACATGTCTCCTGTTACTCACAGCCACCTGCATCAAAAACTACTATGCAACTCTCCAGGATTTCTATTTACAGATTCAACAACATCTGCATCTAACAAGACATAGTACAGGTATGCTTATATTTTTGAAGTATTTTTGTTAACTCTTTTACAAATGTATGTATACAGGGTTCCTGCCACTTATCCTGTAATTAGCTTCTCAATAAGCATATTCTCTTTTTTAACCACTATCAAATGCCATGTATTGCTGCATTCAGCACCTGGTCACATAACTTGACAGTTACTTACAATGCTGTGCGTTTAAAAAGGTTTGTTTTTAGAAGCAGTTTCATGAAAGTAAAAAAATGCATATGTGTGTTGATAACAGCACTGTGTGTAACTTGTCTAAAAGAAAGGAAAAGCAGATTCAAAAGATGTGTACAAAATGTTTTAAATGGCACTTGCTGTGTGGAAGTTTAATATGTTGGCAGTACATGCATACTTGCCAACATGACCGATTCCAATTTATAGGTGCTTATCAAGTCTTGTTTTTTTTCTTTAAATTCTGTGACTTGTAATTCCACCTCTCCCATTACACAACTCTGACTACAAGTCCCAGAATGCAAAAAAAGCAAACCAGGACTGGACTCGAAGATTCGAAAGTGTGACATTTATATGGAATGAAAAATGGAAAATGATGTGTGTTTAAGAATATTTATTTTTAAGAGCATTTCCGTTAAAATTAGGAAATGAATCTATGCATTTATAGCAGCACTGTGTGTAACTTCTTAGTAAAAGAAACAAAAAGCAGATGCAAAAGATTTGCCCAACATTTTTAAATGGCACTTAGTGTGTGGAGGTTTAATATCTTCTGAATGCATGCATACTTGCTAACATGACCAGTTCCAATATATAGGTGCTTATCCACTGCTAGATTTTTCTGCATTCTGGGACGGTAGTTCAAGTTTCCTAATCAAAAAGTGCAACTACAACTCCCAGAATGCAAAGAAAAAAACACTAGATTAGCGCCTACATATTACAATGGATCATGTTGGCAAGTATGCATGTACTGCCAACATATTAAACTTCCAAATACCAAGTGCCACTTAAAAATGTTCTACATATCTTTTCCATCTGCTTTTCTTTTACAAAAATTGGACTCGCAATGCTGCTATAAATGCACATATGCATTTTTTACCTTTCATGAAAATGCTCCTAAAAACAAACATTTTTAAAAGCTCAGCATTTTCTATTCCATATAAATGTTACACTCTCAAACTTCACTCATTACATCCCTTACACTGCCACCATTCTCCACCTGCTCACACATATTTGTATGGCGGCAAAGTATTATATACAACACTTCACCTTACATATAAAGTACTCTTCTTTCCCAATCTGTACTATAAGACACCAAACACTGCTGCAACAACAATCCACCATTGCATTACCAGTATGCAAATGTTTCCCTATTATTGTAAAACACTGCAACACATTACAAATACATTGCACAACAAACATACCACTTCTTTCATTATAATCAGCAGCACACAAATGACCTAGACCTGCACCTTTTTCTCACACCCATTTTTGACCTGTTCCTTCTAATGTCCCAAACAGCACTACTCATACTCCAATTATTCTAACAACATAGTTAACATACTTTAATACACCACTCATATCACAACTACATTAACTCTTTCTCCCAACATCATAATGTCCCTACGTATTCAATCACAGCACCACTCCCTTATTCACTAACTCAAGCCCATCATACCGGTACAGACACCTACAACCTTCTCAACCAGACCTACCATCCCACGACACAATCACACAACACTCTATAAACCACGACAATCACACCCATGCACAATATATGCAAATACATTCCACAACTTGCAAACTTGCATTTAAGGGTCTGCCAAATCACGGGCTTGGCAGATTTTCCACCAGCTCTGAACTGGGGGCAAATCAGCCGCGATCTTGCAGAGTTTTGGCGCTATTACCACTGGGAACTTCTTGAATGGGCCCAATGGGGTATGGGGATTTACCGTTCCGCCAAACCCGTGATCCGGAGCTAATAGCGCCGGGGGGTTTGGCGGCAGGGCTAATAGCCTTGGTGGTAAAACCGCCGGAGTTAGCGCCCAACTCGTGATGAGGCCCAACGTATATAAAACATTCAAACAAAACAGCTCACTCAACAAAACTAAACCAGCCACCACTAAAAAAAGTAAGGCTCCTCTTGCAAAAACTAAAAGTAAAAAAGTTGATTTTGACTAATATCGTTTGGAGATCAGACTTTCTGCTAGCTACCCTAGATGTTAAATCATTATTCACTTCAATTGATCACCATTTGGCAATGCAGGCAATTGAACTCACATATTCACAATTTTCAGCCTACAATAGACAACATGCAGAAATTATCAATGAATGTTTATGGTTCACTCTAAATAACAATAATTTTATATTCAATCAAGATTGCTATCTTCAAACCAAAGGACTAGCGATGGGTGCCAACTATGCCCCATCATTAGCTAATCTTTTCATGGGACAATTTGAACTAACTCACACATTGTCAAATACAGATCACGAACATTGAATCATCTTGTGGAAACATTTTATAGATACTATTGTCATTTGGATGGGTACTGTAGAAACTTTCCAAGACTTTATTGACTACTTTTGGACCTGAATATCTATATTGTGAATGACAAAATAGAAAGTAAAACATACAGAACACAACAGAGGTCAAATCCACCCTTTTTGCCTCCAGCTGTCAGAAAAAATCAATTATTAACAATATCCCTACAGGTGAATTTGATCGCGCTTGCAGGAATTGCAGCACGGATGCTGATTTTTTTACTAGAATGTGACTTGCTTAGCAAGAGATTTTGGGAACGAGGATACAGTAAAGAGTGTATCTAGAGCTTGTAGAAAAATTAAAGGAATGAGTAGAGATGATATGGTAAATCCAAAGACAAAGACAAATAAAAAGATGAAACAACACAAAAAGGTGAGTCTTATCACCAAATATTCAGAAGACAATAACTCTCTATTTTAAATTGTCAATAAACACTTACAGATGGACAGTGACTTAACTGGAAACATAGATGACAAGCCCACATTCATATATAATCGGGCTAATATAATTAAAAATAAATTAAGCCCATCCTTTCTTAAACCTAAAGACACACATATATCAAGAACTTGTGAATGAATGAAGCCACGGACACAAGGTCTCTACAGATGTGGTAACTGTAGTATGTGTAAGTATGCACAGTTTGACACTAATGAAATTACAAATCAATATGGCGCAGTAATTCCAATTATGGATCTCATCAACTGCCGATCCAAATATGTAATATATTCAATCATCTGTGTATGCCGTAAAATCTATGTAGGGAGTACAATATGCGAGTTATGTATTCGTATTCGAGAACATCTATCTAGTTTGAATTCACAACACATCAGATTACCACTAGCAACCCATTGGCAAAAACAGCATCAAAATGGATAATAAGGATGATATATGTTTCATTGGTTTACACAAAATGCAAACACGCATTCGTGGGCAAGACCAGAAACTCTTGTTGAGACAAATGAAATCTAATATTATATGTAAATTCCGATGCCTAAAAAATTGTCTCAATTGTGAAAATGAAATTAATGTATTTTTTTGAAGGAATGTAGAATGCCAAATTGGATGATGATACTACTATACATGATATTTTACAAGGTCAGCTGCTCACCCAGACCGCGTGACAATAGAGCAAATTATTAAATATGGATCAGTTCACTTTAACTTTCAGGAACCGCGCAATGACTCTAATGAGATTAATATAATTAATGAGGATTAGAGATAATGCTGTAATTGAATATAATTGGAATTATTACAGATTATCTAAATCAATTTATTGCCAACAACATACATTTACATTGACAAAGGATTTATGGTGCATGTTTAATCAATAATACTAAACGTGAAGAGTTTCAAATGCCTAGTGCCCTGAATATTTCCAATAGTATAATTTGGGGAACTTTGTACTGCTTTAGATAAGTAAAAAAGGAATAAACAAACAACTTAAATGACACCGGTTAACAGGGTTTTCATTACATGCAACAATGCTCATAATTTTATTCACAAGTTACAAAACTATTTTAAAATACCATACAGACGCGTAGATGTCACATATGACATTGAACCATGAGTACAATTTAAATGTGAGCAGTATCATATGATTGGAGCTTTGAATATATTTTTTAAAAGTGAAATTAGGGGATTATTGTGATATTCGCAACAAGCAAAATGAGAATAAAAAAATAACATTCACAATAGAACAGGTTTCATAGTGCTTGATTCACGCCCAGTAACATTCAAATCTTTTCTCATAAAGAGAAGACAACTTCTGAGTGCCAATGGCATGTTACACACGTCACTACACTTCCCGTATAAATAAACTTTCAAAATGGCAACCACAAGAATATGCCACATGGAACGCAACAATCGGAATACGATATTTCATGTTGGGAGGATTTAACCTCATATAGGTAAAGGATGTACTATCTATGATCAGAGATGAGTTTTAAACCTTGGAATTATAGTCTAGCATAGATATCACACAATTCTATTTCATGATAGTAGATGTGGACCGAACTATCTACTGATTGAGAACTGAATAAGAGAATTAGGATCTAATCAGGCTGGGCATCAAATTGTATATAAGGGGTGAGAATGACTTCTTTTATCCCATGTTTTATTGGCTATAATTAACTAGGAACGCACAACATTCTATCACACGGATATTGACAAGAATGATTTCTATTGTGAGTGCTAAGATTCAATTGATCAATACTAATACAACACTGGCATTGCATATTTAAGATGGTGTTTGTCACATTAACTTTATCGGGTAATTGACCAATTCTATGGCAAGTGCAAAGATCCAATTGACTAAGGAACAAGTTACTTACCTGTAACTGTTGTTCTCCAGCATGGGTCTGGCATGGATTCACATGCTCATGAATATTCCCCGTCGTCAGGCTGGGAATCCTCGGTAAAGAAAAAACCAGTATCAGTTTTGTTTCTGATCTGTCTTTCATAGTAATAACCAATCACTGGTCTCTGCGTCATACTGACCACAGCCAATGACTGCCCTCTACCTAAGCCCCGCCTCTGGCAGCCATCTTCAGATTTGGAAGCACGTGAAGTGGCAGTATGGCCAAGTGAAGAGCCGCAGAGGTGTAGGCGGGAGGGTTCGCATGTGAATCCATGCCAGACCCATGCTGGAGAACAACAGTTACAGGTAAGTAACTTGTTCCTTCTCCAGTATGGGGTCTGGCATGGATTCACATGCTCATGAATAAAGAATACATAGCAGTACACACATGCACAACCACGGGAGGTGGCAAAGGCTCAACATTAAGCATTACATCAAACTCAACATTAAGCATCTTACCTCCTCACCAGGCTCACCTCAGGCGAACAGGTTGCGCAGCACAGCTTGGCCGACCCTGGACTCCTCCCTGGAATCACGATCGACGCAGTAGAATTTCATGAAGGTGTGCGTCGACCTCCACGTAGCAGCCCTGCATATGTCCAGCAGGGGCACACCAGAAAGGAACGCCGTGGTAGCTGCGATCGCTCTGGTGGAATGGGCTCTCGGACGGCCCGGCAGCGGTCGGTTTGCCAACCGATGACAGTACATGATACAGCCAGAGAGCCATCTGGAAATGGAAGCCTTCGAGAGTGCCTTCCCCTGATTGAGAGGTCCAAAATTCACAAAGAGTCGTGACGTCTTCCGAAAACACTTCGTGCGGTCCACGTAGAACTTCAGCGCTCTAGCCACATCCAGCGAGTGCAAAGTCCTCTCAGCCGGCGACGAAGGCGACGGGAAGAACACAGGCAACACCAAGGGTTCGTTGAGGTGGAAGTCCGACGGCACCTTGGGCATGAAGGAGGGGTGCGTCCTGAGCACTACCCTCGTGTTGCGAAAAGTCAAGTACGTGGCCTTGCAGGAAAGGGCCTGGATCTCTCCCACTCGTCGTGCGGAGGTGATGGCCACAAGAAACGCTGTTTTCCACGACAGAAACTTCAACGGGGCCGAGTGCAGAGGCTCGAACGGAGGTCCCATGAGCTTGGTCAGCACCACGTTGAGCTCCCACGCCGGGGCCGGAGCCTTCACCGGCGGGAACGATCTGAACAGTCCCTTCATGAACTCTTTCACCAGACGATGAGCCCACCAGGACGTCCGCCCCGTGGTTCTGGTGTATCGGGAGATCGCAGCAAGATGAATCTTGATGGACGCGTGTGCCAGTCCAGCTTTGGCCAGCGTCAGCAGGTACGGCAGTACTTGGGGAGCCGTAATCCGTAGAGGATTAATCTTCTGTGCGTGGCACCAGACAGAGAACCTCTTCCATTTGTGTCCGTAGCATTTAAGAGTCGAGGACGCCCTGGCCTTTGCAAGAACCTCTCTGCAGTCGGCCGGTATGTCGTATCCTCCAAACTCTAGCGCTGCAGGAGCCAGGCCTGCAAGTTCAGCGATTTCGGGTAGTGGTGGAGGATGGCGCCTCCTTCCCTGGAGAGTAGATCCGCGTCCACCGGCAGCTTGATTGACGGGGACGCTGACAAGTCCAGAAGGTCCGGGAACCATATCTGCCTCGGCCACACAGGTGCGACGAGGATCATCCTGCACCGTGACCTCTTGAGCTGGTTGATGAGCCGGATTAGCAGTGGCAATGGAGGGAACACGTAAAGGAACAGGCCCTTCCAGGGGAACGAGAAAGCATCGCCCATGCTCCTCGCCTGGGGAAACCTGCTGGCGAACCTCCGGCACTTGGAGTTCGTCGCTGTCGCGAACAGGTCGATCTGGGGTGTGCCCCACCGTCGGAAGAGGCTGTCCACTAGATCCTGCCGTAGTTCCCACTCGTGGCACGAGCGCAGCTCCCTGTTGAGTGAGTCGGCGATGGTGTTTTTTATCCCTGCCAGATGAAACGGCACCAGAAACATCCTTTGGGCGACGGCCCAATGCCACAGGTCCTGCGCCTCCTTGGACAGTGCTGGGGACCTGGTTCCGCCCTGTTTCCTGATGTAAAACATGGTGGTGGTGTTGTCGGTGAAGATCCTCACCACCTTGCCCTTGAGGGACGGAAGGAAGGACCTGAGGGCCCAAAACACTGCACGGAGCTCCAGGACATTGATATGTAGTGATTTCTCCGTCGGGAGCCAAAGGCCTCTTGCGTGCAGATTTTCGGTGTGCGCTCCCCACCCTTCCAGGGAGGCATCCGTGGTCACTGTCTCCTGGTGGGCTGGGGTCTGGAAGTCCATGCCCGCCGTCAGATGCGCGCGGGTGCCCCACCACCGGATCGCTCGTCGGAAACTCTCGTCGAGTGTGATCTTTTCCTCGAAGCTGCCCGTCGTTTGGATCCAGCGCGCGTCCAGGAACTCCTGCAACGGGCGCATCCGGAGCCTGCACAGGGGAATGAGGTAGATGCAGGAAGACATCATTCCGAGGAGGGACTTGATGGACCTCACCTTGGCCGCGTCGGCCACCAACATCCGTTGTACCGGTGTCCAGACAACTCGTCGAAAAAAAACTGGTCGACTGCAATTTGGTCGACGCAATTTGGTCGAAAACCAAATGGTCGAATTTTTTTTTTTATTTATATATTTATTTTTCGGGTTTTCGTTTAGTTAAAAAAGGGGTTTTTAGAGAAAAAAAGGGGGTTGGGGGGGACCCCCCCCAAAAAAAAAAAAAAAAAGGGTTAAAATAAAAAAAAAAAAAAATTCGACCAAATTGGTTCGGCCATTTGTCTGGTCGACCAATTTTTTTCGACGAAATGTCTGGCAACCGTTGTACCTTGCCCAGGATGGCCCTGGTCCTCTCCTCCGACGGGGAGGCCAGAAGGGACACTGTGTCGAGCCTCACTCCCAGAAACAGTGCGTCTTGCGCGGGTACCAGGTGGGATTTGGCGTAGTTCACGGAGAATCCCAGGTCCGTGAGAAGCTGGACGGTCCTTGCCGTGTGGTCCACGGCGAGCTCCCTCGTCTTGGCTCGGATGAGCCAGTCGTCCAGGTAGGGGTAGACGTGGATCCCCTCTCGGCGCAGCTGCGCCGCCACCGGTGCAAGGCACTTGGTGAAAACCCTGGGTGCCGACCGTAGTCCGAAGGGGAGGGCTTTGAACTGGTAGTGACGCCCTTGGACCACAAACCTGAGAAATTTTCGGTGCCCCCTTAGGATGGGAATATGGAAGTAGGCATCCTTCAAATCCAACGACGACAGGAAGTCTCCCTCCTCCAGCTGACCCAGGACGTGCTGGAGGGTGACCATCTTCACGAGGAAGTATCTCGAGTAAACTCCGGAGCCCCGAAGCCTTTTTGGGACGAGTTCGATGGCGCCCTTCCTGAGCATCGCCTTTACCTCCAGGAGAAGCTGCGGGACGTGAAGCTCTTTCCTGGCGACGGGGGGGGACGCGCGGGCACCTTCTTTGAAACTCGAGCGCGTGGCCCCGGGCTAAGGCGTCCAACACCCAACGGTCGGTGGAGATGGACTCCCACACGCTGACGAAGCTCGCCAGCCGGCCTCCCACCGGGGTGCTTCGGTGGGGGCCCGACCCCACGGTCGGTTCAATCCTGTTTCGACGAGGCTTTGCCGCCTTGACCTCCTTGGCGACGACGGCGGGGTCCGCCCGACTTGCCTCGTCCCCTATAGGCCTCCTGAGACGACGAGCGGGCCGCTTGACGGTAGGTGGAGAAACCGCCGCCGGAACCTTTGGAGACGCCCTTGCCTCCGCTGCTCCGAAAGGGCGGCCGTCGTTGTTGCAGAACCCCAAGGACCCGGGCCGTCTCCGTGTCCGCTTTAATTGCCTGAAGGGAATCATCCACTGTTTTCCCAAACAGGTTGTTCCCATCGAACGGCATGTCCAGGACTCTGGTCTGTACGTCTTGACGGAAGTCCGTAGCCTTGAGCCATCCACGCCGCCTAAGGCACACGCCGTTGCCCAACTGGCGAAACCCAGTGTCGGCGATGTCCCTCGCAATAGTGATGGCGTGGTCCGACGCCACCTCACCTTCCTGTAGGATCTCCAGGGCATCCGCCCTCTTGTCGTCCGGTAGGAAGTCCAGCAGTGGAGCCAGTTTGTACCATAGCTCCCTGTCGTAGCGGGCCACGATAGCCAAGGCGTTGGCCGCCTTAATCGTCGTCGCTGCAGACGAGATGACCCTACGTCCCATAGAGTCCAATTTCTTTCCCTCGCCGTCCGGCGGGGAAGTCGATGTGGAGGCCACACCCCCCCCGCTTTCTTCCTGGCCACCGCGGAGACGACGGAGTCCGGGGTAGGCTGCGCCCGGAGGCACAGGGGGGCCGCGTCCGGGACCCGGTACTTCTTTTCGTACCGGTCTCTTCTAGCTGGCGTCGTGGAAGGGTTCTTGAGGAGGGCGAGGCCCTCATCCCAAATGTCGTCCAGTAGAGGCACCGCGAGGACCGTCTTCCTCTTGGCCTCGCGCCGTTGATAAAGGAATCCTTCCTTTTTCTTCTCCTCAGGGCAGAGTTGGAAAAGTTCGGATGCCCTGGCGATCATGGAGTGGAACGATCCAATCTCGTCGGGCGGAGAAGCCCTGGTGGGAGGTGACGACGGAAGATCCTCGTCGTAGACCTCGTCGTCCGTACCCGTCGCGGCCGTGTCAGTCCCCGTATCATCCCCTTGAGTCGTGGACGGGGAGGAGGGCTGGACGGGGCGCGACGGCTGAAAAGGAGGTGGAGGGTGAATCCTTCTTTTCTTGGAAGGAGGAACGCCAGAAGGTCCCGGTTCTGGGTCCCCCGACGGGAGTGGTTCCTCCGCTGGCAACGGTAGTCTCGTCCTTATCTCCGAGCATAAGGACTGTATAGCCAACAAAATGGCCGCCGAGTTGTCTTGCGGCGCTGGCAGAGGGGAATCCGACAGGCGATCAGGGGCCCCGTCGGCGCCCTCGACGATGTCGTTGTCACCCGCGTCAGGATCCATCCCGACGGGCCGGTCTTCTTCCACGCCGAGGCCGTGGCTTAAGACCTCGATCAGCTCTTCCTCCGAGGTTGAAGCCGAGTCTACGACGACACCCTCCCCCCCCTTTTTCTTCTCCGCCGGAGATTTCACAGGGGTCCTATCGATGGGCATAAAAGAGGACTCCCTCCGAGGTGGCAGGGAGACTCTGAGCCCCGATGTCGCCATCACTGGCGTAGCCTCCACAGTCTGAGCCAGGGCCGCCGCAACAGTCTCAATACAGGCCTTGGCCGGATGGATTAAGGCCTTCACCACCTTAGGTGCGCTCACCGCCTTATCCTTGGGGGGGGGACACTGCCTCGCTCCCCCTCCGATGGGGCCTTCGAGTTCGACCGGGGCCTCTCCAGGAGCTTTGCCGGGTGCTCGGCCTTCCTCTTACCCGACCCAGAGCGTTGGCTCGTGGTTGATGGTACCGGGGAGGGTGCGCCCTGCCTGGCGCCCGTAGAGCCCGACCGTTCGGCGCTCCCGGTGCCAGCGGACTCGCGGTGCTTGGCCTTGTGTTGGACCCCCGTCGCCGGGGCGTCCTCAAAGGTCTTAGAAGACCGCTCGGATTTCTTCCTCTTCTTCTCGCCGGACGGGCTCTTCCCTTCCAGCCAGTTGGCGAGACGTTGATGGCGGTCCTTCATGGTCCGCTCCGACATGTTGCCGCAAAACGCACAGTCCTTCTCCACGTGCGTCTTGTCCTCATGTAAGCAGTAAAGACAAAAGGAGTGTTCGTCCTCCTTAAAGACGTTCTGCAGCTGGCATCCAGGGCAGACCCTGAACAGCTTTCCGGGCGTCGAGCTTCCCTTCTCCTGGGCCATGTCCGGGACGGGCCTGAGAAACTTCTGGAGTCCTCCAAAAGCGTAGCTCGACGAATCTTCACCCTTGAGGGGCGCAGACGAATCCGACACGAGTCCCCGTTGATCGGATGGAGAGTCGGTGGAGCTTGAGGCTCTTTTGACCGAAAAAACAACGAAGTTTTTGAGAAAAAACGTGAAAAAATAGCACTAACGCTCGAGAGCAATAGCACGAGGATCCCAACACATGAACGTGCGGTAAAAATCTGAAGATGGCTGCCAGAGGCGGGGCTTAGGTAGAGGGCAGTCATTGGCTGTGGTCAGTATGACGCAGAGACCAGTGATTGGTTATTACTACGAAAGACAGATCAGAAACGAAACTGATACTGGTTTTTTCTTTACCGAGGATTCCCAGCCTGACGACGGGGAATATTCACGAGCATGTGAATCCATGCCAGACCCCATGCTGGAGAATAATAACACATTATTGACATGGCATAAACAAGGTGGTACACACCACATTAATTTTATGGGGTAACTAACCAATGACAGTCTAACAAAATTGATTGCTTAAGGCAAACTACAAATGAATTGGCCCATTACACAAAAAAGGTACTATTATTGAGCCCAAGTTGACTTGCACCAATGGAAGGTCACATGGGTGTGGGTGAGCGACTTGTCCTTAAATTAAAATGTAAATATTTTGTTGAATCACAATATAGAATAATGAATTTTGCAATGCTGAAGTAAACAGTCTACTAACCGAATTACTTGTTGGGCCATATCCTTGTGAAATACATCATGTAATGATTAAGGAGATAGCATGCTACAGAATCTAACAATTGGACTGAAAGTATACACCAATTGCACCAATGTTTATAGAACACATTTTCAATATTTTACTAAATTTGTGGATGTAAGAATTACTAATTTAGTTTTTTTTAAATATATATTTCTCTTCTTTAATTAATTTATATTTGATTTGATTTAATGATTTTGACTCTCTTCCTTCTCTCAATCTCTCTTGTCCAATTTTTAGCACTTAATTTTTTATCCAAATTGGCAATGTCCATGAATGTGTATATGTTTTGTTTCTAAATTTGATGGTTAAGTACGTTGATATTGGACTGTTATGTTGATAATATGTAAATGTATTGTATACCTCATAGCCTTGAAAACAATCAGGTGTAGAAACTCATGTCGGCAGGGCTACTGCAACAAAAAGTCACAATATTAATGAATACTTTTTGTGGATAAACAAGGATATAAAAATGTGTATGAAGGATACATTTTAGAATAAGCACATTATCTATGTAGGAAGTGCACCCATAACACTATATCTACCATTAACGTAGCCACATTAAAGAATTCCAAAAAAATTCATTTCCCAAAACCTTTTCCACCGTAGAGTTCTTCACAATCTTATAAAAACAGCTGAAAAATCACAATCTACCCTTAAAATCTACTGCAGAAGACTAATCCTCGAAGCTGTAATTGACAGCGCATTTCTACTAAAGAGAAAGTTGTTTATATTGATTTTGAACAGAATGAAACCACTAAGTTAATCATTAAATTACAAAAAATACTTCTAAACATGCGTTATGTCAATACAGATACCTTTTCAAGCTTCTGTGCAGGTGAATGGATTCACACAAGCAGCACAGAACCATATTTCAATGAAGAGGCTTATAAACAAGAACTAAAAAAATCAATTGCCATTGACAGTAATGGCAGAGGGAATGAAATGGTAGGAGACACCATTATGGCAACAAAAAAAAGTATAGAAAAAACATCCCCAAAAAACTTTCACAAGTGTTTGAAGAGCCAAACACCCAGGTCAATACCTTCAGTGACCCTCATCAATATCACCCTTGCCCCATCCAACACCCACGGACCACATGCCCCCTCATGCTGAGCAATGCTAACTCCAAGTTTATACACAGAAAAAAACTGTGTGCCTCTTTTCACATTTATACACTTCTTTACACGCTATTTGTATTCAAAACTACATTTAATGATTACGGAAATCAACAATATAATCAATGCTTTATATAGCCCCCTTTCTTAATACCCCATACACACTTCCAAGTATATTCAAATGTATTTTTTGTGGCCAAAGTACTGCATAAATGAAGGTTAATACCTGTAATCAAATCAAATGTTAACAGTTTTTACAGGACAGGTATAAACCCACATATGGCTACATAAATGTGGTTCACCAATAATTAAAAATTGAATACACACATTGCCTCAAAATCAATTGAAACACATTACACAATTCACAGAAAAACAAATACAAATGAAATATAATAGTACTGATAAAAACAGTACTATTCTCTTCTGACTGTGTATAAGCAAGCACATGCAATATGCATGTGCTTATGGTTTCACTTAAAGGTCATTCTAGAAATAAGTAATCGCTAAAGTGTTTGGTGCGTATCACTTGCTAGGTTAGCATGAGCTAAGACACAGCTTAATCTCCGGAAGTCTATTGCTTCATGTAACAGCAATAAACGTTCGTGATACAATTGGGCATTTGAATTTGAAGTTATCAAATCAATTTCGAGTACACAGGGAACTTTTGCAAGCACGCAATTGATTTCAACATTTTAACTGTTATCCAAACCTTTGGAAGGGAATGTTTATCCATGTTAAGCATAACGTGATGTCACCAGTGTGATGCGCTACATCACAGCAATTATTAAAGACCATCAGCAAGATGGTGGTAATGCACACCAACTGCACGGAACAACACTAGCCCACCATGGAACTGGGACTAATTATTACAGTTTAACTAAGCAATTAAGATGACAGGCACACAATGAAGAGTTAGGGCAAGATTGAGTTTGAGTAGATTTTCATTTTGGATTGTTTATGTTTTTCTAAACTAGAACTTGTATATGAACAAATTGGGAACAAAGGGTCTGTGACCCTAAATACTGTAGTAAAAGTGAATTTGTGAATTCTGGACAAGCAAAATGTCCAGGTATGGTTGTCACTTGCTTTGGATTTTTTTTTTGCAAGACCAAAGTTTGATTCACGTCAATATTTAAACAAATAAATGAGAAGAAAACAAGTATAATCAGATTCTCGACAAAAGAAAAAGATAAAGGGGGTTTAGCTGGCACATGGACTTCCAGCCAATAAAACCATCAGCCTCTATGACTTATTTGGCGTTCAAGTTGGACTCAATGGACAATAAAGTGGTTGCCGTCGGGCGTATGCTCGGTAAGGCCACTCAGGCTGGAGCCCAGATGAGGAAAATTAGATCTAGGTATTGTAGATTCTCCATTTGTCCTTTGTTGGCATACTAGCTGGGGAACAGGTGCAAGTGGATCTAGGTCACCTGGCCTAAGCCTTGCCCATCTGGTGCCTTCCTGCTTGTTGCTCTTTTTCACCACTTAGGAAACCCCGCCCACCTGGTGCCTTCCTGCTTGTCGCTCTTTTCCCTACTTAAGGAGCCCTCCAGCCTCTGTTCCTTTGCAGCTGGGGAGCAGGTGCAAGTGGATCTAGGTCACCTGGCCTAATCCCCACCCACCTGGTGCCTTCCTGGTTGCTGCTCTTTTCCACCACTTAGCAAGCCCCACCCACCTGGTGCCTTCCTGCTTGCTGCTCTTTCTCTACTTAAGGAGCCCTCCAGCCTCTTTTCCTTTGCAGCTGGGGAGCAGGTGTAAGCGGATCTAGGTCACCTGGCCTAAGCACCACCCACCTTCTTAGCCCTGCCTCTTCCTTCGTGCTCCTAACACTTAGATCAAGGGCGTCTCTCGCCCGGGCGTCCGAAGTGAAGGGCAGACAAAGAAAAGGGCAATTACTGTTTGGACCTGTTCGGACCAGGAGGACCCAGGGCCCGACCCCCTGCTCAGATAGCAGGTAAGCATGCACCAACATGTGTTTACACCCTCTGTCCCCACAGGCCATCCCAACCCTCTGTGGTCCCCCCGTGATGTTCCCTTCTGCCCCCCCTTATGGCACACAGGTGTTGCAGGTTTTGCTTGCTTCTTCTACCCTGCTTCCCCTACCCCCCTCCAGCCTACTTCCGCAGGAGTCTGTCCTGATACATTCCGATTTCACCATCACCGTCTTGGGGCCAATGCTGGATTGGACTTTTATGGACTTCATTGATTCACGGTACGTCACCTTTTCTCAACTCTCATGCTGGACTTCCCTTGCATCTTGCACTCATGGTGTCCATGAATCATGCTGTTCCCATCTTCATCTTCTATCCTGGCTTGCCACATTATGTGTTACTACAGTCTTCTGCAATTGTATTCACTCTCCCCTCTTGCTTCGCCACTCTTTTTGATTGCTTACTCTCTATTCTCTCCTCCTATCGCTTCTCCCTTTTCCTATCTCCCCCCTTACTTTCTTCTATGCACTTACTCTATCAGAATTGTCCCTGGATCTAGTATGATAGCAGCCTCGTCTGCCTCCTCTCACCTCCCCTTACTGCCCCCCCCCCCTCCAGCACTATCTGAAATATTGTCAGGGCTAGTACGATAGTCACTTGTTTTGCTCCTCCCCTCACTTTCTGCACCCCTCTCCCTCACCTTTTGTTTTTCTCCGGCTCTACCAGAAATGTCATCAGGCCTAGTATGGTAGTCACCTGTCTGTTTCCATTTCCTTCCCACTCTCCCGCTCCCTTCCTTATCTATCTCTTAGCTCTTCCACTATCTGAAATGTCGTCAGGCCGAGTACGATAGTTAATTTCACATCCTTACTGTTCATGGCCTGTAAGAATGTCATTGTATTTTCCATTGTTCCCTCCCTTGCCTTGAAGCGCTTTGAAACACGTTGTGTATAGGCGCTATATAAATAAACTATCATATCATTTCATATCATACTATAGAATGAAGGTGGTGCTGGCTATGCTACACAGAACAGAGATTAGCCACATATTACGCTCCCTACAGTATGAGAGGGTTGAGTCCAGAATTTGGAAGAAGGCATTGGTTCTAGCGGATTGTGTACCCATGAAGACCTTATGATTGAGTTGGGTTTCACAGCATTGAGTGCACTGTTGGACTGGAGGATTCTGTCATTGCACAGGAAAATTCTGTTTGGCAGGTAGCCTACAGTCTGGGAATCGGCCGGTGAGTAACTTTTGGAAGAGAGCGAACAGAATCTTAACAAGGTTGGAAGTATCAGTGGAAGACCTGAAGGAATATCCCAATGTGGTGAAAAGGACTTTATTGAGAGGAGACTGGATAGCTACAATAGCAAGCACAAGGTAATCTCCAAGGAACTATAGTTTATCATTTCTGGATAAACCGTTGGGAAGCATTCCCAAATACCTGGATCAATTTGCAAATGCATATTGGGCCATGCAATTCCTGAGATATAGGCTGAACCTGCTCCCTACAGGAGAAATTAGACAAATAAGTTCTCGAAATAGAGAGATGGGGGTTGGTTGTGTTCTGTGTGGAGATATGAGTGTGCTGCATAACAGAGAACAAAGGGTTCTGCACTGTCCGGCACTCTGAACCTTCAGATCCTTGGTTCTGGAAAATGTGGTCTGCAATTACGAAGTGCTAGATGCTACACTCTTTTTCGCTTGTGTCTCCAGTGGCGAGGGAACGATAGCTACAATAGCAGTTATACATATTTTGAATAGAGCTGGCTTGACAAGACTGAAACTGTTAATCCACTGCAGTAATTGGTATCTAGTTATCTCTTTTGTGTTTGCTGTGGCTCACCTTCTTATTATTGTCTTATTAATGTATGACTGTTTTCATCTTCCGCTTATGAATTGTTCTCATACAATTTTTTTAATATGTATAATCACATTATTTAGGTGTATGTATTAATGTATTTTATGTGTCTTTACTTTTTAAGTTTTTAAGTTTGACTTGGAGCAACCAATATCACAATAAATAAATAAAAACATATTTAAACTAATGACAATGTATTTTTTCCTAAAGGATACAGGGAGTTAGTTATGTTGAAATATCAGTTTAAAGGCGAATTATTTATTGGAAACATGAATGTAACTTGGTGATTATTATCTATGATTAATGGAGACCGATAAACGGGTGATATTCTTTGGGCTATTAGTTACACGTGGCTGGTTTGAGGACTGGGTATGTCAACTATATTTAGAGTTCATGACGACATGTCTTAAAGAACGCTAAACTGAGTTTTGAAATGAGGCCATTGGGTGCGTGCATTGCAACACCTCAAAGCTTGTTCCAACTTTAGAAACAACTTGTGACCACATAGTCTAAGCGGCTCCAGCTAACACATACAAGTTGGACAGTATAAAGATGTCCTGTGGTGAAGGGATTTGCATAATTGGTATAGAGTTCAACATGAGTGACACCATGGCAACTATTAAACATTTGGTTTTGTTTGAACAACCCAATTGAATATCTTAACTGAGTTTCATGTGTGGTTCTCTCTCTCCTTCTCTCAACCCACCATCCTGGTGCTTTTTTTCCTTATTTCAAAATATATTTGTTTCCAAACTGTGAGGATTTGAATTGAAATACGCATTTAAATGGCTAATATATGTAACAAAAAAATCCCAGAAACCAGTTGGATGGCTTGTGTGTCTGTTTTCTATATTTGTGGGCATTCTTGTCTCATTTTTTAAATTTGATTGTTTTCTCATCATGTTGTACATTGTTATAATTTAGGTGTTTTTTGATGTTGGTTGAATATTATTTTTTCTTTATGTCGTTGGCCACTTTTATATTGGAATTAATTGTGTTATACAGCCCTGAGGAAGACCTTGAACGGGTCGAAACACGTGTTCGCAGTTGACGATGCTAACACATTCATTGGACAATTTGAGTTTTTTGATAGCAAATCATTTATGTGCTGTTTTTGAGTGAGGTTAGTAGCGCAGAAGTCCAAGCTGTGTAGTTTCTTATCTTGGAAAAAGTTGTCACTACACAACTACTCCCCAGAATTAAACAACTTCCCCTCCTACATGACTAAGTCAGGATTAGGTCCCAAGTTCAGCATCAAGACAGCCACCATCCAGGTCATGGACCATGCCCTCCAAATCATGCAAAAGGGCAACTCATGCTTCCTCGTTCTCTTTGACCTTTCAGCTGCCTTCAAGACCTTCGACCACTACAGCCTCCGCTCCCTCTTTGGCAACAGCATGGGATTCACTGGCGCTGTCCTGAATTGGTTTACCTCCTACCCATCAAGCAGGTACTAGACACTTTACGTTCATACAGACTCCCACTCTCATACATAGGAGCCCAAAGCACCATCCTCGCACCCATCTAACTTTTACATGGAGTATCTGGTACCCTCCTCAAAGATCCCGATTTAGTCACCCACCAATACAATACGCTAATGGTGCTCCGTTTTACGTAAAATGTACAAATCCAGCAGGACACCAATTGTCCCTGCGATTACCTAGCCACCATCCAGTCCTGGATGTCGCCAGCTTACCTAATACGTAACCCCTGAGAGACAGAATTTGCCCTCAACCGTCCACTTGTTGAACAACTATTTGTCCAAAAACAGTTCAGTGATATGCACCTAGAAGGATTTGATCAGCAGCTCTCAGATTCAGTAAAATCCTTTGGCTTCACCATTGCCAGCAGCATGTCCTTCCAGAAACGCATATGCAAGAAGGGCAAAAATGGCTATGGTGTGGCTCCAAATCTCCACCCTTTGCACCCCTAAAAGCAGTCCACCATGCCAGAGCACACCTACAGGTGGGCGGAAACCTGACCACATTTGACCTATACCAACTACACTGGCTTCCAATCCAGGCCAGGCTGAAGACTACATGTATCATCTACAAAGAAATCACGAGTAGCACACCAGCATACCAGGTGGCTAGGCATCACATATCTGGTGACACAGCCACCTTGCGCAGACACTCAACCAACCAGCATGATTCACAATTTGTCTGCAAAGAGAGGACCTGCAAACAATCCTTCTCTTGTCACAAGCCCACCCTCTGCAACTCATACCTGGCATCGGCTCGGAATGCCCCCATAATTCACCAGTTATGCAAAGCCCTCAATATGTAACTTTTCAACAACTCCTGACCAAGCACCCATGCACTAATCCCAATGGACGAACCGACTGACGAAGGGACAACAACCTCTACTCTACTGTTAAAAGATGATCAAATAAAAAGTCCTTTATATTTTAAATGATGTATTATGTAATATTTTGGTGGCACAAAAGACATTCTTTTATGTCCTCTCTATTTAATAAATACTTAACTTTTGAGAGCAATGGGAGTTGACTGCTCTAGGAATTTTTGCTTTTGGCGGGATCAATTGTGACATGATGCACTCAGGGATATTTACATTCAAGAGTAATCCCAGGAATTATAATGGCCCTAGGCCTCCTTTGCAAGATGGAAAGTGTTTGAACAAACTAGCATCTGATGTCCTCTCTAAGGCAAATGTATGAAATATATAATTAATCTACAATAGTGTAACTTAGTCAGGTATTCATCTTTCATGTTTATTTCAGAAATGTACAAAACATTCCATAAAAACCAATAGAGAATATAAAATACATATCAACACAATGAAAATCACAGGAATACAATCTCATACAAATTGGGACCTCATAAAATGTAGCCACCATTCAATTCCTTATGTCTGATCGTACTCCTAA
Source organism: Ambystoma mexicanum (assembly GCF_040938575.1). Lineage (NCBI taxonomy): Eukaryota > Metazoa > Chordata > Amphibia > Caudata > Ambystomatidae > Ambystoma > Ambystoma mexicanum. The sequence goes on from NC_090932.1 coordinate 591,605,900, forward strand.
GCAGACGCTTTCTTATGTAAGTGCTGATTTCAGATATGTTAAAAGAGACCAGCTCACCCGTGGTGATTCAGCCCAAAGTAGATAGATTAAGGCGTGCCGATATTGCACAAAGCCCAATTCGAAAGGGTAACGGTAGTAGAACTCCACACACTTACATACACGGGACAGAAAAATATCAGATGGGCAAGGTCCTCATATGGAGCATCACACACAGGGCAAGACTGATTAGCACCCTCCCCAGACCAGGCTGCCACAACCGCCCGTAGGAGAATGCAGTGAAACCGTGCCCTAGTTATCAGGACATGGTCCAATGAGAATTCCACCCACAATAAGTACTTTTGTGAGGCTGGGAACATAATAGTCATTAGCACTCTGTTCTTGGATTTCAACATCTCCATACTTTCTCTGTTGAGCCCAACATGCTCATGAAAACGTCTAACCCACAATTTTTCTTCACCGCAGGAGAGCACATTTGGAGGATGAATCAGGTGTGAAATATTCAGAGCCATCATTTGTTTCTTAAAGTGGGACAACCACGGGACCTTACCACAAGAATCTTTGATGATCATAAAAGGAGTAGAGTTGCTCATAGGTAAGAGTTGCTCTCTCATAACCCCATAATCTGAGCCAAAGGAGAATAGGCTGCAGGGAGACCACTTCATCAATTAGCCTACAACCCAGTTCCATATGTACTCCAAAGTTCAGAGCTGATGATGGTAGGCCCAACATTTTCGAAAATAAGTGGTTCTCCACTGTTTGGATGGGGCTAGTATTTGTATAACCCCACAGCTCCATCCCAAATCTAGCAGCCAAGCATTTTACCATTGTACAATTTAAGCAGCAAATCAATCGGTCTAACTCTGAACATACCCATAGGCCTGATTACCCCTCCCATTGCCTGCTTAAATCGGACAGCCTGTTTGTTCACGTGAGGAGTGGGGCCCAGGTTGGGAGAGAATCTGAACCCCAGACAGTCAAAGTTATCGACTCTGGGGATCACAGCACTCTTACAATACATAGCTCTGAATTCTTCTCGGCATTTACCAATAGGTCCAAGCCATCCATAAAACAGCTATAATTAGAGATAAGCCTCTGCAGAGCTCCAGGGGTGTGTGCCATCAGAACTGTATCATCGGCATATACCAGAACCAGCACAGACCATCCCCCCATTCTAGGTACATCAGGGGAGGATCTCAGTAGATGCTTATATAAGCCATTAATATACAGACATAAAAAAGCGGTGCCAGGACACAGCTGTGGCGCACTTCTAGTTCAACTGTGAAGAAACCCGTACAATGCCTATTGGAGTCACTCCTAACACTAGCCTGTGTTGGGTTATGCAATCTGGGCCGGAGGCTCACCAGGGTGGGGGCAGTTCATGGATCCGAGCAAGTTCCATAACCTTGCACGATTGACCTTGTCAAAAGCCATGCTCAGATCCACAGATGCCAAGTAAATAGGTTCCTCCTTTATGTAAAGGGAATGTGCAATTACCAAATAAAGGTTAAGGGACTGCTCGGCTGTACCCAAACCAGGCAGGAATCCCAGCTGCACCAAAGAGGGAAGCCCCGTACTTGTGACCCACTCCTCTAGTCTAGCAAGAATAGCCCGACCAAAAACCTTAAAGAGGGAATCCAATAACAATATAGGCCTATATAAGGCAGGAAATTCCTGTGGCCCCTTTTTGTAGATCGGCTGGATGATGGCACAAGATCATGATGGGGGTATCACTCCGCCCGCACAGATGGCATTTAAGCCCTGCGTCAATACTGGGGCCCAAAGCTCTGGAGCCATAAACAAATCACCCGGGATATTATCTGGTCCTGGTGTCCGATTACAAAGTTGACAGCCAATAGCTTTCGATATCTCATCCACCGTGAATACAATCCCAACATCATCATCACCCCCTCCAACCGGATTCCCCATACTACCCAAGGTTGCAGGACCATGATGCATTTCCCCATTACCCGCACTATACAAGTTTGAAAAATGATCCAGCCAAGCCTTATCCGGTACATTACAGACCAAAGTTTCCTAATTGAATATGTAAAACAGTCCACAATGTGCAATGTCCCAAAAAAGTTTTGCGTTGTTGTCCCTAGAACCACCAACCCATGTGTCCCATGCTTCGTCTTCTATGGCCCTGTTCCTATTAGTGAGGACCTTCTTATAATGAGACCTAGGCCTGGCCAGGGGAGCGTCCCTAGGTTCCAGGCCAATATCAAGACTGATAGGGAAGTGATCACTACAGATATAATTTATCACTTTAATCCCCACCAGTTCGACCCATAATTTGACTTGTCAGGTATTCAATATACTCCATCAACAATGGCATGTGGTAAAAACATGAAGGACCTTTGTCACTCTGCACCCAAGAAGCATTGAAGGAAATTGACAAAATTACACATTAATTCAAAACACCTACATTTATTGCCACAATCCTGAGTAGATTAAATTTCTGTAGCAGATGAAAACTGCTCTAGACAATTTTAAACTATTTATGAAGTGTCTCTAACTGGGACGACAGATCTACTCTGCTAGAAAAAGAACCCATCTATAAGGGACTCAGTAAAGTGAGATTCTAAGCTATCTTAAATGAAATCTATTCAAACCAAGTCTTTGTGGGCACTGCAAAGAGCATACATAGGGAGTTTAGCTGTCCCTCATAATACAAATAACCATAGAGAATGCTACAAACAAAATGTCTGAAGTCTAGGATTTTTAAAATACGTTTGTATAGACCACCAGGGGGCGCGGGCAAGATGGCTGCCTGCACTTAACGCTGCCCATACGGCCCCGGGAAACAAGCTCTGAAACATGCCCTAACGGTCCATAAGCCCCTTCTTTCCTCGAAATTCTTGAGGGGGAGCTGGTGGGCGTTGGAGCGAACTCCAGAGGTGCCCCCATTCCCCCAACAGCAGCGTGTGGATCTCGACCCTCCCCCTCCCCCAGGTGCCCTTGCAGAAGCCCCGAACGTGTACCGCTTGGTAAGCGGTTGCGCCGAAGGAGGAGGAGCCGGACGCTCCATACGCGCCCGCTTGAGGTGGAAGAGGTGCCGACCCACTGCAGCGGGGCCGTGTCCCCCACCCAGAGACCTGCTAGCCCGTTGGGTGCCTTCATAGGCAGTCCTCTCCCCGCTCCCCCGCCCTCGGAGTCAAGTGGCGTTGCAGTATTGGTACGGGGGAAACGGTTGGAGCAGGGCCTGGTGCGGCCTGCCGCACATCTTCTGACCTACACTCTACACCTTCTGACCTACGGCTGTGTCCCCCTGCTCCCCCCACCCTCAGCGACGTGGACACACACCGGCCCCGGCCGACGCGGTAGCGCATCTGGGCCCCTCTTCTGCAGCCCGCACTTCCAGATCTTCGTGGCGACAGCGGGGCCTGCACACAAAGAACCCCAGAGGAGCCACATCGAGAGGCGGGGGAGCTGTGGCAACATCAAGGTAGGCTCGGGCCGTCGCGGGAGCGCGCCTGGACCCCTTGCCTCTCCCCCTGCCTGATCACTGGCGCAGGGCTCACATAGAAGAGTCTACCACTCCGCCTCACATTGTGAGTTCACACCGGGCCCCCCGCTGTGGGGAGTCCCACCCATAACACCTGGCTGCACGTCTGGGAGGCGGCCCCACCCCACCACTCGCACAAGCCACCCCGGGTGAGCGGGTGGGACGCCATTTGCCCAATGAGGCCCAGCTGGAGCCCGCACATTTACCAGCGCCCTACTGGAAACAGCAATTGGCACCGGGGGGCAACGCAAGAGGCCACACCGAATCGCCGCCCCCCCTCACCATACCAAATGAGCACAAGGGAGTAGGGCAGACTGGGCCTACCCTCGGGAACCCCCAACATCAAACTTCTGGTCACCGCCTAAGGCCCACCCAGACCCCCCGGGAGTGGCACCAATGAAGATTCTGGCACTCCTCTGACCCAGGACCTGATCAGGGACTTGGGGGGTCCTGGTGAGTCCACTGTTGTGGATCATAGAACGGTGCTCAGAGATCGGCAGATAGCATTCACCTCAAATAACAGCATGTATAACCCTGGGCTCTGGGAAGGCACTGGGGGGGCGTCCCGTCGGATCGCTGTAACTCAGGACGACTGAAGACCCATGAGCTGGAAAGAAACATTGGCAAAATACCAGTTCACCCCAGGACATCCGAAGATGGAGACCGGCCCCACCACCGCGCAGACTCCAGATATGAACACCATGCAGAGCAACATTCAGATGATCCTTGAGGAGATCAGAGGTATGAGGACAGATATGGGCCCCAAACTGGCTGACCTCACGACTAAGGTCTCCACGTTAGAGGACCGAATGGATGGGGTGGAGAATAACCAGACATCAACGGACTTCCTTGAAGCGCAGATGGAAACTAGATTTAAGGAGCTACAGCGTCGCGAGGAAGATCTCCGGCTCAAGGTCGACGACATGGAAAACCGTGAGAGGAGAAACAACTTGAGGATTTTCGGCCTGGCGGAGACGGAGGGGGAGACTCAGGCGGGCCTGGAAGGTAAAGTCCAAGACATCATGAGGATCGTTCTGGGGTCGGACTCCAGAGAGACACTCCTCCTCGACAGGGTCCATGGGCGGGCGAGGCGGTAGGGTCCCACTTTCAGTGCTGCTGAGATTTCACTACTATAGGGACAAGGCCAGCCTTTTGGAGAGGGCGAGAACCTTGTGAGACATTCAGTATGGGAACTCCAGGTTGATGATATACCAGGACCTCTCGGCCCTCACGCTCCAGATGAGGAAGAAATGCAGATCCATCACCAGATGGTTACAAGAGAAGGGGGTCCGCTACCGCTGGGGATATCCATTCTACCTAGCATTCGAATGGCAGGGTCAGAGATACCAGCTAGTCACGGAGGTGGACATTCAGAAGGCCACGGACGACCTGACAGGAGATCTTGCGGGAACATCGAGAGACCAGAGTGGTGGCGACAGGGAACACGGACGTGCCCCTCAGGGCCCAGATCTCACCCAAGGGAAGCTAAAAGTTAAGGGCTCTCGGAAATTTCAGAAAACCAGACATCCCCCAACGGACCGTGGTGGACCCACATGATCACACGAGCAGTATTGAAGGCCTATCTACCAGGCCGAGGCTCAACTCATGACCCTCTAGGGATCTTAATGATCAGGGGAATGTGCTGTCTATCTCATGTTTCCTTTTTGTTTCCGCGGTTGGCGGATTTTCGTTTAAATGACACAGGTTGAAAATTGAAATGTTCCCCGATGAAGGGCTGGTTTAATGTATTGAATGACACTTGGCGACTTGCCCCGGGTGAAAGGTGGTGGTTTGCGGCCCCGCGCCGTGAGGTGAGTTCTGAGGGCTAAGCGGAGTGGTTCATATGTCATGTTCGGGGGGGTCAAAAGGGAGGGGGCGCCATCGCTGGGTCCCCGCTCCTGGCAAAGAGAGGCTAACACTCCCAAAGACAGGGCGTGATGAAAAGTTCTATGTTATAAATTTTCCCGGGGCCAGGGTAGCAACCCTGGCGGTTCGTTGTTCGCTTTAACCCCACATGGGGTGCCGATGACGAACGCCTTACGAAATGGGTAAGGGAGATAGAAGGGGGGAGGAGGGTGGAGGGGCGATGTTTTGACGGGGTTAGGGGAAAAGGGGAAAGACAGTTCGAGCCATGGTTACATGTTTTACAACGAGTTCTACTTAGGAAACACACAAAGGGCTCTAAAGAGCACAAGACAAAGCACAATAATGATTGAAGGGAAAATAGGCACGCTGAATGTTAAAGGCCTCAACTCCCAGAATGAGAGGTCCCTCACGAGAAACATGTTTCATAAACAACGTTTATTGGTCATCTTCTTACAGGAAACACACTACAAACAGGGAAAGGAATCGAAGATAAAGGGGAAGGAAATTGGTAGTAATTATTGGGCCTCCCACAGAAGCACCAAGAAGGAGGGGGTGGGCATTCTCCTGGGCAGGGTGCTCTGCCTTACGGATATAGAAACCAAGAGGGGCTTTGGGGGATGGTTCCTGGGAGTAAAGGGTATCTGCGAGGGGGAACGCATCACCCTGGCCACCCTATATGCACCCAACTCGGGCCAGGTGCGTTTTCTCACTCAGATCTTCAGAGAGATGGATGAATGGGCAGAGGGGGCCATGATACTTGGCAGGGTCTTCAACCTTATAATGGACCCCTGTCTGGACTGGTGGTCGGCAAGGGGGGGAGCGCCTAAGGGAATCTCCAAGGACAACCTGGCCATGCAGACCCTTCTGAGGGAACACTACTGGGTGGATGTATGGCGCAAAACATACCCGGGCCAGGGTGGGTACACCTTTTTCTCACCTCCACATTACACCTACACTATAATAGACCTTCTGTTAGTCTCAGAGGAAGGGAGAGGGGAGGTTGCACAACCGAGGTTAGAGGCAATAACATGGTCAGATCATGAACTGCTTATAGCCGATTGGTCATTGCCCGTCTCCCCGAGGTCTTCGCGATGGCGGTGCAATGACACGCTCCTAAGAGACCCGATATTTAGAGAATTCATGAAGAAAGAAATGACAGCCTACTTAGAGATGAATGATAACGGGGAGACGGACATGACTGTGGTGTGGGAGGCTGCAAAGGCCACCTTTAAGGGCCACTTAATAGCTGAGGGCTCAAGGCGCAAACGGGAAAGTGGTCTAATTGAGAATAAGATCCGAACAGAACTGGGTGCCCTGCGTGCTAGGCTGGGCCTCCCTGGAGAGGACCGAGAGGCTCTTCTGGTGGAGATGCAGGGCAAAAGACAAGAGCTGCATATGGTCCTCATAGGGGAAGTCATCAAGAAGGTGAGATACACTAAACAAAGGTATTACGAGCGGGGAGATAGGGTGGGGACCCTCCAAGCGCAAAGGACCAGAGGCTGAAGAGTGGAGAGAGGGGTGGGCCATCTCAGGGACGGAGGGGGTGGGATTCGTAGAGGCAGGAGGAAAATAGCAGAGGGCTTCGCCGACTTCTACCGCAACCTCTATTCCAGTCAGGAAGGCGAATCGCTGGAGGACATTCGGACCTACCTTGCAGATCACCCCGTGCCCCGGCTGTCTGACTCCGAGCGTGAGACCCTGGAGGGGGAGATATCGGAGGAGGAGGTGGAGGGCACCATTAAAAGATTGAAGGCGGGAAAGGCCCCGTGGAGGATGGCTACACGCCGGACTTCTACAAAAAGACCCAATCCATTCTGGTGAAGCCGCTGGCCAAACTGTTTAACCAAATCAGAAACCGGGAGTCGATCCCACCGACATTCCTACAGGCTCTAATTACTGTAATACCCAAACCAGGCAAGGACCAGGCGGATTGTGGGTCGTATAGACCCATCTCACTCTTAAACTTAGACGCCAAGATCTTTGCTAGGATCCTGGTGTCCAGATTGGAGGGCTGCCTCCCCTGCATAATACACCCTGACCAGGCGGGATTTGTCCTAAACAGACAAGGGCTCCGACAACATGCAGAAAACTCTCCATGTGATTAGTTCCAGGGCGGTTTGTGAAGAGGGTGCGCTTTTACTGGCTCTTGACGCAGAGAAAGCCTTTGACAGGGTCAGTTGGGCTTTCATGGGGGAGGTTTTCTCGGCTCTTGGGATGGGGCCAAGGTGGCTGGGTGGATGTTGGCACTCTATTCATCTCCATCGGCTAGGGTGGTTGCAAACGGGACGGAGTCAAGGATGTTCCCCCTCGCGCGGGGTACACGACAGGGTAGCCCACTGTTCCCCCTAATATATGCACTGGTGATGGAGCCATGGGCCATCTCTGACCGCAACGATGAGGCTATTAGAGGGGTACAAATGGGAGACACACAGTGCAAAATCAGCCTATTCACGGATGACGTGCTACTCTACGTCACGAGGCCCTCCCAGCGGTCCCTAGGATCCTCCAGGGTCTAAGGAGCTATGGAGAATTGTCAGGGTATAAAGTCAACGTTGCGAAATCGGTGGAATTCATCGGGGGAGATCTGTCGGATTCAGAGGCAGCCTATGTGAGAGGGCTCCCCTTTAGACTACAGGAGGATGGGTTCCACTACCTATGGGTTCAGGTGACACGCAACCCCGAGGGCCTGTTTCCGGGTAACTTCCCTCCACTCTGGTCTGAATTCAGAAGGGACATAGAGAGATGGGCAAGATCGGGCCTCTCCTGGATGGCACGCCTCAATCTTATAAAAATGGTGATTTTTCCCAAGTTCCTATTCCTCTTTCAAATGCTCCCCATACAGATCCCCAAGACATTCTTCACGGAAACTAAATGAGTCCTCCTGAACTTTCTCTGGTCTGGTAAGAAACATAGGATCTCCTACGAGGTATTGACCAGGCCAAAGGAGGACGGTGGGGTGGGATACCCCGACCTGGAAAGATATCACAGGGCTTCCCAGCTGAGGGTACTGATTGACCACTTCACCCCAGGAACAGAAAAACAATGAGTGGCCATGGATAACAGGGTCCTCGCACCGGTCACAGTAGAGGAATGGCTCTGGGTCCCAAGAAAAAACATCCCTAGAAGGGTTTTGAACCACCCAGTCCTAACAGTATTGTGGTCCGTATGGAGGGAGGGAGGTTACTACCATTTGCTCACAACCTGGCCCGCTCCACTGAGCTGCATCTGGCCCCCCCCCTTCATAGATAAAATAGCAGAGCCAGCCGCGTTTCAAAAATGGTTTGAGGCCGGCCTGTGTAGGACCGGCCATCTTTGGGTGGGGGGCTTGTTTCTACCCCTGAAGGACCTGGAGGAGGCTCTGGGAATAGGTACCCTGTCCCCCTTCCGGTACCTCCAACTTAAGGGGAGATACCCTCAGGAGAGACCTCACTGACTTTGAGAAGCTCCTCATTTCCACCCAGGGCTCTAGGGGGGGGTGATCTCGCACCTCTACAGACTCTTTCTGTTCTCAGTCCCAAGGGATCCACCACCGGCACGCAAACAGTGGGGGAGGGATCTGGGGGAGGAAATCGATGATGAAAGGTGGTCTGAAATGTGCAGGCGGCCAATCGTTCCACGGCCTCGCTCCAGTACCGACATCAGGCCCTTAAGGTACTGCACAGATGGCATTACCCCCTGCAGAGGATTGCTAGAATGAAGCCGGGATATGACCCACACTGTTGAAAGTGCAAGACGGTAAGGGGGGACTACATTCACATGTGGTGGGGCCGGTGGTCCAAGTGTATTGGGGAGAGGTGCTTTCCTGGATCAAAGGTGTTGACGGAGTCGAAAGGTCCCCTTGCCCCTGGCTATTACTCTTTGGAATTGATATAGGAGATGGACACGAGGGAGCCCGGAACCACATGTTACAGGTCATGCTGGTAGTGGCTAGATGCTGCCTGGCACAGAAATGGAAAAGCCCTGGTATGCTGGGGGAAAAGGTATGGGTCACAAAAGTACGGCCCATTTATGACATGGAGTTCCTCACGCATCTGATCGACGAGTCTAAGTCAAACATCAAAGAAATATGGCTCCCTTTTTTGAGAAATACGGACGCCCTGCCTAGTGGAAAATACTCACACGGGGGGCCTCCCCCCCAGATGTGCCAGGCTGCTGTCCACTGGTCCAACTGGGAGCTGCTTAAAGCCAGGCCCAAAACTTTAGCGTGCAAAGTGATATAACGTAATAACATTGCTACGCTCTCCAAGAACTCGCTAGGTGAACTGTACAGGAGAACTCAAACTGGGGGTGGGTGGGGGGAGGGAAATGGGGATGTGTTATAATTGATTCCATGGAAACTTCTGTTTGAATATATTATGCAATGGAATAACGCAAATACTAATAAAATATGATTTTCAAAAAAATGCATTTGTATCCCAATGACCACCACATGTAGGTATTTGGTTACCAATATGTAACAAATCTAAAGGATGGCGTGACCAAAAGCAAAACATGTAGATGCCACCAAGCTACTCCTCAACAAACCTTCTGAGTGGAAAAACTCACTGTCGAACAAAATGGTGGCCATATGGTCTACAAAGAGCGTTACACCAAAAAGGAGGCGTGGCTGTAGCAAGGTCATCAATAGAAGTCCCTCTGATAGAAAAAAACTGCTAAGAAACCAAGGCCTGTAAAATGTATAAGAATCAGAGTTAGCAAATGAAAATGGAAAAATGCAATTTTAACATAACCGGTACATTTTAGAAAATTGTCCTACCTCTCAGATGAGCTATTGGGAGCAGCACACCAAAAAGGAGTTGCAACTATAAGGGAACTACAATAGATGTCCATCTGATAGCAAAAAGTCAAGAAACCAAGAAAGCCTGCAGAACATTTCAGAGACTAGCACAGTTAAGAAATGGAACCCTTAAAATGAAATTCTGACTTAACAGGTACATTTTGGAACATGTTTGAGAAAATATTTGCTCTGGATATCTTTACTCCTCCCGATCTCCTTATACTGTTAATGCAAAAGACTTGAGGTCATGTTTCACTGTGCAGCGCTTAGAAACAGTGTTTATAAACCCTGTGTATACCATTTATCTATGCATATTATGCACTATGCTATTTTGTAGGAGTAGACTTACATCTAGATTGTGCAGTAGAGGTTGGAAAGGACGAAGTTGGGATCTACTCCCAGACTTATCTGAACACCAATATTCCTTCCCTCCGGAAAACAATTGTGTGTTTATAATATCCATACCTTCGTCTTCTGGTTCCTCTTCTTCCTCAGCCAACTCCAGGTAATACTTGGAGTCCATCTGACGTTGTAGTGCCTCCAGTTTGCTCTCGTAGTCCTGGAATTGAATAAGGGATAACAGATGGAAAGTTTTGGAGTGGCAGAGCATGCAAAGAGTTTAAAAACGTCTGTATATTTCACACAGAAAGGGATTGTGATTTTGTTTCAACAAGGAGTATGGAGTAGAATGGATTAATTCAATACCTGATATGGCAATTTCCCAGTGCATGGTGGAAAAGAGTACCATCTAAACGCACATTCATCAATATGCTTCCTATTTAAACAAATACAGTACATGATGATGGCCAGTTAGATCATGTCTAGGGGTAGGCTCCATCTCAATCTGGAGACCTTGCACTTTAGGATTCTGTTCACTTGTTATAATCTTTGCTGAGTTGTTTTTATAATCTGGCCTCGCAGGGATTATGACACCTCCTCAAAGACCCTATAATCTCTGGATTCTGAAGCCCCAACGCCTTACTCTGCCAGCATGCTGTGTGTCAATCCAGTCAGAAAGATACTCACCAGTCTCTGCTGCTCTAGAAGATAGTTTGCCTCCTCCCTCTCCTTCCGGTACTGATCCTCCAGCTCCTGGAGCCTGTGGGGAATTGTAAGGAACCCAAATAAGGCAACTCCCTACTTTGAAATCCTACAGTCAAGTTCCATCTTAACTGTGCCTTCTTTAGAAACCTCCAAAATATTAGCCTACTACTACTGAATAACACATATTTGACACATTTTGACACATTGTTGCTGTTTCGTCAAACTCTAGTCTGTCTATATTAAAACCATCTACACTGCATCAACAATTATCCAGGAGTGCTGCATTACTTTAGTTTGATGTTCAAACCATCTAGCTATTATACCAACAGTAGAATTATTACCAATGTCCTCCAATGCAACCTTTCCCTTACACACAGAGCAACCACCTTTGTTGGTTTGATTGCATCAATATTATTTCTATTATTTGTCTGAATAGGGTGATCATTGGGTATATACCAACCTAGTCTTGAAAAACCTTTCTAGGCAATGCTTAGAATTTTGAGAATACTATACTGAGTTGGTTGGTCTGGATAAAAAATGCTGGCCAAACAGTCACAGCCGTACATTACAAGCGCTTAATGCTACTTTGATCTCTCCAGAAAGTTGCCTTTTCTCCTCTCTTTTCGTTCACTTTAACCGACCTGAGCCTTTGTCAACATTTTGGTCATTCAGTGCTCATTACTATCTCTATGCTCATTTAATCTCATTCTCCTTCTTTGTTCCCAGCTTCTCTCTTACCGCTGTTCCATCTCCTGCTTCATGTCAATACCCTGTTTCTCCAGCAACTCTCGCTGCGCAAAGGCCCAGTCCACAGGTTCCACAGGTGTCTCAGCATAAGGTGTTCGTTCACGCTCTTGCCGTGCCTGTTCTGGGTGATTGAACCTGAACACATGGCTCTTTCCCATGATTATGCGATTTCCTGCAAGAGGGGTTGTGAGGAACAAGGGAGGGAAGGTAGTATGCCAGTTAAATATAAAACAACCCCACCATGAACACAAAATGTGTTTGTGGAGACTTCACTTCACTGAGCAGAGACAAATCTGCACTAGAATAATTAATGTAACCTCTACCCCTTCACATTCTTGTTTGTAAGGATAGTTATACAACCAAACAGTTAAATCATATCCTCCCCATAGAACACTCAGCCAGCAGCCCAGGTTCAGCAATCGAGTACCAATGCCAGATGACAGGCTGGGATTAACCATGCAAGGAACTGGTATGCAAAATTGTGTGCTCTGCTGGTGACAATCATTGCATATCTTTCCAAAACAATGGTTTACAAGCCAGAACAGAAATATGCAGTGGTTGACTGGGAAATGACAGACAAGTGCACCATGTGGGTGAGTGAAAAAGTGGGTTGCAGTGTTGCAAAACCAAAAGGTTATGGGCTGTACACTAATGTAATATGTTAGAAGTAATTTATAAGTGCTGGCATCAGTCCAACCACTTAAGGCTTCTTCAGGGTAAGCCCCCCCCCAAGCGAAGAACAGAAGGTTCCTACATAAACACACGTTCCCAACACACAGTGGACTACGTATTGTCCAAGAAGTGCTCTGCTAAGCTAAAGAGACATCACCCTTATTGTGTAATGTACACCCAAGCACAGTCTTGTACAATTTACGCCTTCTTCAACATATACATATACATGATGGTGAGAACCACTTGACATCATGCGATTTCACAAGAGATATTTGAACTGTATACAAGACTAGTGTTTCTAGAATACCCAATTTAATGCAGGTGTTGGTGGATCAGTGGCCTATTGATCCCTGATCTGTCTTTCCATATATAACTACTGCACCCAACCTCCCCCACCCTACCCCATCAGGCTTTACACACCGGAACGTAAGATGGTGGGCTCCATGACTTTCTTGCCATTGACATAGGTGTTGGCTCCTTCACACGGTTCCAGCATCACAATCACTGTGAAAGAAAAAATAGGGGCATTAGACCAAATAAGAGGAAACCCATGATCTCTAAAGGCAAAGCAGATTTCCTAATAAGGTGATTGTAATGTTTCAAGGTAAATCAATGCTTTTAAATTATGGAAGGAATGGGCAAGAGTCTGGTTTATGCATGATTACCTGATATGTGACGGTCACTGCCCCAGCCTATAAAGAACACTTGTACGAAGCACTTTTGATTTTGGGTTTGGTAACCTTGGTTTCTTTACATAATCTGAATTTTCAAGGGCAAAGTTATTAAAACAGATTTGTATGCCCTGTTATTACTATGATATCTCATGTAATAGATTGTGCCCTACTGATTTTGCGTCGTGTATATACATCCGGCAGCATCAGATCATTATCATAGCAGGGGGCGCAGTGAGACTCCTGCATTAAAGGTCCCTAAATGTTGCTGCTCTTCACTACTGGACATTATGTTGGATCCATGATCTGTGACCTCAATTCCATTTTTCCGTGTACTCAGCATACTTTATGGAGCGTGTCTAATGTTTACTCACAGAACAACATTTTAAACATTAGTTCCAAAATGTCTACTTCTAGGACTTTGGAGTCTGTGTGTTGTGCAGACTAACTTCAAAATGTCAGAATTGGACCCACACAGCATTTGTTTGTGGTGTCTTGGGTCATGGCATGATGTCAGAGATTTTGGTTCATTTGGATCTCATAACTGGAGGCCCTAACAGAGAGGAAAGCTAAATTGGCCTTAAATGTATCCACTTCCAAGTCCCTAGGAAGTATGCCTTTGAAACGTCAATTGTCAGAGTAGAAGGTCTGAAACGGCTGAGAGAATTTCAGAGGAAGACAGATCCTCAGACAAGGAGTCGAGGAAGAGGCACAAAAAGCAATCCAATTCAAGGAGTGATGCACACCATTCCTCCTCATCCTCCTCCAAGAAAAGGAAAAGGTGTCATACCAAGGGGACCTTTACTTTGTCTTCATACTAAAGGGAACAGGTAAAATGTCCATCAAAATCCTTGTCCACTGAGCAGTGGGAGCAATTTTGGCTGCAGATGCCAGACATTTTGCCAAATCAGGGGCACTGGCAGCTTCTGCGTCAATATCAAAGACACAAATAGGTCCCACTGTGCCTTCCAAGGCTGGCAGGATACCTCTAAAACTTCTGCCCCGGTCGGATAAATGCCACTTTGCAATGGCCACATTGTCACTCAATCTCGGGCTTCAATCTATGAGATAGAGTTATTGATGACGACAGACCCCTCGAAGGAGACCCCCACCCACCCACAAGGGGGGTGGACGAGTTTTGGAGTCTAAGTGGTGGTGGGTAGGTGGGGTAGAAAAGATAGGGGGGTAGAAAAGACACAGGGTGGGTGGGTGTAGAAAAAGTGGGTGGGGGTAGAAAAAGTAGGGGGTGGGTGGGTAGTTTGTTAAGGCATCATGAACTAAGGCAGACAACAGATATACTTTTCTATAAAATTACTTTATTTTTCTTATATGTCAGGATGGAGTAGGGCCTAACTTGCCCTATGCTAAGGTGCGATTTCCCTACCTAAAGAAACTAAGAATAGTCTGTGTCATTAAGTTTAACTCAAACGTCTGTGTGTCCAAAACCTGCACTTGCCCTCACAACTAAAGATACACAATCTGCAGGGATATGAGCAACAAAAGAAATAGTGTTCTCACAAAGTTCTGCGCGTCTTTCAGCTCCTAGCTTGCTTTTCAGATTCTCCTTCCCCAAGTTCAAACAGTTCAAAAGGCCTCAGGGATTACCTTCCCCAAGTTCAACAAAGTTCCAAAAGACCTTGTGGTGCCCTTCCCCAAGGTCAACACAATTTAAAGTCTCAGGGTTCCCTTCCCCAAGAAAGCAGCTCTTCTAGATTACAAAATCAGCTATTTAAAGTCTCTCAACTTTCAATAATGATTTAAAATCAGCTTGATAACCTTTCAGGGTTTTCAATAGTTCACAAAGATTGATCCTTTCTTCAGTCACGGTAGCACTTATTATTCAATACAGTTTCTGTATCTTGGCTTTCCCTTTGTTCTTTCCAAGTAGGGTTTACTTGGCCTAGGTGCAGTTGTCAGACCACACAGTCCACTCATTACAGGTCACGCCACCGATAATCCTGGGCATTTGGTTACCCCCTTATGGTTTCTCTTTCATGAACCTGTATCATTGTTCAGCATTCAATTCTACTTCACAGTCTCTTGACTTTGTCATACCTTGCTTTCAATATGTTGGGTATCTCTGGACTCACACTTATTTTAGATTCTTTTTGCCACAACTTATATCTCATACAGTCCTTCAGGCCTTCTTGCCCACAAAGGTTTTCCTCTCTGAACCTGCATCATTAGTCCACATTCAATTCTTCTTCTCCTTGGCAGTCTCCTGAACAGTGCCAGTGTTCAGATTAATTCAAAACCTTCCACCCATCACTTTTATGGTTTTAGTTGGTCTCCCTATGTGAGAGAGGGTATGCCCAGACGTGGGTCCCTGCTTGCTGCGCCATAGGGAACCAAGCTGCACCTCACTTAGGAGGCCCAACAAGGCCGAAACATGCTGGGGTTGCTTGTGTTTTTCCATGCAGAGGGGACCTGGCCTGGCAGCTCGGGCAGGGCTGTTCCCATCGGTGGTAGCACCCAACTGATTTGCATATGGCTGGACCCCTTTTCAAATGGCGCATATGGTCTAAAAACAGTGGTGTGGAAGGTTGCCTAGAGCAGTGCCAGTGGTTCAGATTCATTCAAAACCTTCCACCCATCCCTTTTTTGGTTTTAGTCTCCTGACTGTGCCACAGCGTGACTTTCACACAACTCACTTCATGGTGATTATTCCTTGTCACCACCTTGCTTTCACATAGTCCGTATGTTATTTTATGTTATGTTATGTTATTTGGATTTTATATAGCGCTCTATATATCATTGGTATGACCTCAAAGCTCTGGTAGGTTGAACGCCCTTGGGGACCGTAGTCCAGGTCAGTTGAGAGAATAAGGTGTCGTAGGGTGCTTGGGTGCACCAGTTAAGTGTGCAGCTGATGTAATTGTCTGATTGTAGCTGCATCCTAGCATTTAGGTGTGGTGGTATTGATGTCAGCTGAATGTGTGCAATCTGGCGGGTGGACACCAGGACTGGGTTCTGGTTGTGTTGGGCCTGTAGGACGCTTATGTGTTCAGCTAGGCCAGTTTGTCATGGGGTATAACTGCGTTTTATAGAATAATTAGGAGTTTGTGTGTTAATGTTCGTATGTGAGCAGCTAGGCTGAAATTGATGGAGTGTTATAACTGCACTCTAATTGTGTAATGGTGTAGAGAAGAGAGTAAGCGTAGTGATATGGGAGGTGAGAATGTGGTTTGAGTTATGATCTAAAACATAGGTAAGTAATTTACAAAACTATCTCAGGTGGAATTTTCTAGTTGTGCGTCGAGCGGGTGAGAGCAATTCTAATTGTGCAGCGCATGCACCCGAGTCATAGTGCTATCAGGGGGGGTACTTTCAAGATGTGAGATAAAGTATCTTACTAGATGTGAATCAATCTTGCAAGAACACTTCCCAAGCTTGTAAATAAAACACAGTATCATAGCATGCACCCTCTAGGTTCGAGTCAATCGTAGTAAGACCGGTTCTAGGAGAACGGCATAGGCAGGCGATGCAGACTAGTAGATTCAAAGTACTATTACAGTGGGCACTTTCTAGGTTTGGTTCAGTGAAATGCTAATAGTTCCTAACAATTTTCTAAGTGTGATTCAATGTAATGCTAATCATTTCTAGCAATTTTCTGACTGTGATGAAGACTAGTACATTCACAGCACTTTCACAGATTTTGAGAATTCTGTACAGTGGGAGCGAGGCCCAAGTCCCACAATACACCACGTTTCACCATACAATAGACAAATATGTAGGCCATACCTAGACTCGAGTGTCTGTGAAGAGGCCTAATATTCACAATACACAACGTTTCACCACATAGTAGATAAAGATGGAGGCTATACCTAGATATGAGAGTCTTATACAGTGGGAGAAAGGTCTAGGTTCCACAATAGGTGGGCCTCAACATATAACAGCCAGAGACGGAGGTCACACCTAGATTTGAGAGTCCTGCAGAGCGGTAGAGAGGCCTAGGTATCCCAATACATTATGTTTCACCTTACAATAGACAAAGGGGAGGCTGTACCTAGATTTGAGAGTCCATGTTTGCTTAACATTCACAATTCTATCTAAGTGCAGGATCTGCCAACATTCAAAATCCTGTCTAGATGCGTCACAGGCTAGTTTCCACAGTTCTATCTGAGTGTGGCATTTGCTTAGGTTCACATTTCTATCTTCTAAGAGTGTTGCTTGCTAACATTCCCAATTCTATCCAAGTGTGGCATTTACTTAACATTCACAATCCTATCTGGATGCGATGTCGGCAAACCTTCACAGTTCTATCTAGGTGTGATACTTGCTAACAACCACAATTCTATGTAGGTGCGACACAGGCTAATGTTCACAACTCTATGTTACGATGTAAGGTAATGTAGAGTGGCAGGGCTTTCTGGAGTAGAGTGATTGCTCTACTCCCCACCCATGCCACACTTACTTTGGGAGTTGCTGCTGGTTGACAGCTGGCCACTGGCTTCCCCTGCTGGCACCTGCAGACACAATCTAGAGCCACCTCTGTGGGAGCTGCCCTTTGCCTTGGGGCTCTTAGCCACAGGGGCTGCCAGGCAGAGGGCTGCCCTGGCAAGGTCAGTTATGACCAGGTGGAGGTACCAATCAGGGGGGTTGGGCGGTTTGGGAGGTGAGAGGGGGAGGGCGGGACTGGGAAAAGGCCAGATACGAACAAAGGACTACATCCTCTGGATGCAGGCCAGCACAGAAAAACAGGGTCAGAAGCCTCAAAAACACTAGACAAACCCACCAGATTAGCACAAAAGTGCTCACCAAAAACAATTGAAAAAACACTCACACCACTCCAATAGAGTACATAAAGCAGGCCATCACTTGCTTTCCACTTATTTCATAAGTGCTCATTACTGGCTTTCACTTTGTTCATACTTTCTCATTGTCCATCAATGCTTATTACTACTTTTCAAAGTGCTCATCAATGCACATTACGTTCGTTTCACTCATGCAGTATTTTCATATACTTTGCATATCTTTTCCTTAGTTCGGTATTCAATAATTCTTAAACTACTTTGTAGCTTGTTCGGTATTCATAATTCTTCTATTTTGTCCCCAAAACCATTCAGTATAAGTCTTCGTTCATTCGGAAGTTCCATCTGCCCAATTACAGCCCCTGGAGTGCCCCAATAAGAGTTTTTCCTGTCTTTCACTCCCCGGTGTAAGGCAGCTCCTCTGGGCATCCTAGTTCTCTTCTCCGGCTTGCTCTCATTCCCCTTGTGCTGGTAGGGATCTCTGGCGAGCAGTGCTCGCTTCTCTCGAACCTTGCTGCTGAGGTTGGCTGCACACTACAGTCTTCTGTGTCCCACAGCTTTGGTAGTGAACACACGGCACAGGGGACCTTCAGGGGTTTCCACCCTCTCATGGCCCATGCGGGCCTCAGCGTCTCACTCAACCCTCTCCAAAGCACGGCGTCCTTTTTGCCTGCCCCTCTTCAGCCTGGTCACGTCGGGTTGCTGCATCCTGCTTCCCAGGCAGGTTTTCTCTCTTCTTGTGTCTGTCTGCCTTTTTATGCACCTGTAGCATCTCAATTGGCTGCAGGTGCAAGTCCATTGCCTGACCATAGTTAACTTTATTAGTGGGACATGCTTGGTCATTATAGAGGTACTGCATAGTCCCCTTCCCTGTCTCTCTAGCAAAGTGGTGCAAATTAATGGAAGTGTGCATACCTCCCAGTTGCTTCTTCCTCGTCTCAGTCCTAAAGGAATATGAATGTGGGACAGTTGAATTGAATTGAATTGACATTTTATTTCTATCGTGCTCATACACAAGTGTTTCAGAGCGCAACAAGGCAAGGGAAGCGAACAGGGGAGAACAAAACAACAATCTTGCTAGGCCCAGTGACATTGAGAAGGCACAAGTGCATGGGAGAGGGGGAGGAGAAAAGTACAAGGAAGGGGGGAGAAGTGGAAAGTGTGGAGCAAAAATGGAAATGGGGAATACTGCGTCTCACCTGGGGACACCCTCTCCCGATTCTGCAAATCTCCTCCACCAGGGTGATTCTCCCTCACCTATCCACCCCCAAGGTCAGGATCTAAAAGTGATTGCTTTTCCCATGCCACCTGAGAAGAGGATGTTGGGGGAAAGGAAGTGAGGATGCCCTCAGGTTTCTCACAGGGGATGGGTGGAGGCAGGGCATGGGTGGGTGGGGGTAGAGCAGGTAGGGTGGGCGGGTAGGAGTAGAGCAGGTAGGGGAAGGGTGGGGTAGAGCAGGTAGGGGATGGGTGGGCGGGTTGGGGTAGATCAGATAGGGGATGGGTGGGTAGGTGGATTGTAGAGCATGTAGGGGATGGGTGGGCGAAGGAAGAAAAGGTAGGCCGTGGGTGGGCAGGGGTAGAAAAGGTAGGGGTTGGGTGAACGTACGTACGTAGAAAATATAGGGGTTGGATGAGTGGGCTGGGGTATAAAAGGTAGTGGTTGGGGGGCAAGTGTGGGTAGAAAAAGTAGTAGTTGTGTGGGCAGGTGGGGGTCGAACAGGTAGGGGTTGGGTGGGCAGGTATAGAAAAGGTCAGGGTTGGGTGGGCGCGCAGTGTTAGAAATGGTAGGCAAAACAAAGTGGGGTTTGGGAATCTCTCTACCAGCATGAACACAGCCCAATGACCTGTTCTTGGGTGAATAACACCTGGGAGAGACTCTACCACGTCTTTAGCTCACTGTCCCTTTAACAGAGAAGAAATATCCTTGTATATCAGTCTTTGTCCTGCCCAGGGGCAGTCCAGCACCGAAATACTAGGCAATTCTCCTCTGAACAAGAGTACCAACAGCAACCCCACACACGTGTTTCAGCCTTGTTGGGCATCATCAGTGCGGTGAAGCTGTGCCTCTCTAAGAACAGTGAGCAAGGGGTCCACGTCTGGATCGCCTTGGTAACTTAGGGTGAAGCCCAAGGTTAATTTATGCAAAACAAAGGGGGGTCTGGGAATCTCTCTACCAGCACGAACACAGCCCAATGACCTGTTCTTGGGTGAATAACCCCTGGGGGAGACTCTACCAAGTCTTTATATCACTGTCCCTTTCACAGAGAAGACATTTCCCTGCATATCAGTCTTTGTCCTGCCCAGGGGCAGTCCAGCACCGAAATACTAGGCAATTCTCCTCTGAACAACAGTCCCAACAGCAACCCCATACCATGTTTCAGCCTTGTTGGGCATCATCAGTGAGGTGAAGCTGTGCCTCTCTAGGAACAGTGAGCAAGGGGTCCACGTCTGAATCACCCTGGTGACTTAGGGTGAAACCCAAAGTTAATTTATGCAAAACAAAGGGGTGTCTGGGAATCTCTCCACCAGCACGAACACAGCCCAATGACCTGTTCTTGAGTGAATAACCCCTGGGGGAGACTCTACCAAGTCTTCAGCTCACTGTCCCTTTCACAGAGAAGAAATGTCCCTGCATATCAGTCTTTGTCCTGCCCAGGGGCAGTCCAGCACCGAAATACTAGGCAATTCTCCTCTGAACAAGAGTACCAACAGCAACCCCATACACGTGTTTCAGACTTGTTGGGCATCATCAGTGAGGTGAAGCTGTGCCTCTCTAAGCACAGTGAGCAAGGGGTCCACGTCTGGATCGCCCTGGTAACTTAAGGTGAAACCCAAAGTTAATTTATGCAAAACAAAGAGGGGTCTGGGAATCTCTCTACCCGCATCAACACAGCCCAATGACCTGTTCTTGGGTGAATAACCCCTGTGAGAGACTCTACCAAGTCTTTAGCTCACTGTCGCTTTCACAGAGAAGAAATTTCCCTGAATATCAGTCTTTGTCCTGCCCAGGGGCAGTCCAGCAAAGAAATACTAGGGGATTCTCCTCTGAACAAAAGTACCAACAGCAACCCCATACACGGTTTTCAGCCTTGTTTTAAGAAATGGTAGGGGTTGGGTGGGGGCACAGGGGTAAAAAAGGTAGAGATCGAGTGGGCAGGCGGCAGTAGAAAAGGTAGGGATCAGGTGGGTATGCAGGGGTAGAAATGGTAGGGGTTGGGCCCCTGCCCAGCCCCTACCCCTGCATAAAAGATAAGGGTTTGCTGGGCGGAGATAGAAAGTGTAGGAGTTGGGTGGGCAAAGGTAGAAAAGGTAGGGGTTGTGTGGGCAGGTGTAGAAAAGTTAGAGGTTGGGTGGGGGTAGAAAAGGTAGGGGTTGGGCAGGCAGGGGTAGAAAATTATAGCAGTTGGGTGGACAGGCATAGAAAATGTCAGGGTTGGGCATGCAGGTCAGGGTAGAAAAGGTAGGGGTTGGGCGAGAGGGGTAGAAAAGGTAGTGGTTGAGCAAGTGGAGGTAGGGGTTGTGTGGGCTAGTGTAGAAAAGGTAGGGGTTGGGCGTGCAAGCATAGAAAAAGTAGGGGTTGAGTGGGCAGGTGTAGAAAAGAATGGGGTTGGGTCGGTGGCAGGGGTAGAAAAGGTAAGCACTGAGTGGGCAGGAGGGGGTAGAAAAGGTAGGGGTTGGGTGGGCAGGAGGGGGTAGAAAAGGTAGGGGGTTTTGTAGAAAAGGTAGGGGTTTGGGTAGGTGGGGGTTGGGCAGGCATGTTTAAAAAAGGTAGGGGTTGGGTGGGAAGGGGTAGAAAAGGTAGGGGTTGGGCGGGCAGAGGGTAGAAAAGGTAGAGGTTGGGTGGGCAGGTGGGGGTAGAAAAGGTAGGGGGATGGGCGGTGTTCGAAAAGGTAGGGGTTTTTGTATAAAAGGCAGGGGTTTGATGGGTGGGGGTATAAAAGGGTAGGGGTTGGGTGGGCGGGGGTAGAAAAGGTAGGGGGTTCTGTAGAAAAGGTAGGGGTTTTGGTAGGTGGGGGTTGGGCAGGCAGGTTTAAAAAAGGTAGGGGTTGGGCGGGCAGGGGTAGAAAAGGTAGGGGTTGGGCGGGCAGAGGGTAGAAAAGGTAGAGGTTAGGTGGGAGGTGTGAGAAACCAGAAGGGGCCTCACCCACTAGTCCCTGAGGATCTGTCATCCAGGTAGCGAGGACAAAGCCATTGCTTTTGGATCCAGTTCCTGCGGATGGACCAATGCAGGAGGATCACCTGGGTGATGGGTCTTTGGGGAGTGGGAGTGGGACACCAGATGGTGAGAAAGGGGCATCCCCTTTCCTGTAACACCTTTACCCCATCCTACCAGGTCGGATATGTAGGAAGTGTAGAGAAGGAGCTAAGTACCCCCATCTCAACCACCTCGCCCATAATGCCTATATGTTGGGAACCAGAGTTTGAAAATCAAGCAGTACCAGTGGAAGTGCCTATACTCAAGCGAATCATGGAGGCAAGTTCCCGTTGAGAAAAGCATACCTGCATCCAAGACAGTATGATGGCTATTTGAATGAAAACCCAGAATGGAAAGGATGAATGCACGAGAGAGCAGATTGTTGACGTCATGCGAGAGTCGAGCTGACGTACATAGAAGAGATGCAGAGACGAGAGAATGCGGATATTCTATAAGGCATCAAGAAATATCAAAGATAAGCAACATCTTGGGCTGAAGATGAAGAGGCTTATGCTACAGAAATTATGAAATTGTTAAAGCCAGTTCACACGTGTACAGATGCAAAGTAACAGAAGCAGACAATGTTTTCATGAGGCTAGCTTTATAGTAAATAGATTGCAGCAAGCGCCAATATATATATATATATATATATATATATATATATATATATATATATATATATATATATATATATATATATATATATGTATGAAGTACGAGTAAGAAATGGAGTCTTCCACCACGCATTATAGCAGAGCCAGACCAAAAGAAGAAAAAGCTTTCTTTTCCAATTGTGTCACAGTAAGAAACTAAGTGAATTACAGGCGAATTTCAGAAAGGCGAGGTTGAATGAGCCAATAAGCCATGGTCGTATCTGGCTGGAAGGAACAGGAATTAATTGCAATCTGTGAAGGAATGAACCACCTGTTATGAAGGCGTGGATGAGAACAAAGAAGACATCGTAGGCTCATTGGAAAATAGTCTTTTTAATACGCCTTAGCTCAATTTCATGGTCTTCAGTCACATGGCGAGAAGGAGTTCGACGAGCATGATGGTCACACCTACGCACGAGAGATGAGTGTATCTCTACTCCCCTGTATTCTGCAGGAACAGAGAACATTTTCAAGGACAAGTTCAAAAGGCCTAATTCACAGCAGAGCACTGAGGTGATGATGATGTTCTAATTGGTGAGAAGCTATGGTTATGACCAGCTCGCCAAACACCTGGCAGTCTGGCCTGCGTTCTGCTAACGTGGGTGGAGGAGAGCTGACAGAGGTTAGAAATAAGCCAATGATAGAGGGCTGCATGATTAGGCGCCCTATAGTTAAGTAACCAATGGGACGTTGTGTATTTATTGACGTTCATAGTGACCTGTTTCGAGGGAACGGCTTAGTTGCCCCGCCTGATGTTAAGAAACCCATCACCTCTCTCACGCCCATTAGACTAGTATGGAACATATATGAAGATATTCCCTTAGACCAAATCACACTTGCCAGTAGGTTTTGTAGTTAAACAGAGAAGGGTCTGGGAAACTCTCTACCAGCACGAACACATCCCATTGACTTGTTCTTGGGTGGATGGCCCCTGGGAGAGTCTCAGGTTTTGTAGTTAGTTTGCCACAAAGGATGACGTTAGTAATACGCAGGTTGTACGTCACCTATGACGAGATATTAGTATAAAAGAGTGATTTTTTGTGAAGTTCGTTGAGACCTTGCCATGATACGTCCGATGACGTTCGGTGTATTCCCTGTTTTAGATACTTGACATTAAAACAGTTATCTTTTTGCCTGCTTTCTGAGTCATTTTGATTATTGATGTTTTGAGTAATCTCTGAATCCCCATTCATCTCAGAGTATTGCTACCTCGCCTTAGAGGGCTGGAAGTTCTCCAGTTCACGTGGTAGCAGAGAGAGGATGGTTAAAAATCTATCGAGATAAGTAGGCTTTGAGGTTCCCAGCAATAACGGACGCCCTCTGCCATTTCGCTGAAAGGACATGAGGCTCCCTATAGATAGCGGATTAGAATAAATGCAAATTCTTGCAAGCTAGGGTAGATGGGTGACCTGTTTTCAGGCAGAAACCCCTCCCAGCATCTATGGGAAGCTGATCGGACAAAAGGTTGAAGAGGTGAATAAAAGAGGCGGACGATCACGAGAGTCGAGAGCTGAAAATGAAATCACACAAATGGTGGCTACAAACGGAGTGAGTAGGCACAAAGTGTGAATGGGCAGTAAGGGAAGACAGTAAAAAGAGACAAATGAGTAACGATGGGTTGGAAGGGATGGTCAACCCGAGACGATGAACATCGAGTTTAAAGGGAAAAAATTAACTCGAGACGATAGGAGCGTCAAGTAATTTAAGAAGGTTGACTTGAGACGACGAGCGTCAAGCAGCGAACCCTGTAAGACGAGGATCGTCAAAGTGGGTTACACCCAGTTTCCTGAGTTTTAAAGAATGTCAACAGGATCTGTTCGCTAGAGCCCTATTACGGGTGACGTAGAAAACAAACTTGTTTTAAAGAACAGTTTAAAGAGGGCAGATCACACTCAACCAGAGTATTTTTTTAGGGGTATAAAGAGGATGAGTCCTGAAATATAGACTGATATATGTGACCGGTCGAGTATGTCAGTTTGTCTGTTTGTTTTACGTGATTGTGTAATGGTGACAAAAATATAGAGGAATTGGTAACCGTGGAAAGGAAAGATGAGAGTTGAAAAAGTTGATTATTTATTTATTGGAATTTAATTGATGGTGTTTAGTGAAAACAGATTAAAATAAGGAAAACGTGATATAGAGGTTTTGGAGCCTGCAATGATTGGTGCAAGCTCATATTGTATTATTTTTCTGAAAATACCTGTTTCAATAAAATTGCAAAGTATAACGGGTGAGTATTGACCGTCAAGTTTGAAGAGTCAATATGGAGAATATTACTCTGCTTAGGCACCTGTGTAAACAGCTTCCGAAGCACGCACCCAAGCATAGACAGTATAGTGTGGAATGGGTTAAGGGCAAGGCAGATAAAATGTTTATGCCGTGGCCACAAGGGGGATATTTATCGAAAGCGGTTTTGCAGCATATGATGACATATTTGCATTCTGCGCACACAGGGAAAAAGTAAGACAAACGACTAGCGCGATTAGAGCTCTAAAAGATGTATCACGTAGAGAGCGAAGAGCAGCCTGCTATAGATTGGATACTTATTGTAAGCACAGAGGGGGGTGAAGAGCCTTCCACTCCACCCGCCGTGCCCGAAGCAGACGGCGATAGTAAGAAAGATGACGAGCTTTACCTATTAAGGGAGCTCAAGGCAGCAACACAGTATAGTAACCCAGCATATGAGCCGACTGTGCAAAGCAGCGACAAGGGCCCGGAGAAAAATATTGAAAGAGATGTAATCTCTAAAGTCCTGAGGGACAAGGAGAGACGCGATAAGGAGAAAAGCGATCGACCAAGTACATCTCTAGATATAGGAAGAGAAATAAAGAGATGGAAGGGGGAAAAGGATAAGGCTGAAGAGGTATTGATTTTACATAATGAATGGATGGGAGGTCAGATTTTGCTCAAACTCGATGGTAAGAGCATCAATGACATAAGGCAAAGGGAAGATTGTGATGAGCAAGACAAAAGAGATGGAGAAAGAGAAGAGCAGCTGATAGAGGAAAGGGTAAAATGAAAGGATAGACAGAGACAGGAACAACTGTACCAAGATGAGCAACAGCGAGAAAGGGAAAAGGCAGAAGAGCAGAGGAAATATGATAACAGACAGAGGGCAATTACAGAATGAGAAAAGATAGAAGAAGAGAGGAACAAGAGGAACAAAGATTAAGGGAGAAACTGATACAGATGCAGAGAGACGAGGTTATACAAAGGGTGAATCAGAGAACAGGATTAAAAAGAAAAGAGGAGGAAAAAGCAAGAGAGGAAGCAAGGAAGTGTAGAGAAATTAATGATGACGTAGAATGAAAGAGAAGGCAGAGAACACGCGACATTGATCGCCTGGAAAAGGAAGTAATGGATCCTGATCTAGTTGTATCATGGGAAGATTTAGAAGAGTTATTCCCAAAACAAGAACCATTACCAGGTCTATCTGGAGTAAATCTGGAGGACGAGTTCGACTCTAGGACGCAACCCAGCCAAATCATGTGGGAACTCAGCAAGTCCCCCGGACGCACCCCAGCCAAATCGGTTGGAAACTCAGCTCGGACGCACCCCAGCCAAAACGCGTTGAAACTCAGTGCATACCCCGGACACATCCCAGCCAAATTGCCGTGCATACTCTGGACGCACCCCAGCCAAATCACATGGAAACTCAGCACGAACCCCGGACTCACCCCAGCCAAATGGCATGGAAACTCAGCATGTACCCGGACGCACCCCAGCCAAATTGCGTGGGAACTCAGCGTGTACCCCGGACGTGTGGGAACTCAGTGCGTACCCCGTCCACACTGAGTTTTCATGCGATTTGGCTCAGGGGGCTGTATGCTGGACCAGGGATGGCGCGGGGGCTTGCGCCTTGTTAGGCATTTTGCTAGCTTTTTGCTGCGCGTGGGGTCGTTACTGGCACTGCTTGATGTTCCATGTGCCACGGCTAGTGAGGACTCGAGAAATCCATGAATCGCGTGCCACGCAATTGTATCTTTGCACCACGGCTGGTGCACATGTGGCATGTGGCACACTATCCGTCTTTGTGCGCAGTACTTGCGGGAAAGAGCTAATGATGTACGGTCAAGAGAAGAGTATTCTAGTGTTACTATAGTAAACACTGTTCATGATGGAGCACCGTTCAATAACTGTAGGGCGGCAGTCTGGAAAGCGCTTAGAGTATTGTATCCAGAGATGTCCAATATGGGAGCTATAATGACAAAAAAGATGCAGGAAGGGCCGATCCTCTTGTTTACATTCAGAATTTCCAAGAGGCATAGGCATATTCGCAGCAGAATGGAGATGGGTTTGTTCAGGATCAGACAGCACAGTCACCACAAGCGCTGAGAGTGCAACACAGCTTTCAAACACAGCAGGCAGCAGTAAATCCGCTACAAGGGCCATCGCAGCAGTCACCCTTGCAGATACAGCAGAGCACATATAAAGGACAGTTGACTTCTAGAATAGGGGGTGTCACGGTCAATGAAGGGAAACTCTTCACAGGTACAGGGATGAGACTGTATCCACAATAGGACTGCTCAGTGGGAGACTTGATGTGTTCAGTACTATCGTTGACGCCTAATCCTCAAGAGGAACCCAGGGTTGATGTCAATATAGGGGGCAAATCTTTTTCATTTTTAGTGGATACGGGTGCAACACGCTCATGTGTACGAGAGGGGAAATATTCTATGTCTGGAAATGCCATGAATACTCAAGGTTTCACAGGAGTTACAAGTAGAGTTCCTTTTACTGAAAACCTGCCGATCTCTATAGGAGAGTGTGACATGTCTGCTCCATTGTTATATTCAAGACAGACACCTGTCAATATTTTAGGTCGAGATTAAATGACTAAATTGAATCTAACAATTTTGTTTACTAATGAGGACATAATGTGTTCAACTCCAAAAATGCATCATTTAAACGTATGTGAAATTATCAAGGCATTTACAGGACGAATGGCCATGTGAGCCATACCACTAGAACCAGAAGTTTTTCTCTATGGAGTGCGCATTTTATTAACATGGTTGCCAGGATTAGTGGGTAAAACTGTGAGGATACCAGACAAATTTGTATTCAGGCCAATAATACCTAAGGATGAAGAGGAAGGATAAGTCTTTCCTTTAGATATTGACAAAGCTATAGCATGGGGAGAACTAGCTATGCTCGATGGAGTTGATTATGACGGCAGACGATGGGACGCAGTAATTTCTATGGGAGAAGGTTACAGATTAACCAATGTCTATCTATCTATCTATCTATCTATCTATCTATCTATCTATCTATCTATCTATCTATCTATCTATCTATCCATCTATCTATATTAGTTTTTATATAGCGCAAAATCACCCAAGGGCCACATGTCACTGATGAGGATGTGTTCGGTGACCACCCCGCAAATGACGAAGTATTATTTGAGCTAGAACTGGATATTACTTATTGGGTAAAAGCCATCAGATGAAAGGTCCCTCAGAAAATGATGGTAGTATGAAAACGAGTATTTTGATAAAGACATGGCGAAAGTGCCAATTTCATTATGGACTACAGGCCCATATGACGTAGGTCTATTGAAGGGGTTGGAGAAGTAAAGATTAAATTGAAACCAGGAGCAATTTTACCTTGAGTACGACAGTAGCCTATGTCTCGAGAGGAAGACAAAGGTATTTCTAAGACGATATCTGCCATGATGGAACAAGGTATCTTAGTGATGTCAGAGTCACAATGTAATACCGCAGTTTATCCGATTAAAAAATCGAAAGGAGGGCCGTTGCATCTAATTCAAGATTTAAGACCAATTAATTCGATTGTAGAGGCTGAGTTCTCTCTAGTTCCTAATCCTGCCACAATTTTATGTGATGTCCCTGTTGAGGCATGTTATTTCACTGTGATTGACTTGAAAAATGTGTTTTTCTCAATCCCATTGCATAAGGACTCACAGGATCTAACGTCATTTATGTTTAAACAGACTAAACTGAAAAGTATTTCCTTGGCTCAAGGTTCATGTGAATTTCCATCCATTTTCAATATAGTCCTGCAGATGGACTTGAGCAATATTAACTTAGAAAGTGTTGTATTACAGTATGTAGATGACATACTGGTCTGTAGCTCCACAGAGGAAGGGTGCAGACATGATTCAATTCAACTAATGATTATTCTTGCACACAAAGGATATAAAGTAGACAAGGAGAAATTACTGTACTGTTAGGAGGAAGTGCTGTATATAGGGCATTTAATCTCACATGACGGAAAGAAGATTACTCCAGAGAGGAGTGAGGCTATTTTGAAAACAGCAAAGCCACACACGATAAAGCACATGCAGAAATGTTTGGGACTGTGTAATTATTTAAAAGCTTGGGTCTTTGACTACAGTACATACATAAGGACCTTGTTGCAAGCTTTAAAGAAAGCACAAGCAAATGGGGACAGAATTATCTGGACTAAGAAAATGGAAGAAAGGTTTGATGAGTTGAAAAAGGCATTCTGCACAGCCCCAGTTTTATTGATTCTCAACAATGCAGAGGAATTATTTTTATTCTCGCATACAAATGGTACAGTGATGACAGCTGTGCTCACGCAGAGAACCACGTTGGGGTACAAGCCCCTGGCTTATTACAGTGGAATCTTAGATCAAGTAATAAGTGGTCATTTTCCATGTGAACAATCTTTGGCGGCCGCCACTTTCACCACTGAGAAAGAAGCCAGCATGGTAATGGGATGTTTTATGACGTTATTTGTTGAACATGCATTGTTTGCCATTTTGGAAAAATCTAAAAGTACATTGACGTCTAAAAGGGCTTCAGCCTATGAGGTGGTCATATCGAATCCAGCGATCAAAGTAGTTAGATGTAAGATCGTGAACCCTGCCATGTTTGCAGCAGAACCATTGGCAGAAGGTGAGCAGGCCCATGATTGTTCGAATTCTGAAGAATTCTATGATGAGCTCCTAAGGATAAAGGAGAATGCATTGGCCACTGGGGAGATTCTCTTTAGTGACGGTTCCTCACAAATCATTCAGAATAGCAGGCAAAGATATATAGGGGCTTCTGAGGTAAGACACAAGGTCAATGGAGAATTTGAAGTACTGATAAGTGTACGACTACCGTTTCACTTTCCGGCACAGGCTGCAGAATTGGTGGCACTGATTGTCGCACTCGAGAAACATGCAGACCAGGAAATAACAGTGTACAATGACTCCACCTATGTGACGTCGACAGTGCACGCAGGGCTAGCATGTTGGAAAAGGAGGGGCTACCTCCGAGCGGACGGCACTTGAGTGCAACACACAGCTTTATTGGATAGACTCATTGTAGCCGTGCAATTCCCATTAGCTATCGCAGTGGTTAAATGCACCGCACACACTAAGAGAGCAGATTTTATTTCACGTGGAAATAAAGAGGCAGACGAGGAAGCCAAATGTATTGCATGTACAGATGATTTAATTACTTTTGAAACACCTGATGTGAATGAATGCATTATGATAATGATGAGTGCGTCCAAGAGTTATAGTAATTTGTTTAAAACTCAGCTTATGGAGGTCCATGGGGAAGCGCCTCATGATGAGAAAAACCTGTGGATGCGGAGGGGGTGTTCTTTAGCCCCTTCCAAAGCAATATGGTGACAGAACAGCATGGGTAAACAGGTGATGCCTGTAGCCTTATTGAGGGTAGCTTTGGAAAAGCTGCACTACCCTGCGCACGTCACTAGAGAGAGCCTCGCCGCAACTATTGCAGAGAAATGGTTTGTTCCAAATTTGTTAGAACATGTTGCATCCTATATAGAAAACTGCATCGTATGTCAAAAGTTTACTGCTGGACACACACTGCGCACAGTTAGAGGAGTTTTTCCGAGGCCTAATGGCCCCTTTCAGTATTTACATATCGGCTATGTCGACATGCTGCAAGTCTGTAATGGATACAGATACATGATTGTTGTAGTTTGTCCCTTTTCGAGGTGGATCGAAGCTGGACCGTGTACTCACCCTGACGCTACCTGTGCTGCTAGAGTTTTATTATGGTGTTTCCTAGATGGGAAATATGTGAAGTATTAAGATCAGATAATGGTCCTCATTTTGTTAATGACGTTTTTGAGCAGATAGGCTTGTTACGTAGCATAAAGCATAAGTTCTTGTCTGTTTATGACCCGCAAGCAAATGGAAACTGTGAGAGACTCAATGGCTTGCTTAAGGGAAGAATAGCCAAATTGAAGCTCACCCTGAAGAAAGGATGGTTGCATTATATGCATTGAGAAATCAACCAGGGTCAGACCACCATCTGACCCCCATGAGATAGTGACAGGGAGGCAGATGAGGACACTCCTCACACCTCGATCTAGAACTAGAAGTGATGCCCAGTCAACCGCAGAATTGCTAGGAAAGGAGCTACGTGAGTATCTTACATGTATGACTGCAAGTATCTCTGTCATTACAGATCAGTTAAAGCGACAGGGGTGTAGGGCAGCAAAGAACACAGAAGAAGATGATTCAACTACCAGAGTTAAAGGACTGTGTCTTCCCAAACTCTTACCCAGAGATGAAATTCTAATTCACAACTTTGCGAAGAAGTGGCATGAACCGAGCTTCAATGAGCCTTTCATTGTGGAGGACGGCACATTGTCTGCAGTCAAAGTATAAGGCAGACGTGCTTGGATATTCCTTGGTGACACAAAGATCTACAATGGAGAACCCCCTGTCACCCGCATCCCCATCAAAGGAAACATCAGGGAAGAACCTCAGCATGTGCAGACTTGGTTGATTACAAGGTAGAAGGATGCAGAAGCAGCCAAGTAAATAAAAATAATACATTGGACTATGGCTTTTTGCAGGACTCTATTTTAAGCTACAAAAAGAGAGTAAGGAAAGTTATTCGTTCTTGAGCCATAGGAGCTTTCTGACATTGAACTAAGACATGCTCACGTCTTAATCGAGAAGGAGAGTTTGCCAAATTTGAAGAGCTCCCTTTTCGATGACTGGGATAGAGTACAGTACTCTGATTCCTTTCCCAGTGAAACTCTCTTTGGAGGTGCCCATGGTGGTACCCAATGACAACGCACACCGGATGGTTCTTGCTACATTTATCTACATTTTGGGTTCATATCCTTCACTTGTGGGTGTTAGGCAGAATTGCATGCAGTACCCTCTGGGACCACCACATACAATTAGGACTACAAGTGCAAGTCAAACCAACCTTTGGTATAAGTCTGTACCACACAGTTTCTGGTAGGTAGCAGAGCAGCCAGGCTTATCTCAAGAGTGAATGCGAGCAGTACAAGAGGTTACACAGAGGTCTTCCAATCACAGTGATTCAAGTAGACACTTATACTCAAGGTTTCCTGGCAAAATACCTCTTAATTTATTACACAATCATTTAGTAAACATTTCACTAGAAGGAGGCAACTTAATAGTATATACTAATATACTTCAATACAAAACTCTAAGATTTTGAGACAGTTTGAGCTCCCCTGAAGTAGGAGCAAAATAGCAGTTCAGTTAATTAGAAGTGAGCAAAAGGAACAAGGTAAGTAGAATAGATCACATATGCTTGTTAGACAATGCAAATAGTTTCAGTTCATGAGAAGACTTCAATTCAAGTCAATAGGCCTAGGCCTAAATCAATGGGCTAGTGTTCTGGATAGGAAAAAACAGTTCTGGTATCAAACAATAAAGTCTTTGCAAAAGTTCTTAAAAGTAGTTTAGGCGAAAAAGAATCATATGTTGGGTCACAAGCTGATTAGGCCTGCAAGTTGGGAAAGTTTCACAAACTTTCACTGCAAGAGTGGCCTTCTCTCAATCGGGTTGGCACAGTACCTTAGTATGAAGAAACAAATTCAGCTGAAGTCATTGGTTCCTGGCAGTTCCTGCAGATCTCACTGTTCCTGAGCCTCCGTTGTGGGGACAAGAGGGAGGACTTCGGGGGACTCCGGCACTGCACAGGATCATCGAAGAAAGCAAACAAGATAGAGTCACTTCAGTTCCAGTAGCTGTAGATTCAAGCACACAAGCTGGTGTCCCTCTCCCTGGTCAATCCTAACCAGCCTTGAGAATGGTATCCAGGTGGCTTATGAGTTGATTGGTCCCACCAACTCAAAGGAAGAAGTCGTACTTGAAGGGGCTTCTCTGTCGAGATGAACTTGGCAATTCGGACCTGTAGCAGGGCTTCACCGGGCAAACCAACGCTCCAGGAGTTGCAGCAATCTTCCTCTTCCAGCTCTTCTTCGGTTCTTTCGTTCCAGTGGTTGACTCTGCTTTCCAGTCCAAGAGACTCGCCTTTTAAACAGTTCTCTCCCTTTCATTCCAGCCTAGCTGTCACTCACCCAGCAGGGTGGCTGACCTTGCCGGACAGTCAGCCAGCCAATCACGCCAGAGTGCATTTGGGTCTCCTAGGAAAGTAAGCACAGGGAGTTTCGGGCACCTCCCACACTTCCTGCCCACCCCAGACACTCAGACGCCAGAGGCAGTCTTCACTCCTGAAGCTCGCCAAAGGCACACAAACAAAGGGACCAAACCTGGTTTGGCGTGCAAAGACAAAGGGCCTCATTACGACCCAGGCGGTAAGTTACCGCCTGGGCCGTGACTTTACCACCATGGCGTAAACTACGTTTACGCCATGGTGGTTGGCGGACTTACCGCCCCATTCCGACCTAGGCGGGGCGGTAAGTCCCCAATCCCCATTTACCCTTCCCCATTCCCATTTTTGCCCCATAGGGCAAAATGGGAGTGGGGAAGGCGTTAATTACGCCACCGTAAATTACGGTGGCGTAATTAACTCCATGGTCCCTTAGCGCCATGGATTTTAACACCTGCTAAAAGCAGGTGTTAAAAGCACCATGGCGCTAGGGGACCTCGTAATTGGCGGTAAGGGGTCGGCGCAGCTAACGCTGGCGTTAACCCCTTACCGCCAGGGTCGTAATGAGGCCCAAACACTAGAAGGACCGTTCGAAAAAGAAACGGCGGAAAAAGAAGACTGGGACCTGTTTAAACAAAATGGGCTTAAGGCACCATCTTAATAAACATGGCTACCGTGATTTTTAGCTACCAGTGTTCGTGGTCGGGAAAAATCATGGTAGGTTATAGTAAAATAACTGCCACCAGCCTTTTCATTAGGAAAGGGTAACATTTCACTGCTACATGAGTATTTAGACACAGGGGATACTATGTAACCCCTTCAGCACTCCATTGTAAAATGGTGTGTGGTGGGTCTAACATGAAGCCCTATGGAGTAAAAGACCCTATAGCCCATAAAACACACTACAAAGTCAAAGGACATTCTCAAATCATGCCTAAGAGTGGGAAAAAAGAGTCTCACTCTTAGCAGGAGAAAACATTAAACCCCAAAAATCCAGCAAAGCTGCTGGGGGACTCACTAGGTTTGGGAAATTAGCCTTTACAAAGAATTCTCCCTAACAGTTGAAGAGACAGCATTCAACTGAAAGGTCAAGGCTTTAACGGACCAAATCTGGAGAAGCAGCTATACACTGTGAACATCACTTGTAAATCACACTCTATTCTGTGTGTAATCTAAAAGGAATGGTAGATATAATTAGAAAACTATAATTCCCTATACTCTTATTGTAAAATATGTAGCAAGGGAAAAGCTCCTTACCCAATTTCAAAGATGATAAATCTCGCACAAAAGCACGTGTTCTCTCTTAGATGAAGCGATGAAAGATTCCAAGCAGTGTAAACACACCATGTGTATGTTAGAGTCAAAGCCGATATAATACTCTGTGTCCACACGAGTATAACTGAAATCTTGAAACCAAACCTATAGGTATGTAAGCACGCTGATTATGCGCCAAGCGTATCCACCACTGGGCACAATAGAGTGCTAAACTGAGTAAAAAGTAACACAACAAACGTCCAATTAGTCGTGGCATCTCACACTAAACAAATGAATGAAAAGGGTACCTGCCACTTAAGGAACAAGTAAAACAAGGGCAATTTGCAGTCACACCGCGCCCAATAGTGCGATATGGGCATATGTTGCAAGTAGAGTTGGCCTGGGCCAACTCTATCTGTAACATACTCTTCCTAAATACTCACCTTTCCCAGATCTCCACTCTTCTTCCTCCAACTGTCTGCGGGTGAGTCACTTCTCCAAGCAGAGACTTGGGGTGAGATCTTTATCCACTGCAAGTGCCTCTCTCTGTCACAGCCTCCCTGCATCTCTCCATCTTGAGCTGGATCTCCCTAAGTGCGGAAACTCCTCAAGGCATTCCTCTTCGCCTCTCTCCTTCTCTCTCCCTCTCCCCTGCTAACCACCTCTTTCTGCTCTCTCACTTTCCTCTAGTTCTGCTCAGTTTCGCTGACTGGCTGCCTAGGGTACCTTCAGAGTCTCACAGGTCCCAAGCTTTCCTCGCCAGTCTCCTGCACATGCCCCCGGAACTTGCACTTACTGCAGCACTACTGCACTTCGGTTATGACCCATGCGAGTGGTATTTCTCTAGACTTAACCCATGTTCTGACGGACTGGGCGCACTTGGTCCCTAGTGCCCCACCACCACGCTCTTACTTTTCTGTTCACCTCATAATCTGAATGTACCATACGTAGTAAGATCGTTTGTCTTGTCTTTCCCATGTCTTCCCCAACCATGCATGGTTGCGCTTTGAAAAACTTGTGTATAAGCGCATAATATATAAACAATCAATCAATCAATCAATCAATGTGGGTCACACAGTATGTCTGAATGTCTAAATGTGGTTTGAAAAAAGTGGATATGAGAATGTTTTCATGATTTTTATGTGAATAAAAATTGTATTTTGGCTAAATAATTGGAAATGATTTAGTGAAAACTAACTGAAGCAGAAACGTGTGGCATAAAGGCCTTGATCATTGTGTTTTGATATATATGATTATTCGTCTGGAGGATCAAGGCTAAACAGGCATCCTTAACATAAATATGCTTGTTTTATCGAACAGCACACAAAGTCTGCCATGCTCATCCAGTATTCCCATGCCCTACTTATTGCTCACACACACATCTAGTAGGGCCTCCAGCCCTGTCCTTGCTTTCTAAGTACACTGGTATCCCTGTCAGATGAGCTTGTAGAGAGGGAGTGGGGTAGAGATGGGGGGTGGGTGGATGACCCCATATGCCACACATTAGTGAATAAGAGGCCCAGAAGTGTCTTTTGAGAGTGTAAAGTGTGTGTTTTGTGGGGAGTGGGGGTGGATTCCTTTTGTCTTTACTTTTGGACCTCTGTGCCCCTGCCTTCGCTCGGTCAGGGAGATCAACTAGATGGGCAGATAGATGGTATGGAGTAATTTCTAGCTAGGCTCACTAGCCCTATAATAGAGGGTGGATCTGGAGGGGCATCTCGATCAAGGAGGTACATACAATCGGAGAGAAGTGAGACATTGGAATAGACTACACACATGTGGTCGCACCTGTGCTCTGCTAAACCACTCTCTTCGTTGTTCAGATCAAAGTTCAATTCATGGCACGTCCTTCCCCCAACCTTTTTTCTGCCATCTGGCCACTCAACAAGAGCCAGCCAGCGAATGACATTGAACCGCATAAGGCTCTCCCAACATAATTATTATAATTATAATTGTTCTTGTAAAACAAGCTTAATACCAATGAGTGGCTTCCAAGCACAGGATCAGGATTCCAACCTGTGTTGTGATGCATTGTCTTGCTTCCAAGATAACGTGTTGCCCCTGAGCTATCCTTCCTCCCCATTCTAGCCCTTTCCCAAGCCCACCAGTTACCTGAATTTAAAGCAATCTATGCTCTCCAAAATCAAGCTGTCCTGGCACCTCACTGAGCCCTCTTGTTCTGTTATTCATGAAAGAGGACTCTCTTAAACATATGCATCCCTATCCCTCCCATGGACCCTCTGGATTCTAAAGCCTTTCTGCGGCTCGTTACTCCCTAGAACATATCTTTAGGTGCTCAGCCTCTCCTTCAAGTTCCCCTACCCAGCATGCAAAATGGACTAGGCAGTCAGAAATCAGATGCAGGGAAATGGACACCCAGAGGACGGATGTGGGTGGGTGATCAAGAGGGGGTTAGAGAGTGGTTTCTCTCTAGAGGTCAAAATTCTCCTGGCAAGGAGCAAAGGCACTGACGACAAGCTCTTTTTTCCATGGATGACCATGCGTTATCACCACCACCCTTAAATCCAACATAGTATTTTTACTCAACAAAAAGAGATGGTACTGACAAGAGGACTTATGCTATCTGTTTCTTGCAATTGAGCCTGTAACTTTGCATGTCGACTGCATGTTAGCCATTGAAGCATGTGTCCTGCATATAATTTACGTACAGCAGAGCCCTCAACTGTAGACAGGCTACTTACATCACCCTCTCCTTCTCTTGCACTATGACCCATAGAATACAGCTGAGTTCCACATAAAATTCAGTCCAACTGCAATATGCGCTGCACGTTTAAAAACATTTGTATTAACCATATCACTGATTTGGCAATTAATGTTTGCAGGCATTGTACTGCTCTTTTCATGTACTTGTCTGCTCAGACTATGGTCTTCCGAAGGTTGTTCATCACAGCAGCACTTCTAGGCTATAGGAATGGCAGTATGCGCTATACAAATATCAAAGAACATAACATATTGGATATATAAGGGTGTCGAAGGAGGAGTCTGAGACATAGGTGGCATTTTCAAGAACTATGTTTATTTTCTTTAGTAAGAACAAAAGAAAGTGAATGAATGTCTAACTATCCATAATAATATGAGGGGTTTCCCTACCTCAGCACAAATAAGGGCCATGTCAGAATGTCACAAAGTAAAAATCCAATGTCCTGTTTCTAAGAAACCTCAATCTATCCCTTACACACTGAACATAACTAACAATAAGTTCTTCTTTGTCCGGAATAATGACTCCCTTCTTCTGGATGAGGATAGCCCGTTTTTGGCACACACATAGTACCTGTAGTTGAGGACATCAGAAAACTAAGGTTCATAACACAAAGGTAGTTGGTCCTGGTGAGAAGTCCAAAGTCTCTTCGGAAGTATTGTAAAGCAACAGTTCAAACACAGTATGGATTACTTCAGTAAAAGGCCTCCTTTCCCCTTACTTGAGTTGCCTGGAAACTGGCTCCCATTTCCCGGGTGCAGTGATTCATTCTGAAACAAATGTTCACATGTAAGAGATTGTCAGGGGGATGTCTCCCTTCCTCCATCTTGGGTGGCCTCGAGAATGACTCCCTTCTCCAGGTCGTACAGGTTTCTCTGAACTCGCACAGCTCAAAACAACTAAATGTTCTCAATGCCAGGGGGATGTTTCTGTTCCCCGGCCTTTATCAACTGTATAATACCAAGTTCTATGTGCCAGTGGGTAATTCCTCCCTTCCCCTAGGCTTTCTCACATTTCCATAAACTCTCCCCAGGCTTCCCTGTTTTTTCACAATGTGAGGTTTCCATAAAGTCGCCCCAGGCTTCCCTGGTATTCACAATGTCATGTTTCCATAAACTCTTCCCAATGCAGAGTTAACCTAGTCCACTGTCCAGCCAGGCACTGTGACTATGAAGAGTAATACATATACATGTTACTTTATGGGTGTGGGTCCCAGTCTTGAATGTTCGGTTTTTCTCCTTCAGCTGTAATGGACTTGGTTTACTGTCCTGTTCAGTACCATTGCTTAATGTTGCCTCATAAAAGGCAATATTACTATCAAAGGCATTTGTTAACATAGGGTCCTAGACCCTGTATTCTTTATTTCATGCTTCTTTGTAGCTTTGTCAGCCTCTCTCTCTCTAGGCCCCCAACGCTTTGCCAATCAACCACATACCTGGCCTGCTCTTCTGTGGTGGCCTTGGGTCCTTGTGGACGCTTGCGGTATGCCGGTATGCTGTCCAGCTTCACTTACTTCTTTCCTGCTCCACGGTGGCTCTGCAACAGCAGGATCCCATTGGCTAGCATGTCCTCTACTTCCCATGCTCATCTTCTTCTTTCAGCAAGCGTGGTCTCAGATTCTCACGCTGCCTTCTTCTAGGGACACTGGGGGTGTCTTCCTGTTTGAGCCTTGAACAGTCCTTCCAGGATGCCCGCTCTGCACAGTCTTGCCCCCGCCTCAGTGTTTCAATCTCCTGTTCTCTCTCCCGGTCTGTTCAGACTCTTGTGGCTCCTCCACTGAGGGCTTCTGCAGTGTTTTCGTCCTTCTTCGGGTTTGTATTGGCTTGGGCCAATAGAAAGATGACAACCACTAAACTGCTTAATAATGTTTCTATATGAGATCTTTATGTCTCTGCATCTCTTCCTCGTGGTAGTACCACTCTTGCTGTTTCTTTGTGGGTCACATGAGTCTTTCTTCATCTCAGTATTGGGTAAGGAGTCTCTCTCTGGGTGATTCTCTTTCCTCCTCGTCTCTGTACTTGCTAATTCTAGGAGAAGTATTTATTGAGAGAGAGTCTACCCTCTTCTTCATCCCGATACTATTTAGTATGACAGTCTGACAATAGCACATGGGTCTGTCAGTAACGGGCTGACTGTTATGCATGTAGGAAGGTTGTCTACAGTTAGGTGAGTGGTGGGGATACAGCATTCTCTTTGTGTCATCACTAATCACACACAGTGTCTCCGTCCCCATCAGATTCACCCACTGAGTACCACCCCCAGGGTGACTGTTGGGTAGCAGCCTCACCTCCCTGGCCTCATGGAGAGGGGCTCCCACTGGGGGGGGGGAGAAGTGATGGCATCCAAAGATTTGTCACAGATTCTATGCAAGTATGTATGAAGCAATAAATAAAGGTACAATGTGCACTATGAAAAGGGTTTACACTTCTACCAGCCTACCGGGACATGGTGCCTGGGCCAGGAAGTGCACACAGGGAAAAGGAGAGTGGGTGACATTATCCCCTGTTCTTGCAGCCATGTAGACTAGCAGCATTACGCACAAATCAGAATGGGGGACAGAGTCCCCCGGCAATATTAACCACTTTGATTTGCCAGTGTCATATGAAGAAATGATTTACAGTGCTAAGCGAGGATGAAAAAGAGCCTAACCTACAAAAAAGAAGTTAGAAAAGCGAAAACCAGTCAAAACATATACTGGCGGACCTCATGAAACTAGGCAAAAATGAGCACAAAAAACATTAAGGCTAGTGTATGCCTCTGGGTTTATGTTTGGGGTTTAAACATTACCTCCCCCATCCACCCCACACCATTTTGTATTTGCATTAAAAATTGTGTTTTGTGAGCCTGAGCCAAACAGGAACTTGACTTTAACTCCAGCTACCAGCATTATATCCTACGGTGCCTCTAAATCTCCCAGCACATCCAATACAGTATACAAAAGGTGTGTTGTGGGTCTATCTTGCCCTCTCTCCTGATCATCAGTCCCAATGACAACTTGTTTATCCTTGTTTTGCCTCAAACTTGCATTTCTTGATTGGTACACTTTTGGAAAAGCGGAACGTTTTGCCTAGTTGAAGACAAACTGTATCCCAAGGCGAACACGATTTTGAGTGGACCAAGCATTTGAGACTACCACATCTGAAGCCTTTGGTCTTCTTCACAGGAATCCTTTTAATCACTGTTGCCCTTGGTGGTGGTAGTTGCCAGGGCACAAACATCCTCCTTGTGTTTTTCTTGATAAAGCATCCATCAGTGCAAGATTAAGACTTCTTGCCTCAGGCAAAATCATGTCCAAGCTTCATCAAATATTCTATGATCTTGAGTTGGATTATCATTTTGGCACATCTAGAAACTTTTCGTTTTTGAGTATTACTCTAATAAATCTCTAACATATGCCTCATGACATCATTGAGGAAAAACCCAAATTTGCATGTGATTGTTAGGTAATTTACAGCTGTTACATATTGCTCTTTCAGCTGGTATCTGGTGTAAATGGAATATCTTTGTGAAACTATATTGATATTTGGTACATAGAGTTTCTATTCTCAGGATAGCCTTTTCAAAGTTATCCAGCACTTCATCTGATCCTGTTAAGACTTGGATAGTGTCTGAACGTCCCTTTGGTCCTCTGAAACCAAACAGCATAAAAGCGTAGATTGCACACTTGAGGCTACATATAGTCAGTGGTAACTATAGTATCCATGTTTGTTAAGAACTCTTCCTTACCTTCACTCCAAGGAAGGGGCATACCAACAGTGTGAGAAACCTGAAGGTATTCTCACTCCTAAACCCATCGGATCCTCTGCGCAGCTGGTCAGGGAAATGCCATCACTATTGGATCCCGACCGTGGAGGCGGAGATGCAAAGGGAGGATCACCTGGGTGGAGGATTCTTGAGACCTGGGAGTGGGGTGCCCTTCGGCGACACATGGTATCCCCCATTCCCTAGTGACAACCAACCCAACCTGTCATGAATCGGCGATAACGACCCTTCTAGTCTGCCTGGTCCCTCAGTCAAAAGACATTACACCGTTCACCTTTAACATGGCCGATGCTATGTTTTAGTGCGGTTTAGTCGTCTGTGCGGACCTCATGCTCCCTTGAAAACAGACACGCACCTGCGCTTCTGCGCGTCTCAATGCTCTGCTTGCCTGCGTCTCGCCCGGCAAGTTGTGTTCTAGTGCCTAGCCCCCTTTCCTTCGTAAATCCTGGTATCCATCTTCCATCCTTCCTGGTTCCCCCCTTTTTCCTAGTGCTCTATTCGGAACCTAGTTGCCCTGTCCCCTTATCCTGGTTCCGTCCTGGACTCTTCCTGGATTCTTCCTGGAACAATTGAACGTACCCGAGCCCCGGCGCTACCGCGACCGGGAGTCGCAGACCTGTGCGTTCTCCGAAGCCCAGCAGACTGGATTCAGAAGACTCTAGAGCTTACCTTTATAAGGCACGCTCATCCAGGAAAAAGAAACCTGCGAACTCAAAGAAGAAATCCACAAGAAGCAAACAGATGAGTCACGAATCCGAGGACTCAGATTCTGACACAACCCTTCCCCAACCTTCATGGGTTATTGTCAGTCAGTTCCCCTTATTCCTTCACATATGACAGTTGACAGTACTGGGACGAAGAAGAAACAACTAAGAGC
Source organism: Ambystoma mexicanum (assembly GCF_040938575.1). Taxonomy (NCBI): domain Eukaryota; kingdom Metazoa; phylum Chordata; class Amphibia; order Caudata; family Ambystomatidae; genus Ambystoma; species Ambystoma mexicanum. The sequence goes on from NC_090932.1 coordinate 591,647,721, forward strand.
AATGAAGACTATGCTCTTTTACCACTCTGGCGCTGGTATGAGGAAGATGCCTGCTGAGAGTTGTAAGGGCCAGGCATATCCCTTTAATTGTGGTATGTCAAAGGGCTGCAGGTGTATAAGAGGAGCCCAATTCAAGGCTAGAGAAGGAAGGTGGACGCAGAGACGAAGCAGCAGCAGGGAGGCCAAGAGAAGCAGCAGGGAATGGTGGCGAAGAGTCACTGAGGTCTGCTGAGGGAAACGACCTGTGAAAGCACAGCGAGAGAGCTGAAGCCCTGTGGAGCAGATCAAGTGCTGGGAAGGGAGCCGTGCAGCAAGGCTGTCCCTTTGTCATGGAATTTGGAGTGCTCATTCCCATGTGTTCAGAAGGTGACACAGGAGTGTTTGTGGGGCAGGATTCGGAACCCTGATTTGGAAAGCCGAGGGCCGAGCGATTTGTGCTGCTGGGAGGTGCTTAAACACAACCAGTGAGTTTCTAGCAAAGGAGAAACCCGGTATGCAAGTGTTTGAACTTTCCGAGAGAAATACATTGTATTGGAGTGGTCGCTTGTGGGAGAAAACACGTTCTCGAAAGTCTCTGAGCGTGGATATTCCATTTTGAAGTGAATAAAGAATTATTATATAACAGGCTGAATGAAGAGTGTGTTGTGAATGCAACCGCACCTATTGAACACCAAACTTACATCACAGGTCAAAAGCGAAGGTGTATTCTAAATTCAACCCGTGTCCAGTGAATCCTAAAATGAACATATACTTAAAAAGTACAATTCAGCATTTATTGAATACCGAACTGAGTGAAATCTTTGCCAAAGTGCAACATCTGTTACATATTAAATCCAGAAATAAAACAAAACATTTAAAACAAGACTATTAAGTGTTGAACTCCAATTAAAATTCCAAGTGAAGCCAACACCTGCATATCACAGAGAATTACCTTTGAAACAAAACTAATTAAGACTTGGAAGTTGCTTTTGAGTATAATCACAATTTATATCCGATCCATCAATTATAAAGAGTGGCAAATACCTTTACAGAGACAAAAGACAATAATGTTGTTACTGAACATATGTCTTGGGGACTGGAGCCCTACGAATTGAATCCTTTATTTGAATTTAGGACAGAGTCTCAAGATTCTTTGGGAAAACTACATTATTTTAAGTTCGAGAGAGGTAACTTTGCGACTTTTGCTAAAACTGTTTCATGCTTGGGGAAGGTAGCTGAAAGGAGGCTGTGAGCTGGAAGAGGCTCAGAACTTTGTGTTGGACACTTTATTTTGGTCGCTGACATCCCTACACATTGTATAGACCAGTTGTGAGGGCAAGTATAGGTTTTGGATGCAGACAGATTCTTCAGTTGAACTCTTTGACTCAGGGGGGTCATTCTGACCCTGGCGGTAAGGGGTTAATGGCACCAGTAAAGGTGTCGGAGCCGTCAACCCCTTACCGGCCTCATTATGAGTTCTGCTCGCGGAACAAGCTAAGGATGCCTGGCTTTACCAGGCGGCCTTAGCTGGTCCCGCGAGCAGCTCAGCATGCTAATAATGGGCCCGTTATTAACGGGCCCGTTGTTAGCATGCTCCGATTCCCATTGTGCCCTATGAGGGCTCGAATGGAAATGGGGATGTACCAGGTCCAGTTTCCATGAAAGAGGAATTACCAGGCCCTCCGAGGTAATAATAGCGTCATGATTACCTCCTACCTCGTAATGACCCCCATTTCCTTCGTTTTAATTAGGTAGGAAAATCCCACCTTAGAACAGAAGCAGGATTGTCTAACAAGTGGGGCCTGAAGCTAATACAGTTGGGCCAACCGCAGTGAGATTAAGATCTGTAAATGCTCACACAGCACTGCTGGGCATTTACAGATTTTGGAAGGGCCTTGCCCACTCAGAACCTACCCTCTCTATGCCCCTGCCTTAGAATAGTACAAGTTAGGCCTTTATCCAGCCTGACATTTACATCAATAAAACTATTTGTTTTGAATTCTGAATCTGTTGTCTGTGTCCTTCTTCATGATGCCTTCACACAGGACATTACAGAATATTTGAGGGTGCTCCTTTCTGCTGAATAAGAGTTTATGGGGTAAATGAAAGAAAATAAAGATTGGCAGAATCACGGTGCAAAGTGCTGAAATTGGGCCTGGCTGTGTTTACATATGGTTTACTTTTTCTACAACCATGTACAAAAGTGTGGTACTTTACTGCACTAGAACAGAGTGTACTTTCTCAAACTCTACAAACAAGAATAAGGAGCCTGTGCTGCATCTCTGGACATTTCTTTACACAATCTGCTATTTTCTACAAGTGACAGAGATCCTACTGAAAGCCATTTTTGAATTATGTTCCAAACACTTGCTGAAATGCAAGAGTTAAGGATGGCTTGCATATTGTAAAAGCACAAGAGATAACTATACCTTTAATATATATGGAATTATACATTGGGTTATCTGCATTGCAAAATAACATGGCACAACATGTGTCTTTGCATACATTTGTTTTCAATCAATTTAATAGAGGGTAACTTCAGTTAAATGACATGGGGAAAAACAGCACGATTGGAGGCCTAGGGAGTCACGAGTGGCCAGCTGGTGAAAAACAGACATTTGTATCCAGCCAACAAAGAAACACATTATTATCAGTACTACAATAGAACCACATGCTTGAGGCTTACACAAATAAAGAAGCCCAAATACAATTTCGCCATGCCACCCAGAGGGCACATTCTAGGAGGTGGTCACATGGTGTATAGGACACGGTTTAAGAGACAAAAGGATAAAATCAACCAGATCCATCTAAAACTTTTGAAATTAAACTCAGACATATATCTACCATCTGTGTCTGAGATAATGGAACTTAAACAAAGGGGATCTCTCTCAGATGTTCATATCAATCATTAACATGACAAGAAGCCTTACCATGTAGAATTCAACAGAAAACAAGCTCACAATTCTATATGAACTTTGTAATGCTTAAAAATGATTTTGCCTATATATTTACCATGCTTAGGCCTTTTTGAAAAAGCATAAATGATTTGAGATTGTGGGAGACTCCCCTACAAATGGAGAACACCAACTATGTATTTATATGTATCCATAATTCATTATATAAATATCAATGACTCTCTTTATTGTTATCTCACAATCCCATGTCACATATCCCCGAACTCTGTAAGTTTATGGCAACCGAAAATTCCATATCTCATTGATGGGAATATGTCCTGACATGAGCTACGGGAAAAATATGACTGAGTCAAAATTGTTTAGAATACACCCATGACAGTTGTTCAGAATATTTTGGACCTGTAAAATTAAAGGGTGTATTCTCTGGGAGCGTTACCCTGTTTTGAGAGGTGAGCAGTCGCCTCGTTCTGCTATCCACCCTGTATCTAGTCTTTGCAAATGTTGTTTTTTGTTTCTCTTCATAGGACATGGCATATATAAAATGTGTAAGTTTCCCTCAGCCATACGAGCTTCAAATTTCTCTTTACAGGTGCAACAGATATCATTTAGCTGACAAATATCCTATAAGTTTACTTTATGGGACGGTTTTCATTTCATGAATGTTCTTCCTTTCCCAGGCGTTTCTTTTGGAGACACTTATCAGTATTAGTTTGAACGGAACCCAGGGTGATTACCTCCTGTCAGGCTCTTGATAGCTGGCAATGTACCAAAAGGATTGTACAACTGGTTACATGATGACCTATTACCAACACATTTGCATAGGTTGAGTATGCTACAAGTTCTGAAAAACATCTGCTGTGAGAAGTTAAGAACAGTTTTGCTTTTACCTTCACCACATATGTTGGTGTCACTCCTGAAAATACAGTGCTCTTCCATGATGAAATGCCCACTCAGTAAGATATCCTGCCTCCTCTCTTCACGGCCGACCCTGGGCAAAGTAACAGTTAGAGTGAACAAAATGCACAGCAACTCCCAAATCGCACCAATTGACAACTTCGAAAGATGCAAGATGAGTCCCTAACAAGTTACATAACAAATAGCTAGAATGATAACTACACATAGATATTTTTGACCATAAAACGGTTAAAGTTGCTCAGTAAGAAGTTTCGGATGAATATCAAACCCAGTGGGATATTAGGGCCAATGTGAAAGTTTTGCTGTTATTTAGAAACTTCTGAGCTACCTTAGTTAAGTGGCCTGTCATGATACAAAACATTTCAAAGTAGGCTGGATGTTTCAGGACCGCAAGATAACGTTCACCTAAATACATCTTGAATCTACTGGTAACAGATGTAGGAATTACCACTATATTTGACCAAAGTATGTTGCATGAACTGTACTCACCTGGTGATTCCATCCTTAATGTAATAAAGAAGGCACTCGGACATCAGCGGATCTTCATTGAGATTGACCAGATGAGGAGTCTGTTTGAGAGAGTAAAATAAAAAGCTTAGAACTCTGCAAATGCACTCATCTGTGCAGTGAGCGTTACAAGTGGTAGTCTCATGTTCCCAGATCCAGTATTGGAAATATGCCTGTCCTTTCCCCTATGCTGTAGCATGTTTGGAAAGCCGCTGGCAGGAGAAAGCACTCACAGTTGTCCACAGAGTCCACAGCAGGTGGGCTGGATACAGTGCACTAAGGACACCTCCCTATTGTTTATTTATCTTATGCGCAGCTCTCCTTAGGGGTCTGGATTATAGTTTTTCAATTTGTAATAATATAACAATGATAAATAATTAAAATAGTATTAACAGTTTTACATACAGCATTTCATTGATGTTTCCGTCCACTTCTAAGCTCTGTAGTAATAGTATTTATTATGCAATTTAATGTTATTCATCAAGTGCGGTAAGGCATGGTAAGCATACCTGCCTAACCTCCGGGTTTATCTCGGAGACAGGGTTTTCATGCTTTTCTCCAGGTCTCCGTCTCCGGGTTTTCGCAGCAGGCCGAGTTGCTTTTGCTCTGAGGCTCGGAAGGGCTGGAGCAGTCCACATGAAAGCGGCTAAGGAGGAACTTGCTGCACCTGCATACCCGAAAAGGGTGTTTTTTAAATTTGTCCGTGATTTTCTAATTAAGGGTTACTTTTAATTGTTCCTGCCAGGGAAGCACTGATCAAGGGCTTGCTAAAATGTTAATGTGATGTCCCAGCAGAACTATACAGGCTGCAGGCATTTTCCACTCATTCTCTTTGTTTCTTTTAAGTAACCCACTTGGCACGTCTTATTGCAGGCATTAGCAGACACATGTGTGGGAATGGTCAATTTCTCTATCAAGCCACAGCTCACTGGGATGGGCTGTTTAGCATTTAAACCCCATAATCTGCATCTAATCTGTAACTACCAGACTAACAATGCATACTAGTCTGTACCATGTCTGCTTGGTTGACATGAAAGCAATGTTTTTACCCTTTATGAGGCAATGCACATTTTATTTACGTCCTGCATAATAAGATGCATGTCAGTGAGAAATGACTGAACTGCATTCTGGGACTTGTAGTCTTAATAATAATAATAATAATAATAATAATAATAATAATAATAATAATAATAATATTAGTTTATAATTATAACGGGAAACCAGAGGTATATTCAAAGAATCAACTTAAAGAGGCTGCAAGGCGGTCTCAGAATGGAATGGTGTGAGGGTGTGTGATATTTGGAGGTCCCCTTGCCTGCAGCTGAGAAGGCCTGCCTGCACATGTTAGCAAAAATGCCTTTAGTGTAACACTTCCAAGTGCAAAAGGGCCCTGTAAAAATGGTAAATGCGTTTTTTGAGGGCACAGTTAAATTTGATGCAGTTTTGTGCACATAGCCAACCACACATTCAATATAGTTTACCTTTTTGACATGTAACTGGGTGGAGTCTTGTATGGCTATGGACGGGGCATAATTCTCAGGGTTTTTGATTTTCAAATGTAGGCAGGTATGATGGTAAGGCACCACTTAATCTATCCTCCCCTACCCAACTCTACAAGCCTCTCATAATCTCCACTCTGCCTCAACTACGCTTGTGACTCCTCGCCTTCCCTGTGCTTCCGCTCCTTCTCGTTCTTGCTCCACCTTTATGGAATTCTCTTCCCCCGGGCATCCGAGAAACAGTCCACGTGGATTTGCTCAAAACCAAACTAAAATCCTACCTAAACAGCCCACATAGATTTGTTCAAAAACCAAACTAAAAGCCTACCTCCTGTAAGGAACTAATGGTGGCAACAGTAAAGAAAGACACAAGTGATCACAGTTCAAGGGTGTTTATTAAACTGTATGCAGGTTGGAAAACGCATAATCTAAATCTAAATCTAAGAAGTGAGCAAACGTCGACCATCAAATGAAAATAAGGCAGTCCTAGTGGCGTTGTGTCAAATAAAAAAGGGCCTATACTAAGAAACCTATTACCAAACCTTAAACTAATACCAAAAGGGTGTTGGATGGTTTTCAAGAAAAGAAAGAAGGATTCACAAATAATATGTCAGGATGCGGTAGCTTGGATCTCCCTTCCCCACGTTTTCAGCACAGGGTAAAGTGGAATCTTGGAGCACAGTACACTCTCGAGTTTACCCAGCATGAGAAGACAGTTTCACTTGCAGCTATCAAGTCTGTTGATGGCCAAGTCTTGTTTCTCTTGAAATTCTCTTGCCTGCGAGGGCCTGATGAATTCAATAACAAAGCAAAAGTCCTTCAACAAAAATGAAAGTTTGTTTCCTGGTTTTACTTTGGGTGAGGATTCTTTGCCCCTAAGTCTCCCTCTCCCTTTACTTTCAGCCTCCCTTCTGTGGGTTCACTATGGCTTGTCCTTTGTAAACAGTTCCAGTGGACCTCCATCTGCAGGGTTCAACTTTGTCAACACACTGTTTCTCTCGACTTTAGACTTTGCACCTCTTTCTCAGCATCCCTCTTCCGGGTTGATTTTCGCCAACTTCACCTTCACATTTACTTTCAATGTTTCAGGGATTCATTTCCCTTGCTTTCTCATGTGGCGGGATTCACTTTGCTTGTTTTCTTTACAGTTCTAAGGTCAAAGGCTTTGGACTGTATGGGAATTTTGCTTGACCTCCTGTATGACCACTTTGACCTATCTCGGCGGCTCTCCTATGGCCTTCTGGTATCTGTAGTTTTACTCAGATGGGGATCAACCAGAGTTTCTCAGAGCAGCACCCACGTGGTGCCAGTCCCCTTCTGCAGATAATCTGCCCTTTACAATCTTACAGTTCTTTGAACTTCTCTCACTTTGTCACTTTGAGACTTTCATTCACCACAGCCCGGATCTTATTGGTTCTCCCTTCGACTCACCGGCTGTAATGAACCATTTGGCTTTCTGCGTAACTGGAGTCAAGGCCAGTACCACAGTAACAGGAGTCTCCCTTGCTCCGGCTTATCAGCATTGATACGCTCTGTGTACCATTGACATCTGCTGCAGGATACTTGGTCTATTGTCCTTGGTTTTACAATTCGTTCTGCAGAGGTTTCACAGGGTTTTGTCGAGAAGGGCAAGGTTGTGTCTCTCCTCGTCGGCCTCTCAATGTTTGGCGCTTTCTCTTCCTCTTGAACTGCCAGGTCTGGATAGCTGTGTCTTGGCGTGAAGTCTGCCTTTCTCGTACTGTGCTCTGTTGCTTCACCATTTATCGCTGACAGGAAGGGAAAGGGCCGTCAGGTGTGTGTGATTCTGAGCAATTGCCTGACTTTTGCCTGACCCTTGTATTGGGACATGGCAGGTAAATGGCTCTGGTGTAAGTCAGTTCTCTTTTGTGTCGTGTGGAAGTATTTGTGTCGGAAAAAGGGGGGCAGTGTTTTTGAATGTCTACGTGGTAGGATTCAGAAAAGGTGTTGAAAGAAGGGGGATATCGCGTCTCACCCATTGGGGTCCCACTCCCACTTCCAGAGGACCCCCCATCCAGGTGATCCTCCCTCAATGTTCCACCCCCAGGAACTAGATCCAATAGCGATGGCCATGTCCTGGCCACCTGGATGATAGATCCCTGGGGACTAGCTAGAGTGACACCTTCAGATTTCTCACACTCCTCACCTCAATGTTACCCTCTTAACCTACCACTTGTTTTCCTGCTAGCTAATATTGTTCCCCACCCTCTAACCTGCCGCTGTCCCTCACTTCCTCTGCTGCCACTCTAGCACTTCACCCATCATGGTCACATCCAGAGCACAGCGGGCAGTACCGCCAATCTGCACTTAAAAATGTTCAATGTTCATTGTCCTTAATCTATGTATGTCCACTTATGTATTGTCCCCAGTGACTGTTCCACTTACTCCCCTCCATCACCTGGTCAGAATGTCCCTTTAACTCGCCCCATTGTAAGAAGCTTGCATTCCTCACAAATCGGATTTCCTATTTATTGTACGTTCTTTTGTGATCAAAGGAACATTGTTCCTTGTGTATATAAATACAAAATAAACAAACATATTACCAAAAAAAGTGACCTTTGAGGGGTGAAGGGCTGAACCAACCCTACTGAGATTCGAAAAGACAAAGTGCAGGCTGGTGTCATGTCAGGGGTGAGTTTTGCATGAGTCCTATAGCACTGACCAAACACATTGAGGAAAAGCTCACACTTCTAAAGTATTATAAACAATCAAATAGCTGGAGAGGGATCACATGAATCAAGCTGTATAGTACTGAAAGGGCACTCTTTGGGTGAAGCTCACACTGCTGATGTACAAGAGTACTGGCATGATACTGCTGGATGGATGCATACATAGGTACATAGATGGAAGCCTAGAGTATAGACCGGGCTCCTGAAATATTGCGGCATAATGATACATTTGAACAGCAATAGAGAAAATACAGAGAATACAGATAAAAGTGCATCATATAGAGCGGGTTGTTCCATACACAGAGTTAAGCGCTTGCATCTGCACAAAGGACACTTGGTAATTCCTAAGGAGACCAAACATTATTTTAAACAAATGCTGCACAGCAAAAGATACGTTGTGAACGGGGAAATGAAAGCACAGAAAAAAGAATATCCGTACAGGTTTTTCACAATTTGCATAACAATGAGTCCACTAGTGTTTGATTTATCAACAACAAAATACCCAAAAACCAGCAAATATGGAGGGTAGGGCACACCCGCTCCATGGCAGCAGTGTTAAGTAACAGTATTGTTTTATCCAAAAGCAGAAAGTGGAAGGTCTTCTGCTGGTTCCCATCTATATAGTCTCGTAAGGGAGAAACTCAAGCTGTGGAAAAGGCTCTGATACATGACTTTATCCCTAGGCTTGGGATGCCAGTGAGTATCAACTCAAAGCTCAATTGTTCTTATCACCCATAATCAGTGGGGATGTTGTAAAGACAAAATGGCATTCGAAAAAAAAGAAAGAGTAGAAACTGGTTTAAAGTGACCAGATGCATTGTTGCTTGCTCCAAGGACTATGTGTGGCACAGCAAATAGAATAGGTGGTTCGAGTGATATAATGAAGGTGGTCGTGTATAGCGAACATCTGCACACTATTGCTGGCCTTGCTGCATGTAGCTTTGTAAGGAAAAGGGGTGCTGCTGGGTGCGTTAGTGGGCCTGTGGGAGAGACAAAACCTGTGGTGCTGATGGGTGCATTTTGGAAGCACCTGGTTCCTGTGAACCAATCTGCCTTCTATTCATTTGCTAAGAGTCAATTATGCATAGAGAAGAACTCATGATCTGATGGACTACAGCACTTTGGTTATGGTAGGCCGCTGATGTGGGAGGCTGTGATAGGGCTGAAGAGGAGAGCTTAGTCCTGGTTCCGATTAGTGTTGATGTGCTACTGGCTAGGCATGTTGCAGCCATTTGTGGCAGGTGTGCTTGTGTAATTTACGGTGCTAAGGGATCTTAGTGCTGAGTTGGAAGGGGAGAGTAAACATGTGACGAACTGCCATCTGGCAAGAGTGCAAAGCCGTGGCTTTTAAAAATGTTGTATAGTAAATAAAATGATATGGGTGATTGCTGCTCAAAAGAGGTTATCTGCTAACCAGATCCACAAAAGCATAGTGTACTTGTGTCCTGCTGTATCAGTAGCCTGATCCCCAGCACTCGCTCTGCTCATGGTGCAGAGCAAGTTTGAAGGTCACAAGATGCCCACTCAACCGCTGCAGCAACAGAAAAGTCACTGCAGCACACAGGTGACATTTAGGATATGTCCACTGCACCCAAACTACGACAATCATGAGTATCCCATGCTGGTGGCAGGGTACTCTCTAAAAATAAGCTATGCCTGGGTATAGGCATAGTGCATGGCGACACTATGATCAAGGCCGCCACACCCAATTGATATTGCACATGTGTCAGCTACTATGAGTCAGCTCTGCTGTGGGAGGGAATGTATATTCGGGTCAGACAGGCTGAGACTCCCCCACGGCAGGACAGAAACCCAGGGTACCCAGCCACTCTTTGATTCTCTTTGTGAGGGCTGGTAATCCCCTCCCCAGAGACAGCCACACAGCAGGCAGCTGTCCTGGGCCCAGGTATCAAAGGAGCACACTCATTCAGGAGTAGCCTCCTCATTTGTAGTTCCAAGGCACCTAGAGCTGCTTGTCCTAATCACTTAACCCCAATAACTATCAAGACCAACCCCGACTTGTGGGCGACAATCCTCTATGATCTGTTCCTAAAAATCGTAAAAACCAACACATTTCCTCCCATTTGGCATGTATCATATATTACACCCACTTATAAAAAGGGCGATAAGTCAAATCCAGTGAATTACTGTCTGATTGCCATTTCATAATAATAATATTAATAATAATAATAATAATAATAATAATAATTTGGCATTTATATAGCGCTACGAACCCTCAGGTATCTGAGCGCTGCTTATTATTACCCACGGTGTGTGGTGCTCATTTATCGACCTCGGAAGAATGAAAGGCTGAGTTTGGCCCCGCCGGGATTCGAGCCTGCATTAGCAGGCTCTGCACTGATGTCAAAGCGAGCGCTCTACTCGCTGTGCCACTTTTAGACGCTATTAGCAAAGTCTTTAGTTCTCTGCTATTGGGAGAACTTGAGAAATGGGTCGATCAGCTGGATATTTTGAGAAAGGTCCAAGTGGGCTTTAGAAAGAAAGTCAGTACATCCTTGAATGGGGTCATTATGGCTTTTACCAAGGCATCTGTCTCAAAAGGTACAAATGCAATGGTTTATATGGCATTTATAGATATGACCAGTGCCTTCTACTGTGTTAAACAACAGAACCTCTGGACCAAGCAGCTTAGTAGAGGACTACCTGGATGCTTGGTCAGATTCCCATCTTCGCTGTATCAAAATACACAGGTGAGGATTAGGCTGTCCATTATTATGTAGCCAATATTGATGGCTTATGGAACTCAGTGAATGCAGGTCAAATTAGGAAATGTTGGTTTAGTTCTTTTGTCTACCACCACTTTGACCAATCGTCTGAAGCGCTGTGGTGAAGAGTGATGGAAGGTGTTAGAATTTCCATTCTTCTGTCACTTTGCAGATTGTTAATTGCCATCTTTGAATTACTGCAGATATGGATATATTGATACAATTTTAAGGGATTTTAAATCATGGTAATATGGTCTATGGGCAATTAGTTGATATTATATGCATGTTTATATATGTTTATTGACATTTTAGACCAGATTTTTATGATCCAACGATTGGATATGTTGAATTTAATTAGGATCAAATGTATTTTACTATTTCTTTATTTTTCTGTTTTTTATATTGTAACAATTTGTTTAAGGTTTACATTTTGAAAACAAATCGCAAATAAAAAGGTTTGTATTTTGAAGATGGATTGTAGAATATTGTCATTAACTACTTATGTGTGTAGGTGGCCAAAATAAGCACATACAGATTTTACAATAAGTATTCTAATGACAATGAACACAGATTAACTTTGTTTTAAATTACCTATGAATTTAGTGATAGTGTAATATGTAATTTGTCTTCCTATTATTTTATATAATAGTATGACTTTACATTAATGCGTTTCCACTCAAATCGTAATGATACACTGTTGGCATGGCTTTATATATTTATCAAAACTGGTTAGGTTATTATTCTCAGTTATCTTACTAAGGTTAGATACACTACTCTGCAATTCCCATATACAGTAACTTTAAATAGAGTTTGTACAAACATGAAATGTAAGCCATAGTTATTTATTGTTATGATGCTGTTAGTGCACATTTTTGTGTAAATAAAATGTTAATTCGTTTAAGTGTAACCTTATTTTAGGAATTATTTTGTATAATATTATAAAGTAATTCATTTAATGTGTGTATTTCATGTAGAAAGTAAAATTACATATAAGAAAAGAATGTATTAGCAACATGTACTTTAAATAATAATGATGTTTTTTTAGAAACAGTTAAATTATACAAGTGTTTGTATTATTATACATGTTATACACTTTAACACTATGATACTAATTACAAACTCTACTTTTATAAAACAAAGAATATGTCACACATTTTAGTTTACTGGAACTAGAAGTAGAGATTTTGTTTCTCTACAAGATGTTTTTTCCTCTAAAGCCACATGATTAATGGTCACAACCTTAGTTGGTTGAGTACTAAGAATACATTCAGTGTGCATACAGTACTATTATGAGGGAAAAACATTTTTTACCAGTCTTATCATTCCCATTAAAAAATATGTCCCGTTCTCATTGACAGATTTCATGATGACTAAGCTACAAAAATTAAGAGAAGATGACGATTTCAGGTAAGCAATATTGAAGAATATTTGCTGTCTTAACTATTTTTTAAAATATTATTTGTAGGAAATAAGTGTTTTTGTAATGTGTGTACATAGTATTTATTAAAGCAAAGAACATGTATAAACTATAGAATCACAACACCTCTGAAAATCACTGAAAAAACCTTTAGTTTGGAAACAGTTAAGGTGAGCAATACATTGTAATAAAACCTTTGAAATTCAGGGAAAAACTTTAGTTGCAGGGACATTAAGGTGAACATTTAACACAACAAAACCCCTGAAATTTGGCAGACAATTCAGACAAAGCCACCTTAACTTAAGATATGGTTTAATTATTTCTTGAATTCATGAGTCACACAACCATGGCAGGCATACAAGAACTCTGGAAAAAAGACGCCACATTTTCCACCCGTGCCAGGGCTTCGTCAGGCTATCAACTGAGAAATCTTATGAGTTGAGCAACTTAACCCTAACTTAACCATAAGTACACAACCGCTATCGCAGTACATGTAATATATATATATATGGGATACATTACTCACCGTAATCATATTTCTGATGCTTGTATCTGCTTAGATTCACATGCTATGCTTAGGCCGACATCTAGTGGAAGCTGCGGAGTAATACAGTTGTTGTTTTCAAAATTCGAAAAGGGACGTCGGCAGGGCGTGCCAGTAATACTATCCCTAGTGTGACGTCCACTGTACCCACGATCCCTCACGCGTTGAGGTCCCTCAGATTGTTTTGTTCTGACATGAGGTTGCATGTGAGTACAGTTGTATCCAAGCAGATATATACAGAAAGCTCATATAACTTCAATGCACCTTCTCTCTGGGGAAGAAAGGTGGGCTCATGTGAATCTAAGCAGAAACAAGCATCAGAAATACGATTACGGTGATTAATGTATCCCTTCTGAGGCTTGTGGAATCTGCTTAGATCACATGCTATGTATAGATTAGCGAGCAGTGTTATGGGTCGTGAGAAGGAGCAGCAGCAAATAGATGTTTTAGAACCGCTTGTCCAACCTGTGTATCTGTCTTAGAATGTGTGTCAATGCAGTATTTCTGAGTGAAGGTATGTACTGAGCTCCATGTAGCTGCTTTGTAAATGATGTCCAGGGGGACATTTGCAATAAAGGCCAAAGTAGCCTCAGTGCTCCGTGTGGAGTGGGCTCTAGGTGTAAAAGGCAGTGTCCTGTTTGATAATGAATAGCATAACTGTATACATTTGACTATTCATCTGGAGATAGCGATCTTTGAAATGTGTTCTCCTACTCTGCCTGTAGCTATGGGGACGAACAGTTGATCAGTCTTCCTAAGCGGTTTGGTTTTATCCACGTAGTAGGGAACCGCCGTCCTCACATCTAGTATGTGGAGTTTAACCTCAGCTGAGCTAGTTGGCTTCTGGAAAAGGGTTGGAAGCTCAATGGATTAGTTTACATGGAATTTGGAAATTAATTTAGGTGCAAACCTAGGATGAGTTTGTAAAACCAATTTGTGTTTATGGATAATAAAGAAGGGGTCCTGCACTGACAATGCTTGGAGTTTGCTGACTCTTCTTATGGAAGTAATAGCCCCTAAGAAGGCAGGTCTGTAGGTAATGTGTTTAAGACTAGCTTGGTGCAGAGGCTCAAAGGGGGGGTCCCATGAGCTTTGCTAGTATTACATTGAGATCCCAGCCAGGCGGGGGATTCAAAATTGGAGGGTGGAGTGTCTTTACTCCCTCCATAAATGCTTTAATGACTGGCAATTCCCACCATGAGACTTCACTTTGAGAGGTGGTGTAAGCTGATAAAGCTGTTTGGTGGACCTTTATGAGTTAAAGACTAACCCTGAATCCAAAAGGTGGAGCATATAATTTAGAATGTGTGATGGAGTACATTTTATGGGGTTTATTTGTTTTGACTGGCACCAGATGACAAATCTTCTCCACTTGTCAAAATAGCAGTGTCTAGTATTTGGTTTCCGTGCCTCCTTGAGTATATCCATACACTGCTGTGGAAGATTAAGGTGCCCAAACTCTATGACCTCAGGAGCCATGCTGCTAAATTCATGAAGTGTGGTTGTGGGTGTACCGTTGTCCCCTCGTGTTGTGTTAACAGGTTGACCTGATACGGGAGCTTGATGGGATTGCACATTGCCAGTTTGTGCAGATGTGGGTACCACGGTTGTCTCGCCCACATAGGAGCAACTAGGATGAGCGTCATCCATTCTTTGTGTAATTTGTTCACTATTCTGCCGATCAATGGTGTCGGGGGGAAAAGTGTATGCAAATTTCCCTGACCAGCGCATCCATAGGGCGTTCCCCTTGGAGTCTGGTTGGGGGAACCTGGACGCAAAGTCTGGGCATTGCTTGTTTTCTCTTGTAGCAAACAAGTCTAGAGTAGGATAACCCCATTGAGAGAAGATGTGGTCTACAACGTGAGGGAGTAGTTGCCACTCGTGTTCTTCTGGCAGTGGATCTCTGCTGAGAGAGTCTGCTAGAGTGTTGAGTACCCCTGGAACATGTTGGGAGGACAGGGACATCCCTCATCTGAGTGCCCACCTCCAGATTCTCGGAGCTAACCTGGACAGATTTGGAGAGTGTGTGCCCCCCTGTTTGCTGATATAAAACATGGCAGTGGTGCTGTCTGATAGGACTTGGACTGACTGGTTTTTCAGGTGTTCTTCTAAAGCTTGTAGAGCCTTGAAGACTGCTAATAGTTCCAGTAGGTTGATATGGTTCTGTGCTGTGACTTGTGTCCACAGACCATGTGCTGTGTGGTGAAGGTAATGGGCCCCCCATCCGGAAAGTGACGCGTCTGTTGTGAGGATCACTAGTGCTTCCGGTTCGTGGAAAGGTTTCCCCTTCATTACATTTTCTCTTGACCACTAGCGTAGGTTTTGGATTAGAGTAGGTGAAACGACACTAGATCGTCCCACTTACCACTTGCCTGAGACCATTGTATCATCAACCACTCTTGCATTGGTCGCATGCGCAGGCGTGCGTGTGGGACCATATAAATGCACAATGCCATCATGCCTAGTAAGCGCATCGCTTTGCGTATGCTTATCTGGAGACCAGCTTGATATTGGGATATGAGCCAAAGCATGTTTTGTACCCTCTCAATGGATGGGAAGGCTAAGCCTGTCCTTGTATCTAGAACAGCTCCTAGGAACTGTTTTGATGTATCTGGTACCAGACTTGACTTTTTCTTGTTTATCGAGAAGCCCAATTGGAAAACAAGGTTTATGTTTTTTTGCGTGTTTATCTTGCAAAGCTGGTAAGTTTCTCCTGTGATCAGCCAGTCGTCCAGGTAGGGGTACACTGGAATCGCCTCCCTGAGTAGGTGGCTGCCACCACCGCCAGTACCTTGGTGAATACCCTTGGAGCTGAGGCTATTCCGAAGGGTAGCACCTTGAATTGGTAGTGCTGGTCTGCTACTTTGAAACGCAAGAACTTTCTGTGCGCTGGGAACATTGAAATATGAAAATAGGCATCTTTCATGTCCAATGTTGCCATGTAATCCCCCTGTTTTAAGAGGGGCATTACCTCTTCTAGCGTTGTCATACAGAATTTTCGTGGCTTGACATATTTGTTTGCAGGGCGCAAGTCTAATACTGGGCGCATGGTTAAATCTTTTTTTGCAACAAGGTAGTATGTTGAATAGATACCCTTGTTTACCTCGTAGATCGGCACAACCTTGATGGCGTCTTTGAGGAGTAGTGCTGCGATTTCTTCCATCAAGATGAGCTGTTCTTCTCTTGATTACCTTTTCTGGTGCATATATATATATATATATATCTAAGTTGCGCTACTAAAAACCTATGCAATTCAATGGAAAAACATGTTACCGGGTCGTTATGGTTACAGGTAAAACCGGAAAACCCCAGAAATCTACCAAGTTATGGTAAGCTAAGCAACCATAACTCGCGCAACCACTGTGCACTGCAAGGACTAACAGCCATGACATCAAAGATAACATCACAAATGTCATTAATGTCGGTGATATTGCAATCTCTTCCTCCCCTCACAACTGTGATTCTGGAAATGCATGGCCCCCTGTATCCTTGTCCATTATTGCTTTATCATGTATGTTCTGTCTTGTTTTCTGCACAGGAGATCATGTGGGACTCCTGGCGGTGCGGCTCTTCCTCTTTTTGGTTTGGTGAACAGACCCTTGGGATACCCTTATGGCACCCATGGGTGGGAGTATGACCCTGTACTCCAAGTCTATGTTTTTGGGCACCTGTGTGTGACCCACAGAGCAGGGTACGGTGGCAGCTCTGTGCTGAATTGACAGGTGCCCTGCGCATCCTCCATTTTGGGATGCCGAATCAGTGGATTCTTGATAGGAAACAAAATGGCCCCTGTGGCCGCTTGCTTTCTATCGCCTGTTACCTTACTTTTCCCAAAATCCGGAAAGCCCTGACTCTGTCCCTTCCCCCTGACTGGCTGTTGGGTGGAAGTTCCATATATGGTGTTGTGGGGAAGTCCAGGCCAGACTGGCTGGAGCCTTCCCAATGACGGTATGTTGTGGGTACGCCCGTGGGGTGGGACCTGGGTGAATGGAGTGTGTGACGAATACGCATTCTGTGTTATGGGTGTCTAGTATCTGGTGTTTGACACAATGACTGAGACAGCCCTGCCCGAAACTGGTATGAATGCACTATTTAGTGCTGAATGGCAGAGTGCTTGTCTGAATCCACATTCTGTGTTGTGAGTGTCTGGATGGAGAAGAATGGCCTGAATGCACTGTGCACCTGATTGGCTGCCTGACTGCCTGAATGCCCTTCTGAGTGATTGGTTGCCTGAGTTTGACCCAGTAGAGCGAATGGGAGATCAACAGTATATCCGGGGGCCTCTTACTCCCGCGGCCTACAAGCCGGCGCATGCGCAGTTGACAATAAAGGCGGCGCCCGGCAGTTGGAGCCGGAGCGCCGGAGCAAGCAGACGTCTCCGAGTCTGTTCCTGCGCGGCGTTGCAGCGCGCTGGGCCCATACGCCGGAGGGGCCCGCATCACACCAGCGGCCCCCCCGATCACCACACTGGCGACGAGGATGGGATGCGAACCACCACAGTGATCAGAGACCACAAGTGAGTGCCTCCAGACAGTGGACCACTGCCTGACACTGCGCAGGAAAAGCAAGGGAGAAGCTACCAAAGAGGGGGGCACAACAGAAGAGTTGGTGGGCCGGCTGAACCAAATAGGGAGTGGCAGAGGCAAGTACATTATGTACAAAATGAATTAGAAGCGCAGAGATAGCACTCACCGCACAACGAGAGGGAGAATTTTATTCAATAGCAGGACCCGGCATGCGAACAACGCTCATCCCCTAAAGATTAGAAAAAAGGACCCAAAGACGTTCTGCAACATGACAGCCATTTTGTCTATGCATCACTTTTGATAACAATCACCATGGCAATGCAACACATAGCGCCATGATCGTTTCCTTGTTCTAAAGCAATGTTGATACAAAGCGCGGCACAGCTACACGCTGACTCATTACACTGACCAAATGGATCAGAATAAGCAGGTCTCATAACATGTTAAGTGATCAAGAACTCAATGAACGTTTCATAAATTCAATGTGCAATGCTTACACAGTGTGATATGCCAAATAAATAAAATAAACACACCTGACCACAACAAAAAAGGGGGAAGAACAGTAAACTGAACTAGAACAATGCAGAAGACTCCTGCTCCTTACTCGCACATCCTAGCAGCCCCACCACACCGTGGGAACAGTGGGTAGACACATTCCAGGTGTATTTACGAGCTATTGGTGGAGCAAAATTCAACCATGATCTTAAAGATGCCACTCTATTAAAATGCATAGGAGCTGAATCGCTCAGGATTTTCCACACACTACCCAAACAGAGTAATAGTGATGGGGGGGACAGGAAATTCCACCAGTGCCAGTAGCAATGGATGCTACGAAACTGCACTCTATAAACATTCCACACATTTTGGGAACAAGACAAACGATGTCCAAGAAAGGCATATTTTCTTCTCCCGAAAACAGAATAAGCAAGAATCAGTGGATACCTACATTGCAGCTTTAAGAGGATTGCTGGCAACGTGTAGGTTCACTGGCATGGCAGGCTAATACCCAAGAGATCAATTAGTACCTCACACTGCCAATCCCCACATTCAGCAAAGGTTGTGGCAGGCAAAGGACCGTGTTTAAAGAGGAGACAGAGCTATAGTGTAGATGCCACACATATAAAGAGCTCCCATTGGGAGAGCCACAAAAGGACCAGTCGTGGTTAAAATGATAAACATCAGATTTAATAGAATTATGACCTAAGAAGTGATTAAATAGTGTGGTCCACAGTACATACAATTCATAAACATTTAAACATATATCAAACAGTCGTTACGTGATAAGCTAGAATTAGCTAATTGACAGTGTATCAAAAACAGGGATACACTCAACATCAAGAGGTACGCTTTACAGAAAGTGCAACGTACTCTACAGTAATTAGAATCAGTATGTCAAAAAACTTAATAACTCTGGTGCCAGTACAGAGTATTAGCTCCAGGCAAAGGACCCCCACACTGGATCAAGCAGTAGAGATTGCCAGGACAATGGAATTAGGAAATGGATGCATAAACACTGTACAAGGCAAACAAGATGTAAAGGCAATCAAGAGTGTGCAAGGTGCAAGTAGAAAGAGATGAAGATGGAGAAGATGCCATAATAGCATCGATAAAAAGGATGTACACAGTGGCTTTCAAAATTAAACCTACTGAGAAACCTAGAAAAGAAAGAGATACCTTTAATAGAATGCAATTGAGATTCTACAATGTGGTTGGGGCAAACACCCCAACAATTTACAGAGAATGCCCAGCATATCCAGCAGAGTTTTGCAAGTGCAGAAATATTGGACATTTTGGAAAGGTTTGCAGGAACAGCAGAGGAAGGGGAAGAATGGGCTCAAGTAACAGAACATACAAGGAAGATAACTGCCCCAGTAATGTCAACATCAGAGCCTTGGAAGAAATAGGTGGCCCAAGCAGCCTGTTATCCATTTCGAATTACAGAGAAGAACATGAGGTACAAATATTGAAAATCTTCTCAGAAGGAAAGAGAAGTCCACGGGTGTGCAGGAATATCAATAAGATACCTATACAAGTGATGGTGGACACAGGTTTGCCCTACACAATGGTGAATGTTCTAAAGAGTTGAGGACAACCAATATCAGAGTCACAGGGTATGATAAGAGTCCCATTAATATCATGTTATGTTATGTTAATGGTACTTATATAGCGCACAGTCACCAACGGAATTGATCCCCAGGCGCTCTGGAGGATCTGTAAATGAGAAGGTGGGATGGGTTAGTAAGGTGAAGAATGAGTAGGATAGTGAGAGGAGTGGTGTACTGTTGGCAGCTTCAACTCGGTAGACACCGGGTGCTGAACTTTGGTGCGAGTATTGGATTAGTGTCAGTCCGCGTGTGCTGTTGGTGCGACTTATGTGTTGTTGCAGTGTGGTGAAGTGCGAGAGATGGTTGTGTGAGTTTTTTTTTAATTGTGCAGAGTTTGAGTTTATATTGGTTAGTGGGTTATGTGACATTTAACATGCAAGCATTCACAGTTCTGTCTAAGTGTAGCACCCACTGACCTACTCAATTCAGTCTGAAAGTGGCACTCACCAATCTTCACAACATCATCCAGATACCGCACAGGCCAATGTTTACAATTCTATCCAAGTGTCGGACATGCTAACATTCTCATTTCCTTCTAAGTGTTGTGCTTGATAATCTTCATAGTTCCATCTAGGTGTGGCACTCTCTAACCTTCACAATATTATCTAGACGCAACGCAGGGCGAAGCTAGGAAGTCCGTCTAAGTGTGGCACACGCTAGCATTCACAATCCTGTCCTAATACGGCGCAGGCCGATGTTCTCAACTCTAAGTATGACATATGCTAAGATTCACAATTCTGTCTAGATGCGGCGCAGGCTGATGTTCTCAATTCTAAGTGTGGCACCTGCTAACATTCAAGTTCCATCTAAGTGTGGCACATGCTAACATTCACAATTCTGTCTAGATACGGTGCATGCTAATGTTCTCAATTCTAAGTGTGGTACATGCCAACATTCACAATTCTGTCTAGATGCGGCGCAGGCTAATGTTCTCAATTCTAAGTGTGGAACATGCCAGCATTCACAATTCTGTCTAGATGTGGCACAGGCTATTGTTCTCAATTCTAAGTGTGGTACATGCCAACATTCACAATTCTGTCTAGATGCGGTGCAGGCTAATGTTCTCAATTCTAAGCGTGGCACCTGCTAACATTCAAGTTCCATCTAAGTGTAGCACACGCTAACCTTCACAATTCTGTCTAGATACGGTGCATGCTGATGTTCTCAATTCTAAGTGTGGCACCTGCTAACATTCACAATTCTGTCTAGATGCGACGCAGGCCAGCGTCTCCAATTCCCTCCAGGTGTGACACTTGTTAACATTGACTAGTATGATAGGATGCAGTGCAAGGCAACATTTCAGACACTGTCATGGTTGATATCCAGCTGGTGGTCACACAACTTTCTAGGTATGCATGGGCTAAGTCTATGGCAGTCTATGTTATGGGATGGGAAGGTAGAGTGGCAGGGGTTTTCTGTTGTAGAGTAATTGCTCTACACCCCACCCATGCCACACTTACGGTTTTTGTTGGTGTCTGTTCGCTGCTGGCTTCCTTTGCTTCCCCTGCTGACACCAGCAGACACATCTTGGAGCCGCCTATGTAGGAGACGCCCTTTGCCTTGGGGCCCTTAGCCGCAGGGCTGCACAGGCAGAGGGGTGCCCTGGGTGGAGCGGTGATGAGGGTCGAGAGGACCAACGGGAGCAGGGGGGTGGGAGGAAAGGAGAATCAGGAAGAGGGCACGGGTCGGTAGGCCCAGCTGACTCGATCTAGGCGCCAATCAGGGCCGGTGTTGTGGGCCGGAATGGCCAATCAGGGATGGTGGGAGGCGGGCAGTGGAGGGAGTCAGGAAGCGAGGGAGGGCTGGGGGAGGAGGCCGAGGGAGGGCACCAAAGGGACTGGGGCGCAAACAAATGCAGCTTCTTAGGTGAGCAGAGGCCCTGAGGGTCTCAAAAGCATAATCTACTCACCAGGGCAGCAGGCGGGAGAGTGGAGGAGGCGCGAGCAGCGCGGGTCAGTAGGCCCAGCTGACTCGCTCTAGGTGCCAATCAGGGCCGGTGTTGTGGGCCGGAATGGCTTATCAGGGACGGTAGGAGGCGGGCAGTGGAGGGAGTCAGGAAGCGAGGGAGGGCTGGGGAACGGAGGCCGAGGGAGGGCACCAAAGGGACTGGGGCGCAAACAAATGCAGCTTCTTAGGTGGAGCAGAGGTCCAGAGGGTCTCAAAAGCATAATCTACTCACCAGGGCAACAGGCGGGAGAGTGGGTTATAATGGGTCCATCTCAACTTTAAAGCGAGAAAGACACACAGTAAGTTATGTGTGGCAGAAAATGGATCATCAGTGGTAGGGTGGGAAGAACAGGCAGCCCTCTGGATAAAGATACACCCGGGAGAGGCGACTCTGATATTGTGTGTGTCTAGCAAAGATTATAATACCAATGACAGGGTTGCGAAGATGTTTCCCCTAGTAGTCAATGAAAATATTGGGATGCTCAAAGGTTTCAAATGTAGGGTTGTTCTGAAGAGAAGTGCCAAAGCCATCCCACACAGAGTAAGAGACATTCCGGTTGGAACAAGAGAAGCATCACAGAAAGAGTTGACGAAATGTTGTGAACAGAAGATCATAGAACCTATCGTGTTCTCAGAGAGGTTATCCCCGATAGTAATTGTAGGCAAACCAGATAATTCCATACGGATGTGTATCGATCTTCAAGATCTCATTGCCAATATTTGGATTGAAGGGCACCCTTTACCAAATGTACGTGAGATGTTAACAACCATGAAGCCTGCCAAGAACTTGACTACACTCGACCTGTCGTCAGCATACCATCAAGTTATTTTAGATGAAATTTCAAAACATCTGACTTCATGTGTCACCTCCTGATAGCTTTCAGATATCGGTGCATGCCTTTCCGCCTAGCTTCTGCTGCAGCAGTTTTTCAGAGGTTGATCCAACAACTGTTTGGGGGCCTTGACAGTGTATACTACTTTCAGGATGACATTCTGATTGCAATCATGATGGAAGAAGAACACAATTCCAAACGGTAGGTGTTCTGCAGGACATGCAAGAAAAAGGACTCACACTAAAGATTGATAAGTGCAAGATCAAAGTGAGAGAAGTAACGTATTTGGAACACATCATAAATTCTGAAGGAATCCGCCCAAAGAGTAATCTGGCGGAAACGATACCAGACATGCCTGCCCCTTCAAATAAAGATCAACTGCGCAGTTTCGTGAGGCTAACGGAATACTATTCAAAATGTGTACTACACTTTACGGACAGGATGCAGCACATGAGAGGCCTCATGAAAAAGTTGACATGATTTGTGTGGTCTGAGGAGTGCCAAGAGGAACTAGAAAACGTAACAAGTACCATAAATAGCACACCAACACTCAGTATGTTCAGCAGCACAACTGCTTATATATTGACAGTTGATGCTAGTAATGTTGGCCTGGGTGGAGTGTTGGAGCGAGTCCAGGAAAATGGTATTATATCAATTGCTTTTGCTTCATGAATTTTGAAGGCGGCAGAGCTAAATTATTCAACTATAGAAAAGGAAGCTCTCCGAGTGAAATGGATTCTGGAACATTTTAGAGGATTGATATGAGGTCTTCCAGTAACTCTTAAGACTGACCACAAGCCGTTGATACACATTTTAAATTCTAAGAATCCACACTTTATGTCCCCTAGAATTTGCAGGTATCCTTGACATAAAGCAATTTAACGTTAAAGTAGTGTACACGCCTGGTATCATTAACCTCATTGCAGATTGCTTCTCCATACTACTATGGGATGACGGAGAAAGGAATAAAGATCATGTTGATGAAAAGGACATGGAATGCATTATTGCACATATCAAACCAGGAATACCGAAGGAAGAGTGGGCCTGAGCATCCTCTGTGGGGCCTGAGCATCCTCTGAGGCCCCTGAACAGAGATTACTACACCAGGCTATACAGGACGGATGGGAGAAGATTGAGCATGCTCTGAAAGAATATGTACAAATTCAGAACGAGATTGCGGAAGATTCTGTGTGTGTTTTTAGGGGTGACCGAATAATTCCACCTACAACATTAAGGAGGAGGACCATGGATTTGGCACATGAAGGCCATCTTGGAAATAATCTTACAAAAAGAAGGATCAGAGAATGTTATTGGTGGCCCGGATGTGGAATGAAGTTGAAGAGTTGGTAAGGAATTGCCAGGTGTGTGCAGCAAGTGACAAGAGCAAGAAGATGCAAGTGACCCCATTACGACCTTAAGAGATTCCAAGCATGGTGTAGAAGAAACTGGCCATAGACATTACAGGAACTTTCAGACATTGGATGCACACAAAATATATATAGTAGTGTTGTTTGATTATACTTCACAGTTGGTTGAATGGGGAGTAATGGAGGGCACGATTATGACCGGGAAGATCATGAGATTCTTGGAAGAGGTGTTCATCAGGGAAGGAGATCCCCAAGATATTATATCCGACAATGTGGCCCAATTTATGTCAGAGGAGAAGCAGGCCTTTTTAAAGGATCGAGCTATTCAACATAAAGTTACTTCAAGGTACCATTCCATGGCAAATGGGCTAGTGGAGCACATGAATGGATTTGTAAAGAATATAATACAACTGGCTGTGGTTAATTCGTTACCATGGAGAGATGCACTCAAGGAGGCACTAAATGCGTATAAAATGGCCCCCCATTCTACAATGGATAAACCGTTTATTATGATGAGAGGGAGAGTAGCATCTAACAGATTGTGGCAACATGGTTTCCAGCCAAACACAGTCAAAGAATAGACATTGAGGATATTGTAAGGAGAGTGAAAGAGAAACAAAAGAAATAAAAAGCATGTTATGATCATACCAGGCATGCAAGGAAAAGCGAGTTTAAGGAAGGAGATTGCACTGTGTAAAGGAACCTAGGAAAATCTTAAAAGGACTGTCCAAATTCAGGGAGGCACAGAGAGTGGTAAAAGCGTTGTAGAAGTCAGTGATTTTGGATGATGGAAGAAGGTGGTCATGTGATGTTGTACATTCCAGAGAAGACCAAATGACTTGTCACATGCTTATAAATCTCAAGGACAGATTAATGATCAAGGACTGGCAACGGATACTATGACGGAGAGGAGTGGTGATGACCCTTTCAAAAGGATGTCGTTGAAGAACAGGAGAGTTGCTCCCAATGTCAAGAGTGACTATGTTTATTACTAACTGTATCCTTTTATATTTATTTCCCGCCTCCCTTTCCAACCCCTTCCCTTGTTCAATTTTTATCTCTTCCAAGCTCAAGTGTGACTATGTTTATACTAACTGTATCCTCTTACATTGGTTCCCCGCCCTGCCAACCTCCCTCCCTCTACCCACCTTCATGCTTGTTCATTCCTTTTAGGCGAGATGTTATGAGGAATGCTCAATGTCATTCTCGAACTACAAGGTTTGAAAATGATGCCAGAGACAGTTGAATTGAAGCTATTCACAGAGCGCACCCACCTGGGGGCTCTCGCAATAAAGATACCATTAAGATAACATTAGATCCCTAGTATCCTTAACACACAACAAAGGACACAGACAACCGACTTAAAATTCAAACAAAAGATATTTATTAACTAAAATGTCAGGATGGTTGAGAGCCTAACTTGCACTAGTAGGAGTATCAAAGTCAAAAGAAACAGTGTTTAATGCTAAATTCTGAGGTTCTTCCACCTCACAGCTTTCTTTCAGCTCCTCGTCCCCCAGCATATGAAAGTTCTCCACAAGCCTATGAAAGGTCCATTAACAAAAAAGTCTGACCGTTTACCTTCTCCACTTCAATCCTTGAGGTTCCCTTTCTCAAGCTTTAAGTTGCACAATTCAAGCAAAAAGTGTCTTGGGACTTCATTCACAAGAGAAGAAGTGTAATACCTCAAGCCTCAGGATTCCCTTCCCCAAGACCTCACTTGCTTCAGTCTTTTCAAAAATGTTGCAGTGGTTTTATTGGCCTTGTTTCATGGTGTCCTTTAGTTTTCACCATTCATGGCTCTCTTGTCTAGGCGCAGTTACCAGTCTGCATGGTCCAACCATCAAAGGTCACGCAATCAGGATCCATGGGTTCCTTAGCCCAAACACAGATTTCTTGGCACTGGCTCCTGTACACCATGTCATCGTGACATGACGCCTTTATTGGCCTCTTGGCTTTAGGATGTACTCTTGTATTCATATGGCTTTTCCTTGGTTGTGGTGTGGCTCTGCCACCATGTATCACATACCCCTTGTCAATTTGTAGCTTTGCCACACTGCTCTCAGTCATTACAGTCATTACAGTTCATTGTTTAGGCTTCCTTCAGCCTTTAATATATTCAACTTTCAATATTCATTATGGTTGAATTTCAGTTCAGAGTTCAAAAGTGGTTTTATATTGCTTAATTATATTTGGTTTGAACTGTACACTTGGTTGCTTCAAAGCAGCCAAACTATGAGCGAGTATACTGTTCAATGCGTTTGTTTGCTTCAATGTGAAGTTTTCATATAGGTCGACATTCAAGATATAATGGTTTTCTTTCAAAGTTAAATTTTCATATTCGGTATTTATTATGCGCTCAATTGTTAACGTTCAGGGACCGTTACTCACAGGAAGTCCGTTTGCAGCTTTCTGATGCTGGAGCATCCCTCCGACACTCACAGGCCTTCTTTGGGTTAGTCTGATGCTTGCCACAGCTTCATTTCAGTTCCAGAAGCCGGGAAACCCACTGGATCAAGCTTCCCTCGCTCGATGCATAGTTTCTTCTTCGTGCCAGCACCGTTAACGCTTATTCTCAGGCACAGCCCGCTTCCTCGAAGTTCTGCACTCTCCAGCAGCTCCTGCTGCTTGTGCCGAACTTTGGAGGCTCCCAGGCTCGGGGGAAATTACAAAGCTCATTCACCTCGGGTCCCACAAGTCCTCTGGGTCTTTTGCCGGCATCTTGGTTCTTCCTCCTGGACCACCACGGCTGCTTCCTTGCATGGGTCTCCTGCTGCTCCTCCGCACTAAATTCTCCCTGTTGCTCTCTCTCTCTTTCTCCTCTTCTTTATACACCTGCAGCCCCTTGACTGGCTGCAAGTGTGAACACTTGAATGGCACTGTATGACCATGATTAGAGCGACATGCCTGACCCTCACATCTAATTACATGCATCTTCTTCATCCAGTACCAAAGTGGTGAAAATAGATAATCTACATCACTCTCAGTTGCCTCTTCTTCATCTCAGTAGTGTCAGGTGTTGTATGTAGAAAAATGGGGGAGACTGGTTTGTAATAGCCCATAAATGTCAGGGGAGGGTTATGTTGACTGTCATAAGAGAAAGGGGGATACCATGTCTCAATAAAGGGCACCCCACTCCCAATCCTTAAGGACCCTCCACCCAGATGATACTCCCTTGCTGTTCCACCTCCAGCATCAAGATTCAAGAGCAATGTACTTTCATTGGCCACCTAGGGACTAAGAGTGAGAATACACTCTGGTTTCTAACATTTTTCCTCCTTCTTTAAAACTGCATGGCATAAAAGAACTATGTTCTGCTGTGAGGTTGTCAAATTATGATATATGTTTTAAATGGTTAGTAAGATGTGAAGATGATTGTTCCCCTTTTACATTCCGAGGGCCTATGTGTGATGCTGGAAATGCATTGGAGGGACAGGGCCTCCATGTCCTTGTCCTGTTGTCCTTGTTAGGGAGAATTCTCTGTAAGACTAATTTCCCAAACCTAGTGAGTCCCCCAGCATCTTTGCTGGATTTTTGGGGTTTATTTTTTCTCTCCTGCTAAGAGTGAGATTCTTTTGCTCCCACTCTTAGACATGATTTGAGGTGTTCCTTTAACTTTCCATGTGTTTTATGGGCTATGGAGTCTTTTACTCCATAGGGTCTCATGTGTTTTTGATGTGGGTTACACAGCACCCTCCGTGCCGTAACCCAGGGGTGTCATAGTGACCCCCCAACATAGACTCCATACCCTGGGACTGACTACTGTCTCCCAGGGCATGTAAAGTCACCATTGGCTTTACTAGTCCCAAATTATGAACCAAAACCAGTACAAACCATCATATTGTGGACGTACTGGTCAGGCAATTCGATTGCCCCGGGATCTGTTGTTCGAGAGGGCACGCCTCCGTCCCCCCGATCGAGTTTTGGCTGGTGGCAGTGGATACTACTTTTTATATTCGACCGCGAATATATCTCTATGGGATTTTCCCATTGTTCGAGGATACAAACTTTAATTATTTAATTCTTATAGCCTCGAACATACCGCCGGTTTATTTATTTAATATTAATGCACCGGTTGGTATTTTTTGCCAGAACTCGGTTCCAAAATGTCGTTTATGTTCGCTTCTGTGACTCCAACCCAAGTCGAGCCCTTTGTTCCACTTTTTGGCGCGCTTCTCCACAGAAGCCTCCAAAAGTGGTGCCACTCTGTCTGGGTACCAAAGGGGGTATAGGAGGGGGTTTAAGCACCCTGGACTTGGTAACTCAAGTCACACTCTTGTGTGATTGGCCCAAGTGGTGAGCCGGCCAGCTCACCACTTAGCATGTTTGATTGACAGCTGGGCTGAGTGAATGGGGGTGTGCTGCATAAAAGCAGGGCTTTGGGGACTGGAACTGCAGAAGTCACCACAGGACCTAAGAATCCGAGGAGGGAGAAGCTGACCCGGCCTGCAACGACGACACCACCGGTGGAGCCCTGCTGAACCGTCTCACCACTTTTCCCAACGACAGAGGAGATCTCCAGCCCGGAGAGTCTTCTTCCTTCGACTGGTGGGGATAACCAGTCTACCTTCTTTTCACCTTCCTGGAGCATCTCGTGGCTGCCTTGCCTGTGCCAATCACCCCAGCAACTGGGATACAACGTTTTCACCACTACCGCGAACCGAAAGGGTAGTACCTTTGTACCGGAGAACTCCGCGGCTGGTTTCTTCCCTGGCAGTGCAACAACCTTCATCTTTCCTCCACGACGAGATCTTCTCTTCCTCTGGACGACGCTGAGACATACACCCGCTGCCAGGAACAACTGCCCCCGCTGGAGGATCCTCTCCATTTAAGGTACCGTGTTCCGCCTGGCTTCCCTTTCAACCGATCGAACGGGGTGTATGAAATCCTCGTCTCTCGAACCTGGGTTAGCCTGGGACACCTTAGCTAACTTTTCTGCACTGAACTAAACCTTTTTCGAACTACCTCCACAAACTTCGAAGACTCTGTGTAACTGTCTGATCTTGGGCATCTTCCGCCTGGCTCCCTTGGAAGTGGGCCTGGCACCTAAACGTCCTTGTTCATCAGTAGACTGTGCCTTCCTAACTTACTGTGGTTCTTTAAAAAGTGTTTAGTGTGTATGTTTCCATAATTCTGCTTTTCCCTCCCCTTCTATTTAACTTGTTGGAGTAACATCGAACGTTAAGCGCTCACCTCTGTCTCGAAATAAGTGGTGTTAACTAAGACTTGTCCAACAAGTAATCAGGGATGTACATATGATAATAGTTATTGTGTTTTGAACTTATTTTACCAATTTAGTGCTAGTGTGTTTTATAAGTGTGTGTTAAATAAATAATTATATACTTTTACACCCAAGCTCTGGTCAGTGTTTGCTTGTGCTACTGTATTTCTGTACCTATTTTGTATGCTCTGTATACTGCCTAACTCTTCTTGAGGGAAGTCTGACTGCTCAGCCACAGCTACCAAGTGAATCTGTGTGGTACAGACTGCTACCAAGTGGGTTTACTGCCAAACATCTGTAGTCTTAAATCTTTTGCAGTGGTCCCTAAGGGAACTGCACAGGTTTCTGCCTAACACTGGTGTACAGCGGTGGGATTTGTATTGAGTATACATTTTAGTGTGCTTAGAGATACCTTAGTGAAACTAACCACAAAGCTTAGCACTAAAAGAAGTATTTTCTAAAAACCTGTCAACTATGGAAAGTTATAGTCAAGAGTCCCTTGCTACAAAAACTGCTGATTGTTTAAGAGTACTCTGTAAGCATAAGAATCTCCTGACTAAAGGCAAGAACATGGAGCTAATAGAAAGGTTGTTAGCAAACCAAAGTCTGGATGGTGGTTCAGAGGAACCTACCACTCCAGCAACTGTAGATAACAGCAATGATATTGATATGAATGTTAGTATTGATAACTTTGAGTCAGAAGCAGAAGAGGAGGTGGAAGATGTTAGAGTTGTCTCCCCTGGGCCTCTACCTGCCCTGCCAGCTGTGCCTACTGGACCCTTACCATGTCCTACACTTAATCATCAATATATGGAACTAGAAAAAATGAAGCTTGAATTAGAATTCAAAAGAATTAGTGCTCAAACAGAACAACGGCACCAAGAACTAAGGCTCAGAGAAATGGAGCTCAACCATGAGCAAGAAATGAAAAAATTGTCTGTGGAAAGTGCTTCTCTCTCCGAATCCTCTAGGAGGTCCAGTCCCAAAAGACCCCGGATGCCTAAGGAGTTGGTGGGTATGTATGAGCCTAAGTTGTATGTGTTGGATTGGTTGAGTTTGTTTGAATATAATCATGGGCTCCAGAACATTACAGGAAATGAGTTACTTTCCTGGTTGTTCTCTAGGCTCCCCCCTGTTGCAACTGATGTAGTAATGGAGTTGGGGGAGGAGGATAAGAAGGATTATGAATGTGTGAAACTACCTTTGATAGCTAGATTTGGGAAGACTCCTTCCCAGTACTTTAAGAGGTTTAGGACCCTCAAAAAGCATGATGGTGCCCCTTGGGCTACCTGGGTGAGTGAATGTTTGGAAAATTTAGAGGGATGGATTAAGGGTTACAAGGTGAACACTTATGAGGGAATGAGAAATCTTGTAATGTTGCAGTCAATTTATGATGCCTGCTCTCCTGAGCTCAGACAGCACTTGGCTGATTCAAAGGAATTAGATCCTAGAAGGCTAGCTAAGTCTGCTGACTTGTGGGTTGCCAACAGAGCTACTCACAAGGATTCAGGGGTCACTCAGAAAAAGGATGAGAGAAAGCAGCCACCAAAAGGGAACCAAGCGATTTCTAATACCTCCCAAACCAAAGAGGGCCCCAAACAACAAAATAACCAGGGTAAGCCCCAGGGTAAACCACAACAGGCTAGTGTACCTTCTGGTCACAAGCCAGAAGGAGGTCAGGCCAAGCCACCCTTCCAGAGAGCATTTGAAACATGCTATCTCTGTCGGGCCACTGACCACATCAAAGGAGATCCCAGATGTAAGGGTAAACCTACAGGGATCAGCACAGTCTCCTTAGCCTTCACTCCTGAGGAGGAAGTCCAAATGACTAGTTCTCACTTTGAAGTCTTTGCTGAAGAAACTTTGGGCCTTCAAGCAAGTGTAACAGTAGAGTCAATGGGTCTGGTTAGTGATCATAATAGGAGTGTGTATAACTCCATACCAGAAAACTCTAAAGTTTATTATATGGACAGTGTTCTTGTCAATGGCCAGGATACTCCTGCCAGGCGAGACTCTGGGGCCAGCAGAACAGTAGTGGATGAAAGCTTTTTCAGGCCTGAGGATGTTGCTAAGGCACCCAAAGGTACCACTAAGATGTCTGGAGGCCCTGTCCAAATGGTTCCAATTCTACCAGCCCTCATTCAGTGTAATGACATGACAGTGTTGATTCCTGTCAGTGTTCAGACTGAGGTGCCTGGGAGAGTCCTGTTGGGGAATGAGCTAAGAACTCTAGGAGTAGTATCCAGTACCCCCAGGCCTCCCAGTATGGAGACCCAGAACCAAACCAAATTGGCTAGAGAGGCCACCTTAAGGAACCACTCTAAGCCTGTGGGAACCTCTACTGAGAACCCCACTACAAGCCCTGGTGTTGGTAAGTTGACCTCTGACCCAGGCACATTTCAGGCTAAAATGTTAGGGAAATGGGAACCCGAACCAAGCTCCATCATTATTTCCCCAGTTTTAAAGTCTGTGACTCCCCTTGCTTCTGAGGAAGAGGTGGATAGGCCCACTGGACCCCTAACTAGGCCTAAGAGAACTGGTAATTCTCAGTGCTGGTGGAAAACCAGAGAAGAAAAGTCTAAGGCCAAAAACCTTCAGACTGTTGGACCTTCTACTGAAGACTCCAACTCAAATCCTAGTCTTGGGAGTGAAACTCCTAAAGTAGAAAAGGTGAGATCTAAGAGGAAGGAGAAGCATGTACCTTGCTTAACTCCCTCCCCTCCAACCAAGAGGCCTAAGACCCAACTTTCTCCCAACAGAGTAGTGGTGAGGACCTCTGGAGGCCCCTCTAGATCTAAGGGAATCCTTTATAAGGACCCCTTGAAAAAGCCTATCACCGGTACAGAAGTTGTACCAACTTCTGAGGGACTGGTCAACCAGATCCCCTATAGTTTCAAAAAGACTGATGTTCCCCAAAGGGTTTGTAGGTCATATAGCTTACAAAGGAGATCCTTTGATTTGACCATAGAACATAGTTCAGGGTGCCACCACCAAAATGCTGATTGACTCTCTAGGATGTATGTCATCGACTAGAG
This sequence comes from Ambystoma mexicanum, assembly GCF_040938575.1. NCBI lineage: Eukaryota > Metazoa > Chordata > Amphibia > Caudata > Ambystomatidae > Ambystoma > Ambystoma mexicanum. The sequence goes on from NC_090932.1 coordinate 591,679,944, forward strand.
GTATGAGGTTCATCCAGGAGTGGATTAAATCCTCCTGTCCCTTAGTCTGGGGGGGCCGAGTGTTAGGGAGAATTCTCTGTAAGGCTAATTTCCCAAACCTAGTGAGTCCCCTAGCAGCTTTGCTGGATTTTTGGGGTTTATTTTTTTCTCTCCTGCTAAGAGTGAGACTCTTACTCCCACTCTTAGACATGATTTGAGGTGTTCCTTTATCTTTCCATGTGTTTAATGGGCTATGGGGTCTTTTACTCCATAGGGTCTCATGTGTTTTTGATGTGGGTTACACAGCACCCTCCGTGCCGTAACCCAGGGGTGTCGTAGCGACCCCCCAACATAGACTCCATACCCTGGGACTGACTACTGTCTCCCAAGGCATGTAAAGTCACCATTGGCTTAACTAGTCCCAAATTATGAACCAAAACCAGTACAAACCATCATATTGTGGACGTACTGGTCGGGGCAATTCGATTGCCCCGGGGTCTGTTGTTCGAGGGGGCACGTCTCCGTCCCCCCAGATCGAGTTTTGGCTGGTGGCAGTGGATACTACTTTTTATATTCGACCGCGAATATATCTCTAAGGGATTTTCCCATTGTTCGAGGCTACCAACTTTAATTATTTAATTCTTATAGCCTCGAACATACCGCTGGTTTATTTATTTAATATTAATTTGCTGGTTGGTATTTTTTGCCAGAACTCGATTCTAAAATGGCGTTTGTGTTCTCTTCTCTGACTCCAACCCAAGTCGAGCCCTTTGTTCCACTTTTTGGCGGGCTTCTCCACAGAAGCCTCCAAAAGTGGTGCCACTCTGTCTGGGTACCACAGGAGGTGTGGGAGGGGGTTTAGGCACCCTGGACTGAGTTACCTTGGTAACTCAAGTCGCACTCTTTTGTGAATGGCCCAAGTGGTGAGCCGGCCGGCTCACCACTTAGCATGTTTGATTGACAGCTAGGCTGAGTGAATGGGGGTGTGCTGCATAAAAGCAGGGCTTTGGGGACTGGAACTGCAGAAGTCGCCACAGGACCTAAGAATCCGAGGAAGGAGAAGCTGAGCCGGCCTGCAACGACGACACCACCGGTGGAGCCCTGCTGAACCGTCTCACCACTTTTCCCAACGACAGTGGAGATCTCCAGCCCGGAGAGTCTTCTTCCTTCGACTGGTGGGGATAACCAGTCTACCTTCTTTTCGCCTTCCTGGAGCATCTCGTGGCTCCTTGCCTGTGCCAAGCACCCCGGCAACCGGGATACCACGTTTTAACCACCACCGCGAACCGAAAGGGTAGTACCTTTGTACCGGAGAATTCCGCGGCTGGTTTCTTCCCTGGTAGTGCAACAACCTTCATCTTTCCTCCACAACGAGATCTTCTCTTCCTCTGGACAACGCTGCGACTTGCACCCGCTGCCAGGAACAACTGCCCCCGCTGGAGGATCCTCTCCATTAAAGGTACCGTGTTCCGCCTGGCTTCCCTTGCAACCGATCGAACAGGGTGTATGAAATCCACGTCTCTCGAACCTGGGTTAGCCTGGGACACCTTAGCTAACTTTTCTGCACTGAACTAAACCTTTTTCGAACTACCTCCACAAACTTCGAAGACTCTGTGTAACTGTCTGATCTTGGGCATCTTCCGCCTGGCTCCCTGGGAAGTGGGCCTGGCACCTAAACGTCATTGCTCATCAGTAGACTGTGCCTTCCGTACTTGCTGTGGTTCTTTAAAAAGTGTTTAGTGTGTATGCTTCCATAATTCTGCTTTTCCCTCCCTTTTTATTGAACTTGTTGGAGTGCCATCGAACGTTAAGCGCTCACCTCTGTCTCGAAATAAGTGGTGTTAACTAAGACTTGTCCAACAAGTAATCAGGGATGTACATATGATAATAGTGATTGTGTTTTGAACTTATCTTACCAATTTAGTGCTAGTGTGCTTTATAAGTGTGTGTTAAATAAATAATTATATACTTTTACACCCAAGCTCTGGTCAGTGTTTGCTTGTGCTACTGTAGTTCTGTACCTAGTTTGTATGCTCTGTATACTGCCTAACTCTTCTTGAGGGAAGTCTGACTGCTCAGCCACAGCTACCAAGCGAATCTGTGTGGTACAGACTGCTACCAAGTGGGTTCACTACCAAACACCTGTAGTCTTAAATCTTTTGCAGTGGTCCCTACGGGAATTGCACAGGTTTCTGCCTAACAGTCCTTTTATCAAGTGTGTTCTGTGTTTTCTGCACAGGAGTCCATGCAGCACTCCTGACAGTGCAGCTCATGGGATACCCTTATGACACCCCTGTTGTATGTTTTTGGACACCTGTGTGTGGCCCACAGTGCAGGGTATGGGCTGGTGGCAGCTCCATGCTGAATTTGACAGGTGATCTGAGTATCCTCCATTTTGGGATACCCAGACCCTGTCTTTGGAATCATTTGATTCCTGATAGGGGACAAGATGGCCCCTGTGGCCACTTGCTTTCTATCACCTGTTACCTTGTTTTCCCGAAGTCCCGGGAAGCCCAGACTCTGTCCCTTCCCCTGACTGGCTGTTGGGTGGAAGTTCCATATATGATATTGTGGGAGGTCCCGGCCAGACTGGCTGGAGCCTTCCCAAAGACTGTATGTTGTGGGTACGCCTGTGTGGTGGGACCTGGGTGAATGGAGTGTGTGACGAATACGCATTCTGTGTTATGGGTGTCTAGTATCTGGTGTTTGACACAATGACTGAGACAGCAGTGCCCAAAACTGGTATGAATGCAGTGTTGAGTGCTGAATGGCTGAATGGCTGGGTGCTTGTCCGAATCCACATTCCGTGTTGTGAGTGTCTGTATGAAGAATGGCCTGAATGCACTGTGAGCCTGATTGGCTGCCTGCCTGCCTGAATGCCCTTCTGAATGATTGGTTGCCTCAGTGTAATCCAACAGAGTAAATGAGAGACCGAACAGTATATCTGGGTACCTCTCACTGATGGAAATCGCTCAGAAGTTGAAGTCGAAACTTGACGCTTACCTTGAATTCCTGCTGGTGGAGAAGGATTGCTGCTGCTCTACTATGTAGATACGAAAGCTGTCGTGCCTCCAAGAACTGATACAAGAGAGGACCTGGCTAGGAGTCCTCTTCCCGAGCTACGAGGGAACATTGTGCACCAGCTAACCTTCACCAAGGCTCCTTGGAAGTCAGTCATCGAAAGGCTGCCGACCGGAGACGGGGACCGCTGAGGAATCTAAAGTGAAGCGCCCAGACATTGAAGTCCATCGCCATCGCCGACTGGAGCCGCAACGCTCCATTGCCTAAGACATTTGAATCAAGGACTCCCTTGCTCATCTACGTCGACTGCTTTGTCCTGTCGGGAGAAAGTCAAGGTCGCTGCCGAACCGTGGAGAATCTGCCGGTTGGTATCCCGTCACCCGAAGTCCTCAAAGAGGCCAACAAAGATTCAAAAGCCAGCCGCGGTCGAGTCCCGATCGCTGCCGCCAAACGCTGACGACCCGACGCCCTTGCTGGGCCTACGTTCTTCATTGACGCTTTGCAGCAATTAACTATCGTCGTTGAGGTGCACCGCACGCCTCATCTTTGCAGGACGTCCACGACCGATCATCGACGAGCACCACAAGGACCGAAGCTGCTGCCTCTACAACGTTGTTCACCATTCTCTTTGTGGAATCTCGACAATATATGGCTCCTGCCTTAAAGGGATTTCACTCAAGAATGATCCGTCGATGACCTGTCATCGAACTCTGCTAAACCAGGTACATTGGGGTAGTAGAACAAGACCCTGCTAAACAATATATGGACAGGGCTTGTCAATATACTTTATTTACAGGTTGCCCATGTGGGGGGATCCTCACACAGAACAGTGTCTTTGGTAAACGGGGCAGCATATCCTGCCAATTGTTTAACAACTTGTTTTCCTCCTATGTCTTGTGTTGGTTCACAATGCTATTAGACTTGTATGTCATTGCAACTGTCAGCAGTTGGTGCATTTTAAAGATGTCCAGAGTGAATTGTGGCACCACATAGATATTGTATATATTTATCATTTTAGTATTGCCTGAGCACAAAGTGTGTTATTGTATGCGCATATAACTTGAACCTTATTTGTATAAAGAACTGTGTTTTCACTAACATAGTGTGGGGACATTCCTTTGTATGTGCTTGGGGAATACACTGTACTTAAAAACCAGCCTGCATCACCTCCTGAGAGCTTAAGCCTTGATTGCTTGTCCATAGCTACCGAATAGAGAATCTTGGCTGGGGTGCTCTGTGCTTCCACTCTGCCATATAGAGAGCAGGAGTACAGATACCCCCTCCAGTGTTTACATTATGGTTTTGTAATTACAATGTCAAGGTGTAATATGCTTGTGTCAGACTGTTCTCCTTACTTTTAAAGTTTGTGTGTCCACATTTTATTCACATGTTGCGTAGATGAAATATGTTTTTAGTACTTTGGTGCCATTCACTCTGTTTTACTGTTGATCAGCCGTGCATGATTTAATGTTATGTATTATGTTGTTTGATAGATCTTTCGAATATGAATTAAAAGATTTGATGATGATGAAATGTTTTGTTGTTTAATGAGGAGTCCTCTTCCCAGCCTCCTTGTTTCAAGGGTTGTACTCCAGTCATGTAGATTGAAGGCCCTTTTGGTAGCCAATTCCTTTGTGATTTTGTGGGTCTTTATTCTGTTGGCTCACAGTACTTTGGTTGAGGACAGTAGTTCACCTAGTATCGTATTGCATCTAATAATTTTGGCCAAACTAGATGGTCATTTAATGGTCGATTGTGACAAGGTTGCACCTGTCTATGCTGCTCTCTGGTTGCCTCTTTCACTGGCACATCTTGAGCAGGCCTAAATGCTTCTGAATTGTTCACTGAAGTATAATGTTTTTAGCATTCTTCCTTATGCCAAAGGGAAGGTGGAGTTATGGGGGTAGTGTAGCTTCTCTTCCATCGCTCCTTGAAGTGCAGCTCTCAATTTTTTTAAACATTTTTTTAAATCAGCAGAAGCACATGGGCTGTTAGAAAGTCTAATCTGTTTTTAATCCCATCCAGCTCCAGTATATCTTTCAATGAGGACACTATGTTTTCAGGAGAATAATGCCACGGTGCGCAGTGTGAGAAATCGGAGGCTATTCTCCCAAGTAGACCTCGAGAATCCGTTATTCAGGTTGCCAGGGGAGGGCTGGCTCTCTCATATCTCAACCCTGGGAGCCGACGAGCGAGGGAGGATCACCTGGGTAGGGGATACTGGGGTCAAGCTCATGGGAATGCCCCAGGTGAGGTGCAATATTATACCGGAGAAAAGGACAAAGAAGACAAGGTCCTTGACGTTTTCATTGGCTGTACCAACTCAACTTCCCTCCCCTCCCCAAAGAATCTCCCTTATCCCAATCCAACCACCCCTCCATATCTGGTAAATCCTCTAGGAGACCAAACCCTGTTGCACTTGAAAACAGCATCTCCCAGAATCCCTGTTTTCCTGTTTCCTAACCGAATACTCCCAGTCATTCCTCTACACGTCCCTCTGATTATTATTTCCCGAACTCCTAGTCTACCTTGATAGAATTACCGTTCCCCCAATCTCCTCTATTTAATTCACAAACCCTACAAAACTCACTTTTTTTAAGTTAACCAACTACCCCTTCCTTATGACACCTTTTTCTCACACTACCCTGTAGGATGTCTAGAAAATCTACCTCCTCCCTTTTCTTACACGAACATGTTCTTACACCATAAAAGACAACGAACAAATACCAGACCTGTTTATCAGATATGTCCCAACACAAGAGTCAGGCAGAGTCAGGCAATTGATAATAATCACACACACCTGACAGCCCTTTACCTTCCCCACGGGGATAAAAGGCAGAGCACGAGAACTCACTTTGAGCAAGGCCCAACGCACGAGGAAACAGCTACACCGGACTGGCAGTTCAAGCGGCGGAGAAAGGCAGCGGGACCTGGAGGGACGACGAAGGGGAAACTACCCTTGCCCTTTTCACCACAGACCTGCAAAGCCTCGAAAAGGGAATTACAAGACCAGGAAATGCAGCTGACGCGTGGAGTAACCAATGTCACCGGTGCACAGGGGCCTCCCGCATTGATAACACTGGCTACCATGGCACCATCCTTGACTCCAGAAGCAAGCCAGCAGACCCAACACAATCGGTGAGTCAGAGGAAGCTGATAGCTAACTGAATTGAATAGAGCCCAAGGTTGCAAGTGGCAACACTAGATGAACAAAAAACCTGTGTGTGTTTGAACTTTTGGGGAAAGGCCATAGAAGGGCCAGCTGCAGAGTGGTCAGGTGCCGCAGGAGTGCTCATTCGAAGGATCCTCTCTGGCCCCATTTTCATTGAAAGTGCACATAACAGAAGGACGTAGGAAAGGGTGGCGGAGGTGTCAGAGTGGTCCTACAAGCGTCACATCAAATCCCTTGTACACTCTAAAGTGTCTGACCCATTGCCAAGAGAAAGCTAAGGGAAGGGAATCCTGCATCGTCAGAGCGTAGTGAAATATTGTGAATATTGAGAAATATGCAAGTGTGAACCGACAGAGGGATGCCGAAAGGAAGCCAGGGAAATGGAAACACTGCTTTCTGGTGAGTTGAGACAAACCATGAACTGTGTTGGAAACTCATGAACCGTGGTAAAGATGGCTAAGTGAACCCAACAGTGGGATGCCAAGGGGAAAGGCCAGGACAGTGAACCATTGTGCATTGTGTTAACGTAAAGTGAACTGTATATTTGGCAAACGTGAACCCGGTTTGAGGGATGTCTGTGAGTTGGGGTGAAGAGTAAGATACCCATGAACACTGTGCAGACAAGAGTGAACCCGGCCAAGGGTTGTCCGCAGTGGGAAGCTGCATTTGAGAGGATGTAATGAACCCGACTAAGGGAGGTCCAAGTTGCAAGAAGGATCCGGGCCCGATGGAGGGAGATCCAATAGGTGAAGAACAATCGCCCAAGGTGCAAGATTACAGAAGGAACTGTTTGTGTGTTTGTTGTTTTGATCGGTCGGGCATTCTTAGGCAAGAGACTTTGCAGGGAAGAGACTCGATCCCTGATGGTTCCGGTATCGTTGAACTGGAATTGTGAGCCTTGCGATGGAAAGGCCCAGGAGTGTGCTGCGCTCAGAAGTCCCGCTTTGTCCCGTGCTTAAAACGTAGGGAAGCGAGACCAAGCTATACCATCCTGACTTATCATTTTGTGAACACTTCTTTCTTTTCTGGTGAACATTATCCCACACTCTTTTTGTAACTTAGTGGTAAGGAATGGAAATCGTTTTTTTATTTTTTAGTATAGGCTCTTTTTATTTTGACAAGACACCATTAGGACTGGCTTATTATTATTTGATGGTCGTAGCTTGCTCCCATCTTAGATTTAGGTTTAGATTAGGTGTTTATCTCACCCAGTATAAAGTTCAATAAACACCCTTGAACTGTAACCAATTGTGCCTGTCTTTACTGTTGCCACCATGGGTTCATTCCAGCAATTTTAAATGAAAGAGACCATTTGGCACTATCTGGGTGGCCAAAAAGCCAGTGGTATCAGTTTCTTCATAGTTTTCAGCGAGACTAATAGATATTGTATCCATGGTTTTGATGCTGCTCATCAACATTTTATCACTTTTCTCAATCTCAAATCTGTTTGAGATCATTTCTTCATTGATTGGATGACTGTTCTGTGATTACATAGCTTGGGTTTCTAAGTGTCATTACTGCTTTGCAGCCAGGGGCAATGTATTTTCTTGTAGCGGTTTGTGGTTGGGATTCATTTATATCTTCGAGAATAAGTGCATTCTCTTCGGCTTTTAGTCGCAATTGTGTTTGGCTGTTGTCAGTGTCCACATCTGATGTTAATTTATCTGGCAGTGCAAGGTATTGAGACTATGGAGGTGCATTGAGACAGTATTGAGACTGCGAGGTATTGAGACGTGACAGAGTTGTGATGTTCCTTTGTGCTGGAATAGTGTGTATATTGCATCCCAGGTTCTCTGCAGTTCTAGTGATTTCAAAGTGATGCAAGTTGTGTGCGAAGTCTGCGACTTCCGTTTTACAATTGGCTTCACCATGGGTTGTTCAATCAAGTCTCTGGGAATTATTTTCCTATTATCGTTATATATATTTATGTACCTGCTAAATTATCAATGGGCGCTCGCATAAATGGGCTCAGTGCACAAGTGTCAAAGGTTGCTTCCAGAGGTGGCTGGTGGTTTTCTTTAGAAGCCTTAGTCCTTAGTCCTTGTAGGATCGGGGGAAGGCTGGGAGTTGTAGTCACGGGATAGGGCGGGACCTAAGGAGCGGGTTGGGAAGGGACATTGCGGAAACACAGGAAAGGTCAGTTGGAGTTAGTTATGATATGATATGATCATTTATTTGTATCGCGTTGGTACACAAGTGTTGAATGAGTTCATGAATAAAGGTGGTGGTGCATGTTTGTCGACGTCAGCGTCTTTCTTTGAGAGACGCTGTGTAGAGGCATAGAGTCCTGGGTAGCCCCCGTGGACTCTATCCTGGAGACGGAGGGGAAGCCCATGCTGCGGCTGGTGGTGGTGCCCCACGAGGGTCGTTGCTTGTTATTTCTCACACATGAGCGCAGTGGTGATTGGTGCGGCCTGCATGATGCAGGCGCGCACACCCTAGAGAAGCCCGTTCCTGTGGCAGTGATCAAGAGTGAAGGAGAAATTTGGGCAGACGACAAAACCAGAGGTGATCATGCCTTACAGGTGGCCGCCATTGTGGAGCGTGCATAGGCTCCCTGGCACATCGGGTGAGCGTGGGGGAAGAAAATCATCTGGCAGAACATTTGGCTTACACAGAGGCACTGCATACTATGCTTCTATTGGCCCAGCTCCAGGAATACCCACAATCTTCATTTCTTTTCACAAAAGCACCACATGAATCAGTGATCAGTTGACAGTTCGGCCATCCGATATCTACCCAAGGTAAAAAGATTTCATTTACCATGTCTGATCAGGAAATTCCGTCCCTGTCACACAGCAGGTGCAAGTGCAGCAGAGAGTCCAAGAGTCCCTGGTAGTGCAGTTGCCTGGGGTGTTTGATGTTACCAACACCAGCCACATGGGGCCCAGGTGGGCCCGGTGGATCAGGGATTTCGACCCTTATGTGGGTGCTATGGGGCCCATGGAGGACGACAGACAACAGTGCCCATTGAAGCTGGCAGCTGCCCAGCCACCGGGGACATTATCGGTGAGCTACCAGCTGAGGTTCCATGTGTTAATTCCACCACAGAAAATATCGCAATGCAAAAATATCGCCATATTTTTGCAGCAAAATTCACACATGGACCTTGCGGGGGACACCCCTGCAACCCCCACATCATTTTTAATGTGCGGGGGATACCCCCGCAACCCCCGCTCCCACATAATATCCCCAACAAAAATATCGCCTATGGCAAACCAAACGACCATATCTACGGCGATATTTTTGTTGGGGATATTATGTATTGATACCCCAGCTGACTCCATAGACACTATCCAAGGCTTAAAGACTGCCTGGCCACGTACTTCACACCACATACAAATGTGGACTAGGAGAGACATGTCTTTCACACCACCAAACAAAAAGGTGAGACTATGGATGCCTTTGTGATGAGGCTGCGCATCAAATTAAACACTGTGATTTTAATAATTATTCGAACACCGAGTCCTTGCAATCCCAGATAATTGTATGGGGTTAATCACAAAACTTCAGGAGAAAACTCCTTCAGAAATCCAGGACACTGGAGGAGATACTGATGTTGGTGATAGCAGAACTAGCAGTGGAGACACAAGTGGAAGCCATGGGAAATCAGAAGGGCTCGCATGTGTAACAGGAGATGATACAAAAACTGATGGGGGCTCAAAGGATTCGAGGTGAGCTGTTTTGCTACAGATGTGGAAAGGAATTTCTCCATGATGGCACATGTCCGGAGATATGAAGAGGTGCTCAGCATGTGGAGGGGAGAACCACTTCAATGGATGTCCAGAGGTATGGGAAAAGGTGAAAGTGACGGTGGCAGTACGAACAGGCCCAGAGAGAAGGTGCAAACCACAGCCTCTGAGGCATCTCATATTGCGGCCCAAATTCACAGGAAACACAGAGAAGGGGGGTGACGGTAGCAGGATTCTGGGGACTAAAAACCTTGACGACACCAAAGAAAGGACAAGCAAGTGAGAGATCGGAGGAGATACCGAGCCTCGTCCTCGAGACCAGAAAGATGAGCTAGATGCCAATGTACGATATTTGGTGGAACAGTCTCCATCTGAAATGGAACTAAGCTTTTCAGATGGAGAACAACGGCGGAAGGGATACTTTTACGCATTGAGAACAAACAGGCCACGGAACACAGCCCAGTGCTGCTCATGCACCTAAACGAGCAGCAGACAGTGTTTTTGATAGACACGGGTGCCACAGTGAGCGTCATAAGTGAGCATATATATCAGACTCTTCACAAGCACCCAGACTTCACCCATCTGAAGTGGACATATACCCATATGGGTCCAAAACCCAGCTGAAATGACTAGGTCAATTTGAGGCAAGATGGCGATATAAGACGCAAGAAAGGAAGATTCTGGTACATGTAATCTCCATTTCAACGGAATGCAGGTGCATTTTGAGCTAAGACCGCTATTGTTATGTGTCTGATTCATGTCATGTGTCGGCTGATGGTCAACAAATATATTGAAATGGTGGACAAGATTGACCGGCTGTTCTCAACCCTCTGCACAGGCATAGAATAACTACGCAACACTACAGAGGCATTCCTGTTAATATACAACATTAAGTGGAGAAAGAATGCCACAAATTGCTGGAACAAGACATTATAGGACCAGCGGTGGGACCCATGCCTTGGGGGTCGCCCATTGTAGACATTCCTAAGAAAGGAGCCATCAGGATGTGTGTGGACATGAGACGGTCCTAATCAGGCGATCAAGAGGGAATGACATCTAGCCCCTCGCATCACAGACATGGTACACCTCCTGAATGGTGCCAACGTATTTTCCAAGTTCGACCTGAACAATGGTGATCATCTGGTCCTGAGCCCAGAGGGCCGCTCTATTACCACGCTTGTTATCCATCTTGGGTTATATAGAAACAAGCGACTGAGTTTTGGATTCTCATCGGCGGCAGAAATATTCCAGGCAGAAATACTCAATGTGATAAAACACATTCCAAATTTCATCAACTAAAGCAATGACATTTTAGGATTCAGCACGACTGAAGAAAAACACAATGACAACCTCTCAAGAGTGTGCATGGCATTGGAAGCAGCCAACCTCACTTTAAAACAGGAAAAGTGATTTTCGGAAGGGAATCCTCCATTTCTTCGGGCACATTTTCTCAGAGAATTGTATAGCCCCAATCCCTGAGAAGGTTGCCGCACTAAGTGAGACGCCACCTCCAACAAAGGTCTCGGAACTTCACTCTTTTGTACGGCTGGCATGTTATTGCACAAGATACATCAAGAATTTCGCCACCATCCGTGAGCCGTTGAGGGCCCCCACAAAACAGCAAGTAGCATTTCAGTGGTCGACAGACTGCTAAAAAGCTTCACAGCCATTTGGGACTGAATAGCAGAGGCTGAGAACATGGCATACTTTTATGCAGAGAGAGAGACTGAGGTGACCGTAGATGCAAGCCCTGTAGGATTGGGCGCCATATTGGCCCAAAAGGAGCCAGACAAGTCCCAAGAGAGACATATTCTTTCATATGCCAGTAGGAGCCTGTCAAAATATGAACAAACATATTTACAGGCAGAGAAAGAAAGTTTGGCCATTGTCTGGGCCTTTGAACATTTTCATATGTTTCTCTACGGGAAGCTGTTTACGATAATCACAGATCACTAGGTGTTATTGTTTCTGTATGGGAATCCTGAGGCGAAAATGCCTCTGTGCATTGCTCGTTGGGGTTTGCGGTTACAAGACTACGCATTTAACATCTTTCATCGGCCAGGGAAGGAGGATAACCCATCATTCAAGATCAGAGGATGCGCCGGAACAGACTGTGGCTGATCGGTACATCAGGTACCAGGTACAACAAGCAATACCGCAAGGAGTGGATCCAGTAAGGCTGACACAGGAGCCAGAAAATGACACATCGTTTCAAATCATCAAAGAAGGTCTCTGGTTGGGGAGGTGGAGGAGAGCCAAGGAAAGGGGCCGGCTTGAGTCATAAGAAGAGAAGAGAGATGTGAATAGCCTCGAACAGGTGAAGGAGGACCTTGCCGTGTCTCATGAAGTACTACTACTGTAGGGTAATAAGATGGTGGTGCCTACACCGCTGAGAAAGTAAGTGGTGGAACTGGCACATGAACGGCACTGAGGCATTGTACCGACTAAATGGATGTTGGGCAGAAGGTATGGTTCCTACGACTAGACTCGATGGTGGCAGACATACTAAAAGAGTGCCCCACATGTTGCTTGATCATACCCATAAGGCACCCGGAGCCGCTGAGAATGACTGACCTTCCAAAAGCGTTATGGGAGGAGGAGGCCATTGATTTGTTTGGACCTATTGTAGGGGGGAATTATGTGCTAGCAGTCATGGATAAATACTCACGGTTCCGCGTAGCACAAATGGTAACTTCCTCGGCAGCCCACCATGTCATTGCAGTACTGGACCATATATTTACTGTGTATGGCATTCCTAAACAGGTGAAGTCAGACAATGGGCCCCAATTTGCAAGCCAAGACTTCAAGACATTTGCTGAATATATGGGGTTCAGCCACAGGAAGATAACTCCGTCATGGCCTCAGACCAACGGGACAGTTGAATGTTTTATGGCCAACTTGATATAATATGATATTTTATTTACAGCGCACCAATAGACAAGTGTTTAAAGGCACAACGAGGCAAGGGGGGGTACAAAGGGAGGAAAAGACAATGATTTTACAAGGCCACGTGACAATGAGATGGTGCAAGTGCAGAGGAGAGGGAAGGGGGAAAAGTGCCAGGGGAAGGGAAGGAGGAGAAGTACAAGACATAGGATCAAGACATAGAAAAAAGGAAGTGCGGCCAGCAGGTGGCAGTGCAGGGGTTAAGTGCAGACAACAAGTGTTGGATAACTGCAGGTAGGGGGACTGAGGGCTGCAGATACAGCCCCAAGTGCAAGGTTGCCAGGAAGCAGTGCATGTGTGCAACTGGGAGGGCAGTGGAAGATGGAAGGCAGGAGCAAAGAGGAAAGTCTTGAGCTGCTTCCAGAACCAGAGATGGTTCTGCTCAAGTTTCAGAGAGTTAGGGAGGCTGTTCCAGAGGGAGACGCCAGCTGAAGAGAGCGATCTGCCCCCAACTTGTTGCTTAGAAAAGCGAGTGACCCTCAAGGAGTTGGAGGTGGAAGATCGAAGAGCTCGAGAAGGAAGATACTTCTGAAGAGAAAGCTGGAGATATTTTGGTCCCAGGCCCCAGAAGGCCTTGTGGACAAAGCAAAGGGTCTTGAATTTGATCCTTGCAGCCAATGGGAGCCAATGGAGAGATTTCAGTGCTGGAGAGATACGATCCCTGGGCTTGAGGCCAAGGATAAATTGCAGAGGACAGAGAATAGAGGCGGGTAGGTTTCAAAAGAGGGGAAGGAGAGGAAAGAAAGAATACCTCTGAGGAGTTGAAGTTGGTAGTTTGACTTCTTAGAGACATTGGAAATGTGAGGAGAGTGTGGGGTCGAAGATAACCCCAAGGTTCTTTGCCTCACAGGTGGGAGCAGGAAGAGGGCCAAGGGAGTCTGGCCAGACAGTGGCGGGAAAGAGGGGTGCAGATGTGACGATGAGGATGATCTCTGTCTTACTGGCATTCAGGCAGAGATCATTTGGCGGTGCACCACTCCTGGATTGCAGACAGACAGTCCGGGATGAGAGAGGGAGAAGTGAGGTGTGTGTCATCCGCACAGCACTGGAAGATGGAGCAGAGAGCAGCAATGCCATAGGCGAGAGATGCTAGGTATTGGTTGAACACCCAGGGAGAAAGGTTAGACCCCTTGGGAACACTACAGGAAGAGAGAGAGATAAAGGAGAGGAAGGACCCAAGTTGGACCTGGGAGGGTTGGCCAGGGAGGAAAGAAGTCAGCCAGGCCAGATCAGTGATACCCAGATTATCAATGAGCCAGTTGAGCAGGTTGGCATGGTTGACCGTGTCGAAGGCAGAAGAGAGATCAAGTAGGATGAGGACAGAGGGGAGGTTTGAATCAAGGTTAGAGGGCAGGTCTTCACAGATGTTCAGGAGAGCAGTTTCCATGCTTCTGACTACTCTGAAGCCAGACTGATGGTCATGGAGGCAACCAACAGATTCAGTGTGAAGATTAAGCTGGGAGATAGACAGCTTTTCCAGGCGTTTGCCCAGTAAAGGAGTGATAGGGATTGTGCGATAATGAGCCAAAAGGGAGGGTCAGCTGAGGGGTTTTTGAAAAGAGGGTGCACAAGAGATTGCTTCAAGGGGGAGGGGAAGGTTCTAGAGGGGAAATAACTTGTTTAGATGAGGTTTTCATAGATCGGATTTGTCTAGAAACCTCATCAGGGGAGAAGAGAGGAAAGGGAGAGAAGGGAGGGGGGGTGGCTGCAACAGGGCCAGAGGAAGAGGAGAGAGTGGAGGGAGAAGCGGGGGAAGTCGAGAGGGTGGACCGGGTGTCCTGTTTTTTTTAGATCAAGTGAGAAGCCAGGGCCGTACAGAGGGCCTGGGAAGGGACAGATGAGGTAAAGACTGTGGCAGGATTGGCAAGCTCTTTGCAGATTTTAAAGAGTTCGGCCAAGTTTTTTGATGCTGCATAAACACAGGCTTGGATGTAAGCTCTCTTCTTAGTGAGGGCAGACTCACTATTGCCTTTGGAGCAGGCAGCAGACCAGTTTGTCAGAGGGTGTACAAAATGTCAACCATTTCCTCTCAGCCTCCCTACATTTGCATTTAAGGGGGCCAGGGTGTGAGTCGAACCAGGAGTTGCACTTGATTTTAGGCTTCATGCGGATCCTCATGACAGGGGCAAGTACATCGAGAGTATCAGAGATAGCAGAGTGAAGCATGGAGAGGGCTGTGTCAGGGTGTGTGTCAGCCAGTGGTGCAGGAGGGGGAGAGGAAAATGCAGCGAAAGACTCAACTGACACATGCTTCATGGGTCGAATGACTGAGAAGGTGGGTGGCAGTGTGGGGATAGGCTTGGCCTGAGGGCTAGAGAGAGAGAGATGAGAGGAGTTGAGCTTGTAGAGAGCACTACAGATATCCCAATTGACAGGACAGCCATATGGGTAGGTCCTACATCAATTGCTGCGGGACTACCAAAGCACGCCCCAAAGTTCTACAGGGAAATTCTCTGCAGAGGTGATGTGTGGTCACAGCATTCATACTTGGCAGCCACAACACACTATGGAATCGTAGAAATATGTGGAAGATGGAGGTCATGAGAGCCAAGAACAGGGCTGCTAAGGAGAAGATGTGACTTCATTCTGACACCAGGGGGAGGGCTAAGGATTGCTTGCTGGCACCTGGAGATGTGGTAGTTGTGAAATAAACCAAACTAACAAACACACTGCCACATTTCATGATGACCCATTGGTCATTTCACGAAGAAGAGTTCCATGGTCAATGCAGAAGGACACCGGCGCCAGGTGACGCAAAACTCATCACACCTCAAAAAGGTGTTTGTGACTGACCAGCCATGGAGGAGCAGAAAGTGTGAATGTGAACTAATCTACTCCTCGGATGAGTGCTATCATGGTGACAGTGAGGACTATGAGGGTGCCTAGCAAGACGACCCAGTGTTGGTGC
This sequence comes from Ambystoma mexicanum, assembly GCF_040938575.1. NCBI lineage: Eukaryota > Metazoa > Chordata > Amphibia > Caudata > Ambystomatidae > Ambystoma > Ambystoma mexicanum. Next base: position 591,695,662 of record NC_090932.1, read on the forward strand.
CTAGAGCCGGACATTTGGAGGCGAGATATGATTGACCTCAAAGGGCAAGGATAATGCCCTGTAGACTTATTGAAGAAATGGCATAATGAGAAACAGTTGGCATTTAAATTGGGGAGGGGGGAGTTTAGTAGCATCGGGGGAAGGCTTGGAGTTGTAGTCACAGGAGGGGGTGGGACCTAGGGAGTGGGGTGGGAAGGGATGTTGTGGAAACACAGGAAAAGTCATTTGGAGTTAGTTAATGAATAAAGAAGGTTGTGCATGTTTGTTGGCATCTGTGTCTTTCTTTCAGAGACGCCGTGTCCTGCCAGGCAATCAGCCTTTCGATTCTCTGCAAATGTATTTTGGGGCAGGGAACAATTATTCTGAATTCCTCCTAAGAGATCCTTAATTTCCAATATAAGATTATTTGCTTGTTGGATGGAGGCGGTAGCTTGCATAGATCTTTTTGATTTAGACATGACTCTGCTGATGTTGGAATATGGACTTTGAATCTAATTAAAGAATACCCTAACTTATTTATGACGTTCTTCAAACATGATTTGTATACCAGCTGGCTATGACTAAGTTGAATACTATAAGACATAAGGAGTACTCTGACAGCGCACCCGATTGTGGAACAATCATTAGTTCATGTGTTTTGATAAGTGGAAAAGAGGTGTACACTTGTTCCTATGGGTTGCTGCAGTCAGTTTGGGAATTTAAATTAGCAATATTGTCTAACTATATAAGCTCAAGCGCTTCCGAATACCTGGTACACCTCTTAGGATTGGTTCTAGATTTAGACAATGGCACTGTTTTTTTTGGAGAAGCCTTTCTTTTCCCCAACGTGGCAAAAAAAGGAGATTTTATCCATTCATAGTTGTATTATTTTGACTGTCAGCACTAATATTGCTATTAGTAGACCGGCATGCTTTTCCAGGATGCTAATATCGTTTTTTAAAATGGCGCGGGGAGGTGGAGGAGAGCCAAGGAAAGGGGCCGGCTTGAGTCATAAGAAGAGAAGAGAGATGTGAATAGCCTCGAACAGGTGAAGGAGGACCTTGCCGTGTCTCATGAAGTACTACTACTGTAGGGTAATAAGATGGTGGTGCCTACACCGCTGAGAAAGTAAGTGGTGGAACTGGCACATGAACGGCACTGAGGCATTGTACCGACTAAATGGATGTTGGGCAGAAGGTATGGTTCCTACGACTAGACTCGATGGTGGCAGACATACTAAAAGAGTGCCCCACATGTTGCTTGATCATACCCATAAGGCACCCGGAGCCGCTGAGAATGACTGACCTTCCAAAAGCGTTATGGGAGGAGGAGGCCATTGATTTGTTTGGACCTATTGTAGGGGGGAATTATGTGCTAGCAGTCATGGATAAATACTCACGGTTCCGCGTAGCACAAATGGTAACTTCCTCGGCAGCCCACCATGTCATTGCAGTACTGGACCATATATTTACTGTGTATGGCATTCCTAAACAGGTGAAGTCAGACAATGGGCCCCAATTTGCAAGCCAAGACTTCAAGACATTTGCTGAATATATGGGGTTCAGCCACAGGAAGATAACTCCGTCATGGCCTCAGACCAACGGGACAGTTGAATGTTTTATGGCCAACTTGATATAATATGATATTTTATTTACAGCGCACCAATAGACAAGTGTTTAAAGGCACAACGAGGCAAGGGGGGGTACAAAGGGAGGAAAAGACAATGATTTTACAAGGCCACGTGACAATGAGATGGTGCAAGTGCAGAGGAGAGGGAAGGGGGAAAAGTGCCAGGGGAAGGGAAGGAGGAGAAGTACAAGACATAGGATCAAGACATAGAAAAAAGGAAGTGCGGCCAGCAGGTGGCAGTGCAGGGGTTAAGTGCAGACAACAAGTGTTGGATAACTGCAGGTAGGGGGACTGAGGGCTGCAGATACAGCCCCAAGTGCAAGGTTGCCAGGAAGCAGTGCATGTGTGCAACTGGGAGGGCAGTGGAAGATGGAAGGCAGGAGCAAAGAGGAAAGTCTTGAGCTGCTTCCAGAACCAGAGATGGTTCTGCTCAAGTTTCAGAGAGTTAGGGAGGCTGTTCCAGAGGGAGACGCCAGCTGAAGAGAGCGATCTGCCCCCAACTTGTTGCTTAGAAAAGCGAGTGACCCTCAAGGAGTTGGAGGTGGAAGATCGAAGAGCTCGAGAAGGAAGATACTTCTGAAGAGAAAGCTGGAGATATTTTGGTCCCAGGCCCCAGAAGGCCTTGTGGACAAAGCAAAGGGTCTTGAATTTGATCCTTGCAGCCAATGGGAGCCAATGGAGAGATTTCAGTGCTGGAGAGATACGATCCCTGGGCTTGAGGCCAAGGATAAATTGCAGAGGACAGAGAATAGAGGCGGGTAGGTTTCAAAAGAGGGGAAGGAGAGGAAAGAAAGAATACCTCTGAGGAGTTGAAGTTGGTAGTTTGACTTCTTAGAGACATTGGAAATGTGAGGAGAGTGTGGGGTCGAAGATAACCCCAAGGTTCTTTGCCTCACAGGTGGGAGCAGGAAGAGGGCCAAGGGAGTCTGGCCAGACAGTGGCGGGAAAGAGGGGTGCAGATGTGACGATGAGGATGATCTCTGTCTTACTGGCATTCAGGCAGAGATCATTTGGCGGTGCACCACTCCTGGATTGCAGACAGACAGTCCGGGATGAGAGAGGGAGAAGTGAGGTGTGTGTCATCCGCACAGCACTGGAAGATGGAGCAGAGAGCAGCAATGCCATAGGCGAGAGATGCTAGGTATTGGTTGAACACCCAGGGAGAAAGGTTAGACCCCTTGGGAACACTACAGGAAGAGAGAGAGATAAAGGAGAGGAAGGACCCAAGTTGGACCTGGGAGGGTTGGCCAGGGAGGAAAGAAGTCAGCCAGGCCAGATCAGTGATACCCAGATTATCAATGAGCCAGTTGAGCAGGTTGGCATGGTTGACCGTGTCGAAGGCAGAAGAGAGATCAAGTAGGATGAGGACAGAGGGGAGGTTTGAATCAAGGTTAGAGGGCAGGTCTTCACAGATGTTCAGGAGAGCAGTTTCCATGCTTCTGACTACTCTGAAGCCAGACTGATGGTCATGGAGGCAACCAACAGATTCAGTGTGAAGATTAAGCTGGGAGATAGACAGCTTTTCCAGGCGTTTGCCCAGTAAAGGAGTGATAGGGATTGTGCGATAATGAGCCAAAAGGGAGGGTCAGCTGAGGGGTTTTTGAAAAGAGGGTGCACAAGAGATTGCTTCAAGGGGGAGGGGAAGGTTCTAGAGGGGAAATAACTTGTTTAGATGAGGTTTTCATAGATCGGATTTGTCTAGAAACCTCATCAGGGGAGAAGAGAGGAAAGGGAGAGAAGGGAGGGGGGGTGGCTGCAACAGGGCCAGAGGAAGAGGAGAGAGTGGAGGGAGAAGCGGGGGAAGTCGAGAGGGTGGACCGGGTGTCCTGTTTTTTTTAGATCAAGTGAGAAGCCAGGGCCGTACAGAGGGCCTGGGAAGGGACAGATGAGGTAAAGACTGTGGCAGGATTGGCAAGCTCTTTGCAGATTTTAAAGAGTTCGGCCAAGTTTTTTGATGCTGCATAAACACAGGCTTGGATGTAAGCTCTCTTCTTAGTGAGGGCAGACTCACTATTGCCTTTGGAGCAGGCAGCAGACCAGTTTGTCAGAGGGTGTACAAAATGTCAACCATTTCCTCTCAGCCTCCCTACATTTGCATTTAAGGGGGCCAGGGTGTGAGTCGAACCAGGAGTTGCACTTGATTTTAGGCTTCATGCGGATCCTCATGACAGGGGCAAGTACATCGAGAGTATCAGAGATAGCAGAGTGAAGCATGGAGAGGGCTGTGTCAGGGTGTGTGTCAGCCAGTGGTGCAGGAGGGGGAGAGGAAAATGCAGCGAAAGACTCAACTGACACATGCTTCATGGGTCGAATGACTGAGAAGGTGGGTGGCAGTGTGGGGATAGGCTTGGCCTGAGGGCTAGAGAGAGAGAGATGAGAGGAGTTGAGCTTGTAGAGAGCACTACAGATATCCCAATTGACAGGACAGCCATATGGGTAGGTCCTACATCAATTGCTGCGGGACTACCAAAGCACGCCCCAAAGTTCTACAGGGAAATTCTCTGCAGAGGTGATGTGTGGTCACAGCATTCATACTTGGCAGCCACAACACACTATGGAATCGTAGAAATATGTGGAAGATGGAGGTCATGAGAGCCAAGAACAGGGCTGCTAAGGAGAAGATGTGACTTCATTCTGACACCAGGGGGAGGGCTAAGGATTGCTTGCTGGCACCTGGAGATGTGGTAGTTGTGAAATAAACCAAACTAACAAACACACTGCCACATTTCATGATGACCCATTGGTCATTTCACGAAGAAGAGTTCCATGGTCAATGCAGAAGGACACCGGCGCCAGGTGACGCAAAACTCATCACACCTCAAAAAGGTGTTTGTGACTGACCAGCCATGGAGGAGCAGAAAGTGTGAATGTGAACTAATCTACTCCTCGGATGAGTGCTATCATGGTGACAGTGAGGACTATGAGGGTGCCTAGCAAGACGACCCAGTGTTGGTGCCTAGAGCCGGACATTTGGAGGCGAGATATGATTGACCTCAAAGGGCAAGGATAATGCCCTGTAGACTTATTGAAGAAATGGCATAATGAGAAACAGTTGGCATTTAAATTGGGGAGGGGGGAGTTTAGTAGCATCGGGGGAAGGCTTGGAGTTGTAGTCACAGGAGGGGGTGGGACCTAGGGAGTGGGGTGGGAAGGGATGTTGTGGAAACACAGGAAAAGTCATTTGGAGTTAGTTAATGAATAAAGAAGGTTGTGCATGTTTGTTGGCATCTGTGTCTTTCTTTCAGAGACGCCGTGTCCTGCCAGGCAATCAGCCTTTCGATTCTCTGCAAATGTATTTTGGGGCAGGGAACAATTATTCTGAATTCCTCCTAAGAGATCCTTAATTTCCAATATAAGATTATTTGCTTGTTGGATGGAGGCGGTAGCTTGCATAGATCTTTTTGATTTAGACATGACTCTGCTGATGTTGGAATATGGACTTTGAATCTAATTAAAGAATACCCTAACTTATTTATGACGTTCTTCAAACATGATTTGTATACCAGCTGGCTATGACTAAGTTGAATACTATAAGACATAAGGAGTACTCTGACAGCGCACCCGATTGTGGAACAATCATTAGTTCATGTGTTTTGATAAGTGGAAAAGAGGTGTACACTTGTTCCTATGGGTTGCTGCAGTCAGTTTGGGAATTTAAATTAGCAATATTGTCTAACTATATAAGCTCAAGCGCTTCCGAATACCTGGTACACCTCTTAGGATTGGTTCTAGATTTAGACAATGGCACTGTTTTTTTTGGAGAAGCCTTTCTTTTCCCCAACGTGGCAAAAAAAGGAGATTTTATCCATTCATAGTTGTATTATTTTGACTGTCAGCACTAATATTGCTATTAGTAGACCGGCATGCTTTTCCAGGATGCTAATATCGTTTTTTAAAATGGCGCGTTTGCCATTTCTCAACTTAGAAAAACTACAAAAAAAGATGGCCACCATCTGCAAGGGCGAAGGGGACTACACTTAGACCCTTTTCCCTTTCCATGGAGCCATTGCTGGTGGGGAGGCTCTGGAACACTAAGTGTTCCAAGCACTGGGGGGGGGATGTGAAAGCTGCAGGTAAGTGGAGTGGATTAGTGGGGGAACAGGTGGAAATTGAGGGTTTGGTGGTTGGAAGGATGCGCAGGAGAGTAGTTACCTGCTGCCCGGCAGGGAAGAGGGGGCCTCCCACTTCCATGGACTATTGGAAAGCGCGCTTTACTAGGAGGTAAAAGCCCCTTCCAATGCTTCCTGATTGCCTGAGGGCTCCCTGATCCCCCCTCAAGGGTGCTAATAAGCAATATCATCAAGTAAATTTAACTTGGGATCTTGCTCTCTTTGTATCTCTCCCTCTCTTTTCTGCAGAAGTCTGAAGAACTGAAAAGGCTCAGTTTTTATACATGCTGTACCAATCCCCTTTTCCTCCAGGTCTGTGTGTTCCTGATAGTATGCCTGAGCAATTGTGCGTCTAACCTCTGGGAAATCTGAGGGGATGACCAGCTCCTGCAGATCAGTCATATCTGGCACCAGGCAGGCCGGCAGGGACTATATATGCCCTACAGATCCTATTGTATTTTCCAACTTGAAAGGGTCCTCTGTGTTGACTAGACATGCAGACACAGAAAGGGGAGACCTGTAGTTTGCATGTAATAGATAGATAGATAGTATAAGACCACAGGAGTTTTCAAAGGAAAACCAGCTAGCCATTAGACACATCCTATTGCTCCTTAACATAATCCTTCTGATAGCTTCAGGCTGCAACCATCATACCTCGCAGGAATCTCTCGGTCCATTCCTGCAATTGATTTATCAGCCTACCCCTCACTATAGGTCCTAGTCACTAAAATGCCCAATGTGGTGCTGCCCATTTTCTGCAGGCAATTAGCATAACCATTGAAATCCTACTAATGACATTGTTCGCGTTCTAGAAGTAACAAAACATTACACACTTGAAGAGTCTGTTTCTGTCCCCAGAAGGAGCAGGAGCTACATTTACATTGCCGGAGAGTGCTGTAGTAGCAATGATCAGGAACTGAAGTATGCCAAAACCTTCATAGATGACTCTTCCGTGTTAATGCTTGAAGAACTGATGCCAGTGAATGAACGAGATGCTAAGCATGCAGCACTAGCAGCTAATTACACAAACAACCACGTCAGACATTTATGCATTTGTTAATAGACATTGTAGAGATAAGACAAAACACACCTCTGCAGAGAAAGGGAGGTTCATTTAGCAGAATAAACAGTCCCTTCTCACCGATCTACCATTCAAGATGATGCAACATGACTGAAGAGACTGGGAAGTTGAGACTTAGAGTCGCTCTCATTGGCACTTCCTTCCTGATGCTTCACTATGCGTTATTAAAAAGAGAGCTGACAATTGTCCCAATCCAGAGTCATGCACTTAAGAAACCAATCCTCGGTCCAAACTCAACAATGTATAAACAAGAATAGAGGGAGAGGTGTGGAAGAGGTAGAAACTCTCCCTTGCACTGAAAGAATCAACCAACCTGCACCAGAGTTTTTGAATTCCAGTGGGATATATATGGCCAATGGTGAAATGATTAGTGAAACTCAACTGCTATACAAGAGACCAGTGATGTGACGAATGAGTGAGACACGTGTGTATATGAATACACATGATGGAGAGGTCTGTGATTTGAAAAAGACTTAATTAAGATGTATGTCTCAATGTATGTAGGAATTAGTACCACTCAATTTACCTAGGTAAAGATAGTGATATGATTGACTGAGTCAAAGATTGCTGGATCTGGAAACGGGGATAAGCAAAACTCGAGTGACGTGTACATTCTTTGCTGGTTCTAATCTTTGGTACTCTGGTGCAGGGGGTGGCAGTTCCTAGAGAATGGATGACTTTCTACACTCTCCGAAAGTGAGAAATAAGTTCAGTGTCACTCAGAAAACAACCTTGACCAACCTCTTTAGGGGAGAAGACCCCAACAGTTTGACAGAAGACCTCCCTGGGTCTAACAAGTAGCTGCTGAAAATCAAAAGAGGAAAAAGCCAACAAAAATATGTAATATGTCAGAGGAGAGACTCTCAAAAACTTAAGCAGAGAAGGGGAAGAAAAGAAGAAGTGGCAAGGAGGAAGGGGGAAAACATGACGTTTGGAGGAGTAGAGGTTTGAGAAGTGATAGCAAGAAAGTGTAGAGAAGTAAGAGACAGGAGGTTTTGGAGATCTGAATATGAAGAGACACAAGGAATGAGACGCATAGATATCAGAAGACTAATATAGTGGTAACTAGGTACACGAGGGGACATTGATAGTGCACTAGTGAAACAAGAAGAAATTATGGGTGGCAAGTCAGGAATGTGGGCTGACACAAAGAAAGTAAGAAGTGAGTGTGCAGGGAGAATTAATGTGCATGGAAGGACCAAAAGCTGTAAGGAGGTGAGGAGAGGAGAAGAATGCATTTAGATGTATATGTGCAAGGCCACACTGGCCTGCACTCGATTAAAAGAGTTGTTGTGTAATATTGCATCTTTGTGATTTGTAGGCACCAACTCAACCATCCTGTCTGCCAAGAAAAAGCAGCACAATGATTCTGTATTTTGGTGCTTGCCTCCCCTATTGTATTGGGGAAGTGGAGCACCTATAGCCCAGGTAAGTCAATTTCCATCTCATTCCCATCTTTACTAATACCATTAACTCCCCCTGTTTTTGTGGCTATTTTGTTTTGCAAGCCAAAAACGATTTTGGCTTTGAAAAGAGTTTTACTAAATATTTTATTTCTCATTTTTTCCATACACAGCCAGAAGCCCACAGCCAATTTAACAGTTTATTCATTGAGTGGTGGCACTGGACTGGCCCAACACTGGCTGCATTTTTCAGTGTGCTAACAGCACAGCATGTGCCACATATTAACTGCTATGCAGATTGCTAAACCACTTATGATCCCCTTTCTAGTTTCTGCCATGTGCATCCACATGATTGCATGAGCCAGCTGCAGCACTGATCACCCAAGGTGACAGACTTACTTCTGGCAGTCTTCTGAAAGCCCTCATCATCTGGCATTGAGCAATTCCAAGTGACCATGAACCTTGTACTCGCTTGTTACCTGTGCCCCAATGTTTGGCCCTGCCTGGAGGTCAAGACACCACCTTATATAAACCAGTATTAAGGTTTCTGGTGCATGAGATGCCGTCTACTTTGGACCCGAATTGTTGGAGTGCCAGTAGATATATTTACAGGCCCCAAAAGGGGCTGATTACTTGGCCAAGAAGCATCTGCTGCTTTACTATTCAGAGAGGGGTAACAGAAAAAAATGTTAAGATCTGGATGTTACAGATGAGATTGAATGGCAGTGGCCCTGTATACCTACTTCAGTCCTCAAATAACGCAATCTATGAGAAGTATTCTCTTCTGCAACAAAGACAGATGACAGAGAAGTATTTAGACGCCCCCCATGCACGCCATCATCTGGCTAGCAATTGCAAGCTGACACGGAGATGGCGCTGCTGTTTCACAGATCTGATTCTAGGCATGCTTGCAGAGTCAGATCCAATGAGAACCTGGCATCCTGTTGCAGTGCATCCTAGAGCTGGGAGGGGAGTTTGAGCAGACTAATGTTCCAGTTGTCCATCTGGAGGTGGGGGAGATGGATGCGTTTTCAAGAATCAGAATGGTGGTCTGGGCAGATGCTGTTAAACAGTTTCCTGGCAAACCAATGGATGAATAGGGACAGAACAGTACAACATGAAGAAATAATGGAGGCCTTTGATGACATATAGCTCACATATCCAGGGCCTCACTGAGGGCATGAAAATCTTCAGTTGTGACAAGCTGCACCACTCACCTTGCAAGAGTGTGCAGAACCCAAGAAAAGTCAACAATAGGTGGACATGAAGCACGCCTGAAAGCAAGTCACATGCTGCACTTGGGTGCTACCTACGAGACTAGAGATGAGTCTTCTGAGTAGCCAGAGATGAATAGTAAGTGGGACGTTTTCATCAGTTCAACAGTTCAAGTGTCTGCTCTTGGCAACAGAAGATAGCCCAAGTGCTGGGAGGTAGTGCTCATCTTGGATTTGGCATTCCAGATAAATGATGCAGCCTCTGTTGAAATAATGAGATAAGAACAATGCCAGTAGGTAAAACCTCTCTCAACACTTAAGAAAATCCAATTATGAATTGGATTTTCTGTCCTGTTGTTATGAATTGGATTTACTGTCCTGTTGTTGCTGGAAGGAGGGGACAACCTAAGTCCTGAGTTGCAACGGGTAAGAGAAACAGATGACTATCTCAGTAGTGTTCTTTCTGTTGAATGTTCCACCTACAGACTCCTCAGATTTCAAATTCTATCCCCAGCATTAGCTGTCCCCGGAAACCTTTTCACCAAAGGGGGTGCAGCGCAGCTCTGGGTTGATTCCACCTGTTGCCGATGGGCACCTTACATCAGACATAATATCAGGGTCAGTATATATGGACCTGCTGATTCCCATGACCTCAGTTCCACCCCTGTCCCTGCCTTCAGCAGATGATGCACTGCAGAACAGGTGAGAAGTAAGAGTTATCCAACAAAAGGGGCAGGTTTGGAGGGCGATGAGGAATCTGTGAAAGGACAACTATCAGAAAGAACATTATCCAGAGGCAAGTAATCTGTTTTTCTAATGAACTCATTCCTCCCACAGATTCCTCATGTTTGATAGACTCCCATAGCAGTACTTAAAAGCAGTAATTAAATCTGGAGGAGGGGGGGCGCTGTTGCGCCGAAACAAGATGGCCGCCTGCTAGTGGAGCTCCGGATGGGAAGAGCACTATAAACTTGCAAAATACCAGCTAACGGCATCTACTCTGCTCCATACCGGCGGTGCCTATCTATAAGCCTCTCCGCTGCAGCCCTGCGAGGTTCTACCTCCCACCGCCCTCTGTGGACTGCGCGGCGGCCCTGTGCCCGTGACGGGACTGCGGAGGCTCGCCTTACGCCTTGTCGCGGCTCCGGCGCCTGCGGCTATCCTTCCACCTGAGTGTGCGGCGCTGCGGCCTGCTGTGGGGGAGGGTCGCTGCAGCCCTCCTTGGCGGCCTAGCTCTCCCGGCCTGGGGGCCGCCCTACGTCGCTTCAGCGGGCGTCTGTTGCCCTTCCAGAGGACCCGCGGATCCTGCTGCACCCCGCGGGTGCCCCATCCTACAAGCTCCGGTGGCGCTGAGCCTGGATCCCTCCCGCTGCCTGTCTCGCGCCACGGAGGGCGGGGACGCTCCCGGGGACCTGGGCGACACCACACCACATCCTGCCACCCTCCGCTGCCGCCTCCTACGGACCACTGGTCATAGCCCACAACAAGGTAGGGGGGTATGCGGGGGTGGAGGGCGGCCCGACTTGCCTGGCTCCTGGGGCTCTGCACGCTCACCGGCGGCTGCCCTTCGCAGAGCCGCATCCTGATTTGGCATCCGGCCTGAACTGTTGATCCCGCACCGCCAGCACCACTCTCTGAATTGGGGCCTCCCCACGGTGAGCCTGGGAGCAGCCCGTGGCCCCTTTCTACACTGCCTGAGCTCCGCGCATTGGGTCTGCATGCCCACGTCCTCTGTCACCTGCTTCTGATTGGGCCCTCGGCTACACGCTGCTGCTTCGGACTTGGCAGTGCACCACGGATGTTACACTAAACGCTCCCCCCTAAACTTAATAGGTACAGTCAACAGGCCTGCTCGCCCAATCTGAGCTCCATCAGCCCCCCCACTGACTGCACCATCTGCGAACTGAGGTACGGCCTACCAACCTCTTTCCCGCTACAACAGCGGTCACTCTACTGCTCTGGGGTGTGTGGCCGGCGTGGCTGAGGAGCTGGCGCCGGTGCTGCTCCCCCACCTGTGGCCCTTGGGGTGCCTTTCCGGATCCTCTTGCCCACACGGTGCCATCGTTCCCTCCTGCTGGTGCCCGTCTTCTCCTGGGTTACTGGCTGCGGGTCCCTAACTTCAACAACTGCTGAACCCTAATCCCTGCTGGGCGACCCGCCGCAGGACACCCTGTCCCCGGCTCCACTCCTTCGCCGTGGACGATTGGCTGTCCCCACCCCTCTTGTCTACGCTGGGACGTGCCTGGGCTGATGTGGGAGGCCTCACCGACCAAAGTGTCATTCACCACCTAGGTGTGCTTCCCGGTGCACTCGGACCCGCACCTGCTGCCTATCAGTAATCACTGTTGAATACCTTTCCGCCTGCCACAGGAACATTGGCTTCTCACCTCCTTGCAGCGAAACAGCTACACTAAGCCTCCTACTGTTGCGCCCCTATTGTTCTCAAATATAGGACACCTCGACTTGCAGCTCTGTTCCCATGAGCCACCTGCCACCTCAACTATACTGGCCTATACCCGTGGGCCCACTCGCCACCCCACTCCTGCGCTAACCGCGCATACGCTCCACGCCCCATGACCTAGGGGTGGGGACCCACGTTGGCACCTGGTTTACCTTCCTCACCCTTCCCGCAGAGGTTGGAGTGCCTCATCTTGGGCTCCGCTGTACCTTGTACGACCCACCCTTGTGCCAGCAACCTGGGCCACGTCCTCTTGCATCACATCACCGATCCAACGATCCTGTGGCAACATCACGTCTGGATTATCCCTCCGGTCCCCGTGGCCTCGTCGCCTGGCTCTGTGGGCTCTGGTGGGGACCCCCAGGTGTTCCCTCCAGCCTCATCAACCACTCTCCATACCTTGCCCCCCCCCCCTGGGCACTCGGTGGGGCGGCGATCGGAGGGCCTGCCCGCTATTCCATACTGGGTCCTGGGCGCCAGACGCGGCCTATCACCATGACTAAGGGAGCCGGGTCTAGCAAGAAGCAAAGTTCCCTAAATATGTTTGCTAAGACGCCCTCCAAGCCACTAATTGACCCTCCGGAGGAGTCGCCGACCGCCGCAGCACCCTCAACCTCTGATGACTCACAGAAAATGCTGGAGTATATGCGAGAGGGCTTCACTACGCTCCACACTAAGTTAGACGATATGAACGGGACCATCTTGTCCATAAAGGCCCATATCGAAAGAACAGACAGTAGGGTTGCTGAGATCGAGACAAGGGTTGGCACTGCGGAGGACGACCTGGTTTCCTTACGCGCCGCTGTGACCACCTTGACCAGCCGGGTCTCTATGGTCGAAAAGAAAAATGACGACCTCGAATCCCGCTCCAGGCAGAATAACCTCTGCATCGTTGACATACCGGAGGACAAAATTAGGGAGCCCATGGAGGATTACGTGGAACGTACCCTTTTAACACTCCTCGATAACCCCAAGCTTTCGGCACAATTTGCAGTGGAGAGAGGTCACCGTTCCTTGACCGCGAGGCCCAGGCCGGGTGCCCAACCCCGCCCCATCATAGCCAGAATCCTCAATTTCCGTGACCATGATGCCCTGCTCCGGGCGGCCAGCGCCAAAGGGGAGCTGCATCTTGGGGCGGCGAGGATACACTTGTATCCGGATTACTCTGTGGCTGTGCAGCAAGAGCGTAAAACTTTCCTTGCGATGAAAAAGAGACTTTGAGACTTAGGAGTCAAGTACTCCATGCTCTTTCCCGCCAAACTGAGGATCGAACAGTCCAATCAAACATACTTCTTCACCATCCCAGAAGAGGCTTTGAAATGTATAGACGAACACATTCCTGGTTGATCTAAACAGTGTTAATACAAGTTTCATGTTTTTCAATATTTAATATCATACCTGGGCCACGGGTCGGGACCGCCATGGTGCTCCCTCCCCCACGATGGCACTATTCATCGTAGTTTATTGTTGTTCATTGTGCCAATGTTGCTCCATTACCTCTCTGTGTAGGTGATGTTTCGTGCCATGCTGTTGCATCCCAGACTGTAATATCCGTTTCTTGTTGGGTCCCCGACTCGGAGCTACCCGGCACTTCAACCCAGCCACTTCTGTGATTATGCCCCGGGACCCTGGCTCCCCCGGACTAGGACCACACCCAACTCTTTTGATGCCGTGTCGAGGCACATGGTCGTACCCCATTCTCCCATGGGTCCTCTGCTTATAGACCTGGTCCCGATGTAAGCCGCACCCACTCTAAACGCCCTGCTTTATCCTACTACGTAGCATAACTCTCCTTACGCTCTTCCCAGTCAGGCGCGCCATCGCCCGGCTGCTAACAGACCCCCAGGCGTTCATGCCTAAAAGTTTATGGTTGTTTTGCTTTTGTTCAGGTTTCGTCCCTCTGATTGGGGGAGGGTTGTGGGTGGGGGGTTGGAAGGGAACATTATGGTTTAAAAAAGTCTTGACAGTCTCCAGAGGCGCCGCAGGCACTGCGCCCAATCAATTCATATATGTAGTCAGGCGACCGCATACACCTAGGATACACGCCTTTCATTTCACTGGAATCCACTTTTACTTATTCCACCATCACCCCTTCAAATATGGCTGACACTACCCTGACCTTTATGAGCTGGAACGTCAGGGGATTGGGCAACTATAAAAAGATGCGACAGATTCAGCTCCACGCTGAGCGCCACGGAGTAAAGATCCTATTTTTACAGGAAACCCACGCTCGCTCGGAGCAATGTGAACGGGTCGCCAAGCAATGGGGCCCCCAGAGGTATTATACTAACTATTCCAGTCAGAGCCGAGGCACCCTCACCCTAATACATAAAAGTCTGAAGTTTACGTGTCAGCACTCCCACATAGATCCACTTGGAAGGTTTATGTTCATCACTGGTATATTACAGCATCAGGAGATAGTCATCCTGAACATTTATGGTCCCAACGTCGATGACCCTGACTTCTACCTTCACCTGGCCACTCTACTTGAGAGCTACCCCCTGATTCCTATCTTATGGGGCAGGGACTTCAATACGATACTAGATGTCACCCTTGATAGATCGGGTTGTCGTCCTCGCCAACTGTCTAGGGCAGCATATTCTATCCTGACCTCGCTCCCCCGCCTGGCATTGGTGGATGCTTGGCGTCTGATGTATCCCGAGGACCGTACATACTCCTTTTACTCCTCAGTGCATGATTCCCACTCTAGAATAGATAGATGGCTTGTCATAGACGTACTGATTAGATGCGTAACTCACTTAGCCATTCTCCCCAGAACACTATCAGACCACTTACTGGTACTTATCTCCTTAAACTGGGGATTAGACGCCAACAAAACAAGACAATGGAGGATGAGTCCTCAAGCGCTTCTCGACCAGGTTTTTGTAAATTCTGTCTCAACACAAGCTTTGCTCTGGGAAGCCTTCAAACACACACGAGAGGGGTCGCCATTTCCAAGAGCAGTGGCATCCTGAAGGGCATCCGTGCCGACATCGCTACCAGCGAATCAGCCCTATCCGTCTATGAATCCCAATACGCTGTGGATCACTCCCCGGCTACCCTAGCGATGCTGGGCTCTGAGCTGGACAGGTTCCGTGGCCTTGCCGAGCGCGAGGTTAAGTTCCTGGACTCCCGTAGATCAGCGAGGAAATACGGCGAGGGTGAACGGCCCGGCAGAATGCTAGCTAGACTGCTGCGCCGCGAATTCAGTGCCCCCAACATACCGGCCATTGCTAGACCGGATGGCACACTAGCCACCTCCCACCATGACATCAATTCTGAGTTCCTCTCGTTCTACACCTCCCTGTATTCGGAGGTTGACAGGTCCCAGATTTCCGAAATCGATTCCTATTTAGAGAACCTCCCTTTATCAGTCCTGTCAACCGACGCTACCACCTCCCTCGAGAGGCCCTTCACCCTAGAGGAAATTGTGGAAGCCATCGAGTCACTGGCATCGGGGAAGGCTCCTGGCCCAGATGGGCTCCCGATGGACTTCTACAAACTATACAAGGCCCAACTAGCGCTGCACCTACTGACCCTATGGGAGGAGTCGTGCGACAGGGGCATACTTCCACCATCCCTCCGGGAAGTATTGATTACAGTGCTCCTTAAACCTGGTCAACCCCCTACGCAGTGCAGCTCATACCGACCCCTCTCACTGATTAATAGTGATATTAAAATATTTGCCAAACTACTTGCCAACCGCTTAGCCCGTACATGTCCCACATTATCCACCCAGACGTTGCCGGCTTCGTCCCCGGTAGGTCCACTGCCCTAAATTTAAGGAGACTCTTCAATGTAATCAGCAGAATCGACCCGGCCACACAGGCAGTGGCAGCTACATTGGACATGCAGAAGGCATTTGATTCAGTCTCATGGAGATACCTGTGGTGTGTCCTTGAGAAATGCAAATTCGGCCCTAACTTCCGCACCTGGATAAAGCTCCTTTATACTGCCCCGTCAGCCAAGGTCCGCACGGAAGACAGATGCTCTTCCCCCTTCCAGATATCTAGAGGTACACGCCAAGGATGCCTCTTCTCCCCACTCATTTTTGCTATAGCCATGGAGCCCTTCGCTGATATGATTCGGCAATCACACTCGCACAGGGGGTTGCGCACATCTGGCCAGACCGACATAGTCTCCCTCTACGCTGACGATGCCCTGCTGTATGTTCGATCCCCTGAAACCAATCTTTCCCCTATACTGACAGATGTGGCTCGATTTGGGGACATATCCGGTTTGAAGGTTAACTGCTCCAAGTCTACATTATTTCCACTCACAGCCCCCCCCCCCCGATCTACATGGGTTCAACTGGTCTCCTTCCACTTTCACCTACCTGGGGGTGGTGGTCTCCCGGCACATGTCACAGTTGCGCGACGACAACTACCAGAATTACCTAACTAACCTGGAGGCTAAAACCTCCAGCTGGACTAAACTCCCCCTCTCGCTAGCAGGCAGAATTAGAATACTCAAAATGATTGTATTACCTCAATTACTGTACCGATTCACCAATCTGCCTCTGTGGCCCGGGGATACTTTTTTCCAAACACTGCGCAGCATATGTAACACCTTCCTCTGGCACTCTGGGGCCGTCCGCCTCAAATTATCCACACTGACCGCTCCTAAGGCATTGGGCGGTTTCAGCGCACCCGATTTTATCAGATACTGGGTGGTGGCCCAATCACAGTTTGCTTCATACTGGTTCAATACCATTGATCCCCCCCACATGTTTGCCTCGAGAAGCTAACTGTCTGTGACCGAGTGATTGGATCCCTAGTCCTCCAACCAATCCCCCCTGACTCAAACTCTGCGAATCATGTAGCCAGTACATCCTTGGCTCTGACCAAATTCTGGTCCATGGTCGACACACCCACCCATTCCACGGGGATTTGCCACTGTGGAACTTCTTCCCCGATGTCCCACACATTCCACTTTCAGTGGTCACCCGCTGGGCCAATGCTGGCTTCCTGACGCTGCGCGATGCCTTTGAACAGGGAATCTTTATAGAATGGTCTGACCTTCCTCCTTCACTCAGGCGCCGACCCTCGGTGTGGCTACAGTACTCTTCACTCCGCGAACATCTCAAGTCCAGATATTCAGACTTCCCCGCCTTGCCGCCTTGATGAACCTTTAGTGGGGGAGCTCTGCTCCTATCTCTCCTTCAGAGGCAAGGTGTCGAGGCTCTACTCCTTATTACAGACTAGAGCGGCCCCCCACTTCACCAAGTTGAGACGCAGATGGGGAGAGGACCTTGGTTCTGAGATTACCGACGAGAGGTGGTCTCGGATGTGCGTTCGTACCCACGAGGTCTCTTACAACACTAAATTTAAACTCATCCAGTTCAAAATCTTACACAGGTATCATTATACACCTATGAGACTCCATCGCATGTTTAACGCCAACCCCCCCTCCTGTCCCACGTGTGGCGCAGATCAAGCCTCCTATATACACATGTTGTGGCTCTGGCCCCGGCTGTCCCAATTTTGGCTAGACATTTGCTCTACACTGTCTGACATTCTGGAGCACTCGATCACCCCCACCCCACTGCACTGCTTATTCCATGACCTCCTCAGGTACCCAGTGATTCTAAGAAACTGGCAGGTCTCTGCATGCTACTGGCAGTTCGCTGTATATTACTTTGTTGGCTCCGCCCTAGAGCGCCTACCTATACACAATGGCTCAGAACAGTCACATGGGATCACGACACTGAGCAGTCCTGGAACGCGATGCAGCATCCACACTCTAGGCCGAGGGATATCTGTCCGAGATTCCGAGACTATATCTCTGCCATGGCCTCACCATCAACTTCTCCCTCTACTCCCCCAGGTTGTTCCCCACAGATGGTGACCCGTTTTGGGGTATGTATCAATACTTTGTATATTGCCTTTTATCAAAATGCTTCATTCTACTCAATATGTACTGTTTATCATTCGCATTGCTTGCTCTTAGCATGGTGCCATGTGGCTCCCTCTGTTTTTTTGTTGTGCTGTCAAGTCAAATAAAAAGAATTTTAAAAAAAATATCTGGAGGAGGGAGGCGAGCATGAAACACCACCTACACTAGAAGACTCAGGAGGAATGCTCAGCCAAAGCGAGTGTCATTCCCTGGCAGGGAATTTACACAGTAATATATGGCAAATGTGCGCAGCGAAGCTCACGTAGCTGCTTGAACATAAGTCCAGGACAAGGCCATCTGCCTCTGCAGGGCAAAGGCAGCAGGCCTAGCCTCTTGCTGAATGAGCCAGGAGAACTGATGGCACATCTTTCCCAGATAGATCCTAGTAATCCAAGATGCACAGGATTATTTGCTTTGACAGGGTCTGTTTTGCCACAGCTCTGCCAGTACGAGCACAAACTTATCCTTAAAAGAGTTAGTTATCTTTCCTGACATCCGTTGTCCAAAAGACATAGTAGCAGACTGCCCACCGGGGGAAGCTGATGGAATCATTCCTCTCTCTTAGAAGGGCAAGAAGGAGGGAAAACACAGAAAAATGGATTGTGTGAAAGTCAGACATGTCCTTAGGTAGAAGAACGCTTCTCTCAAAGTCATCTTCTCCTTTCAAAACACCAAGTAGGGAAATTTAACAAAAAATGCCTGGAGTTCTCACTCATCTCACGGGAGGGCTGGCCCACCAGGAAAACTATCTTAAGTGTGAGCAACCTTAATGAGCATGAATGATATGATATGGTATTTATAACGTGCCTATACACAAGTGTTGAGGTAGGGTCTGAATAAAAGCTGACATGGGGGAAGTTAGAAAGTCTAAACTCATATCCCACCCAGGAGCAACAAACTGGCGTGAGGGAAAATGGTTGCAAAAGCCCCGCAAAAAGTGCATAACAATGGGAATTATGAAATAAGTGTGCTGTTTGGGGTTCTCATTAAGATCTAAATGACCTTGAGGTACCCCTTCACTGTGCCATCATGAGGACCCATTTAGAGAAAAGTAAGCAGGACACCCAGAATACAAGACAGCAGGCATGTGAAAGGGCCCAGGCTTATCTCCCAGCATCAAGAACCTCTGTCCCCTGCATTTATAAATGGACTTAGTGGCTGGCCTCAGAGCAGAAAGGAACACATCCAGGACATCAACTGACAGTTCTCACTGCTTACAGCTTAGCCTCTCTGCAGCGAAGTATAAATGTTCAGACTGCTGAGGCTCGGATGAAGGACCTGGCCCCATGGGTGAGAGAGATCCTTGCTGGGAGGAGCCTGAGAAGACAGATGGGTATGTCCTGAAGCTCCAGGTACCATATCCTCCGAAGCCATCATAATCAACATGCTTCTGAAAAGACAGAGTCTCTTGAAAACTAGTGGAATGACAGGGATCAGAAGGAAGATAGAGGAAATTGAAGATCTGGTCGACAACCAATGCATCTCCCAGAACTGCAGAGAAATTTCTGGGAGCAGAATCCCTTGCACTTCCTGTTCACACTGGAGGTGAAGAGGTCCACATAAGGAGTCCCCCAAAGGGTTAATATGTTCTCCAGAACTTCCTGGCAGAGCTTCCATTAGTGGGCGGCTGAACTCGGTCTGCTCAGAGCATCCACTAAGATGTTCTCAATCCCGGTAACGTGGGCCGCTGTCAGACACGTTATTCTCCAGAGTCCTGAACCACAGTTGCATCGATTCTCTCCACAGAGGCAGGAACCACATACAATCCCATTTGTTGAGGTAGTGTATGGACATGGTATTGTCTGTGAAGACCAAAACATATTTGTCCCCCACGGACAGGAGGAAGGAAACCAAGCCAGCCTGCCAGCCTGCAGCTCCAGCAAAATGATATGTTCCTGTGCACCTGTCTGGGACGAAAGTCAGCTCACCATTATATCCAGCTGGTGAGCACTGAAGCCCTTCAGTGAGGTGTCTGTGACTACAGTCAGGTGGGTTCAATGCTGACAAAGCAATGTCCCTCTCAGCATGTTGTCTTGCAGGGCCTACTACAGGAGATCTCGAAGATACGCTACAGTTCTGACATGTTGCCTACAACTGAGACCCCTGACACCAACGTAGCACTGAAGTGGTCTCATGATAGGGGAGCTCAAGCACCCCCAGAATGCAGAAGGCCCTGAGGCACAGAAGACACAGAAAGGCAGAGGCCGGAACAAAGGCAGGGGTCGGAACAAGCCTTTGGGACTGAAAGTCATGGATCATTTGGGGGATGTTTGCAACCCAATCCTTGAGAGAGAAGGTGCTGCCCAGGTGACCAAGGCCACCCAATAAAAGGAGGGACTGGGACAGCGAAAAATTAGACTTCATTACATTAAAGGAGAAGCCCAAACTGTGCAGCAGGTTGCACGTACTGTAAATATGTGCCGGCGCCTGGTCTGGAGAGCGTGCTCAGACGAGCCAGTCATTAAGGTTGGGGAAGACATGTATGTTTCCCTCCAGATATTAGCCATTTACATTAGTAGCTTGAAGACTCTGGTGGCTGAAGAAAGGCTCAGAGGCAGAACCCCTATTTGGTAGTGGATGAACCCTGCTACAAATCTCAGGGGCTTGAGGTGGATCTGCAAAAGGAAGTAGGCATCCTCGAGATACAGGGGTAATAAACCAGTCCGGCGTTTGGGGGCCTGTAGGATTTGCAAAAGGTGACCATCTTGAACTTGTCATTGCACTTGTACTGGTTCAAAAGCCTCTGCTCTATAATGGGACGCAGGCCCTCTGTCTTTCTTTGGAACCACAGATTAAAGACTATAATCCCTTGCCTCGTTCTGAACAGGGCACCAGTTCTCTGATGCCCTTTTCTAGAAGGTGACAGACCTCCACCAACAGAGGAGTGGCTGGAGGTAGCGAAGGGCAAACTAGAGAGTGGTCAGGGAGCCACTGAGCATAAGGGAGACAGGTACCTGGATGTACTTATTACCTGTAAATCCAAAGCCTTGAAATGGTACAATGCTGATCCTCAATAACCGGAGTGAGTCTCCCTCCATCTGCTTGAAATATTTGAAGTCTTTTTGACAGAGTTTTTGCCCTTGGGGCTGCTGTGGGGACCTCTGGGGTGGTAGTACTAGCCCTTTGTGTTGTGCTCAAATGCCTCTTCCCTTATGGGGGGCAACTCAGGTGTTACTTTCCAGAGGGACTCTAATCCCTCCTAGAGTAGGGTGAAGAAGATGAAGGGATGAAAACCCTGAGCCCTGGGGGCTGGGCTGCAGGGTTGATGTCCATCAAAGGGTATATCCAGAAGCTTTGCCTGGACATCTAGGGTAAAATCAGAGGTTCTCATCCATGAGTGCCTCAGGACTGACCCTGTTCCCATACAACACACCACACAATCTGCTGTGTTAAGGCCGGACTGCAAAATCTATCATGCTGCTTTCTTGCCATCATTTCCCAAGGTGTTGAAGCCCTCCTTGACAGGGAGATTCTCAGATCATCAGAAATAGCACTCCAGAACACAAAGGATTATTTAGCCAAAGAGCAAGAGGTAGTCACAGGCCTTAGCGTGTGACTTCCCAAAGTTAATAACTTGCCGCCCCAGGTGTTCAGTCTCTTACTCTCTGTATCTGGAAGCCACAAGGGGAAAGAGATTGTATTTGTGTTTGCTGTCTTGGTCTGTACAACCAAAGATTTTTTTGTAAGTAACATACTCATTGGAAGTGCGTCATACTCTTGAGGATTAGTGTCAAACAACAAATGTGGCACCAGGACAAGGCTAACAACCAGTTGCTAGGAGCAGAATGCTAAGCTGGTCTCTGGAGCCAGAGACAAGCACATAGGTGTATGCTTGCAGTCTCTATATGAATACCAGCCAGCTTCACCAAGTGTGGTGGATCCTGCTGGCATGCTGGTGCCGAGGCTGAAGTTACCGGCATCAGAGCCTTGGTGAAAACGTCTAGCATTTTCAGATGAAACTCCTCCCACTCGTCTGGAGTAGAGGATTGAGAGAGGAAAGGTACTTGCAGAATTGGAGTTGAAACCTCTGAAACATCTCTCAATCTGGAGTGATGACTCCACTTCTTTGATGACTACGAAGAATGATACCTCAAATCACTTGGGAGCGGGACCTCTTCAGAGGTTTCTTTTTCTTCTTGTCTTTATGGACAGGAGAATGTACTTCATCTGTGACTGCTTTGCTCTGGTCCTTGCACTGAACCTTATATGGGGCCTTTTTGCCTCTTTAGTGGCAGCATGTGAACAATATTGCGATATGCTGCCTTGAAGCCTATAAGCGCAAGGATTAGCAGTACCCACAACGCTCTGGATCATGTTATGCCCCCAAAAATATGGGTAAATCCTATGGGGGTGCTTGATAGACATCTGTCTACCGCAATCAGCAGAGGACCTCCCAGGGTTAAGGATGACACAGTTAACAAAATTAGCTAAGCCAAGTAGCATTCACGAAGCGCACTGAGAGCGTGCAAAAACCAAACTAAGGTCATTGGGTTTGGCGCCACCATGTATACTGGCATCAACATCATGTCTGGTGTGGGACATGCGTCACCACTTGGTGAAGCCGCGCTGCACCCTCTGGTGGAAAATACATTTTGAGGGCAGCAGATGCTAGAATATCAAAGATGAGGAATCTGGTGGAGGAAGGACTCACTTAGAATTAACTTCTATGTCAGATCAGTTGGCACCAAATTACTCTGCTGTACAAATGCAGATGTCCTGGGCCTAATGCAATTTGCTTTCGGTATTTGTGTGGACATAAGATTATTTATTAAACTGAGCCATCAAGCAGGATTGTCAACCAACACCCAAACTTAATGACATTCTGGCTGATACCAGTGGTGCAAAATACTTAACAGCGTTGGACCCATTGCACTCTCACTCAAGACACATCGCTATGTTTCCCAACACAAATGGGACTGCATTTATAGAAATGATGCAACTTCTATGTATCATTGGGTGTTTGAGGATGCTAACAGGGGTGCTTAGGTGAGTCTGCTAGAGTTATCGGAGTATGCCCAAACTAACTTACAACACCAAGAATGTTTATTTGGCTGGTATTCCCGCACCTGGAAGTTCATTACCTGACGATCAACAGTAACAAGTGGACATTAGTACATTAAGGATTATCTTGACTTCACAGAAAATAGGAAATCTCCAGACACTGAAAAAATCCCAGGACTTCAAAGAGGAAATAAACCCTGCAAAATCAGCTAGAGATTCAAAGTTATTTAGATATGGTGAACTGGCATGGAAGGTTCATCCAGATCATGGCAATGTTGACAGAACTCCTGTCCACGCTCACCAAAGAAAGCATCAAACATGTGATCTTTGGGAAAATCACATGACTACGTGGTCCAAGCTACAAAGATATTCTTATGAGCAACAAAATCATGTTGTATTTCAAACAACTGTCAGACGGAGTGATTATTGATGGAAGCCCCTTTAATCTAAAGGCTGTTTTGATACAAAAGGACATGCTAATAGAAACTCTACCACCTATGCCAGTTGCAATCTAATTCTCAGGAAATAGAGGTCTTCCAAAAAAGCTTTACTCTTGGTGTACATTTTCATATGTCTATTATCATCCATTCACAATTTTGACATATCACAAGCCACGATTACTGGCTGTGACTCCAAACAGAAGACCACAAGGGTAATGGAAACAAGAAAACGAGAAACATGTCAGATTTGTCATCAGCCAAGATGTGCCAATTACTATGTCTCTGGAGTAAATAGCAAACGGTAGGCAACCTATGGAACTATTGCCTAGATCACCACAGGCAACAACACAGAAGGCTCATGACAGATGTTCAAAGGTTTGTTGCTAGAAAGACAGGAATTTACAACATCTGTTGAAGGTCAACGGTTACCAAGCCTGTTGGCCATTCCTCAATTTACCAAAATAATCAAGATACTACTTCATGGGGGACACAAACGAATGTCCAAAACTAAGGCACACCTTGGGGAAATTCTTTGTTTCTGGGACTGCAGTATCTGGCAAAATAAGTGATTAGTGGCTGTCAAGCAGTTATGATGTTCTCAGAAAAGTGATTGTCACCTGTAGCATAAACTGATTGTGGATTATGTTTGATGCAAGATGGAAGTCATATTTTAGCATTGACCAACAACTACTGCAGAAGTGGAGATGGTGACCTCTACGAATGTCACATAGTGCTACGCGAACTTGCCATAATGAAAGCAACTAAGACTGACCAGAACTGCTAAAAATGGGAAATCAACCTCAATTTGAGGAGTGAGATTTTGGACGATTCCCTGGAGTGAAAAATGGTTGCAACCATAATGCTGACTTCAGCCTAAAAGAAATGCTGAAAGATGTATGCTCATCCTAAAGGAAACGCAGTGAATAACTAACGAATGGGAAGAACAGAGAGCAGTCTCTGTTCAAATTCCTGAAGGAATATTGGTCCGCACGTCACAGGTTCAATAGAGTATCACCCACGGCAGGGTTTTTTAGCCACATGGTCAAGACAAAAACACCCTAATGCACCCAAAATCGATCCCATCTTTAATTGTCTAATTTGGGGTGCTATTGTTGCTTCTCTTCATCAAAGCGAGAGTGCCAAGTAGCATGCCAAGTAATAGCCAATCCCTGTGAGTGACTGGAACAGAAAGATAACCATCAAATTAATTTAGCTGTTTGATCAGACTCTGTTTGAGGTAATGGCACACAAAGGCACCATGATTATGTTTGGAAAAGAATATTTAAATTGCATCAGGAATGCGTCACATTTCAAGACCATTAAGACCCTCTTATCTTAACAAATCACTCTGGCTTGGAAGACTTCCATAGAGAGGTGGGTGCCCCTAAAGCTCCAACCCTGGGATTAGGAGCACCAGGAGAGTACCAAGTAGATACACAATTATCAGACTCTGTGCCTAATGTCATGGTGGACAAAAGGAGCAGAAATGAGTCACTATACACAACCTCACAACCGTCTGAAACATCTCTGGATGCTTATTTAAGTGAAGGACTGTGAGCAGAACATGGACAATTGAGAAATCTTGGTTATTGATAATGCACTCATAAGGATGTCAATCTTTACGGATGAAACTGCCAAATTGGTGCCATTTGGCCATGCTTGCACACACTCAACCTGTTAAATCCGACATCCCCCATTGCAAGGAGAGGAGTGCTTACGGCAATGTGTGTGCCTCTTTTTGATTGTCATGCAAAGCTCCTGAAATTCAAACACTACCTCTGGTCTTCTGCCTGCACTTGATCACCCTTTCACCTAAGTTGCATAAGGCATCAGCACATGAAGATAGCCAAATCACTTCCAACAGGTGGTAAAAGATGGGTGTCTATTAATACCAATGTTTTCTGCAAATTGGCAGCACTCCTAACTGCACCGTGCTTCATCCATTAAAGGATTAGAGAAACTGTGTGCAGGCTTCAAGGAATCAACTGCAAAATAACACCAGACAGGCCTAAAATTGACAGTGTGATGAGATTAAGTTTATGATGAGAAAGGTCAAGTAAAAGAAGGGAAAGGTCAAGCATAGGACATGTGGAGTCAAATGTAAAATGGGACTGTAAGCCTCATGTGTAAGTGGGTCAATTGTAAAATATGAGATATGTAGTGTAATTAAAGGTTTAGATTGGAGCAGTTATTTGTCAGGTGGAACAACTATTCCTGCAAGGTGTCATAAAGAAAAGTGATACATGCAAACATACGGCAAGGGTGCATGAGTACATTTTGAAACTTTAAAAGAGTGTTTCTTTCAATCTTGTGAGGGTGCATGCTTTCTTTTGCCCCATAAAACAACATTTAAAGGAATACAGAGAGTTAGAGTTGACAGGTATTTTGCCTCTGCTCACATACAAGACCACCCTCATGCATCATAGGATTTATTTGATCAAGTCAGCACTTTTCCTTTGCAAGAAAATGAAAGCACATCTCATCATCATACCTTTTTAGGTGAGAACACTCCCAGAGTGCCACCATCTTCTCGCATTGCCACACCCATTTCAGCTAGGAGGGCTTCCCTAAGAAAGAGAAGAATAGTAACAATAAGCAAATGTGAAAAGGGTGTCTTAGACTGTGTTGGATTGGTGAGCAGGATAGATATTATACTGTGCGGGGAATAATGAGATGACAAACCTTAATGTGTACAGAGTGCCACTCCAAAGCAAAGGAGAAAAAAACACTGCTAGGGAAGATGATTCTTTGTACAGCTCTGTGAAAATTGGATATGTGCTGCTAGTTGGAGAAAAGGTGAGATTTGATATTTATACAACAGTGGTTTATTCAAGACACTAAATGCTTGACTCCATTGCAGATTATTATCATATATTTGTGAAGAGCTAAGATAGCATACTGTGAATAATGACAAGTATTCCAGACCAATTTGTGACATATAATTGCAATTGCTCATAGAAAATTTAAAGGTGTCATGTTGGCCAATCCGTACGGAAATATGATTTCAAATAGGCAGACTAGTGTCACAAGGAAATATTTGACTGATCCAAGAGTCATGGTGCAGGATATTTTACTCCATTCCAAAGAAAGTTTTCCAACTGTCCTAATGTCTGAGAGGATTTGTAAGGCGAGAAAGACCATCAGCTGGTGAGATGCCCTCTGTTGGGCATGAACCAGCGAGGCAAAGATAATACATAATCACAGGACTACAAGATTTACCACACAACCTATGCTGATTTGAATTTTGTACAGCTCTACATAGTAGTACATATTGCAGTTCCCACCCTTCTCTATCCGCCTATTGAGGTACAACGCACCTCTCTGGGCAGGTCACTGATGTCATTCATTCTCATTCTCCCTCTCTCTCTCTCTCTCTCTCTCTCTCTCTCTCTCTCTCTCTCTCTCTCTCTCTATATATATATATATATATATATATATATATATATATATATATATATATATATATATATATATATATATACATACACACACGCACACGCACACACACACACACACACACATCTCGATATATAGTTCACTGATCCCATTCTCGCCTTTCCATACTGGCAAATCTTTATACTGATCACTGATTCCACCCTCATGTCTCTATCCAGATCAATTGGCCCCATCATTGACTCTTCAAACAGATCATTTAATTCAATTCAACCTCTATATCCAGATCAGTGTTCCTACTTTTTCCTCTGTATAAACATCATTGATGCTATCATCATCCTTACATACAGATCATGATTCCTAGCCTCGCCTCTCTAAACAGACCAGTTATCCCTCCATTACTTCTTCAAACCCATCCCTAACACAAGACTCATCTCTCCACATAGCCATCACTCATTGCAGATCCCCACAGGTCTGACATTCAGACGACAGATCCCACCTTAACGTACACAGACCGCTGTGTCCATCTTCACCTCTTATTAAGGATTACACATCACAACTTCATCTTGTTATACAGATCTCTTGGGCCAACACCACTGCTCCTTATGGATGGATGGTCTGCCTCTACCTTACCATACCATACTGATCACACATTCCAGAATTTACGCTCTATACCAATGAATCATGTGTGTGTGTGTGTGTCCTTTACATCTTCATACCAATTACTTTTCCCCAGTCATATGTTCTTACTCATCACTCAGACAACTCTTACCTCTCCATACGGATCCCTTCAGTCCTTCTCAGTTTCTCCTCCCATGTCTCATTTAGCTCAGCAATGATCTTCTCTGATTCCTGTGATGAAGCATGTAAGCAACAACAGTCAGTGCAATAAGCCTGGTGGGCCAGTATACAGACTAAAAGCTTAGATCTTCGCTTCGTTATATTTTCCAGATCCTTTCTGATCTCATAAAGACATTAAAATGATACTTATTTTGACAGTCATCAGAGCTATGCTCAATACTGTAAGGATATTTGGCGTGTTACAGCACAGAGTACAGCACTACTGCACAGGTAGCATTTTCTTTTTTGATGCAGCACCACCACATGGGTGTGGTGCATTGCTATATGTGTTGCCAGATTAACATGGACATATAAGTAAAGACAGGCTATTCAGTCAAAAACGATTTTAACATATAAGATGCAAATCTATTTTTACAGTTAAAAGCACACGTGCACATTCAAAAATGCACACTATTTTTCACCTGAAATGCCTATGGTGCAAGAGACACATTTGAAAATTAATAACTAACCTTATTAATAACTAACCTGACTAATAAAACTGCATTTAACATAACCCACTAATAAAAATGTGTCTCCACTGCAGAATTAGGCCTACTCTGAAAGTGAACTTTTAAACGCACATTCATTTTTTTTTCTTTTTCTCTGCTGCTCTGTCCACATAACTACAGAAAGCAAAGGGCTCGAAGGAACAGGAAATCAGTTGGTTACAAATGGTTACTGTAGAAATGAGCCATTGTGTAGTGAGGGAGGAGATGGCATGATTGATTCTGATTGGAGCAGCGTCATAGCAAGTATCATGCTAGAGGCAGTGATTAGAGTTTTGCTGGGGGAGCTTGAGGAGAGGGGGAGGACAATCGAGATTTGGCAGAGCTGGGAGAAGGACCTGTTTCCTGGCTGAAGCATTCCTGCTGCAAAAGCTGAGAATTACAGGCAATAACCCCGGTTTGAGAACGAAAGACGCTTGTTTTCACTGGGGTTAATCTTCAAGGGAGCCAAATTCAGAAAGAGAACAGCTGGAGAAAACTCATGCTGAACAGATAAGGTAATTACAGAAGTGTGGGGGCTGAGTGTGTACGAGAATAT
The DNA here is from genome assembly GCF_040938575.1 of Ambystoma mexicanum. Classification (NCBI taxonomy): domain Eukaryota; kingdom Metazoa; phylum Chordata; class Amphibia; order Caudata; family Ambystomatidae; genus Ambystoma; species Ambystoma mexicanum. The sequence continues at coordinate 591,724,148 of NC_090932.1, forward strand.
TCAGTCAGTGTAGGAAAGGAGATTCCTGTGCTTTACTCACATGTTTAATGTTGCAAATTGAGTTCTTGTCTCCGCCACTCTCTTTTCAGTGTATCACAGACAATGCTGTTACTGTGCTATTTTATTTATTTCTGTAAAGAGTGAGATCGTGTTTAAATGCAACTTTTATAATACACAAAAATATTTGAAAGCAGACGGGTGGTGTGTTTTATATTTACCAATACAGTGCTGATGATGTGGGGAGATGTTTAGACAGTGCAATTGTCATTTTCAAGGTAGCTAAACATCAAATTTGGCTGCAGCCGTGTGCACAATGTGATTCAGTATGAGCAATTATAACTAACTGTGTGTGTTGTAGTTTGTCGGAGGTCTATGAGTCGGCAAAAAGGGAGGCCCGGGACATAGTTCACTACCGTATATAAGATAGTGAAAATACCACATGATAGCTCGCTGCCGTAGATAAGACAGAGAGAAATTGCCCATGGTGGCACACTAAAAATGAAAATGTGGTGTTCCTGCAATGCAAGCCTGAGGTCTCTCTAGTGATTACACGAAAAATCTAAACAAAAATAAGGGGTTCTGGATATTGGGGCCACAAATAAAACAAGGGAATTATGCTCACCAAAATACCACCAACCACGCATACCAACCACGCATACCAAATACGCATGTCTGTGTGCTGAAATAATGCATGTCCACTGTATTATTGTTGTACATGGCCCAATCTGAATACAAGGAGTGATTGTTGCTAAGTTATTTTTCGGCGGTAAGAAAATACCGTCAGGCCCCAAATCTCCACAAAATACCCTACATATTTATACCTTTTAGGGCACATTATTCTCCTAGTTTCAGAGGTGGGATGCTGTTTACCCATGTGCCATTATCCCAAGCCACTTTCTTTCTATTTGCCAAAGGATCCATATTACTAAACCATTTTCCAAAGTCATACAGCCTTATGGGTGAAATGACTTTGGAAAATTATCTAAATCATCCAGTTCAGGAAGTGGAAGGCTGTTACAGCCCACTTGTTACAGATTTGGAATTAAATTACCCTCTGTGCCAATTGCTTGAGCCAATTTAATACAATAATTAGAAAGGTTCAGAACACCTGTGACAATCTCAAGCGATAATGCCTTATAGGGGCCCTTATTTCCTATAAGTGAAAGGCTCTGTATGCCCATGTCTTAAACCTGTGTGCCGACTCTCTGAACCTTTACGCTTTAAAGATGGATGAACCTGAACTTGGCAAAAACCGGTTGACTATAAAGTGCTAGATGTAAGTAGCTCTTAATCTACCAGTCACCCAATGCTAGAGATATATTGCTCTGTAACCCTGTGACAATCACCTGAATCCATTTAGTATCAGATGTAAAACATGCATCTCTCTGCCAATCCTAAAACAACCCAATATTATATGGAGACTGTCTCAGTATTCCTATATCAATTCTGTGAGTCAACTTCATCCTAGAGGTGTAATTCACCATTGCCATATGAAGATTTTCTAAAACTATCTTGCAGTGGAGGTGAGGCTGATGGCTCTCAACCACTGTGCCAACGTTAACACTTTCAGCCCTAAGGGCGGGTTGCTCTATACATTTGTGTAAATCCCATGAGAACTGTCAATCCATGAGCTAATTTTCTGAACCACTGAGGACAGTGTTCTTATAATATAGCTTGGTGTTCTTATGCCAATCATGCAAGTTCTCAAGTCAATTAAAATTATTTAACCCTTTGCATGTGAGCTGGTTCATCCGGCGTCTGAAGGAAATTACACAGAAACCCTGTATCATTCCCCCTAGAGTTCTAGGCTATGTACTACCCTGTTCATGTCCTATGCTATCTACCCGTAGAGATGGGAGACAATACGCCTCATTACGAGTCCGGCAGTAGCCGTGCTGGTAAAACCGGCAGGCTGCCGCCAAACTCGTAATTAATTACCGCCGCCTGACTTGCTGGAATAACCGGGGCACTACTGCTCCGGTAAGTCAGGCGGCGGCAATTGTTAATCCCCATTCCCATTTGAGTCCCGTAGGACTCAATGGGAATGGGGACCATGGAAGCACCGGCACCATTAATAACGGTGCCGGTGCTTCCATGAATATCTGCAGCCGGGTGCCGTTCCGCCCGGCTGGGCAGGCCTGGTGGGCGGAATGGCACCAGGCCGCAGACTTGTACTTTGCGGGTCCAGAAACAACGGTGGCAGTACGCTTACCGCCACCATTGTTTCCAGACCGGCAAAGTTGTAACGAGGCCCATCTCTGTACCAATTCAGTGGGAAAAAGTTTCTTGGTAGTGTCATGCTCAGTATCAGTGTGTCAACACATCTGGGCCTCATCATGAGTTGGGCGCTAACCCCAGCGGTATTACTGCCGGGGCTATTAGCCCTACCACCAAACCCCCCGGCGCTATTAGCGCTGGATCACAGGTTTGGCGGAACGGTAAATCCCCATTCCCCATTGTGCCCAATGGGGAATGTTCGGCACTATTACCGTCGGTGGAATTACTGCCGGCGGTAATAGTGCCGAAAATCAGCAAAATCACGGCGGATTTGCCCGCAGCTCAGAGCTGGGGGTAAATCTGCCAAGCCTGTGATTTGGCGGACCCTTAAATGCGGCGGTAATAGCATTACCGCCACATTTAAGGGTTTCCGCCAAACTTGTGATGAGGCAGTCATCTAACCTGAAAGGTGGAGGGCACTTTACTCCTTAGCCAATGCTCAAAACTGTCCAACCTAAAGGTGGAAGGCACTGTACACTGGGGTCATGCTAGAAATGATGCAATTCTACACTCATAGGGCTTTGAACCATTGTGCCAATCACCTGAACTATTCAAGCCGAGACATAGAAGTGTTTGTATTTGTTGTACCAGCCGTTCTAGCTATCCAGCCCTAGAGTTGAAAGGCTACCCCCATGTGCATTCCTTTAATAAATCTACATTTAAGGTGTGCAGTACTATATTGCTGAATAAAGACACCATAAACCGGCATGTTAAAGGCAGTGCTACAAAAATAAATAAGTAAAATTAATTGGGTGTTGCACATTTCTAAATTTGAGGGGAAAATAAATAATGTTCCATTTGGCGAAACTGACCCTTGTTGTACCTCCTTTACTCTTCGGATGAAGATGGGGCAGATATGAATCTTACCTTCAGGCGTTCAATGGCCTCTTCATTGCCAGGGGAAAACATGATGCGCTCGTGAAGACTGGTGGTAGATGCTGCCCGGCTTGAGATTGCAGAAAGCGAGGATGAGGGGCTGATGCCAGTCATTGCGTTGGCCACTGTGAAAACAATATCAGGACAATGACATAGGGTAACTATGTTATCACTGTCAGAATCGGGAACATTAATAGAGAGAATTGGGTAAAATGTGAAAGACGCAGACAGACCAGACAGAGATACTGTTATACCATAAAAGTAATCACATAGCCCGAATGATATGAATAGTATGTTGGCCATAAGCGAATCGCATCATGTGACAAACTTCGCAATCCAAGAAACCTGAATGTGACCATTGGGTGTCCATTTAGTAAATACAGGCCATTTTGTTTTTCTTTTAGTAAACACTTTGCAAAATATATTATATGCTTTAGACTCACACACAGTGCAAGGCCGCAGCTTGAACTATGAAATACTAACATAGGCAGGAATGCAGAGCCATGCAGAAATACATTGTTTTCCCTCTCACTGAGGCCTTGAAGCTGTGCAGAAGCCACCCCTAATCAGTAGTCCAGGTAGTTTGTCTTGCAAGTGCTGTTGTAAAAGGCAGTTAAACATGAATTATATGCAACTAGCGGTGCTCCTTCACTAAGGATGGTATTTCTGCCTCAGAACTGTCTGACCCTTAGCTCATGAGCTGCGGCAAACAGATAACATTGTATGGAATGTTTCTCTGCTAAGAACAAGATATCCTTCCTGTGCCAGTGCTCCATGTTCCTCATAACAGAAAAGTATCTCTGCAGCCTTTGCTAGAATACCTAATGTTTAGACTAAATGAAGATGTGTCATAGCTGTCAATTACCAAACCCTAGCCTGTATGACATGTATAAGGGCGGGACGAATTGCATTAACAAATGTTGATGTATTAGGTATATATATGACTGCTTGAGCGTTGCCCGCTCTCTCTCGCATCTCACGGTGTCTGGGAACACACGTCGTGAGGCGTTGAGACCCAGTCGGCCAACTGAGACACTTTGAATAAAACCAGACTTGTTTGGAAATCGAACCTCATGACTGACGTATCATTGGGTATATGGTTATTGTGCCTTATTTCCATGTATGGTCTAACAAAGATGGCGCCCGAATAGGGACCCTCTCTGTGAAGCTCCATCACATACGTTGAAGGCAGTGACGATGTTGAGGACGAAGCTGTCGGACCGGGTTCAGAAGGTGTTCAGGGCGCCCCTGCAGAAGTGATTAGACCCTCCTCCGCAGATCTGTACACAGCCGATCCCTGATCGACAAGCGGCGGCCAGACAGAAGCGAGGCGAGGGTCCTGGAAGTGAGGCAAATTGAGCTAGACACACGGTCGTGATGATTCTTGGTTGTGCCTAGATACGGGCAAATTGCGTCCTGAGAGATGAATTGGTTGATCAGGTGAGTCGTGCCCCGATTCTTAAACGTCCTGAAATTGGTAGAGAGTTGCACTTGCAAGTAAAAACGCCCAGGTTAAGAAAAGGGTAAACGTTAACCATGCCCGGGAAATTGTCTTCCTGTCTAGTGAGATTTTTTCACTGCGGTAGACAATCTTTGGAAACTGGCCAGGTCGCGCCACCCGAGGGGTTGCCGGCACATGATATGTACATAAAATACGGAATAGGGGCAATAGTGTTTAAATCGGTTTGGCATAGGCAGACCAGACGTGTATCAGACCTTCAGTGGCCGAATAATGGGAGTTTTGAATTAGCGCGTATAGAACATTTAGAATCTGTTTTGCTATGAAAAAGGCCAGACCTGCAGTGTTCGACATTGTAAGAGACTGGAGAAAGGAAGCAAATATGCGCTTGAAAAGTAGAAAAAAACATGCACGTAGACATAAATCAAATACAGAAAAAGCGCTAGAGCATGATCAACAAAAGCATACAGAAGCTATTAGGAACATGGATAGGGCCTTCCAATTAGACATACAGAAAATATATCCTTCACAAGATTTGGATACATCAGACAAACTGATAAATAAGATATTAAATGAGCGAAGGAATGAACATTCAAGCATTGACCCAGTTGCACCGCCTCCTTATGTACCTCCTCCTGTTGCTATTCCGACAATCCCATCTGCACCTGCAGTAGCTGTCCCATCTGCACCCGTGACATCATTTCCTCCAACTCCTTCAGAGCATGAGTTATACGCTTTAACTGGTAGTTCTGCAACAATGGGGCCTGAAAAAGGAAGTGTTAGACTGACTCGAAATACGATTAGCAAGGGATGGAAAGACGAACTGAAACAGTGGGCTGAGACCTATATTGATGATGGCGATGAAGTGGCTGTGAAAAGTTCCATATCTGATCATAGAGGCCTTGGCAAACCACAGGTATTGTTAGAATATATGGGAGATTATCTTGTTAAAATATGGAGTGATTTGACTAATACAGTGGTACCGCAAGAGTTGCGTGATTTGATTGTCCTTTCCAATTTGCGAGATAATGCAGCGAAAATACGAGAACATGTAGGGAGAATATTTGTGTTTAAGCGAGAACTTGATCGATTGCATGAAGAGATAATGAGTAAAAGTGACCACATATATCATATGTTCAACAACGGTTTCTCCCGCCGTTGAAACCCGTCAGTGAAGAGATGCGAATTTGTACATGAGACGTGCTTAGATGGATTACAATGCCGCCATTTCCCACGCAGAGAAAGGTGATAAGTTATGGTGGAGTATTTGCAGGATGAATGTATGAAGAAAAAGGTGTGTTGTCCTGCTGATTTAATGACGATTTATTAAAGAGCATTTTCGCCTGATACCGGAACAACTGCTTTTTCTCTTGATTTAGCTTTTCTGCTTAATAGACGAACAGAGGTAGAATCCCCTACTCTGCAATTACCCATGAGGAAGGTGCCTCCCACATTTGTCCCGAAAGTAGAGGTTGCCGCTGATGGAGCGATTCCAGTGCGTATGATAGAAGCCCATTATATCGCACAGTTTGTGCATGTTCCTTTTTCTAAGCAAGAAGTGAATACGATAAAGCAGACCGTCCCTGACATTAGGAAAAATCCGGCAGGATTCTATAAAGAATTTGAATCCGTTTTAAATTGTGTCTGTTTTTACGCTAAGAGACATTGATTTATTGTTCCCTGTGATTCTTCCTGCGGACATATGGAAACAGATTAGAAGTATAAATGATCCGCCGATGTTAGGCGATACATGGGAGAACCTGATTAGAATTGATAGTGAAAGAAAGGCTGGGGAAAAGCCTCTGCAAGTTGTTTTGACTTTGCCTTTACGGATAGTAGAGAAATTGAAAACCTTAGTGCCTGAGAAGAGAATAGTTTGGGATAAATTGACTGCTTGTTTACAAGGCGAATCGGAAGGAGCATCAGATTATTTTAACCAATTTAAAGATGTATTCGCAGATTTTAGCGGGCAAGATCTAAGTACTGAACCTGGGAAGAGATTTGTTGTTAAGTTTGTGCGAGGATTGTCACCAAAAATTCAAACATTAATAATGAAAGTGCATGGCAAGCAAAATCACAAAGCAAAGTATTACATATGGCCCAATATTATGAGAATCGAGTAAATTCAGAGAAGGATAAGGAAATAAGGGAAAAAGGAGATTTGAAAACCAGAGTGTTACTGCAACAGGTATCAAACAATAATAGAGGTGGCGGGAACGCACTGTCTAGAGTTCAATTTGCCTTACCATCCAACATGCAAGGGGGTCCGATAGGTATAAATCAATGTGCCTATTGTAGACAAGAAGGCCATTGGCGAGCACAATGCCCGCACTTGCAGAATAGAAATGGGACAATTTCGAGAAGACTATGTATAGGTAGGCCAGGAATAGCAGGACCGAATAGAAATCAGATGAAGACACAATTTCAGGATAATCAGGTTAATCAAAATCAACAACAGAACACCATGAATGGTGGAAATGTTTTTGATAATCCCTCCAATGCATATTACTCTGGAGACTTTACATCTGATGATGTACTGTTCCATTAGGACAGCCTGAAACAGGGGTTGGAACCAGTGCCTATTCCCGTTGACCAGAAAGGGCCCTGCATAGAAATGAAGGATGGGAATAGGGAGCACATATTTCTAGTGGACACAGGGGCACAAAAACGTTCGATTGATCATCAGCGGGTTCCAAACATACCACGGTCAGGGCATAAGAATGTCTCAGTAGGGTTCTCAGTTACACCAGTGATTAGTCCAGTTTCACAACCAGTGCCAATTACACTAGGTCGATTTACTGAATCCTGGCTGTTTCTTTTGATGACAAATTACAGCGAAAATTTGTTGGGATTGCATCTATTGAAAAAGTTGAATGCAGTAATTCATTGTTCTCCTGATGGAGTGTACTTGACGATTTCGCCACAAAAAATTCCTGTATCGCAATTTGTATCCATGCCATTGCCGACTGAATTGTGTGAAGTACCAGCTTGTATATGGGCAGTGAACGATAATGATGTTGGATGTTTGCAAGAAGAATCAGTAAAAATTGTTCCGAAGGAAGGAATTACATTAACACGTATTCCGCAATACAAAATTTACAGTGAAGGTGAAAAGGCATGAAATATATTGTGTCAGACTTAATTGCTGGAAATGTAATTGAAGACATTTCTGGTAGTGTCTGTAATAGCCCGATTCTTCCAGTTTACAAGAAAGGAAGTAATGATATCCCTTACCGTTTTATAATTGATTTACGCGCCGTTAACAAAGTAGTTAATCCCCAATTCCTGTTAGTCCCCAATGTAACCACGATTTTGACTATGATTCCTGCTTCTGCATCGCACTTCAGTGTAATTGACTTGAAGAATGCGTTTTTCAGTATTCCAGTACATCCTTAGAGCAGATAATTGTTTGCTTTTAAATTAGGAGGGCACTCATTTACATTTACACGTATCCCACAAGGCTACACTGAAAGTCCAAGTATTTATAGTAGAGCATTAAAAGAACAACTGGATATGCTTGAATTACCATCAGGGTGTATATTGTCACAATATATTGATGACCTGCTTATAGCAGTAGACTCAGAGTACACTTGTAAAAAAGGAACTGTCACATTGTTGACACATTTGGCGGCACACAGTCTCAAGGCATCGTTGAAGAAATTCTAGTATTGTCATGATCTCTGCTTCCAAAAGGTCAGGGTTTTCCCAACTCCCTTGGAAGCAGATCCATAACCCAGGTTCCGAGTGCCAACCAGTCCCAATTGGGACCTTTTGGACCCAGTCCTGGCGCCAGTGGCACCAGGCTCATAAATATGCCCAGTCCCAGTGCTGGAAGCGCCAGGCTCATAATGCTTGGGTGGATTTACCTGCAGCAGACCATGCTGCTTACTTGCCTGCCAGTTGAGTCTCTGATCCTCTTCTGTTTGGAACTACTTTTCCTGTTGGGTGGGGCAGGAGCCACTCCCTAGATTCAGAACACTGGAACTCTTCTGGAAACCAGGAACTCTTTTCTTACCTAGGCGTGGCTGTGGAAGGAGACACCTAAGCACTACAGGAGGCTATTTAAACCACACCCGATGGATGAATCTTGCTTTGCGTTATTCTGCATCCTCAGCAGCAGAACGCTCATCGTGTCTTCTGCATCTGATCCTGGGCCTAAGGAAAAAGGCTTACCATTCTGAATCCAGTCTTCAGCAACACCTATAAAGACAAGAAAGAACAGGTTAGCATTACGGTCTTCAGTGACAGCTCTTCACTTACCTGGTCCATCGGCTGTCACCAACGCCTCTCGCTGCATTCCGGTATCTGAAAGACAAAGGCTTACCTACTCTTCGTGCGCTCCGGAGGTCTTCACACTGCATTCCGGCATCTGAAAGACAAAAGCTTACCAACTCTTCGCACGCTCCGGAGGCCTTCGGCGCTGCATCCCGCATCTGAAAGACAAAACAAGGTGCGTTTAAAGACATTGGGGAACTTTAATACTCACGTGCCATTACTCCTTTCCACATCTAACCCAGTGGGTATTCCGGCACCCTGCAGCCTCCCCGAACTTGTACCTGCAAAATAAAAAGACAGTTAGAGCGCATCGTGAAGCAGGCAACAAGCGCTTACTTACGTGCTTCCAGGCGCTTCTATTCATCACACGGGCTCCATCTTCAACTCACTTCAGCCCGCCATCCGCCATCGCCGGAACCCTGCAAAACAAGAGACATCATTACTAAAGACTTTAAAGACATTAGAATTACTCGAAACTTACCGTTCGTGCAGTAAACGACGGACAGCAGTCCTCTGAAGTCAAGAGGCCTGCTCCCATTATCCAGTGAAGAAACTGGTTACAGCACCCTGCCTCGAGGCAGTTGGAGAGCACGGCGTTCACTTACCTAAGACATCTTACCCTTCGAGCCAGACATACAGTGCACAGAGGTCCAGCCCAAAGAGCCAGCCGTGTGTTACACATCACCTTTGAAGATACGGTATACGCCCAGTCAAGACCGGCGCCTCTACGGGAATCAGGTGAGCGTTACAAGTATTGTCGAGAGGAGGTGGCCTATCTCAGCTACCTCCTATCGAAGGAGGGAAGAAGACTGACACCAGAACGTATAGAGAGCATCACTGATATGCCTATTCCAAACAGGCAGAAGGAAATCAGGTCTTTAATTGACATGGCTTCATATTGTAGGCAGTGGATAGCTAATTTCTCAGTGATTGTGAAACTGATAGTGGCATTGGCAAGGAAGGATGTTACCTTACTTTTGCCATGTAACATGGAGTGTCAAGAAGCTTTTGACCTGCTCAGACCTGCGTTATGTTCAGCTCCAGTTTTGGGCATGCCAAATTATGAGAAGTGTTTTATGTTATTTGTACATGAGAAGGATGGATGTGCTTTGGCTGTTTTGACTCAGGAACACGGGGCAGAAATAGACCATGCGGTTATTTCTCTTCCATGCTGGATCCTGTTGCATGTGCTTTGCCATGTTGCATGCAAGCTGTTGCTGCAGCTGCAACTTCAGTAAAACAAACCAAGGGGATGGTTTTAGGTCACGCTTTAACCGTGATGGTACCTGATTCAGTAGACGTTCTTTTAAATAGAACGAAAACGCAACATTTCCCATCTTCCCGACCGAGGTATGAAATTGTCCTATTTGCACCGCATATTCAAATTAAGAGATGTTGCGCTTTAAATCAGTCCTAGTTATTGCCCCTCCCAGTAAAAAAGGGAGTGAGAAACAAGTACCACATGATTGCTTAATCACTACTGAGCAAGAGACAAAAGGAAGAATTGATTGAACTGATACCCCCCCTTAAAGAGCCAGATGGAGAACTGTTTTGTGATGGTTCTTGTTTTAAATTACCGAATGGCACATCAACTGCTGCTAATACCATTACTACACTGAACACTATTGTTGAGAGAAAACGAATCCCATACAACTCAGCACAAGCTGTGGAAATAATAGCGCTAGCTAGAGCCTGTGAAATTTCTGCAAACCTTAGTGTAAACATTTATACTGGCAGCCAGTATGCTTTCGGGGTAGTCCACAATTTTGGCCGACTATGGGCTGAAAGGGGCTTCCTGATGTCACATGGAACTAAGATTCAACATCGCACTTTGATAGTGAGACTGTTGTCAGCACTTGCGCTTCCCAAGTGATTAGCAATAATGAAATGTGATGCACATAGGAAAATAAAGTTTAATGTAGAAAAGGGAAACGCATTTGCTGAGCGAATTGCAAAACAAACTGCCATTGATTTACACACAAAAATGTATGTTGAAACAGGAGAGAAAGTGTCCTGCATGAAAGAGGATGGAATTGGGACAGTCATAGTGATACACGCAGAAGCCACTCCAGATGAAATAAAACAATGGTCAGAGGGTCCAGCAGAATTAGATCATGAGGGTTGTTGGGTGGACAAAGAGAATAAAAGATGGATGTTGCCAAATGCATATGTTATGGCAATGGTTACCATGGCCCATAGTCCAACACATATATGTGCGAAAAAGATGTCACAGCACCTCGATTCTGCATGGTGTAACGGAAACATTAAGAAAACTGCTGAGAGATTTGTTCAGAATTGCATGACTTGTTTACAACATAACATTGGAAAAGGAACAGGAACACCAGTAGGAAGTTTTGCCCCCCCCCCTCTATGCCCTTTGAGGTCATCCATTTTGACTTCATAGAAATGGAAAGATGCCAGAACTATAAATATGTCCTCGTAGTGGTGTGTGCGTTTAGCAAATTGGTGGAGGCCTATCCCCTGAAAGATTGTTCAGCTCTGTCAACAGAAAATTCCATTGTACAAGAATATTTTCCCCGATTCAGGCTGCCCCTTATTATATGGTCCGCCGATGGCCCGCATTTTATAGCAGCCGTGATATTAAAAATCTGTGCAGGCCTCCGAATCAATAAGCGATTCCATTCAGCCAGACACCCGATGAGTGCCGGTTTGGTAGAATGCCAAAACGGTATTTTGAAAAACAAAATAGCTAAGATTTGCACCGAAAGCAATTTGAAATGGCCAGATGCATTGCCACTAGCTTTACCGTGTATGCGCACATCTGTGCAGGCAAGGACTGGCCTCTCCCCATATGAAATAATAATGAGGAGACCAGCGAATGTCTGGAATGTGCCACATCCAAAAAGATTGAGGGACGTTGAATACCCATTGCTCATTGACTATTGTAAACAGTTGACTCAAAACTTGCATTTGATTCATCAGCAGGTGCAGGAGGCTCTTGCTGTCAGATATACAGGCCTAGGACATTGTCTGCAACTGGGAGACTGGACCCTGGTTAAGAACTTTGAAAGAAAATCTTCGCTTGCACCGTGCTGGAAGGGTCCCTACCAGGTGTTACTGGCTACGCAGACTGCAGTCCGAGTGAATGGTCAAAAGCATTGGATCCACGCAACACACACAAAAAGAATCCTGTTTCCTTTGCCACATGAGAAAGAGATCGATAATCCTGATGTCGAAAGTAAGACAGCCGTGATCGATCACAAAGACATCGCCGAATTTCAGCCAGAAAACCTTCCTAAACCCGAGAAGGGGTCCGGGGAGATTGCAACGAAAATTGAAACACCAGTGTTACCTCAACATTGTTCAACTGCTGCCTCATCATCCCAAACTGCATCACCTACTGGCACTGTTTTTGCATCTGCTGCAAACAACGACAGTGCATTGTTCATTGCTCATACCGTACCTGGAGCTGTAAGGTACAATCTGTGTTCATGAAATCAGAAGCAATTAGCAGCTTTTGTTTTGCCTTTGTTTCTAGCTCACGGACAGAGCTGGGAACGGAGATCTAGAGAAAGGGAGTGTATGAGCTGTATCGCACGAGAGCTCTGGCACGCGGTTTCCCGGTGCTATCATTGAAAGTGAAGGCCTTTGCAACCTAGCGTGGACAAGCGGGGGCAAAAGGTACCGACACTATAAAATTAAGATTAATACTTGTTCCTGCCTTTTTGGAGCTGTCAAGGTAAACACCAGCTTGCTGCCATCTTAAGCAGGCTGAACCGAAGTTGTTTGAACTTTGCTGCCAATGTGTGTTGCCGTGGAGAACAATTCCGATGGATGCTGAGAAACTTTCCTTGATCATATCTGTATTCACTCCTACTGCCACCTGCACTGATGCTGCCACTGATAGACATATAGACATTGACATTAAGCCTGCCTCAAGAAAGACTTGGTCTACAAAGACTAACCTGCTCCTGATAACCATACCTATCTTTATAGTAGTTACATTGACCCCAATGTTTTGGTACTTGGAAACTATGCATCCTATGAACACTCTATTGCCAACTGTAAATGCTCCAGCTACATTTACGCAAGTTCAAGTGCTTTCTTACACTCTTCCGTCACGAGATGTGAACCACAGAAAAGGTTATGAAAATAACACTTTATTACTGATTATGAATATGACTCATGCTATTTTGAATAGATCCTATTGCTGGGTTTGCTTACATTTACCCCAGCACAGGGAAAGAGGAATGGGTTTGTATATACATCCTCTACCGCTTAATACTGCCTGTTATGCATCATTAAGAGCTTTATTTTTTGGAAAATTGAATGAAAGTGTCACTGGAAACTTCGATGGAACAAACATAAATGAATTTGAAAGATTGGTGTTAACCCTGCTAGGTTGTTCTGTGTTCACAAACCAAAGCAAAATTAACACTGCATCGACTAGTCCGATAGATAGACTGTCTAGGCCCACCAGTCCCTGATTACTTTCAAAATGGCTCCGGTTGCAAACAAGGATGCCATGCCTCCCTCCTATACTATTAATCATAGTCCACATTCTGTTCCATTTTGCTTGCGTAAAAAGGCTCCCACCGGTGGGAACATTTACTAGGTGTAGGAATACTGCTGTACTTGAACAAGAAGAGAAACCGTTATATATAAGAGGTTCTGTCTATTTTGTGTGTGGAGACCAAGCTTATCCATGGTTACCTAGGGGAAGGTACCTGTTATTTAGGGATACCCTTACCTGGTGTGTCCTTGCCAAAACTTCTGAAATAGCAAAAATATCTAGATCTCGGCTACAACGAGATGATACTGCTGGGCAATTTTTTGGGGACATAGCAAAATCGCTTATACCTTTCTGGGGACAAGCAATAAACTCATGCAATATAAGAAAATTATCCAGGGTATTAGAGAAAACAATAAATGGAACCACCGACATACTTTACAATATGACATTGGAACAAAAATCAATCAGACTAGTTGCCCTTCAGAATAGAATGGTTCTTGATATTATTTTGGCTGACCGTGGAGGTGTATGCAAATTAGTGGGGTCAGCGTGCTGTGTATTTGTAAGTGACTCCTCCTCTACAATATTTGAAGCAATTAAGAAATGACATGTCCTAAATTCTGAAATTCATGTTCCCGCAGGTGGCTGGAATCTAAACATAGATTCATGGTTCTGGAAACTATTATGATCCTGGGGATGGAAACTAATTGCAATTTTGGTTATGATATTTGGTATCCTCATATTCTGCTGTTGCATACAATGCTTGCCAGCCATTTGTTCCATAATTTCGAATGAATGCGTACAAACAATTAGTACAACGATGTGAAGCCTCCCAGAATGATAAATGATGGTCCGAAACACGAAAATGAAATTATTAAGGAATTTATGGCAATCAATATTTCTGATGATGATAGTGACATGGGTAGTTCAGAAATTGACACCTGGTGTGATGAGGATGCAATGTTTGGATAATTATGCTATTGGCTTACGGCAAAAAGGAGGGATTGTTATACCGTAAAAGTAATCACATAGCCCGAATGATATGAATAGTATGTTGGCCATAAGCGAATCACATCATGTGACAAACTTCGCAATCCATGAAACCTGAATGTGACCATTGGGAGTCCATTTTGTAAATACCGGCCATTTGGTTTTTCTTTTAGTAAACGCTTTTAGTAAACGTTATGCAAAATATATCATATGCTTTAGACTCACACACGGTGCAAAGCCACAGCTTGAACTCTGAAATACTAACGTAGGCAGGAATGAAGAGCCATGCAGAAATACATTGTTTTCCCTCTCACTGAGGCCTTGAAGCTGTGCAGAAGCCGCGCCTAATCAGTTGTCCAGGTGCCGGTTTGTGAATGAATTATATGCAACTAGCAGTGCTCCTTCACGAAGGATGGTATTTCTGCCTCAGAACTGTCTGACCCTTAGCTCATGAGCCACGGCAAACAGATAACGGAACTCATGGGTGGCGTTGTGTGAGTGTTTGGGTGTCAATGCATTGAAAGATCCGAGTGCTTCCATTTGGTTGAATCCAAGTATTACATATGAGGGGAAAATGTTGTTCTGGCATGAGTGGTACCTGGCTGGGGTGCAATCTGTTCAATGGTTTGAATTGGATGACGGCTAGGGAGTTACAGTTGAAATTTGACATTCCTTCTTTTCGCCTGGCGGATTATCGGAAGATTAGGAGGGCGGTGGGGGTGGTGGATATTGAAAGGAAAATCAATACAGACATGCTTGGTTGGGTGCCTGGGGTGAGTGGATGTGGCCTAGTTAGTTATGTTTATAGACTGGTTGTGTCCTATTATCGGGCTAATGATGCATTAAGATTGGATTGGAATGAGAGAATTGGTGAAGATATTACGGAGGGTGATTGGATGTGTATTTGTGAGAATGTGAAGCTGTGTTCTTTGAGTCTTTCAGACAGGTCGCTTCAAATAAAGATCTTGAATAGGACATATTGGACGCCTGAGAGAATGATGAAGAGGGGTATGTGTGACAGTTCTGAATGTTGGGCATGCTCACATGAGGTGGGCACCTTTGAGCATATGTTGTGGGAATGCTCACGGGTGAGGGGTCTGTGGTTTGAATTTGACCAGATCTGTGAAAAGATTCTTGGAGAGAAGGTTCATATGGACTTTAAGACCATAGTACTGGGTAGTGGAGATTTGTTGAACGACCTGACTACTTCTCAGAAGAAGTTGATCTTTCGTGGGGCAATGGTGGGGAAGAAACTAATTTTGAGACAATGGAAAACATCTACCCCTGTTTTTATTGAGGAATGGATTGCCCAGATGCATTCTCTAGCGGATATGGAGAGAGTGTTGTATCGGAGAGAAAAGAAGGATGCGTTATTTAATAAGATCTGGGGCAAATTTCTTTTATTGTATTAGACCTGTTTATTGATTATATTGTGACTCCCGGGGGGGGGGGGGGAATGTTTTCTGATGTATATAGTTTAGATGTGTTTAGTGCATGATATTATATTTTTGTACATATGTGAAATTTGAAAATAAAATTTAAAAAATAAAAAGATAACGTTGCATGGAATGTTTCTCTGCTAAGAACAAGATATCCTTCCTGTGCCAGCGCTCCATGTTGCTCATAACAGAAACGTGTCTCTGCAGCCTTTTCTGGAATAACTAATGTTTAGACTAAGGGCCTCATTACGAGTTGGGCGGTAACGCCGGCGCTACTAGCGCTGGCGCTATCTGCCCTACTGCCAATCCCCCGGCGCTAGTAGCGCTGGATCACGGGTTTGGCGGTAATGGAAGTCCCCATTGAGCCCATTCGGGAATGCCTCATTCCCCATTGGGCTCAATGGGGAAATTTCACGCTCATACCGCCGGCAGATTTCCCGCTGGCGGTATGAGCGCACATTTTTGGCAGACTTCCCCCCAGCTCAAAGCTGTCAATAACCGAACCCTAGCCTGTATGACATGTATAAGGGTGGGACGAACCGCATTAACAAATGATGATGTATAATGTATATATATGACTGCTTGAGCGCTGCCCTCTCTCTCTCGTATCTCAGTGTCTGGAAACACACGTTGTGAGGCGTTGACACCCAGTTGGCCGACTGAGATACTTTGAATAAAACCAAACTTGTTTGCAAATCGAAGCCTGCGACTGATGTGTCATTGGGTATATGGTTATTGTGCCTTATTTCCATGTATGGTCTAACAATACAGAGAAGATTAAAAGGAGAGAAAATATTGTTTAGAGGAGCAGAGTCATAAGAGCATAACACCAGGGAATACTCAATAGCTTGAACACCAGCAGGCTCCTGCAGCATGGAATAGCTACATAGCATTGGGGGCAGTAAGGCTAAAACAGAACTATTTTAAACATGTAACCCTCTCTATTGCATGATTTCATCACCTCAGACACCTTTCGTCATTAGTACCCAGACTTCTTCAATTTGCCTCATTATTGAGCCGCACCAAATTCTCTACTATTCGCGCTATTTCTTCCATCTTCTTTCAGTGCAATATACTGTTTCCAGATCAGCAAAGATGAATTTGAGTAGGAGATTCTCAGAAGCCTAGCACCACCCACTGGCCCGAAGAAGTACATCTAAAGCACTCCAGGTGTACTATTTTATTTTCAATGTAATTGTATTGTTTAAAGTGTGGACCTAGCTCGAGAGAAGCGGAGCACTGCACAGGGTGTGGGTATCAACATTTGGACTTGCATTGTTTAACAGTAGGGCATTACTGTGTGTTGTGGTCTGTGCATCCATTAGGATTGGTCCTTGGTCAGATGTTGTTGTAGAAACCATGTTTTGAGAGATTTGCGAAACTGGAGAATTGTGGGGGCAGTCTGAGCAGATACTAGGTTTGCGTTCCAGCGGGTGGGTCTGTGACAAGAAAAGGATTGTTTGCAGACAAACTGTGATTCAAGTTAAGTGAGGAGCTCGTGCACCAGATATGTGGATCTTAGCTGCTAGGAACGCTGGTGTGCAAATCTTGATTGCTTTATAGATGATACATGCAGTCTTGAACAGTATCCTGGCTTGGAGGGGAAGGCAATATAGTTTGCGAAGGATGGGGGTGATGTGGTTGTATTTCTGAGCACCCACAATAAGATGTGCTGCAGCATGCAAGACTGCTTTTAAGGGAGCTAAGTGAGCGGCCGGGAGCCCTAACAGGAGGGCATTTGCCCCATCGATGTTTCGAGAACACCACCTACACTACAGTCTGGAAGTTCTGTGGAGGGATGAAGGGTTTGATTTTGCGATGGTTGGAGATTTGGGGCCAAGCTGTTTGGGCCTTCTTGGCTATGTGTTTCTGGAAGAATAGACTGCTGTCAACCATGAAGCCTAAGGTTTCAGCTGAATCCAAGAGATGTGGAACAAATTCTTCTAGGCGCATGACATTAAGCTATTGTTGAACAAGTTTTTGTTTAGCGGGGGGACCGATAATGATAAATACGGTATTGAATGGATTACATTTGAGGAAGGCAGTCAACAGCCAGGACTGATAATCATGGAAACGGCTGATGTCCTGCAGGCTTTTTACTCTCATGTACTTCTGAGTGTTGTCCACATATTAGTGGATGGCTATATCGGGATCTTTGATGAGTGTGCCAAGAGGAACCCATGTAAAAGTATCAGGGATAGGATAGAGACTTTGGGGACTCTGCAAGACACTGGGAATTTGTAAGAATGCAACATGTCCATCTGGACGGCCAGTTGTCTGCCCAAGAAGTAGGAGACAAACCAATTCAGGACAGTAGCAGAGAGAATCCCATCCTGTTGGTGAGGAAAGAGGAGGAGGATGCAATGGTCGACTATATTTAATACAGCCGAGCGGTTAAGGAGGATGTGTCACCCTTATGCATGACTTGGAGGGCATCATCCACCACCTTGATGATAGCTGTCTCAATGCTACACTTGGGGCGGAACCCAGACTGAAAGTAGTTTAGGCGGCCTAGTTATTCGATTCTGGTGAGAAGTTTTACTGGGACTACTTGTTCTAATATTTTGTCACTAAACAGGAAGTTTGTAATTGGCTGGAAGTTGACCAAGTAATCTAGGTCTAGGGCCATTTTTTTCCAAACGAGGCTGTATGAGACCAGTCTTGAGGGTGTCTGGGAATGAGCCTTCTGTGAGAGGCAATAATAATGATGCTGAGGAGTGCATTGCGCGCCAGGCCCGTCAGTTGTTTAATGATGGAGGCTGGGATGACATTGTCAGAGTAGGAAGTAGGCTTGAGGGAGGTGATTGTTTATAGGAGGTCTGAGGGAGAGAGGAGAGCATTTGGTCCATAGGGGAAGTGTGTGTGCTGCAGAGTGCTGGGACAGGGGGTAATGCTGTGGGAAGTTACTTCGATGATTTATCACATTTTGTCTATTTCCTCAATAAAATACTATTGCCCTACTACAGATGAAGAAGTGCATTTTTACATTTGTGACATCACCCCTTAGAGATGGCCATGTTATGCAGGAGTTTTGTATCATTAGAATGTTGACAAGCCTGAATGGTATTTTTCTATTAACCTTGTACTGAGCTACAATCATTCATGAACATAGGACTTCAAGAAAATGTGATTTGAAGTTCAGACTGAGATGGTAGTCGGATATGAGCAGCCCCTCCTATGCTCTACTGTTCAAGAATTTCAACATGCATATTATGAAGCTATATGGGCACCCCACAATTAAACTGAACCCCATTTTAGCAGCTATAGTATTGTTGTAGCCAAGGAAACTATATAAGCAATGTGCCCTATGCACTGAACTTAACTTCCCTGTCTTTGCCCTTCGAGTCTGCCATCTGCTTAAGCTCTCACTGGAGTATGGCCATTGGATCAGGGCACTAGTTTCTAATGCCAGGATGCCATAAGAGCCTTGCTGGTGTGATACATGGACTCAGGGTGTAGGGGCGCTGAAGGACTGATGATCACTTTGCTCTAGGGAGAGGTACTAGGACAGGGCAGATTCAACAGGGCACACATCTGGGCACTGGCTGGGTTCCTCGAGTAGCTTCTGTTTTGCGGATAGTGGTGAGCACAGATTCTAGACATAAAATGTCACATCCTTTGATAGGTTTTTAGAGAAGCATTGGCTCTATGAGATTTGTTCTGGACAATTGATGGTAGCTGTGTGCAGCAGCTCACTGGTGTGGCGTTCACTTTACAAGATTGCCCAAACAAGCCAAGATAAAAGACTTGAAAAAACAAAAGAACAAGGAAAGCGCAGCAAGGCCACACGAATAGTATTTCAGTGGAGAGATAGCATGAATCGACAAACCACACAGATCTTTTCGAAATTTAAAATAGGGATTTAGGGAGCAAACCAGCAAGGAACTCACATAATAAACATAGACACGCCTATCTCCTGCCGCAATGCACTGGGCACATCACACCAGGACAATGTCTTACAATATATAAGCAAAGTAGGTTAGACATAGGCAAAAAGCAACTTCTCAGTCTTTCCACAGAAGGTCAGATGAAATATCAGCCAGGCTACAAAGGTGATTGATTATCAGTCTATAAGCAAAGTACAGTTGACATAGAAAGTCGCTTTGGGATCTTTCCACAGAAGGCCAGAACTCCATAGATTGCAATAAGAATATGCTAAAGAAACCCCTGTTCCTCAGAAACAGATATAGATGGTAAACCCCTAGAAAAGGTTGGAATCAAAGGAGAGACTTTTCTGTTTTAGAAGGTATTTGAGTGAAAGAAATTAAAGTAGGGGAACTAATGCTAAGAAAAAGCCTTGGCACTAATGGTAATTGGCCATTTGTAATGGTGAAGTGGGAAATCACTGTTTAATACTGCCGATTGTTTATTGACAACCTGCCTAATTTGCACCAAAAATAATTAAGCAACACTTTGGTATTTCCCATTCCTCGGTACATGTGACATCATATGGATTGGCCAGGCTAACTGTAGCCCGTGACTTTGGTGCAGCCTTTATAAAATGCTGCCATTAGTGCAAATAGAGAAAAGTGTCTAAGGTTAATGTGGGTTGATTGTTCTATGAAGAGGACCTGTCACGATGGGTGACTGCAACTGGTTGTCTGCTCTCTTAAGGGGGAATCGCAGAATAGCTCTGACCCATCTCCTTTTTACTGCTGTTCAGAGAATGATAAATGCAGAATCACTCCAATCACTCTATTAAGGAGCTGTATTCCCTGGCCTTGGTGTGCCTTTGCCACATTTAAGAAAGTTAAAAAAGAAGTTTGTTACCAGCCAAAGAGCTATGTAGGCAGCAATATTAGGTAAAGAATGATTTCATTGTTATTTACATACAGAAGGCACTCAAGACCTGTCTCTTTCCCCATGCGTCCTGACAAACTCATTCCACCTCTCATTTTGATCTTACCCACTGTCAGATAGGCTGGTGAAGGAATGAGCCCCACATGAATGTACTGAACAATGCACTGGAAGGGCCCCAGGAGACCAGCGACACGCTAATGGAACAAGAAACCAGCCAGGACACTCTGGTATGTATCACACTCCATGTCCATGGAAGATAGCTGTAGGCATGGCCACCCACAATCACTCACCTGCATGCATACGCCACGTGATAACACATTTCACAACACCTCTACCATTAGAATGCAACTGAGTCCCACAACAAAAATGTGTTCTAGCTGGACACAATCATTGTAAAAGAGTGTGATTGGGCTCTGTTCGCCATGAGTGCTCGGTTGCTGAGTTCAGTTTTGTGAATATTGTAAAATAAATGGATTCAATCGAGATTGTTAGTGCTGTGTTTATTGATAGTTGTCAGCAGACACGTGTTTCGACCCGCAGGGGTCTTTTTCAAGGCTGAAGCAATTTGGACGAAGGGACAAGACAGACCAGAAGCAGCAATCACTTATAGTCAATCTCTCAGACTACAAACCTACGGCTATAGAACAACAAGTCCTTAATAATGATTAGGGTTTGGCATCACCAAAGAGCATGATCCTTTTGAATTCTGCATTAACTTCAACAAATTTATGAGGAAGATCCATCTTAAAGAATTCATCGAGAAAGAAACCGAAGCACCATTTGAAAGACCCACTAGCCATGCTGGGTTACGTAACCCTACTACTTTCTGCCCACCCAGCTGCAGTTATTCACCTGAATCTCAGGTATTTGAAAGAAAAGTGTTGGCTGATGCTATAAAATTGGAAAGCACCCAACGCAAACCCTTCCAAAACTTGACTAATAATGAGAAAGATGCCATTAAATCCTTAGCCTCCAACCCAACTATCCACATCAAGAAGGATGAGAAAAGTGGAGGGATAGTCATTTTGAATCATGAAGACTATGTCAACGAATGCGAAAATCAACTTCACAACACGCATTACTACATTTGTCTACAAGAGGATCGTGGCTGGATTTCAAAACAAGAAGCGGATTTCCTAGTCAATACCAAACCAGTCTCCCCCACGTTATATTGTCTTCCCAAAATACATAAGACTCTTGTAAAACCTCCAGGAAGACTGATATAGTGGCAGGCATCAACTCTGTGCTTGAGCCTTTATCCAAATTCGCTGATCACTATCTTAAAAAATATGTCAAAGGAATGAAATAATACCTCAAAGACTCCACATATGCCATCAACCAGGTTGAAGATCTAGAATTTAATCCTGAGACGTCTTCAATACTGGGGCTAGACATTGTGGCACTCTACACCAACATTCTGCAACAGGCCACGCTTGATGCAGTGGGAGGGTTACTACTGAACAGACAAGATGAAGATCCTGTACCTACTTCATTCATAATGTGGTGCGTCGAGGTGGCACTAAAAAAGAACTACTTTGAATTCAATGGCAATTTTTATCAACAGATCGAAGGTACCGCTATGGGTGCCACCATGGCCCTTACCCTGCTGACTCTTTACATAGAGACATTTGAAAAATCCCACATCTACCATGTTAACAACCATTACAGACAGAACATCATAAAATGGACGCGATACATAAATGACATTTTGATCATCTGGGAAGGATCAATGGACACTGCCAAGGAGTTCTTTATGTGGGTCAACACTCTCAACCCCCACCTCAAATTCACTTTGACCCTCATGTTAAGGAGAATTCTCTGTTAAGGCTAATTTCACAAACCTAGTGAGTCCCCCAGCAGCTTTGCTGGAT
The DNA here is from genome assembly GCF_040938575.1 of Ambystoma mexicanum. Classification (NCBI taxonomy): domain Eukaryota; kingdom Metazoa; phylum Chordata; class Amphibia; order Caudata; family Ambystomatidae; genus Ambystoma; species Ambystoma mexicanum. The sequence goes on from NC_090932.1 coordinate 591,746,609, forward strand.
TTTTGGGGTTCATTTTTTTCTCCTGCTAAGAGTGAGACTCTTTTTTTCTCCCACTCTTAGACATGATTTGAGATATCCTTTGACTTTGTAAGGAACAAGTTACTTACCTGTAACTGTTGTTCTCCAGCATGGGTCTGGCATGGATTCACATGCTCATGAATATTCCCCGTCGTCAGGCTGGGAATCCTCGGTAAAGAAAAAACCAGTATCAGTTTCGTTTCTGATCTGTCTTTCGTAGTAATAACCAATCACTGGTCTCTGCGTCATACTGACCACAGCCAATGACTGCCCTCTACCTAAGCACCGCCTCTGGCAGCCATCTTCAGATTTGGAAGCACGTGAAGTGGCAGTATGACCAAGTGAAGAGCCGCAGAGGGGTAGGCGGGAGGGTTCGCATGTGAATCCATGCCAGACCCATGCTGGAGAACAACAGTTACAGGTAAGTAACTTGTTCCTTCTCCAGCATGGGGTCTGGCATGGATTCACATGCTCATGAATAAAGAATACATAGCAGTACACACATGCACAACCACGGGAGGTGGCAAAGGCTCAACATTAAGCATCACATCAACTCAACATTAAGCATCTTACCTCCTCACCAGGCTCACCTCAGGCGAACAGGTTGCGCAGCACTGCTTGGCCGACCCTGGACTCCTCCCTGGAATCCCGGTCGACGCAGTAGAATTTCGTGAAGGTGTGCGTCGACCTCCACGTAGCAGCCCTGCATATGTCCAGCAGGGGCACACCAGATAGGAACGCCGTGGTAGCTGCGATCGCTCTGGTGGAATGGGCTCTCGGACGGCCAGGCAGCGGTCGGTTTGCCAACCGGTGACAGTACATGATACAGCCGGAGAGCCATCTGGAGATGGAAGCCTTCGAGAGAGCCTTCCCCTGATTGACAGGTCCAAAGTTCACAAAGAGTTGTGACGTCTTCCGAAAACCTTTCGTGCGGTCCACGTAGAACTTCAGCGCTCTAGCTACATCCAGCGAGTGCAAAGTCCTCTCAGCCGGCGACGAAGGCGACGGGAAGAACACAGGTAACACCAAGGGTTCGTTGAGATGAAAGTCCGACGGTACCTTGGGCATGAAGGAGGGGTGCGTCCTGAGCACTACCCTCGTGTCGTGGAAAGTCAAGTACGGGGCCTTGCAGGAAAGGGCCTGGATCTCTCCCACTCGTCGTGCGGAGGTGATGGCCACGAGAAAAGCTGTTTTCCACGATAGAAACTTCAACGGGGCCGAGTGCAGAGGCTCGAACGGAGGTCCCATGAGCTTGGTCAGCACCACGTTGAGCTCCCACGCCGGGGCCGGAGCCTTCACCGGCGGGAACGATCTGAACAGTCCCTTCATAAACTCTTTCACCAGACGATGAGACCACAAGGACGTCCGGCCCGTGGTTCTGGTGTATCGGGAGATCGCAGCAAGATGAATCTTGATGGACGCGTGTGCCAGACCAGCTTTGGCCAGCGTCAGCAGGTACGGCAGCACTTGGGGAGCCGTAATCCGTAGAGGGTTAATCTTCTGTGCGTGGCACCAGACAGAGAACCTCTTCCATTTGTGTCCGTAGCATTTAAGAGTCGAGGACGCCCTGGCCTTTGCAAGAACCTCTCTGCAATCGGCCGGTATGTCGTATCCTCCAAACTCTAGCGCTGCAGGAGCCAGGCCTGCAAGTTCAGCGACTTCGGGTCGTGGTGGAGGATGGCGCCTCCTTCCCTGGAGAGTAGATCCGCGTCCGCCGGCAGCTTGATTGGCGGGGACGCCGACAAGTCCAGAAGGTCCGGGAACCATATCTGCCTCGGCCACGCAGGTGCGACGAGGATCATCCTGCACCGTGACCTCTTGAGCTGGTTGACGAGCCGGATTAGCAGAGGCAAGGGAGGGAACGCGTAGAGGAACAGGCCCTCCCAGGGGAACGAGAAAGCATCGCCCATGCTCCTCGTCTGGGGAAACCTGCTGGCGAACCTCCGGCACTTGGTGTTCGTCGCCGTCGCGAACAGGTCGATCTGGGGTGTGCCCCACCGTCGGAAGAGGCGATCCACCAGATCCTGCCGTAGTTCCCACTCGTGGCACGAGCGCAGCTCCCTGCTGAGTGAGTCGGCGATGGTGTTTTTTATCCCTGCCAGATGAAACGGCACCAGAAGAATCCCTTGGGCGACGGCCCAATGCCACAGGTCCTGCGCCTCCTTGGACAGCGCTGGGGACCTGGTTCCGCCCTGTTTCCTGATGTAAAACATGGTGGTGGTGTTGTCGGTGAAGATCCTCACCACCTTGCCCTTGAGGGACGGAAGGAAGGACCTGAGGGCCCAAAACACTGCACGGAGCTCCAGGACGTTGATATGCAGGGACTTCTCCGTCGGGAGCCAGAGTCCCCTTGCGTGCAGATTTTCGGTGTGCGCTCCCCACCCTTCTAGGGAGGCATCCGTGGTCACAGTCACCTGGTGGGCTGGGGTCTGGAAGTCCATGCCCGCCGTCAGATGCGCGCGGGTGCCCCACCACCGTATCGCTCGTCGGAAACTCTCGTCGAGCTTGATCCTTTCCTCGAAGCTGCCCGTCGTCTGGATCCAGCGCGCATCCAGGAACTCTTGCAACGGGCGCATCCGGAGCCTGCACATGGGAATGAGGTAGATGCAGGAAGACATCATCCCGAGGAGGGACTTGATGGACCTCACCTTGGCCGCGTCGGCCACCAACATCCGTTGCACCTTGCCCAAGATGGTCCTGGTCCTCTCCTCCGACGGGGAGGCCAGAAGGGACACTGTGTCGAGCCTCGCTCCCAGAAACAGTGCGACTTGCGCGGGCACCAGGTGGGATTTGGCGTAGTTCACGGAGAATCCCAGGTCCGTGAGGAGTTGGACGGTCCTTGCCGTGTGGACCACGGCGAGCTCCCTCGTCTTGGCGCGGATGAGCCAGTCGTCCAGGTAGGGGTAGACGTGAATCCCCTCGCGGCGCAGCTGCGCCGCCACCGGTGCGAGGCACTTGGTGAAAACCCTGGGTGCCGACCGTAGTCCGAAGGGAAGGGCTTTGAACTGGTAATGACGCCCTTGGACCACGAATCTGAGGAATTTTCGGTGCCCCTTTAGGATGGGAATGTGGAAGTAGGCATCCTCCAAATCCAACGACGATAGGAAGTCTCCTTCCTCCAGCTGACCCAGGACGTGCTGGAGGGTGACCATCCGGAACTTCTGCGCCTTGATGAACTTGTTCAGGCGTCGCAGGTCCAGGATGGGGCGCCATCCTCCCGTCTTCTTCTTCACGAGGAAGTAACGCGAGTAGACTCCGGAGCCCCGAAGCCTCTTTGGGACGAGTTCGATGGCGCCCTTTCTGAGCATCGCCTTTACCTCCAGGAGAAGTTGAGGGACGTGAAGTTCTTTCCTGGCCACGGGGGGGACGCGCGGGCACCTTCTTTGAAACTCGAGCGCGTGGCCCCGGGCCAGGGCGTCCAGCACCCAACGGTCGGTGGAGATGGACTCCCACACGCTGACGAAGCCCGCCAGCCGGCCTCCCACCGGGGTGCTTCGGTGGGGGCCCGACCCCACGGCCGGTTCAATCCTGCTTGGACGCGGCCTTGCCGCCTTGGCCTCCTTGGCGACGACGGCGGGGTCCGCCAGACTTGCCTCGTCCTCTGTAGGCCTCTTGCGACGACGAGCGGGCCGCTTGACGGTAGGAAGCGAAACCGCCGCGGGAACCTTTGGAGGCGCCCTTGCCTCCGCCGCTCCGAAAGGGCGTCTGCCGTTGCTGCAGTACTCCAAGGGCCCGGGCCGTCTCAGTATCCGCCTTGATGGCCTGAAGGGAATCGTCCACTGTCTTCCCAAACAGGTTGTTCCCGTCGAAGGGCATGTCCAGGACCCTGGTCTGGACGTCCTGCCGAAAGTCCGTAGCCTTGAGCCATCCACGACGTCGAAGGCAAACGCCGTTGCCCATCTGGCGGAACCCAGTGTCGGCGATGTCCGTCGCCACGGTGATGGCGTGGTCCGAGGCCACCTCACCTTCCTGCAGGATCTCAAGGGCCTCCGCCCTCTTGTCGTCCGGCAGAAAATCCAGCAGGGGAGCTATCTTGTACCAGAGTTCCCTGTCGTAGCGGGCCACGATAGCCAAGGCGTTGGCCGCTTTAATCGTCGTCGCCGCCGACGAGATGACTCTACGTCCCATGGCATCCAATTTCTTTCCCTCGCCGTCCGGCGGGGAAGTCGACGTGGAGGCCGCACCCCCCCCCGCTTTCTTCCTGGCTGCCGCGGAGACGACGGAGTCCGGGGTAGGCTGCGCCCGGAGGCATAGGGGGGCCGAGTCCGGGACCCGGTACTTTTTCTCGTACCGGTCTCTTTTCGCTGGCGTCGTGGAAGGGTTCTTGAGGAGGGAAAGGCCCTCATCCCAAATGTCGTCCAACAGAGGCACTGCGAGGACCGTCTTCCTCTTGGCCTCGCGCCGTTGGTAAAGGAAGCCTTCCTTTTTCTTCTCCTCAGGGCAGAGTTGGAAAAGCTCGGATGCCCTGGCGATCATTGAGTGGAACGATCCAATCTCGTCGGGCGGAGAAGCCCTGGTGGGAGGCGACGACGGAAAATCCTCGTCGTATGCCTCGTCGTCCGTACCCGTCGCTGCCGTGTCAGTCCCCGTATCATCCCCTCGGGTGGACGGGGAGGAGGGCTGGACGGGGCGCGACGGTTGAAAAGGAGGCGGTGGATGGATCCTTCTTTTCTTGGTAGGGGGAACACCAGAAGGTCCCGGTTCTGGATCCCCCGACGGGAGAGGTTCCTCCGTCGGTAACGGTAGTCTCGTCCTTATCTCGGAGCATAAGGACTGTATAGCCAACAAAATGGCCGCTGAGTTGTCTTGCGGCGCTGGCAGAGGGGAATCCGACGGGCGAGCAGGGGCCCCGTCGGTATCCTCGACGATGTCGTCGTCGTCACCTGCGTCGGGGCCCATTCCGACGGGCTGGTCTTGTTCCACGCCTAGGCCGTGGCTTAAGACCTCGATCAGCTCCTCTTCTGAGGTTGAGGCCGAATCTACGACGACGCCCTGCCCCCCCTTCTTCTTCCCCACGGAGGGTTTCACGGGGGTCCTATCGATGGGCACGAAAGAAGACTCCCTCCGAGGAGGCAGGGAGATTCTGGGCCCCGAGGCCGCCACCACTGGTGCAGCCTCCACAGGCTGGGCCAGGGCCGCCGCGACCGTTTCGATAGAGGGCTTGGTCGAATGGATCAAGGCCTTCACCACCTTAGGTGCGCTCACCGCCTTATCCTTGAGGGAGGGGGCACTGCCACGCTCCTCCTCTGCCTTAGAGCTCGACCGGGGCCTCTCCAGGAGCTTCGCCGGGTGCTCGGCCTTCCTCTTACCCGACCCAGAGCGTTGGCTCGTGGTTGATGGTGCCGGGGAGGGTGCGCCCTGCCTGGCGCCCGTAGAGCCCGACCGTTCGGCGCTCCCGGTGCCAGCGGACTCGCGGTGCTTGGCCTTATGTTGGGCCCCCGTCGCCGGGGCGCCCTCAAAGGTCTTAGAAGACCGCTCAGATTTCTTTTTCTTCTCGCCAGACGGGCTCTTACCCTCCAGCCAGCTGGCGAGACGTTGATGGCGGTCCTTCATGGTCCGTTCCGACATGTTGCCGCAAAACGCACAGTCCTTCTCCACGTGCGTCTTGTCCCCATGAAGGCAGTAAAGGCAGAAAGAGTGTTCGTCCTCCTTGAAGACGTTCTGCAGCAGGCATCCAGGGCAGGCCCTGAACAGCTTTCCGGGCGTCGAGCTTCCCTTCTCCTGGGCCATCTCCGAGACCGGGCCTGAGAAGCTTCTGGAGTCCTCCGAAGTGTAGCTCGACGAAATCTTCACCCTTGAGGGGCACAGATGAATCCGACACGGGTCCCCGTTGATCGGATGTAGGATCGGTGGAGCTTGAGGCTCTTTTGACCGAAAGAATCGAAGTTTTTGTGAAAAAGCGCGAAAAAATAGCACTAACGCTCGAGAGCAATAGCACGAGGATCCCAACACATGAACGTGCGGTAAAAATCTGAAGATGGCTGCCAGAGGCGGTGCTTAGGTAGAGGGCAGTCATTGGCTGTGGTCAGTATGACGCAGAGACCAGTGATTGGTTATTACTACGAAAGACAGATCAGAAACGAAACTGATACTGGTTTTTTCTTTACCGAGGATTCCCAGCCTGACGACGGGGAATATTCATGAGCATGTGAATCCATGCCAGACCCCATGCTGGAGAATGTGTTTTATGGGCTATGGGGTCTTTTACTCCATAGGGTTTCATGTGGTTTTTGGTAAGTGTGTTACACAGCACCCTCAGTGCAGTAACACATGGGTGTCATAGTGACCCCCAAACATAGACTCCATACCCTGGGACTGACTACTGTCCCCCAGGGCATGTAAAGTCACCATTGACTTCACTAGTCTTAAATTGGGAACAGAACCAGTACAAACCATCATATTGGGTAAGTACTGGTAGGGGTAATTAGATTGCCCCTGGGTCTGTTTTTCGAAGGGGCACTGTCCAGTCCCCCCTCGTCGAGTTTCTGGCTGGTGGCACGCGAAATATTCCTTAAGAATATTTACTATGGAATTTTCCCATTCATTTTAAACGCACCACTTTTTGGTGCAATGTTAAAGATACCGCCGGGTTATTTATTTAAAATGTATTCCCCGGTTGGGTCTTTTTGCCAGGACTTGGTTTTGAAATGGCGTTTGTGTTCGCCTCTGTAACTCCAACCCAAGTCGAGCCCTTTGTTCCACTTTTTGGCAGGCTTCTACACAGAAGCCTCCAAAAGTGGTGCCACTCTGTCTGGGTCTACAGGATGTGTGGGAGGGGGGTTTAGGCACCCTGGACTGAGTTGCCTCGGCAACTCAAGTCACACTCTTGTGTGATTGGCCCAGTGGTGAGACGCCCGGCTCACCACTTAGCATGTTTGAGTGACAGCTAGGACTGATGAATAGGGGTTTTCTGCATAAAAGAAGGGCTTTGGGGACTGGAACTTCAGACGTCGCCACTGGAACTAACGAATCCAAGGAGGGAGAAGCTGAGCCGACCTTCAATGACGACACCACCGGTGGAGCCCTGCTGAACCGTCTCACCACTTTTCCCGACGACAGAGAAGATCTTCATTCTGAGGAGTCTTCTTCCTTTGACTGGTGGGGATAACCAGTTTTCCCGCCTTTTCGCCTTCCCGGATCATCTCGTGGCCGCCTTGCCTGTGCCAAGCACCCCGGCAACCGGGATACCACGATTTACCACTACCGCAAATAAAAGGGTAGTACCTTTTAACCGGAGAACTCCGCGGCTGGTTTCTTCCTCCTCCACGTCGAGATCTTCTCTTCCTCTGGACGGCACAGCGACTTGCACCCACTGCCAGGAACAACTGCCCCTGCTGGAGGATTCTCTCCACTTTCAAGGTACTGTGTCCGACCTGGCCTCCCTTGCAACGGTCTGTGTGGGGTGTCTCTTAAATCCTCAATTTACCACTTGGGTTGGCCCTAGGCTGGCTAACTGAACTTTTCTGAGCTGAACTAATTTCTTTTTGAACTCTCTGCAAGACTTTTCAAGCCTGTTAAACTGTGTGATCTTGGGCGCATTGGTGTTCTACTCTTTCTAAGAGGGAGCCTGGCCTCTGAACTTTTTGCTCACAAGTAGACTTTGACTTTCCTGCCTTGGGGTTGCTTCTAAAGTATTAGTGTTGTGTGCTTTTCTAATTTCTGCCTTTTCCCTCCCTTTTGTGATAACTTATTGGAGTGCCATCTTTAGTTAAGCGCTCACCTCTGTCTCAAAATAAGGGGTGTTAACTAAGACTTGTCTAATAAGGAATAAGGGATGTATATATATTAATAGTGACTGTGTTTTTTTAACTTGCTTACAATAATAGTGCTGGAGTGTTTCTATAAGTGTGTCTTTAAATAAATAATTATATACTTTGATACCAAAGCTCTGGTCAGTGTTTGCTTGTGCTACTGTATTTTGGTACCTATCTTGTATACTCTATATACTGTCTAACTCTTCTTGAGAGAAGTCTGGCTGCTCAGCCACAGCTACCAGGTAAATCTGGGTGGTACAGACTGCTACCAATTGGGTTTACTGCCAACACCTGTAGTCTTAAGCCTTTTGCAGTGGTCCCTAAGGGAACTGCACAGGTTTCTGTCTAACACTGGTGTACAGCGGTGGGATTTGTAATGAGTATACATTTTAGTGTGCTTATAGATACCTTAGTGCAACTAACCACAAAGTATAGCACTAAAAAAAAGTTCTTTTCTAACTTGTCAACTATGGAAAGTTATAGTCAAGAGTCCCTTGCTACAAAAACTGCTGATTGTTTAAGAGTTCTCTGTAAGCATAAGAATCTCCTGACTAAAGGCAGGAAAATGGAGCTAATAGAAAGGTTGTTAGCAAACCAAAGTCTGGATGTTGGTTCAGAGGAATCTACCACTCCAGCAAATGTAGATAACAGTAACAATATTGATATTGATCCTAGTATTGATAATCTTGAGTCAGAAGCAGAAGAGGAGGGTGAAGATGATGTAGTTCTCCCCCCTAGGCCTCTACCTGCTCTGCCAGCTGTACCTACTGGACCTTTGCCAGGTCCCACATGTAGTCTTCAATATCTGGAACTAGAGAAAATGAAACTTGAATTGGAGTTTAAGAAACTTAATACTCAAGCAGAACAAAGACACCAAGAACTGAATCAAGAACTAAGGCTCAGGGAAATGGAGCTCAAGCATGAGTTATAGATGAAGAAATTGTCTGTTGAAAATGCTTCTCTCTCCGGATCCTCTTGGAGTTCCAGTCCCAAAAGACCCCTGATGCCTAAAGAGTTTGTGGGTATGTATGAGCCTAAGTAGGATGTACTGGATTGGTTGAGTTTGTTTGAGTATAATCATGGGCTCCAGAACATTACAGGAAATGAGTTACTTTCCTGGTTGCTCTCTAGGCTCCCCCCTGTTGCAACTGAATCGGTAATGGAGTTGGGGGAGGAGGATAGGAAGGATTATGAAAGTGTGAAGCTAGCTTTAATAGCTAGATTTGGGAAGACCCCTTCCCAGTAGCCTAAGAGGTTTAGGACCCTCAAAAAGCATGATGGTACCCCTTGGGCTACCTGGGTGAGTGAAAGTTTGAAGAACTTAGAGGGATGGATTAAGGGTTACAAGGTGAACACTTATGAGGGAATGAAGAATCTTGTGATGTTGGAGTCAATTTATGATGCCTGCACTCCTGAGCTCAGACAGCACTTGGCTGATTCAAAGGAATTAGATTCCCGAAAACTAGCAAAGGCTGCTGACTTGTGGGTTGCCAACAGGGCTACTCACAAGGACTCTGGGGTAACTCAGAAAAAGGATGAGGGAAAGCAGCCACCAAAAGGGAACCAAGAGACTTCTTATACCTCCCAACCCAAAGAGGGCCCCAAACAACAAAATAACCAGGGTAAGCCCCAGGGTAAACCACAACAGGCTAGTGTACCCTCTGGTCACAAACCAGAAGGAGGTCAGACCAAGCCACCCTTTCAGAGAGCATTCAGAACATGCTATCTCTGTGGGGCAACTGACCACATCAAAGGAGATCCCAGATGTAAGGGTAAACCTGCAGGGATCAGCACAGTCTCCTTAGCCTTCACTCCTAAGGAGGAAGTCCAAATGGCTAGTGCTCACTTTGAAGTATTTGCTGAAGAACCTTTGGGTTTTCAAGCAAGTGTAACAGTAGAGTCCATGGGTCTGGTTAGTGATCAGAATAGGAGTGTGTACAACTATATACCAGAAAATTCTAAAGTTTATTATGTGGACAGTGTTCTTGTCAATGGTCAGGATACTCCTGCCAGGCGAGACTCTGGGGCCAGCAGAACAGTAGTGGATGAAAGCTTTTTCAGGCCTGAGTATGTTGCTAAGGCCCCCAAAGGTCCCACTAAGATGTCTGGAGGCCCTGTCCAAATGGTTCCAATTCTACCAGCCCTCATACAGTGTAACAACATGACAGTGATGATTCCTGTCAGTGTTCAAACTGAGGTGCCTAGGAGAGCCCTGTTGGGGAATGATCTAAGAACTCTAGGAGTAGTATCCAGTATCCCCAGTATGGAGACCCAGAACCAAACCAAATGGCTAGAGAGGCCACCTTAAGGAACCACTCCAGGCCTGTGGGAACCTCTACTGAGAACCCCACTACAAGCCCTGGTGTTGGTAAGTTGACCTCTGACCCAAGCAAATTTCAGGTTAAAATGTTAGGGAAATGGGAGCCCGAACCAAGCTCCATCATTATTCCCCCAGTTTTAGAGTCTGTGACTCCCACTGCTTCCGAGGAAGAGGTGGATAGACCAGCTGGACCCCTAACTAGGCCTAAAAGAACTGGTAATTCTCAGTGCTGGTGGAAAACCAGAAAAGAAAAGTCTAAGGCCAAAAACCTTCAGACTGTTGGACCTTCTACTGAAGACTCCAACTCAAATCCTAGTCTTGGGAGTGAAACTCCTAAAGTAGGTAAGGGTAGATCTAAGAGGAAGGAGAAGCATGTACCTTGCTCATCTCCATCCCCTCCAACCAAGAGGCCCAAAACCCAACCTTCTCCCAACAGAGAGGTGGTGAGGAACTCTGGAGGCCCCTCTAGATCTAAGGGAATCCTTTATAAGGCCCCTTGAAAAAGCCTAACACAGCTTCAGAAGTTGTACCAACTTCTGAGGGACTGGTCAACTAGATCCCCTATAGTTTCAAAAAGACTGATGTTCCTCAAAGGGTTTGTAGGTCATATATCTTACAAAGGAAAACCTTTGGTTTGACCATAGAACATAGGTCAGGGTGTCACCACCAAAATTCTGATGGTCTCTCTAGGATGTATGTCATCGACTAGAGGTATGAGATTCATCCAGGAGTGGATTAAATCCTCCTGTGCCTTAGTCTGGGGGGGGAGTGTTAGGGAGAATTCTCTGTTAAGGCTAATTTCCCAAACCTATTGAGTCCCCCAGCAGCTTTGCTGGATTTTTGGGGTTTATTTTGTTCTCCTGCTAAGATTGAGACTCGTTTGTCTCCCACTCTTAGACATGATTTGAGATATCCTTTAACTTTGTAATGTGTTTTATGGGCTATGGGGTCTTTTACTCCATAGGGTTTCATGTGGTTTTTGGTAAGTGTGTTACACAGCACCCTCAGTGCAGTAACACAGGGGTGTCATAGTCACCCCCAAACATAGACTCCATACCCTGGGACTGACTACTGTCTCCCAGGGCATTTAAAGTCACCATTGACTTTACTAGTCTTAAATTGGGAACAGAACCAGTACAAACCATCATATTGTGGAAGTACTGGTAGGGGTAATTAGATGGCCCCTGGGTCTGTTTTTCGAGGGGGCACTGTGTAGTCCCCCCTCGTCGAGTGTCTGGCTGGTGGCAGTGGTTACCACGCAAAATATTCCTTAAGAATGTTTACTATGGGATTTTCCCATTCATTTTAAACGCACCACGTTTTTGGTGCAATGTTAAAGATACCGCTGGGTTATTTATTTAATATTTATTCCCTGGTTGGGTCTTTTTGCCAGGACTCGGTTTTAAAATGGCCTTTGTGTTCGCCTCTGTAACTCCAACCCAAGTCGAGCCCTTTGTTCCACTTTTTGGCGGGCTTCTACACAGAAGCCTCCAAAAGTGGTGCCACTCTGTCTGGGTCTACAGGATGTGTGGGAAGGGGGTTTAGGCACCCTGGACTGAGTTGCCTCGGCAACTCAAGTCACACTCTTGTGTGATTGGCCCAGTGGTGAGCCGCCCGGCTCACCACTTAGCATGTTTGAGTGACAGCTAGGACTGATGAATAGGGGTTTTCTGCATAAAAGCAGGGCTTTGGGGACTGCACCTTCAGACGTCGCCACAGGACCTAACGAATCCAAGGAGGGAGAAGCTGAGCCGACCTTCAATGATGAGACCACCGGTGGAGCCCTGCTGAAACCGTCTCACCACTTTTCCCGACGACAGAGAAGATCTTCATTCCGAGGAGCCTTCTTCCTTTGACTGGTGGGGATAACCAGTTTTCCCGCCTTTTCGCCTTCCCGGATCATCTCGTGGCCGCCTTGCCTGTGCCAAGCACCCCGGCAACCGGGATACCACGATTTACCACTACCGCAAATAAAAGGGTAGTACCTTTTAACCGGAGAACTCCGCGGCTGGTTTCTTCCCTGGCAGTGCAACGACCTTCAGCTTTCCTCCACGTCGAGATCTTCTCTTCCTCTGGACGGCACTGCGACTTGCACCCACTGCCAGGAACAACTGCCCCTGCTGGAGGATTCTCTCCACTTTCAAGGTACTGTGTCCGACCTGGCCTCCCCTGCAACGGTCTGTGTGGGGTGTCTCTTAAATCCTCAATTTACCACTTGGGTTGGCCCTAGGCTGGCTAACTGAACTTTTCTGAGCTGAACTAATTTCTTTTTGAACTCTCTGCAAGATTTTTCAAGCCTGTTAAACTGTGTGATCTTGGGCGCATTGGTGTTCTAGTCTTTCTAAGAGGGAGCCTGGCCTCTGAACTTTTTGCTCACAAGTAGACTTTGACTTTCCTGCCTTGGGGTTGCTTCTAAAGTATTAGTGTTGTGTGCTTTTCTAATTTCTGCCTTTTCCCTCCCTTTTTTGATAACTTATTGGAGTGCCATCTTTAGTTAAGCGCTCACCTCTGTCTGAAAATAAGGGGTGTTAACTAAGACTTGTCTAATAAGGAATAAGGGATGTATATATATTAATAGTGACTGTGTTTTTTTAACTTGCTTACAATAATAGTGCTGGAGTGTTTCTATAAGTGTGTCTTTAAATAAATAATTATATACTTTGATACCAAAGCTCTGGTCAGTGTTTGCTTGTGCTACTGTATTTTGGTACCTATCTTGTATACTCTATATACTGTCTAACTCTTCTTGAGAGAAGTCTGGCTGCTGAGCCAAAGCTACCAGGTAAATCTGGGTGGTACAGACTGCTACCAATTGGGTTTCTGCCAACACCTGTAGTCTTAAGCCTTTTGCAGTGGTCCCTAAGGGAACTGCACAGGTTTCTGCCTAACACCTCAGTAATTTAACCACCAATTTTCTTGATCTGACTTTTTTACATCAGAATGGCACCCTCAAAGTCAAACCCTACCACAAACAGACTGATAAAAATTTCCTACTGGACTACAAGAGCCATCATGTCAAACATTTACGGGATAACCTTTTGGACATTTTTTACAGTTAAAACCGAATAGTTCAGAAAATGCAACCTATGAAGCTGAAGCTCAAATACTAACCACTAAGTTAAGATAAAGCATATACCCTAAAAAATGGTTAAGAAAGCCACCAAGCGTGCCTTCAATAATAACAGGGAGGCGTTGTTTGATACCAGACCAAGGAAACCAGTGGATGAAAGATTGGTGTGCGTGAATACCTTCACTTATCAAAGCATGAAGATTAAAAGCATCATCAACAAACATTGGAAAAGTTTCAATATGGCTAAAAACCTGATCCCAGCACCTATTTTGCATATTAAAAAAGTATGTATAGGTAATAGGGTTAGTAGCAGCAAGCTTAGATCAACCAATGTACCTATTCAGAATATCACCACTTTGTGGGGCATGGAACCTATTATCGGCCACTACCCATGCGGATGTTGTGGAGTATGTAAACTCACTAAGAAGACTAAAGAAATCGATATTGGCACTGAAAGACAGAACAGCATAGGGCAACAGAAGAGCATGTCCAACTGCAATACTGATGACGTGATTTACTTGATTAGATGTCCTTGTGACCTTCCATATGTGGGCAAGACCAATAGAAAAGTTAAAACGCGGATCATGGCACATCAGAGCTGCTTGAGGAACAAGACTGAAAAGGCACCAATGGTCAAACACTTTACCTTAATGAACCATGGCCACGAAGATTTCACGTGGATGGTCCTGCAAGTGTTTAAGGGAGGTGATGTATATACACAGGAGAACAGACTGCTCAAAAAGGAGCAAGAGATGATATACAGGATGCAAAGGGATGTTAATGGTCTCAACGAATCGATCGAGTGGCATAAAATAAAAAATTGATTGACCTCTGGCGACCTGTAGTCTATCCACCGTCTGAGTTTGGACCGTTTTTTTCACTTCAATATGCATTTCCTCACCATAACTACCATCCTGTGAATATACCGCTAACCTGGCTGGGCCTCTATTTTTTTTATTTTTTTACCATTTGACACTGTAAATCATATTTATTTTTTGACTTTCATTAGATTGGATGTTGCCCCGGTCACCTATTACTCAGATGAATAAGCTAACATATTCCACTCAAGATGGCGCTCTCCATTCATTACGAGCCACCACTATCAAGAAAGGACTAGCATCCTACGTTTCCATGGTAACCGGACGGCTGTAACATACTGAATGCAGACGGGACTCACACTGTTTATACATTGACACATGGAAGGATCCGCAAGCGGATTACATTAGCTGCACTGCCCGACTCGATTCTACTACTGAAGATGATACGATCGCCATATGATCACAAGTGCTGCACAGTGACAGCATTGGAACTCCTCTTGTTGCTACTTTTTCAGGCCCTAAGAATACTAGCCCTAAGACTTTAGCACCTATGTTCATTACCTCCTAGGCTGGATGACCGGATAATGGGATTCTAGGCATTGCTTCCTTGCTCCCGCTCCTCACATACGCCACTGGCACCCTCTTAAATCTCCATATGAGACTCTACTGTACCCTGAATTGAAAAGTCCATTCAGAACATCTATGCAAAGCTACACAGGTGGGTCCTCCTCCTGTCTCTATTCCAATTCTTTAATTAAGAATTCCCTACTACTAAATGATAGAGTGTGGTAGCACCATACATGCGATTGAAAAGCCATGTTTACGCTTTTCTTGCAGTTGGCAACAAGGGACTACTATTAAGCCCACCAACAACTAAGAAAAGAAGTTGTTTCGCCCCAACAAGAACCTACTAAGGTAATCTAACCTATGTTTTGAGGTTCATAGTTCTATTACAGAACTGTTGTAGAAAACCTAAGCTACTATAGCTTACTCTATTTCTCTTCTAACCCTACAGGTTATGCTTGTTTTAACTTCTATCACAGCCGGACTTGCTGAATAGGAATTGGATTTGGACTCCCTCTCCTGAAGAATGTTCAGTACTTAACTCTTTAAGAACAGAAACATGTTGAGACCTTAAACCTCTGAATTTAAGCAGAAGGTCAAATCATATGTACACGCCAATTAAGTGACGATTGTATGTTCTGCAATATTCACTGTGTTCTCAAACCAGAGCCATTTATTGGGTTTTTTGTATTCCTATAGAATTTCTTTTATATTTATATCAACAGTTTTGTGCTACTTTTTGTACTTTGATTGAATACTTTTTTAGCAATTGTTTGAATTTAATACCTTAGAAAGTATAACCTATAACCTGTCACACGTAGCTATATCTTATTGATATCAATTGTGATTGATATAGTGTCATAGAACCATTTGTGTGAGTATGCATTCAACACCGAGGTTAGCGATTCCCAGATAGTTAGGCAGGTGAGAAATGCATTAAATTTGATGATAAGCATGGTTCTATGTCGGCCTTCGACTCAGTGAGGTGGCCTTGGTTGATGGCGGCCCTGAGGGGGTACGGGATAGAGCCAGGGTACATTAGATGGGTCAAGATGTTATATAGCTCCCCGATTGCAAGGGTCAAAAAAGGTACTATAATCTCAGACAGGTGGCGACTCAGTAGGGGGACTAGACAGGGATGCCCCTGGTCGACATGCTATACATTCTTGCATTGGAGCCGTTGGCAATTTGCCTTAGGCAGCAATACGGAGAGGTAGGATTCGCATGACAGGAAACACACACTTGATATCACTGTATGCAGATGACATGCTCCTCTATCTGCGCTTCCTGGAAGAGAACCTGCAATATGTGCTTGAGGTGATGGATCGCTATGCCGCCCTTTCAGGCATATCGGTAAATCCCGGGAAGTCCAGCGTGTTCCCTTTGGGGAGATACAAAAGTATTCCACTAGAAAAATTGCCCAATCTGCAGATACCCTGGCAGACTGAGACGTCTCCATATCTGGGCATAAACATATACCACAAGATAGAGGCAGGGCACAAACACAACACAGAGAAAGCTGTCGAAGGTATTAAAAATAGCATGGAGTTTTGGTCCAGATTTCCCCTTGCCATGATGGGAAGAGCAGCACTGCTCAAGATGGTGGTCTTGCCCAGACTGCTACACTTTTTTGTAAATGTCCCGTACTTGATCCCCAAACGTTTCTTTGTCAGACTTCATGGCCTGTGCAGGGGCTTCATATGGCACAATCCCAGGAACAGGGTGGCCCTCTGGAAACAACAAAGCCCGTGTGATAAGGGGGGCATAAATCTGCCGAATTTTGAGTTATATTACCTGGCGGGACAGCTACTATGTGTAGCTAGGTGGTTGTCCGAAGAGGAATCTGCGGAAGCCAGGCTTTTGCAGGGTGATCCTGCCCCTTACTTCCTAAAAGAGACAGTGTGGCTGCACAAAACGAAGGTGGCCGAGATGAGGAGACTGTTGGTGCTGGGCTGGGTGGTCTGGCGCAGGGCATGGAGGGCTGTGGGTTACCCAGACCCGCTCTCTCAGCAGGTCCCGTTGGTGGCGTTATGTGGGGGAGACTCCCAACTGATTAAAGGGGTCCGCAGATACTGGGAACCGGTGGGCCTGGCCACCCTGGGAGACATATGGCAGGAGGGGGAGGCTTTGGAATTCCAGAGGTTACTGGAGGAGACAGGGGTGCATAAAGGCCAATATATCACTTATTCCAGGATTATGAAACGGGTGCGCGGCAGGTGGCCTGAAACAGTACTGGTAGAAGAACCTGATGCCACCGTAGAAATGATGTACGATGTCTCGGAGGGCGGGCATGAAATATCTTGGATATATGAGCCCCTGAATACGAAGGCGGGGAAGGAGCTGCTCCAACTGAGGCTCGAATGGGAGGAGGAGGTGGGGGAACCCATGACGGATGGACAATGGGATAGAGCCCAAAGGTACCATAAAAAGGTGTCCCGGAATGCGAGACTCCAGCAGATACAGCTATATGTCACCCACAGAGCTTACTTGACCCCTGGCAGGATAGCCAGGTTTGGCGGCTCGGCTATACAGAAATGACCCAGGTGCGGGGAGGAGGAGGCTGGGCTGTTGCATATGTTCTGGGCTTGCCCGGAGGTGAATAGATTCTGGGTAGAACTGAAGACAAGATTGGCCGGCTGTGGGGTGGTGCTTGACGTGGGGTCGGCCTGGGCATGTATGCTTCAAGCTTCCCTAGACCACGTAATTTAAAGCATATTAGCAAGATGAAAGACTTGGCCTATATCTTGGCAAAGTGCAGAATTGCAATGGGCTGGAAAGCGGCCCACCGGCCTAGAGTGGAGATGTGGTGGGCAGACCTCCTGAAATGGGCTGAAGCGGAAACTGCGGCCTGGTATGAAGTAGTCACTAGAGGGGGGAGGGGAAGAGGTGGGTCCCCTGATAGCCTGGAGACAATTGATGACCTCGATTGCAAACCCCCACCAGGTCATACACGAAACGGAAGACTGGGATGATTTGACAATAATTGAGATTCCTGAAGATGCTCAGGTGGATGGCACGGATAAGATGGCTCGAGTTATTGGGGACGGAGGAGAGCATTATAAGATGTAATGTGTTACAATGATTATGAACGTCCTAAATGGTTGCAATGTTTGGAGTGTTGTTTGTTAAAATCATAAAAATTGTTAAAAAAAAAAAAAGCATGGTTCTATGTCACTATATCAATCAAAGCCTTGAGAAAGACCCCTGAGGGTGGCAACACGTGTCAGCTGATAACTATCAATAAACACAGCACTAACAATCTGGATTGAATCCATTTATTTATCACTGGGCCCAATCACTCTCTTTTGCAAACATACTACAAAGAGAAAGTAGGGCACTTTCTCATGAAGTCCATCACCAGCAGCAGGGTACTTATCTGAAGCTAAAAGATCAAGCGCAGTGATCAGCCAATTCTAATGCCCCCACCTAACTCACAACTAGACACATAATCAGTCTCCTGGATTTGCAAACTCTCCCGACTATAGCATCCATCCAAACGCCAGCTTGACACAGGTCGTTCGCAGGGACTTGGCCACCCCTACCTACCTTCGTACACAGATGCATTCTAAACTCCTCTGATGAAACTCCAATACCACGGACTTCGGTCCCCGAGGGCATTTAGCTACAGCACTTTTAGGTCAGACTAATGGAAATAGTCGCTATACAAATGTCATATTACATTACATTAACTAGAGATTGTCTCTAATGAGCAAAGCAGAGTAGCAGACATTTGAAAAGGAGCTGTCCCTTTTGTTGTTTGAGGTCAATCAAGGGTCTTTGCGAGTGCTTTGCCATGCGCATGCATCCACTCTCTCAGCATGCTCCCACCGTCACATTCTTGATAAGGCAGGGCTGTTGCATGTTACTACGGGCTGCCACATGCCCCTTTTCCTTAACTAATCTTTCAAAGCTCAATGATCACTATGCTGGTAGATGGTGGGATAACCAAGGAGGTGCCAAAGTGGCGCGATGTTGTCAGCAAACGCAAGGATCTGATAACTGACCTCACCATGCTACCTGCAGAGGGCAAGGTTTGTCACCGGATAAGAGCAGATAATCTGCCCCCTTTAAGAAAATTGAGGAGCAGTATTGGTATACTTAGATGCCTTCCCATAGGTGCTCAAACTGCTTTGCAATCCATTTAAACTAAGAGGGGGATCTGAGCTAGATCAAGGTACATCTGAGACAGGAAGCTAATTGCTTGAGGAACAAACAAAGAATTGGGAACGGCAATATGGTAGTTATGGTTCTCACAACTGTGGTCCAGACTGATCCAGGCCAAGAGAACTACAACTCCCAGGTTGCATATTTTAATGTACTACACCCGATTCCCATTCCACCAGAGAGGCTAGAAGGAAGGCCTGGGTCCAAAGCCCAATAAAACCTCAAGAGCTCAATTAGTAGGTGGTGAATGTTACAGGACACTAGAGCAGAGTCCCTGCATGTAGGAGAGAGGATCAGCTAAGAAGCTGGAGAAATATTTCAGCAGACTGGGATATGGAAGAGACACATGGTTGAACGGAAGACCCAGTAGTCTGGGCCAAGGTAGACCCAAAAGATGGGGAGTTAAGGAACGCAGTACGGTAGGAGAAGGGAAAAGTTGGTTCAGAAAGTGGCAGATAGGAGAGAAGTAGAAAACATTGGTGATTATAAAGAAAGTGCCCAAAGAGGCGAAGAAGTTCCCCAAAGGGAACACGTTGGGAGAGTTGGAAGAGTTTTGGAGTATCTTAAGTGTTGTGGGACGGCTTCAAAAGGGAAAATAGACAGCTGTTTCAAGTAATAGTCGATGGGAAATGGTTACGTAAGGGACAAGAGAGAGCAAAGTAAAGCAGAGTAGGCAGAGGGAGTACTGAAGTGAGGAGAAGAGTGGAGAAACCTCTGAAAGGTGGAAAAGTAGTAAGAGAAATAAGTGACGGGGGAATGTTGGCTATCCTCCAGCTAGTAACGGAGGAGTTAGGAGGAACAAAAGAAGTAAATTAGAGGACTTTAAAAGGACTAGGGCAGGAGGTATTAGAGCAAGTAATGGAGCAGAGAATTGTTAAAAGAGAGATGGTACACCGAAGAAGCCACATAATATAGGGCAAGGATGTGGGGGCAAGACTTGAGGTGAGACGCAGGGGAAGAGAGAGAGACTAGGTGGTGGGAGGAATAGAACTCTGACAGAGGGGAGGCAGTGAGGGTCCTGTCCTGTCCCAAAGGGAGGGCATCCTCATGTCATACTCTGATCCATCTTGGAAGGTCTGCAACATCTCCAGCTGAGAGTGGAACAAAAAAGACTGATAATTGTGAGAAACATGGTTCAAGAACCATTAAGCCCAGAACAGGGAACCCAAGAGAAGAGACACAAGAACTGTGAAACACAGGGGTGATTAAAACCAGAAATCATGAGCTCACAAGCATCTATGGATTTGCTAAGGGACATCTAGTAGCTGGACTGTAAGAACACTGACAGAACTTTCTTTGGAACACTTTACTTTCACAAGAGACAATTTCTTCAGATGAGTTTCTCCAGAACACTAACCCACCAAAGGGGAGGACCATCTTGAAAACAATTTGTTAAACTCTGACACTATTTGTTTATTTTGGCCAAATATGTGCACATTTATCAATGAAAATCCCTTGTTAACACGATTCCCTTGTCTGGTCTATTTGTATATCAATGTTCACTGTGTGACAATAAGGATTCATTCTTCTCTATGCGAATGTTAATCTCAAAGTCTCAGAGGCAAATTAGTATTTTTCTTTTGTTACTGGCCTGGATATACATGTATTGAGATGGTGTGGCTCCAGAAAGTGATATGCTGGAGCTACAGGAGATCCCAATTATCAGGGCCATGCTGGAGCATGGTTGTACTGTTCATGATTCTGGTGTTTTCTGCAAGTGCCATATTGTCTTCAACTAATTCTTCTAGTGCATGGTTTGACTCTTGGTCTTTCTCAAATATTAGTGGATTGGCTGTTTTCTGGAGAACTCTTTTGGATGTGCTCTCCTAATTCTTTGTTCCTTTTGTAGCACAGTGCTTCTTCCTCTAAGTTCCAGACTCTGCTGTCTTTTGTGTGGCCACAATTACTGCCACTCTTGAGTATCTTCTTG